>NC_140592.1:1288340588-1288940588 GCF_964204655.1 Triturus cristatus | reverse complement strand
GCAGAGGTGCCCCCGGAGTCCGCGGAGGTGGATGTCGTTCCCGTGGAGGACTTGCCGACCCTTGCTGACTGGCATGTGGAAGGAGGGCCTACCTGGGAGGAATTTTGTCAGGCACAAAGGGCGTGCCCCACGCTTGAAGGCATGCGGCGACAGGCCGAAGCCCAAGTGGCCAGTCAGGAGATGGGAGGATATCATGTGTATTGGGAGGATGGTCTCCTATACAGTGAGCCCAGGGTGCCGGTACATGGATATTCGAGGGCCATAGTGGTTCTCCAATGTTACCGGTCCTTCCTGCTGGAGTTAGCGCACGAGATTCCCTTAGCCGGACATCTGGGCCAGGACAAAACCTTTGCACGGTTGGTTCCTCATTTGTATTGGCCCAGGATGAGGATTGCCTCAGACACCTTTTGCAAGACCTGTAAGTCTTGTCAGGCAAGTGGCAAGACTGGGACTAAATTGAAGGTCCCTTTGGAACCGCTCCCCGTGGTCGGGACCCCTTTTGAGAGGGTCGGTATTGATATTGTTGGGCCCTTGGACCCTCCGACCTCGGCGGGACACCGGTTCATACTGGTTTTGGTGGACCACGCCACTAGGTACCCAGAGGCTATTCCTCTGAAGACCATCACTGCACCGGTGGTGGCGCGGGCACTATTGGGGATTTTTACCCGAGTGGGATTCCCCAAGGTCGTGGTGTCGGACAGGGGCACGAATTTCATGTCGGCCTACATGCAGGCCATGTGGAAGGAGTGCGGGGTGACCTACGGATTCTCCACGCCTTACCACCCCCAGACTAACGGACTTGTAGAGCGCTTCAATAAGACATTGAAGGGTATGATCCGAAGCCTGCCAGAAGGCTTGAGGCGTAAATGGGACGTCCTCCTCCCCTGCTTGTTATTCTCCTACCGGGAGGTACCGCAGAAGGGAGTCGGGTTCAGCCCGTTTGAGTTGCTCTATGGCCATCCCGTTAGGGGGCCCCTCAGCTTGGTTAAGGAGGGGTGGGAGAAGACTTCGCAGAAGCTTCCCCGTGACATTCTCAGCTACATGCTGGCGTTCCGCAGCCAGATGGCCAAGCTGTGGAAGGCGGCCTCAGAGAACCTAGAGGCTAGCCAGACCGTGATGAAGGAGTGGTATGACCGCAACGCTCAGACGGTCGAGTTGGACGTTGGACAGAAGGTGTGGGTAATGGAACCTGGGGAGCTTTGCGCCCTCCAGGACCGATGGACTGGCCCATATGACATTGTGGAGCGACGAGGCCAGACCACATACGTAGTGGATTTGAAGACCCACCGACAGCCCCTCAGGGTGTTCCACGTCAACCGCCTGAAGCCGCACCATGAGCGATCAGAGCTTGCTCTCCTTATGGTGATGGATGGGAGCGAAGAGGAAGAGAGTGAAGCTCTTCCTGACCTTCTAGCGGTACAGGAGAAGGATGGTTCAGTGGAAGGTGTAGTCCTCTCCCCATCCTTGACCCCAAAGCAACAGAGGGGCTGTCGCCATGTCCTGGGACGGTTCGCCTCGTTGTTCTCCCTCACGCCTGGAATCACTCATCTGTGTACCCATGATGTGGACACAGGTGACAGCCCCCCGGTGAAGAACAAGTCTTACCGGCTCTCTGACGGAGTGAAAGATAGCATCCAGCGTGAGGTGGCAAAGATGCTGGAGCTGGGGGTGATAGAACCTTCCAGCAACCCGTGGGCTAATCCAGTGGTGTTGGTGTCGAAAGCGGCCCCACCGGGTACGACGCCGGAGCTTCGGTTCTGTGTGGACTACCGGGGGTTGAACTCTGTCACGAAGACAGATGCTCACCCCATCCCATGTGCAGACGAGCTGGTGGACCGGCTGGGAGCAGCCCGGTACCTCAGCACCATTGACCTGACATCCGGATATTGGCAGATTGCCATGGCCGAAGGAGCAAGGGAGAAGACAGCGTTCTCCACCCCCGAGGGCCACTACCAATTCCGAGTGATGCCCTTTGGGCTCAAAAATGCTCCGGCCACATTCCAGCGGTTAGTGAATCAGGTACTATCTGGTCTGGAGTCCTTCTCAGCGGCCTACCTGGATGACATAGCTGTCTTCAGTAGCACCTGGGAGGACCATCTGCAACACCTCCAAGAGGTATTGCAGGCGCTGCAACGCGCTGGAATAACCATTAAAGCCAGCAAGTGCCAGATTGGACAGGGATCTGTCGTGTACCTGGGACACCTGGTGGGCGGAGGTAAGGTGCAACCCCTCCAGGCCAAAATAGAGACCATCTTGGCTTGGGAGACCCCCAAGACCCAAACAGAGGTCCGAGCTTTCCTCGGCCTCACTGGGTATTACCGCCGGTTCGTCAAGGGATATGGTACCATCGTAACCCCCTTGACGGAATTGACCTCGAAGAAGCAACCTCGCAAGATCATATGGACCGCTGCTTGCCAAGAAGCCTTTGACACGCTGAAACATGCGATGTGTACCGCTCCAGTACTAGCAACACCGGATTTTAGCAAGGAATTCATTGTGCAGACAGACGCCTCAGAGCACAGCATAGGTGCGGTGCTCTCGCAACTCAACACTGAGGGTCAGGATCAACCAGTGGCCTTCATATCCAGGAGACTCCTACCTCGGGAACGGCGATGGAGCACCATTGAGAGAGAAGCCTTCGCGGTGGTCTGGGCTCTGAAGAAGTTGAGGCCATATCTCTTTGGAACTCACTTCCTCATTCAGACAGACCACCGCCCCCTTCCCTGGCTCATGCAGATGAGAGGCGAAAACCCCAAGTTGTTGAGGTGGTCCATTTCCCTACAGGGGATGGATTTTCGGGTGGAACATCGGCCCGGAGTTGACCACGCCAATGCTGACGGTCTCTCCAGGTTTTTCCGCCTTAGCGATGAGAACTCCCTAGAGGTTGGGTAGCTCTCCCCTCTTTCGGCTGGGGGGGGACGCGTGTTAGACCTGTCATCCCTAGGGTGGTCTCCCCATCTATTTTTGATCGTGCCTCATTTTTTCCACCCTCATTGTTATGTTGGACTAGGTCTCCGGGCGCCTTTTCATTGCCAATCAGTGTTAAGGTGCAGGTGCTCCCTTCTCCCAAGATGGCTGCCACAGGCCCCTGCTACTGCAGAGTGGTCTTTATTAGTAGCACCCTAGCTGCCAGGAGCTGGCTGGAACCCCACAACAATGTTGCGACACCAGCCCGCCTTTTTTGTCCCATAGGTAGAATGGGGAAGCTCCTGGAATGTGCTAGAACCTTCTAGAAGGGAGGTGTGGTTTTACTTTTGCCGCCTTGGCTAGAGGTCACCTGACCTAGGGCTACTTAAGCGAGGGAGGGAACTTATTCCAGTTAGTTGGCCAGTTGGGGTGAAGTAGAGCTGGAGAATCCATGCCGGAGTTTTAGGCAGTAGGGCCTAGCCAGGGACTTATGCCTCTGAGAGTGACAGGGCTTAGGTGCTGCCTCTTAAGTGAGTGAGGGATCCTGTGAAACCCACTGATCTTGCCCAGTAGTAGCAGGACCCAGGGAACCTCTGCCCAGCCTGACTAGGAAGGACCTAGTCGCCAACTCATCCCCTACCCCCCAAGGAACAGAACCCCAAGGGCGCCAGTATCATCTGCGCCGCAAAGACTGAAAACTGAAACTACAAAAGCGGAATCCTGAAACTTCATGCCAAAGCTGAGTATTGCAACTCCATAAAAACAACTGATTGCCTGACTGCTGGGGATCCACCAGGTACTGGCGCTGTGTTTCTTGCGCTGCCAAACCTCACCTGGGACCCCCCTGCACGAATCTGCCGTCGAGCGTGGAGCTGGCCGAGCTCCCGCTTAATTTGTGACCCCCCCTGGTGCGAGGACCCGCAACGCGATCACCGCCGCGGCCCGTAGGCCTCAGGGACGTGTCAGTGCCAAGTCGGGGCCTGCGGAGAATTCCGGGGCCCCGCCGCTGCCGTCGCAGCGTGAGAAGGAAGAGCGAGTGTCCGGGAGCGTCCTGCGCCGTTGCGCGCATCCGACGAAGGGCCCGGAGCGGAGCCGAGCGACGAGACAAAGGTAACCCCTGGGGGCTGGGAGGTAGCGCGGCCGTGTGGCGGCCTGAGACTCGCCCCCCCCTGCTCGCCGGGAGTCTTGGGAAGGCCCGGTGCGCCCCCTGCCGAGTGGGAGCAACACCGCATGCAGAGACTGTGACTTTCCCCCCTCCGTGGGATTTCCCTCTGTATTGTTGAGTCTCCCCTCCGTGGGATTACCCTCTCCTGGGGACTGCCGTTCGCAGGACTCACCGGCGCTCAATGCGTTCTATGTCTAAGTAGCGCTGATCATTCCTTTGTATTCACCAGTGCTCAATGCGTTCTATGTCTAAGTAGCGCTGATCATTCCTTTGCCTTCGCCAGTGCTCAATGCGTTCTATGCCTAAGTAGCGCTGATCATCCATTTGCATTCGCCAGTGCTCAATGCGTTCTCTGTTGCAGTAACGCTGATCTGTCATTTGTATGCACCCGTACTCAATGCGTTCTATGTCTAAGGAGCGCTGACCCCACGTGTCGCATTCACAAGTGCTCAGAGCGTGCTAAGTCCAAATAGCGTGTAACCTCAGTTTGTGGTCTCAAGCGCTCCATTCTCCAGTTGAGGTCCCAAGTGCAAGGCGCTCCGTGAATGAGCGGCGCCTCATCTCTAAAGGGTGTCCAGCAGGGCAGTACGCTCCGTGTGCCAATAACGCTTTATCCTCAGGGTAGGCTTGGAAGTGCTCATGGTAGTAGGCAAACACTATTCAACCTCAAGTTATGCTCATGTGCCTTTGTTTCTTCGTAGACACCAGTAGCGCCACGTGTGCAGGCCCCGGCACGCAGCACTAGGGAAGTTAATACTGCAGGGATTGCTGAGGTAACCGTAATGGTAATAAGACGCTGTAATGCCAATGTTAAAGTGTACAGGTAATGAGACGCTGTAATGCAAATGTTAAAGTGTACAAGTTAAGTTACATTGCCCTACAAGATTCCCGTGTGTGCTCCTTTGATTAGATAAATCTGATTAATTTGCATTCACCTTACTGTGTGGCGTCCATTATTGTGTGCGTTTACTGCTTCAGAGGATGTGTGTGTTGTATGGTCGCTTAACACATAGGCCTTTGGGTGCCCAGCCGCTCGTGTCACGTTACCCCCTTAGGGCCTGGAGACCCCAGGTCTTACACTGGTGAATCCAGGAGGCTGGTTATACCTCTGAAGTTTAGGGGTTTCCTATTGACAGTAGCCCATGAAATTCCCCTAGCAGGACACCTAGGCCAGAACAAGACTTGGGACAGAATTATTCCTCACTTTCACTGGCCCCACATGTCTGACGACACAAAGGAGTTTTGTCACTCCTGTGTAACCTGCCAAGCCAGTGGCAAAGCAAGTGGCACTACAAAGGCCCCCCTGATACCACTACCTCTGGTGGGGGTGCCCTTTGAAAGGGTAGGGATTGACATTGTTGGTCCCATGGATCCCCAAACAGCATCTGGGCACAGATTTATACTGGTGGTAGTGGATCATGCCACCAGGTATCCAGAAGCAATTCCCCTAAGGATCACTACAGCACCTGTATTGGCAAGAGCTCTCTTGAGTGTGTTCTCAAGAGTAGGCTTTCCTAAGGAAGTAGTATCCGACAGGGTTGCAAACTTCATGTCCAGTTATTTGACTGCTATGTGGAAGGAGTGTGTAGTGAACTACAAGTTCACCACACTCTATCCCCCACAATGCAATGGTTTAGTTGAGAGATTCGACAAAACCTTAAAGAGCATCATCAAAGGACTCCCAGAGAAGCATAGGCGAAAATGGGACCTGCTCTTGCCCTGCCTTTTATTTGTATACAGGGAGGTGCCTCAAAAGAGGGGTTGTCTACAGCCCATTTGAAGTTTTGTTTGGACACCCTGTCAGGGGTCCATTGTGTTTGGTGAAAGAAGGATGAGAGTTACCTTTCAAGCCCCCAAAGCAAGACATGGTGGACTATATACTTGGTCTCCGCTCCAGGATGGCTGAGTCCATGAAAAAGGCAAACAAAAACCTTGAGGCTAGCCAGGAACTGCAAAAAGCCTGACATGACCAAAAGGCTGTACTGGCTGTTTACCAGCCAGGACAGAAAGTGTGGGTGTTGGAGCCTAAGGCCCCAGCAGCCCTCCAGGACAAATAGAGTGCCCCCATACTATTGAACAAAAAGGGGAGGTTACCTACTTGATAGACCTTGGAACCCTTAGGAGTCCCAACAGAGTACTTCATGTCAACAGACTTAAACCATATGTTGACAGGGCAGACATGGGCTTGTTCATGGCTACTGATGAAGGACAGGAGGAAGAGAGTGACCCACTCCCTGACCTGCTTTCTCAGAACCCTGATGATGGGTCAGTTGATGGTGTAGCCTTGGCAGACAGCCTCACTGCTCAGCAAAAACTGACTGCAGAAACCTTCTCAGCCAGTTTAGACACATGTTTTCTCTGACTCCAAGTAAGACCACCTGGTGCACTCATGAAGTGGACACTGGGGACAGTCTACCTGTGAAGAATGAGATCTACAGGCAACCTGACCATGTCAGGGACTGTATAATGACAGAAGTCCAAAAGATGTTGGATCTGGGTGTGATTGAACCCTCCGTTAGCCCTTGGGCTAGTCCAGTAGTCCTGGTACCATAACCTCACACCAGTGGTGGGAAAAGAGAGATGAGGTTTTGTGTAGACTTCAGGAGTCTCAAAGCAGTCACTAGGACTGATGCCCATCCCATCCCTAGGGCAGATGAGCTGATAGATACTTTGGCCTCAGCCAAGTTTCTAAGCACATTTGACCTAACAGCTGGCTACTGGCAGATCAGACTAGCTGATGATGGAAAGCCAAAGACAGCATTTTCTACCCCTAGTGGTCATTATCAATTTGTGGTGATGCCCTTTGGTTTGAGGAATGCACCTGCCACTTTCCAAAGGTTGGTGAATCAAGTCCTTACAGGCCTGGAAGATTTTAGTGCAGCATATCTGGATGACATTGCTGTCTTTAGCTCCACCTGGGAGGATCACCTGGTCCACCTGAGGAATGTTTTGGAGGCCCTGCAAAGGACAGACCTCACTATCAAGGCTACTAAGTGCCAGATAGGGCAGAGGCAGCTTGTATACCTGGGCCACCTTGTAGGTGGAGGCCAGGTTCAACCATTGCAGAGCAAAATCCAAACCATAATGGAATGGGTTGCTCCAACTACCCAGACTCAGGTCAGAGCCTTCTTAGGCCTGACTGGGTACTATAGGAGGTTTGTCAAAGGGTATGGATCAATAGTGACACCCCTGAATGACTGAACTTCTAAAAAGATGCCCAAAAATGTTCAGTGGACAGCTAGCTGTCAAAGCATTTGATGACCTGAAGCAGGCCATGTGTACTGCTCCCATTCTGCAGAGTCCTGACTACTCCAAGAAGTTCATTGTCCAAACAGATGCATATGAATTGGGGGTAGGGGCTGTACTGTCACAATTGAATGATGAAGGTCAGGATCAGCCAGTAGCTTTCATAAGCAGAAGGCTGATCCCTAGAGAGAAACGTTGGTCAGCCATTGAGAGGGAGGCCTTTGCTGTGGTTTGGGCTCTGAAGAAGTTGAGGCCACACTTGTTTGGCACTCACTTCCTTGTTCAGACAGACCATAACCCCTCTTATGGCTAAAACAAATGAAGGGTGAAAACCCCAAACTGCTTAGGTGGTCCATTTCCCTACAGGGGATAGACTTTACAGTGAAACATAGACCTGGGACTGACCATGCCAATGCAGATGGACTCTCTAGGTACTTCCACTTAGAACATGAAGACTCAACTGGTCAAGGTTAGTTTAATGCATTTGGGGGGGACTGTGTAGGAGAGTAGGATCTACTTCACATGGGTACCCCCACTTTTTGCTGGTGTTTCACTGTTTTTCGACCTTAGTCTGGCTCTGGCCCTGCTAATCAGGACCACAGCCTAGCTGCTTCTTCTCTAAAATGGTTTCCATGTACATTAGGTACATATCTAATTGGATTCTAGAGTGCCTTATAAGCCCCTAGTATATGGTATACTAAGAACCTAGGGCATAGGTACCTCAGAGGCCTACCAGTGTCTGCAGCATGTATTATGCCACCCCTGGGAAGCACTCCAAAATGGCACCACAGGTCTGCTACTGCAGCCTGGGTAAGGGTGTGCTTGCACCCCTTACAGTGGTATAGGCTACCTATATCCCCATATATATACAGACCCATATAAACCTATAAACTACTCCTATGGCAGGCCTTGATTATCCTGAAGGCAGAGTGTTTTGTGTGACAGAGTGCCCAAGCATGAGCTGAGCCCCTCTGCAGCATTCGGAAATACTTCCTTAGGGCTGTTCTGTGATATAGCCATACCATATACTCTTACCATATACTCTTAAGTGCATTATAACCTCGCGGTAAATGCTAACTTTGGAATGGCTGCATCAAAACATGTCGTGTTTGGTGTCAAACGCTTTGGAATCCTACCCCCCACTAGTTCTCACGGCAGGGGTAGCATTCCACCCTTCTAGAGGGAAAGACATGCTAACACTGGTCAAACCCGGTAGGACTTTCCTGAGCCCTGCCATCACAAAATGGATGCCTCTGCCACAGACACTGGTCTGGCCGCCTGCTGCTGACCGAAACTCCGGCAGGGGAGGCCTGGACAATAGGTTTCCTGTCGAAGGGAGGTGTGACCACCTTCCCAGACAGGCAGATGTGTAATGGGGCTGGGCGGGAACACTCTCTGGAGCTTTGAAGTCCTGCACTGGGGGCACACTTGATGTTCCTGTGCATATTCCAGTTCAAACCAGTTGCAGGGGCTACCTGCCCCTGCTCTGGCGTGAAACTGGACAAAGGAAATGGGTGTAACCACCCCTCTTTCAAAGCCCACCCATAGGTGGGGCCTTAGACTTAGTCCATCCCCTAAACTTGGTATAAGTATAGGAATACAGTCCCTAGGACTTTAGATTACCCTGGACGAAACTCTGCAACATATATCCTGGACCTTCAACTTTCTATCACGACTACAAGATGGAAGTAATCTCCCTTGGGCTCAAGGAGTGACTCCCCTGCTTGGCAGGCACCAAAGAAGCAACTGACCGGTCTGCATCGCTGAAGCTCCCACCGGACGCCGAAGTATTTGCATCACCAGAGATATATTTCCAGACTTCCCCGAGGCTACCCAGAGTCCACAACAAAGCTGAGGCCCGTGGCTATCGTAGGTGATGTGGAACCATGACCCCTGGACACCTTGAACTTTTGCAGCAACACTATCTTCCTGGTCCTCCTCGAAGTTGTACTTTGGACTCAGAGTATCCCCAGCCTTGAGCACCTCCTGCGCAGAAGATTGTTGGCCTCCACTCCACGAGTGACCTGTGGGCCAGCTCCAAGTGCAACCGCTCGAAGCTTCTTCGGGATCACTAGCCCGTTGGCTAGCAGGTCCCGATGAAGGCAACTCCTTTTCTAATTGGGCTTTCCTGGTTGCTCCAGATGTGCCCTGACTTACCCTTGCTGGGTGAGTCCCTCAGATCTTGCTGGTCTGCACTGCAGTCCTTTCTCTGAATTCTAGTGACTTGCCGTTGCCAAGGCTTGTTGCGTTCATTCTGGTCGCCGACACAGCAGCACTCGACAGACTTTGTAGGACAGCTCTAATCCAGCTCGTGGACTTCGTTGACACCTCCTGGACCTTGTGGCTGAAGAGTCAAGACACCCATCAACTCACCTGAAGCACCCAACATCTGTGGGCATTGGTACATCCAGCCCTTGGTCACTGGCTAGTGACCCAGACTCTGTCCCCTCTGCTTTCAGGTTCCATCCATCCCAGATCCAGGCTTAGATCTCTTCGGACACTTCTCCTCTTCACGGCAGCAGCAGTTCTTTGCAGGCTTCCTTTAAAATCGATGACACGACCCGACACCAAAAGACACCTATGCACCCGGCTTCCCTGGGTGAGGTAACTCGAGTACTCCGGTGCTCCCGTGGGTGCTAGCCCTAGAACTTCTTAAGTCCAAAAGGGTTTGGTCCTGACTCTATTAGAAGTGTCCCTAATCTTTCAATTTCCAACCGCAACATTGCCCATAGAAGATAACTGGAACCCGCGGTTGTGTTTTCACACTGTATACACTACCAGTGGGTCCCCTGTGTCACTACCTTGGGTGGTTCCTTGGGGTCCCAGTGATTCTACAGGCTATAGGCCTAGTGTCTATTCCAGTTGTGGTTCTTATACCACTTTTTTGGTATATGGTTTGGTACGCCCCTAGGGCCCAAACGTGAATTTGTGCTATTACTGATTCTTGCTAACTTGTAAACAAAGTACTTCGAATTCCAGTCTCATAAAGAGACTAGAGGGGTGTGTTTTAACCTAAATACATATATTCTGAATACATACCTGGTGTGGTTGTCCTTTCCTTTGATCATTATAGACTGGTAAAACAAGCTGCTTTACATTCCTTCAAGATTTAGCCTGAAGGCTGCTCTCCATAGCTACCACTAGGATAGCTTTCAATAAAGGTTGTCTTTAACCATTCACCATAAGGGGTTGTTTGGACTGGTTCAAGGTGCCCACTAGAACTGGTGGACAGCATATATCAGGCCACCTTCTCACAGTGTGTATGTGTGGGGGGGTGGTGGTGTGTGTGTGTGGGCGTTTGTCTGTGTGGGGGTGGTGGTGGTGTGTGTGTGTGTGGGTGTGTGTCTGTGGTTGTGGGGGCGGTGGTGTGTGTGTGTGTCTGTGTGTCTGTGTTTGTGTGTGTGTGTGGCTAGACCTTCCCCCGCCTCCTGCCCTCTTTGCCTGCCTCTTCTAGGTACATGCAGCTGTTCTCCTGTACTGCCTAAAACATAAAAGATACATTGCGTGAGTTACTTCACTCTTCAGAAGCACTGAACATATGTTACATTTCTGCTTCGCACGATAAACTGACACTTGTCCCAAAACCGGAGACGTGTTTAAAATTAAGTAAAGTGTTGGAAACCGGTGCTGTCTGGGGAAACCCAGGACATTTGATCGCCCGGTGTGGGGAAGGGGAGGGAAACACACCAGTGTTCCCCATGGAGTGGCCCTGGAGGGCTCAGTCAGGGTGGTCCGACACTAGTTGTACTGGGGGTCTCAAGTGTATTCTTTAGTGGTCCTGAGGTTTCAGGTGTGGTTGTTCGGTGGTCTTAGGGTCTCAGGTGGGGTTGTTCAGTGGTCTTAGGGTCTCCAGTGTAGCTGTTCAGTGGTCTTCGGGACTCGGGTGGGGTCGCTCAGTGGTCCTGGGGTCTCAGGTGGGGTTGTTGAGTGTTCCTGGGGTCTCAGGTGTGATTGTTCCCAGTAGTGGGGGTCTCAGGGTTATTCAGTGGTCCTGGGGTATCAGGTGGGGTTGTTCAGTGGTCCTTGGGTCTCAGGTGTGGGTTGTTCAGTGGTTCTGGGTTCTCAGGTGCAGATGTTCAGTGGTCCCGGGGTCTCAGGTGGAGTTGTTCAGTGGTCCCTGGGTCTCAAATGTAGGTTTTTCAGCGGTCCCGGGTTCTCAGGTGCAGTTGTTCAGTGGTCCTAGGGTCTTGGGTTCAGATGTTAAGTGGTACTGGCATCTCAGGTGGGGTTGTTGAGTGGTCCTGAGGTCTTAGGTGGGGTTGTTGAATGGTCCTGGGGTCTCAGGTGGAGTTATTCAGTGATCCTGGGGTATCAGGTGGGGTTGCTCAGTGGTCCTGGGTTCTCAGGTGCAGATGTTCAGTGGTCCTGGGGTTTTAGATGGAGTTGTTCAGTGGTCTTTTGGTCTGAAATGTGGGTATTTCAGTGGTCCCGGGTTCTCAGGTGCAGACGATCAGTGGTCCTGGGGTCTCAGGTGCGGTTGTTCAGTGGTCCTTGGATCTCAGGTGAGGGTTGTTCAGTTGTCCTGGGGTCTAAGGGTGGGTTGTTCAGTAGTCCTGGGGTCTCAGGTGGAGTTGTTCAGTTGTCCTGGGGTCTCAAATGTGGGTTGTTCAGTGGTGACTGGTTCTCAGGTGCAGTTGTTCAGTGGTCCTGGGGTCTCAGGTGGAGTTGTTCAGTGGTCCTGGTAATTCCCAGTAGCGGGTGTCTCATGGTTATTTAGTAGTCCTGGGGTCACAGATGTGGTAGTTCAGTGGTTCTGAGGTCTCAAGGGAGGTTGTTCATTGGTCCTGGGGTCTTAGGCCTGGTTGTTCAGTGGTCCTGGGGTCTCATGTGTGGTTGTTCACAGTAGAGGGGGGTCTCAGGGTTGTTTAGTGGTCCCAGTGTCTCTTACGGGGCTGTTAAGTAGTAGCAGGTGGTACAAGAGGGGGTTATCAACTGGTAGAAGTGGTCTCAGGCGTGGCTGTTCAGTGGTCCTGGGGTCTCAGGTGTTGTTGTTCAGTGGTCCTGGGGTCTCAGGGTTGATCAGAGGTCCTGGGGACTCAGATGTGGTTGTTTGGTGGTCCTGGTTTCTCAATGTGGTTGTTCGGTGGTCCTGGGGTCTCAGGTGGGGTTGTTCATTGGTCCTGGGGCCTCAGGTGTGGTTGTTCAGTGGTCCTGTTGTCTCATGTGTGATTGTTTACAGTAGCAGGGGTCTCAGGTTTGATCAGGGGTCATGGGGTCTCATATGGGGCTGTTCATTGGTACTAGTAGGTTTCAGAGTGGATTGTTTAGTGGTCATTGGATCTTAGGTTTGGTTGTTCAGTAGTCATGGGGTCTCAAGTGTGATTGTTCCCTGTAGTGAGGGTCTCAGGGTTGTTCAGTGGTCTTGGGGTCCCAGGTGGGGTTGTTCAGTGGTCCTGGTGTCTCAGATGTGGTTGTCCACAGTAGAGGGGGTCTCAGGGTTGTTTAGTGGTCCTGGTGTCTCAGATGTGTTTGTGTAGTGGTTCTGGTGTCTCAGATGTGGTTGTCCACAGTAGAGGGGGTCTCAGGGTTGTTCAGTGGTCCTGGTGTCTCAGATGTGTTTGTGTAGTGGTTCTGGTGTCTCAGATGTGGTTGTCCACAGTAGAGGGGGTCTCAGGGTTGTTCAGTGGTCCTGGTGTCTCAGATGTGTTTGTGTAGTGGTTCTGGTGTCTCAGATGTGGTTGTCCACAGTAGAGGGGGTCTCAGGGTTGTTCAGTGATCCTGGTGTCTCAGATGTGGTTGTCCACAGTAGAGGGGGTCTCAGGGTTGTTCTGTGTTCCTGGTGTCTCAGACGAGGCTGTTCAGTAGTAGCAGAGGGTATACCAGGGTTTTTTATTATTAACTGGAAGAAGAGGTCTCAGGTGTGGTTGTTCGGTGGTCCTGGGGTCTCAGGTGGGGTTGTTCGGTGTGCTTGGGGTGTCAAATGAGGCTGCGCAGTGGTCCTGGGGGTGGGGGGGTGTCTGAGGGGTTGTTTACAGTAGATGGGTTTTCATTAGTGTTCATCGATCTTGGTGGTCTCAGGGTTGTTCAGTTGTCCTGGTGGTCTCAGGGGGGTTTGTTAGACCTGTCAACCTTAGGGTGGTCTTCCCCCAAATGTTGTGCCTTCACCTCTTCCATTTTTGCTGATCTCGTGTTTGCTGTCACTAGGACTCCAACCAGTGCTAAAGCACTTGTGTTCTCTCATTAAAACATGGTAATATTGGCTTATCCCCAATTGCCATGTTTAATTTACTTTTAAGTCCCTAATAAAGTATTACTACATGTACCCAGGACCTGCACATTAAATGCTACTGTGGGCTGGCAGAACTGATTGTGCTACCCACTTAGGTAGCCATTTCGAGCCTGTCTCACGTCTGCCATTGCAGCCTGTGTGTGTAATTTTAAACTGCCATTTTAACCTAACAAAATAAACATTTTTCCAGGTCCAACCCTTCCTTTATAATACATATAAATCACCCTTAGGGTAAGCCCTGGACAGCCCAGAGGACAGGGTGCAATTTATACAATGCATATTGTTAGATTGTTAAATAAAAAACAAGTTAAAAGAACAAGGGTGGGCATGTACTTTTTAGTTTTACATCTCCTGGTTGTGAAAAACTCGTACATTCTTTTTTCACTACTACAACATTGGAATTAACATATTACATTTGATAAGCTGTAACTTCCAAATGGGAACAAGTAACCAGTTCATTTTAGTGTCTTTTGAATGGTAATGAAAAACCCTCTCTTATGGTAAAGTCAGACTTTAAATGACAATTTCTCCTGCTTTAGCCATTTTGTTCCTGCAGCTTTGTCTCTGGGTCACAAGACTGGGTATAGCTGACAGTTGGGCTTTGTGTATTCCTCCTACACAGCCACACAAAATAGAGAGCTTAGGTGCGCCTGGATGGGCCAGCCCTGGCAGGATGGGAGGGTGGAGCTGTACACAGCCCTACTTGCATTTGAATAGGCTGTGTCCCCCCTCCACACAAAGGTTGGCAAACCCACTGAAGTTAGTCTAGAGCCAGGGCAGGGGAGGCAAGAGGCCTGGGGACTTCAAGGGGAAACCTCTAAAAGCTTCTCTTCTCTTCAAAGGAAGGCCCAGGTATAAAAACTGGACCCCAGACATGAACTCTTCGGTACACTTTTGGACCTGTGGATACTTTGCCAGGATGAAGGCCTGCTGGGCTACTGAAAGGGCTGCCACTCTGCTGGTCTGCTGCTCTGAAGGACGGCTGCCCTGAAGGACGGCTGCTCTGAAGGACGGCTGCTCTGCTGTGCTGGCCTACTGTTTGCTTCCCTCCTGCATGGCTAGAGCCTGAGGGATAGAAGGCTCCAACAACCTTGAACCCAGCACTTGGACTCTGCCAAGTTGCTGGGTTCTTCCAAGTTGTGCCACCCCAGTCCTGGACCCTTGGAGGTGAACTCTGCCAGGGGATCTGTAGACCCAGCACAACTGACACATTCCCTCTGCTGCATGGCACGATCCTGAGCAGAAAGGATACACTGCCTCTGCTGTGAGGTTTCTCTAAGCGCAAGAACTCCACATTGACCTCCCAGCCCGCATCCGAATCCCCGCAGTGCAAAGCTTCCTTGATGCCGACCTCGCATTGGAACTCTCTCATTGATGACAGCCTCAACGGTGATGCAAGTTCACGCATCGCTGCCTCGCAGCTCTTCAGAACCGTCCCATTGCCTCGAATGTACGCCACATCCTCCATGCCAGGCTTTGCATTGCAAGCCCGCATCAAGAAGATGCTCAACAGCAATGTAGGACCTCGCATTGCAGCTTGCAACTGCTCAGAAACAGTGGCGTAGCAAGTAGGGTGCTGGAGTGCGGCCCACCTCGGGCAGCATGATTTATGGGGGCAGCAGCCTTTCCCAGCTCTCACCTGCTGTCTTGGGGCGGTATTCGCCAGCACCCCCTAGCCCCCTCTCTTCAGTGTGGCGCCATCGCAGGGCGGCAATCTGTGGATTCGCCGCCCCCGCCTGCTCTTCAATGAGTCCCGTCATGGGGCGGCAAACGAGGGTAAGGCCCCGAGCAGTCTCAGGTCTAGCTACGCCACTAATGCATCGCCTTAGCTGTGTGACGCGTCCTTGACATGGGACTTTGCAATGCTCCACTACCAGGATTTAAGATACTCTTGTTCAACAGGCCTAACTGGGTCCCTGTAGCCTCCATCACAGTCGGCCTGACCTTGTGGCTTTGTCCCGGATACACACAGTTGGGGCTTTGTGCTTCTTAGTGCTATATTCAAGTAAATCGTTAAAAATGTCAATCCCTGGTTCTGCTGATTGGATTTGTCATTTTGATCTTGTTTTATTTATTAAATGTATTGTTCTAAATCGGGTGAGGGATCCTTCAGTGGTGTGTGTTCACTGTGTTACTGTTTGGAGTGTTGCACAAATACTTTACATGTTGTCTCTAAGTTACGCCTGCCTGATCTGTGCAGCGCTACCAGGGGGTTGAGCACAGATTAATTTAGGGTTTTCTTTTGACAAGGATTGGGGTTCCTGCTTGAGTAGGGTTTTACACCCTCAACCAAAAACTCCATTTCAACAGGGTTTTTGGTAGTACCAGGGGTTCTAGGTGGGGGTTGTTAACTGGTAGAGGGGATTTCCGGTGTGGTTGTCCAGTGGCCCTAGAGAATGCTCTGATAAGGCCGCTTTCATTTACCAGAAGCAGGGCCGGTTCCGCACCAAAGGCATTCAATGCGGGATATTTGTGCCAAGGCTGGAAATGGGCACAAGTCACCTCATTCCTGGAGCACAAACCCGTCTCTGGGTGTCAATCCAAGAGTAAATTCCAACCCCAGATTCGCAGCCGGTTTAGGAATTTGTGGACACAGATTGGTGTCCTGTCTCCTCCATGTATCCGCCCGCTGGCCCCAACACCAGGCTCGTAATGGAGAGGAGGCGGCCAGCTCTGGCAGCGGTCACTGAGCCCTGAGTAATGTCTTTTTCATCATCTTCGATGAGATTCCATACAGTAAAGTCATGATCTGGAGGAGAAAGGGCCAGCCTGGGCCAAAGTCAATGTTTTCCTGTCGGGGATCAGAAGCTAGCGTTCAGTAGCGCTGGGCTTGGCTGAGATGTATTGAGTACAAGATGAGGCTGCACCCTGTGGACAAAGACATCAAGGGCTGAGAGCCAACCGTCATGTGGGGAGGCAGGCGGGGCATAATCACATCCACCCGGCATGTGGGGAGGAAGGCAGGGCTTATCAGATTCACCCGGCATGTGGGGAGGAAGGCAGGGCTTATCAGATCCACCCGGCATGTGGGGAGGAAGGCAGGGCTTATCAGATCCATGGGGAGGAATGTGGGGCTTATCAGATCCACCCGGCATGCGGGGAGGAAGGCAGGGCTTATCAGATTCACCCGGCATGTGGGGAGGAAGGCAGGGCTTATGAGATCCCTGGGAGGAATGTGGGGCTTATCAGATCCACCCGGCATGTAGGGAGGCAGGCAGGGCTTATGAGATCCCTGGGGAGGAATGTGGGGCTTATCAGATCCACCCAGAATGTGGGGAAGCAGGCAGGGCTTATCAGATCCATGGGGAGGAAGGCAGGGCTTATCAGATCCACCCAGCATGTGGGGAGGATGGCAGAGCTTATCAGATCCACCCGAAATGTGGGGAGGCTGGCAGGGCTTATCAGATACACCCGGCATGTGGGAAGGCAGGAGGGGCATATCACATCCACCCAGCATGTGGGCAGGAAGGCATGGCTTATTACATCCACCCGGCACGTGGGGAGGCAGGCGGGGCATATCACATCCACCCGGCATGTGGGGAGGAAGGTGGGGCATATCGGATCCACCCAGCATGTGGGGAAGAAGGCGGGGCATATCGCATCCACCCAGCATGTGGGGAGGCAGGCAGGGCTTATCAGACACACCTGGCATGTGTGGAGGCAGGCTGGGCTTGTTAGGTCCACCCAGCATGTGGAGAGGAAGGCAGGGCTTATCAGATCCACCCAGCATGTGGGGAGGCAGGCAGGGCTTATCAGATCCACCCGGCATGTGGGGAGTATGGCAGGGGTTATAAGATCCACCCGGCATGTGGGGAGACAGGTGGGGCATATCGCATCCACCCGGCATGTGGGGAGGAAGGCATGGCTTATCACATCCACCCGGCATGTGGGGAGGCAGGCGGGGCGTATCACATCCACCCAGAATGTGGGGAGGAAGGCAGGGCTTATGAGATCCGTGGGGAGGAATGTGGGGCTTATCAGATCCACCCGGCATGTAGTAAGGCAGGCAGGGCTTATCAGACCCATGGGGAGGACTGTGGGGCATATCACATCCACCCGGCATGTGGGGAGGAAGACAGGGCTTATCAGATCCACCCAGCATGTGGGGAGGAAGGCATGGCTTATCACATCTACCCAGCATGTGGGGAGGCAGGCAGGGCTTATGAGATCTGTGGGGAGGAAAGTGAGGCTTATCACACCACCCGGCAAGTGGGGAGGAAGGCAGGGCTTATCAGATCCACCTGGCATGTGGGGAGGATGGCAGGGCTTATGAGATCCGTGGGGTGGAATGTGGGGCTTATCAGATCCACCCGGCATGTAGGGAGGCAGGCAGGGCTTATCAGATCCATGGGGAGGAATGTGGGGCTTATCAGATCCACCCAGCATGTGGGGAGGATGGCGGGGCTTATCAGATCCACCCGGTATGTGGGGAGTATGGCAAGGGTTATAAGATCCACCCGGCATGTGGGGAGGCAGGTGGGGCACATCACATCCACCCGGCATGTAGGGAGGCAGGCAGGGCTTATGAGATCCCTGGGGAGGAATGTGGGGCTTATCAGATCCACCCAGCATGTGGGGAGGCAGGCAGGGCTTATCAGATCCATGGGGAGGAAGGCAGGGCTTTTCAGATCCACCCAGCATGTGGGGAGGATGGCAGGGCTTATCAGATCCACCCGAAATGTAGGGAGGCAGGCAGGGTTTATCAGATCCACCCAGCATGTGGGGAGGCAGGAGGGGCATATCACATCCACCCAGCATGTGGGCAGGAAGGCATGGCTTATTACATCCACCCGGCATGTGGGGAGGCAGGCGGGGCATATCACATCCACCCAGCATGTGGGGAAGAAGGCGGGGCATATCGCATCCACCTAGCATGTGGGGAGGCAGGCAGGGCTTATCAGACACACCCGGCATGTGTGGAGGCAGGCTGGGCTTGTTAGATCCACCCAGCATGTGGGGAGGAAGGCAGGGCTTATCAGATCCACCCAGCATGTGGGGAGGCAGGCAGGGCTTATCAGATCCACCCAGCATGTGGGGAGTATTGCAGGGGTTATAAGATCCACCCGGCATGTGGGGAGACAGGTGGGGCATATCACATTCACCTGGCATGTGGGGAGGAAGGCATGGCTTATCACATCCACCCGGCATGTGGGGAGGCAGGCGGGGTGTATCACATCCACCCGGAATGTGGGGAGGAAGGCAGGGCTTATGAGATCCGTGGGGAGGAATGTGGGGCTTATCAGATCCACCCCGCATGTAGTGAGGCAGGCAGGGTTTTTCAGACCCATGGGGAGGAATGTGGGGCATATCACATCCACCCGGTATGTGGGGAGGAAGACAGGGCTTATCAGATCCACCCAGCATGTGGCGAGGAAGGCATGGCTTATCACATCTATGTGGGGAGGCAGGCAGGGCTTATGAGATCTGTGGGGAGGAAAGTGAGGCTTATCAGATCCACCCGGCATGTAGGAAGGCAGGCAGGGCTTATCAGATCCACCCGGCATGTGGGGAGGAAGGCATGGCTTATCACATCTACCCAGCATGTGGAGAGGCAGGCAGGGCTTATGAGATCTGTGGAGAGGAAAGTGAGGCTTATCACACCACCCGGCAAGTGGGGAGGAAAGCAGGGCTTTTCAGATCCACCTGGCATGTGGGGAGGATGGCAGGGCTTATGAGATCCGTGGGGAGGAATGTGGGGCTTATCAGATCCACCCGGCATGTAGGGAGGCAGGCAGGGCTTATCAGATCCATGGGGAGGAATGTGGGGCTTATCAGATCCACCCAGCATGTGGGGAGGATGGCGGGGCTTATCAGGTCCACCCGGAATGTGGGGAGGCAGGCAGGGCTTATCAGATCCACCTGGCATGTGGGGAGTATGGCAGAGGTTATAAGATCTACCGGCATGTGGGGAGACAGGTGGGGCATATCACATCCACCCAGGATGTGGGGAGGAAGGCATGGCTTATCACATCCACCCGGCATATGGGGAGGAAGGCGGGGCATATTGCATCCACCCAGCTTGTGGGGAGTAAGGCAGGGCTTATGAGATCTGTGGGGAGGAATGTGGGGCTTATCAAATCCACCTGGCATGTAGGGAGGCAGGCAGGGCTTGTCAGATCCATGGAGAGGAATGTGGGGCTTATCAGATCCACCCAGCATGTGGGGAGGAAGGCAGGGCTTATCAGATCCACCCGGAATGTGGGGAGGCAGGCAGGGCTTATCAGATCCACCTGGCATGTGGGGAGTATGGCAGGGGTTATAAGATCCACCCGGCATGTGGGGAGGCAGGTGGGGTATATCACATCCCCGGGCATGTGGGAAGGAAGCCATGGCTTATCACATCCACCCGGCATATGGGGAGGCTGGCGGGGCATATCACATCCACCCAGCATGTGGGGAGGAAGGCAGGGCTTGTGAGATCCGTGGGGAGGAATGTGGGGCTTATCAGATCCACCCAGCATGTAGGGAGGCAGGCAGGGCTTATCAGATCCATGGGGAGGAATGTGGGGCTTATCAGATCCACCCAGCATGTGGGGAGGATGGCAGGGCTTATCAGATCCACCTGGAATGTGGGGAGGCAGGCAGGGCTTATCAGATCCACCCGGTATGTGGGGAGTATGGCAAGGGTTATAAGATCCACCCGGCATGTGGGGAGGCAGGTGGGGCACATCACATCCACCCGGCATGTGGGCAGGAAGGCATAGCTTATCACATCCACCCGGCATGTGGGGAGGCAGGTAGGGCATATCGGATCCACCCAGCATGTGGGGAGACAGGCGGGACATATCACATCCACCTAGCATGTGGGCAGGAAGGCAAGGATTATCACATCCACCCAGCATGTGGGGAGGCACGCAGGGCTTATCAGATCCACCCAGCATGTGGTGAGAAAGGCAGAGCTTATCAGATCCCTGGGAAGGAATGTGGGGCTTATCAATTCCACCGAGCATGTAGGGAGGCTGGCAGGGTTTATCAGATCCATGGGGAGGAATGTTGGGCATATCAGCTCCACCCGGAATGTGGGGAGGCAGGCAGGGCGTATCAGATGCACCCAGCATGTGTGGGGGCAGGTGGGGCATATCACATCTACCCGGCATGTGGGCAGGAAGGCATGGCTTATCACATCCACCCGGCATGTTTGGAGGCAGGCAGGGCATATCACCTCCACCCGGCATGTGGGGAGGAAGGCAGGGCTTTTTCAGATCCACCCAGCATGTGGGGAAGCAGGTAAGGCTTATCAGACCCACCCACCATGTTGGGAGGAAGGGGAGGCTTATCAGATCCACCCGGCATGTGGGAAGGCAGGCGGGCTTATCAGATCTGTGGGGAGTAATGTGGGGCTTATTAGATCCACCCAGCATGTGGAGAGGCAGAATTCAGATGTACCCGGCATGTGGGGAGGCAGGCAGGGCTTATCAGAACAGTGGAGAGGAAAGTGGGGCTTATTACATCCCCAAGAATTTTGGGGAGGGAGATATAGGAGAGTAGGATCTGCTTCACATGGGTACCCCCACTTTTTGCTGGTGTTTCACTGTTTTTCGACCTTAGTCTGGCTGTGGCCCTGCTAATCAGGACCCCAGCCTAGCTGTTTCCACTCTAAAATGGTTTCCATGTACATTAGGTACATTTCTAATTGGATTCTAGAGTGCCTTAGAAGCCCCTAGTATATGGTATACTATGTACCTAGGGCATAGGTACCGCAGAGGCCTACCAGGTGCTGCAGCATATATTATGCCACCCCTGGGAAGCTCTCCACAATGATGCCACAGGTCTGCTACTGCAGCCTGGGTAAGGGTGTGCTTGCACCCCTTACTGTGGTATAGGCTACCTATATCACTACCCTATACAGAGACATATAAACCTATAAGCCACGCCTATGGCAGGCCTTGACATTCCTGAAGGCAGAGTGCTTGGTTTTATGTGAGAGGGTGCCCAAGCATGAGCTGAGCCCCTCTGCAGCTTTCGGAAATACTTCCTTATGGCTGTTCTGTGATATAGCATAATTAAATTGAGGATGGTGGCCCGCTCAGTATGGGTCACCGTAGAGTTGCACAGCCTTATTCACACAGGTATTCAAATAATACACTTTCTCCATAGTAATCAAAGATTATTCCGTCAGTTTTATTATTTAATTCATCCAGTTTGTCCTTCACGTCAAAGGCACGAAATTCAAACGTTGTGTGCATTTTAAATTGTTTCAGAATTGCCAATCCAGGCCTATTCATAAACAGTGACAAATTTCGAGTTCTCCAACTTATTCAAATGACAACACCCAATGCATTTCGGTCTTCTGACCTTCGTCAGGGGTTCTGTGATTGAAGAGAATATGAATCAGCCTCAACATTTATAGACAAGTCCAGTAACAAGTGCAAACAAGGATAATGACTCAGGTATTCACCCGTAAAAATACCAGTACTTGTTAATCAAACTAACTTATATCCAAAACCACATGACCACAACCCCTTCCCCCAAGCATCCCTCGTTTCCCCAAAAGCAAAGAAAAGAAATGAAAAACCCCAATTGTGACTTGCTCCTCTCCCATGTGCTGAACAGAACCTACTAGAAATTCAAATGTCTGCATTCCCCAGTTCAATTATCTCTCCCTTCTTTATTTAATCCCCTCGTGCCTACCTGTTGATTTGCCAACAACCACCAATATCGTGCACCTTTCGGCGTGTCTTTCCCAACTGAATTTAAAAAACCCAAATTCTCCCCACCTGTGACTCAATGAACACAACATGTCACGTGCCCGCTTTTTTTAACCCCGTAAGCTTGCCTGCAACATTGATCCTTAAAGTGACAGTCCCACTCACTGCATAATAGTCGCCGCACATTTAAACTAAACAGATTCAACAACATAATTTAAACGAAATCTGTGATAATACAAATGGTAACGATGCTCACGTAACTGTCCAAGTATTAGCCATTATCAAACGCACTTGTGTTCTCAGAGGCGTGACAAGTCCACTGTTGTTCTCAGTTCTCATATTTTCTGCTGTAGAAAGGCGTGATTTGTATGTTGCTGTGCTCATATTCTTGGTGAACGGCCTTTGACGTGAACATGATTTCCTCAAAGTTAATTTTGTGCACGTTCATTCCACGGGGTGCTATGTGCAGGGTTGGAACGGCAGGGTAATACATCAAAGCAAAGTGACCTGCAGCACACCCTTTTAAATTCTTTTTGCCAGTTTTTTCTTTGTTTAGCGTGCAGCACTCGAGGTGCGTTCCGATCCTTAACGCACTTCAGAATTTGCTTTGATGTTCTGTGATATAGACATACCATATACTCTTAAGTGCATTATAACCTCCTGGTAAATGCTAACTTTGGAATGGCTGCATCAAAACATGTCGTGTTTGGTGTCAAATGCTTTGGAATACTACCCCCTCCCTGACAATTCTGGCACCGGGGGTAGCATTTCACCCTTCTAGAGGGAGAGACATGTTCACACTGGCTAAACCCGGTAGGACTTTCCTGAGCCCTGGCATCACAAAATGGATGCCTCTGCCTCAGACACGGGTCTGGCCTACTGCTGCTGACCGAAACTCTGTCAGGGGAGGCCTGGACAATAGGTTTCCAGTCGAAGGGAGGTGTGACCACCCCCCCAGACAGGCTGATGTGTATTGGGGCTGGGCAGGAGCACTCTCTGGTGCTTTGAAGCCCTGCACTGGGGGCATGTTTGCTGTCCCTGTTCATAGCCCAGTTAAAACCGGTTGCAGGGGCTACCTACCCCTCCTCTGGCACGAAACTGGATAAAGGAAATGGGTGTAACCACCCCTCCTTCCAAACCCTCCCATAGGTGGGGCCTTAGAGTTAGTCCATCTCCTAAACTTACTATAAGTATAGGAATCCAGTCTCTATGACTTTAGAATACACTCGTCAAATCTCTGCAACATATATCCTGGACCTTCGACTTTCTATCACGATTAGAAGATGGAAGATATGTCCCTTGGGGTCAAGGAGTGACTCCCCTGCTTGGCAGGCACCAAAGAAGCAACTGACTGGTCTGCATCGCTGAAGCTCCCGCCGGACGCCGTAGACTTTGCATCACCAGAGGTGGATTTCCAGACTTCCCCAAGGCTACCCTGAGTCCACAGCAAAGCTGAGGCCCGTGGCTATCGTGGGTGACGTGGAACTGTGACCCCTGGACACCGTGAACTTTTGCAGCAACACAATCTTCCTGGTCATCCTTGAAGTTGTGCTTTGGGCTCCGATTAGCCCCAGCCTTGAGCACCTCCTGCACCAAAGATTGCTGGCCTCCACTCCATGAGTGACCCTTGAGCCAGCTTCAAGTGTGACTGCTTGAGGCTCCTTCACGATCACTAGCCCATTGGCTAGCAGGTCCCCACGAAGGCAACTCCTTTTCTAATTGGGCTTTCCTGGTTGCTCCATATGTGCCCTGACTTACCCTCACTGGGTGAGTCCCTCAGACCTTGCTGGTCTGCACCGCAATCCTTTCTCTGAATTCCAGTGACTTGCCGTTGCCAAGGCTTGTTGGGTCCATTCTGGTCACCGACACCGCAGAACTCGACAGACTTTGTGGTACAGCTCGAATCTGGCTTGTGAACTTCGTCAACGCCTCCTGGACCTCATGGCTGAAGAGTCAAGACACCCATCCACTCACCTGAAGCTCCCGATATCTGTGGGCATTGGTCCATCCTGCCCTTGGTCACTGGCTAGTGACCCAGACTCTGTCCCCTCTGCTTTTAGGTTCCTTCCATCCTGGATCCAGGCTTGGATCTCTTTGGACACTTCTCCTCTTCACGACAGCAGCAGTTCTTTGCAGGCTTCCATTGAAATCGACGACGCAACCCGACACCAAAAGACACCTATGCACCCGGCTTCCCTGGGTGAGGTAACTCGAGTACTCCTGTGCTCTCGTGGGTGTCACTACCTTGGGTGGTTCCTTGGGGTCCCAGCGATTCTACAGGCTATAGGCCTAGTGTCTATCCCAGTCATGGTTCTTATGCTACTTTTTGGTATATGGTTTGGTACGCCCCTAGGGCCCAAACGTGAATTTGTGCTATTACAGATTCTTGCTAACTTGTAAACACAGTACTTCGAACTCCAGTCTCATAAAGAGACTAGAGGGGTGTGTTTTATCTTAAATACATATATTTTGAATATATACCTGGTTGGTTGTCCTTTCATTTGATCATTCAAGAGATTATAGACTGGTAAAACAAGCTGCTTTACATTCCTTCAAGACTTAGCCTGAAGGCTGCTCACCATAGCTACCACTAGGATAGCTTTCAATAAAGGTTGTCTTTAACTATTCACCATAAGGGGTTGTTTGGACCGATACAAGGTGCCCACTTGAACTAGCATATATCAGGCCACCTTCTCACAGATGTGCCACGTTGTACATCCCTGCGTCACCTTATACCTGCGTCATGTATAATGTTTGTAGGGTGGGCGTTCCGTCGCATGGAAGCTTCGTAAAAGTGACACAGTGAAATCTACACGGTTTCACTGCGCCACTTCTAGTACGCCACTGCGTCAAAACCTTGAAGCAGGCGTAAGGAGTGACGCAGTGCAATAAATATAGGCCTCAACATGCTTTGCTGGAGTTGCGACACAACTCCAGCAATGCCTGACTTTTGGGCCATCAGATGAGTCAGAATTTCTGACGCATCTGTCAATCCTTGCGCCATGGTATGTCGTATTGTAAATACAGCACATCCTTGGTGGCGCAAGGGTACTGCAGGGAAACTACAGATATATTCGTTTCTTGTAAATCTACCACTCAGAGTCGAGGTTGTGCCAAAAAAGTGGCGCTATCCTGACGCAAAATCTCGGCCTCAACGAATACCATTTTTTAAAACCCTGCCACAAAGAAGTTGGCAACAAGGAAAAGCAGGGTAGTAGAAGTTCTGCTTCATTGGTTGCAAAGTCTGTGGGCCCGATTCACAAAAGTAATCGGAGACAAAATCCTAACTTTACGACTTTCGGTATTCACAGAAGTCATTTAGGAGTACTAAAGTTAGGGTCTCGTCTCAGATTACTTTTGTGAATCGGGCCTTGCATTTTGAAATCTTTTATAGGGTTAAGGCATCTGCTGCAGAGGTGCCCAGTAAATCTCGGGGAATAATAATAATGGTGAAACAACTCCGAAGGTTCGTTTGTTGGAGAGATCTTTGTTTTGTGTAGTCCCAAATTTAAATCAAAGTAGTATAGAAGATTAAGCTGTCTCCTTCAAAACATAATCTCCCAATGCTCTTTGGGGGGAGGGAGGGGTGTTTGGGGATTTTCGAACCTCCATTTTGTTGCTTCCCTCTTCGGGTTTGTTGTTCATGATATCATAACACACATGGTGTGCATCTTATACAATGTTGTGAGCATAAATGTACCACTTAATTATGCAATAGTGCTTTGATATGTGTAAGTTATAACATGTGCCAACTGAAAGTTAAATAAAATATGTTTTAAAAAAAAATGTGTCTCCTGCAAAGTATATCATGTAAGATGCAGATCAGAGATTTTTATTGTCTGTAGATAGTTAAGTGGATGACTGCTTTCAGCACAGAGATCCTTTTGTAACTTGCAGTTACACTTTGTAAACCTGACTGTCTCGTGTAACACATCTTGTACATTAATGCTTACATGATTTATTTGGAACGGGTAATGTATGTTATGGAAAGCGCTCTGACACTCCGCGTTGGGATGAGTAGTGCTATAAAAGAAATGAAATGGCCCCTTAAGTTCGCTGCCTGGGAAAATGTACAGGAGCTGCTAAACGTGTCCCGGTGTCTCAAAATTACACCAGGAGAAGTTCAACATATTTCTGTGGGGCCCAACTTCTTAGCGGGGTGGATGGTGTCTGCCCCTTGAAAATAGTGGGTGGACGCCCTGTACTCGAGTGTACCCCTGACTCGTGCCCTGGGTTTGAGGCGCTGTGCTGACGCCACTCAGCCCTCCCTCTCCGAAGCATTCCAGAATATTGTGAATCTCTTCATCAGACGGGTGACTGGTCCGCGGTTTGTTACACTGGAGATGACGTAATTCAATGATGGACACAGCTTTTCAAAGTCTGCTATCGTCATCCATTAGTGACGGTCCGTAGCCACCAACAGATGACGTCACCAAAGCCCAGGCTTGCTTTTCTTGCTGGCCTTAAAGAAGTGATGTCAGCTCTGCGGCTGCCCGCGGCGCAGGCAGTAAGCCTGTTGGAATAAAAATGTCTTAGCTGTGCTGCTTATGTACTGTACTTCTTAGGTTAGCATTTGTGGCACAATTTTATGTTTGGCCACCATTTTGAGCTATTATCAAAACTAATTTCTCTCTGTCTCTGCTGAAAGCACTTGGCGATAGTTTTCGTTTCTTCAAGGTTGGGCCTTGCTGTACTAATGAATACACTTCTTATAAGCGCATACCTTTCCCACTACATAGAGACCTGCTCCCACCAGTCCAGTGGTGGGCACAGGCAGAACAACCTTGATGTAGAGATAGTGTGTGCCCGGTCTCAGGATCAAAACTTATCCTTCTGTACTTTCTTTGTCTAGCTGCCTCCAACTGGAAATTTCCAGTCTGGGCGTGCCTTCATTGGTTGTGAATCATACATAATGTATCACCATGTTTGCTGATGTCAGTCCTCTCAGCAGCACCCCTCTCTTCAGCACCCCTAAGCGACAGGGCAGATGAGGCTCTGCTCAAGTGTATCTGAATAAATATATACTTGGTTTGTATTCTCTATTGTCTGACCAACTCTTCATTTGTATGGAAGGCTGAGAGGTGGTCGCGAGTGACCCGGTGGCCCTAATCGGGTCACTTCCTTCAGGCCCTGTAAGAGGGTGGCCGCCTTAGTGCCAGCACTTCCCCACTCCCTGTTGCAGGGACCCCCCTACTCTGAGAGTCCCTCCCATGTCCGGCGCCTCTGTGGTGTCATTTTCGGAGTGCCATGGGCTGGGGACAAGTATTTATACCTGCCCCCACCCACTGGCCACCCTCTTTGACCCCCGCTGGACATGCTGTCACCCTCCTATCCGCTTACCCTGCATGCCGGCGGGAGGGCTGGCTAACGAATTGAGCGTATTAATGTATACATTTGTGTTGGAGGTGGAGTTACAGGGCAATCCGCAGGCAGATTGGTACGAGGGGCACCCATTCAGGAGCGCAATCGGGGTGCATTATGCCAAAGTCCCAGGAGTCTTTATGGCAGGAGCCTGGTTGAAAACACCGGCACCCACTAGTCCTGCGCGCGGTTGTAAGCCTGAGCAACTGGGGCTTGCCTTGAGACGTTCCACCCCTAAAAAGGCGTGAGTAAAAATGATGGACTAGGGGTCCATGGTATGTAAGGGGGATAACCCCCACATAAGTGGTAGCACCGATGGGATTGGCCACGGTGCAGTTTGGCTCATAAGGCAAGTGGGGCAGCTTAGGTGAGTCATCGCTTCCTGACCTTGGATCGCCCATAAGTTAACCCACCGCGTTGGCATACTCCTTGTATGAATAAACCTGCAGCAAACTGTTTTCCAGCAAAACTTGTGTGGATTATTGCTAAGTGGGGGGTTGCTGTTATTGGCACCTTGGGCCCTTCTCCGCGCCTGTACAAATGCGCAGAATCTGTGACTTCTGATGGATTCCGATCTGTAGGGATCGATGGAACTGCTCAGATCAGGTAGTCCGGCCTGAGATCCCCTAGGAGGGTCCTTCCGCCCACACTGAGATGGAGTTGGTTCTGCCCAAAGCTGGTCGGAGGTGACCGTGGCTCCAGGACACTGACCAGTGCCTCGAGACTGCTGCTGGCCTTGTGGGGGCACCAGGCACTTCTGTGCACCGGGCACTGGTGCAAGAGTGGGCCACAATTACATACACTGCATCTTTCACTGGAAGTCTGTGCACCAGGCACTATTAGTGTGCAAGAATGGGTCAACTGTACACTGTACACTGCATCCTTCACTAGCGCCCACATCTGGGCGCCCATCCCAGCATGAAAACCAGCAGGTCTGTTCGCCAGTTGCCTGTGCAAGTGTGGGTCACATTTACATACAATGCATCTTTCACTGGTGCCCACATCTGGGTGCCCCTCCCATTGTGAGAACCAGGCAGTTCCGTGCACTAGTGCAAGAGTGGGTCACATTTACATACACTGCATCCTTGCCTAGGAGCCCACATCGGTGCGCCCCTCCTATCATGAAAACCAGGCAGGTCTGTTCGCCAGGCACCATTAGTGTGCAAGAGTGGCCTCACATTTACATTCAATGCATCCTTCACTGGTGCCCACATCTGGGCGCCCCTCCCAGCATGAGAACCATGCAGGTCTCTGCACCAGGCACTATTAGTGTGCAAGAGTGGGTCATGAGAACCAGGCAGTTCCGTGTACTAGCACTAGCGCAAGAGTGGGTCACATTTACATACACTGCATCCTTCCCTGGGAGCCCACATCGGTGCACCCCTCCTATCATGAAAACCAGGCAGGTCTGTTCGCCAGGCACCATTAGTGTGCAAGAGTGGGCTCACATTTACATTCACTGCATCCTTCACTGGTGCCCACATCTGGGTGCCCCTCCCAGCATGAGAACCAGGCAGGTCTCTGCACCAGGCACTATTAGTGTGCAAGAGTGGATCATGAGAACCAGGCATTTCCGTGCACTAGCACTAGTGCAAGAGTGAGTCACATTTAAATACACTGCATCCTTCACTGGCGCCCACATCTGGGCGCCCCTCCAAGCATGAGAATCAGGCAGGTCTGTGCACCAGGCACTAGTGTAAGAGTGGGTCACAATTACATCCACTGCATCCTTCACTGGTTCCCACATCTGGGCGCCCCTCCCAGCATGAGAAGCAGGCAGGTCTCTGCACCAGGCACTATTAGTGTGCAAGCGTGGGTCATGAGAACCAGGCAGTTCCATGCACTAGTGCAAGAGTGGGTCACATTTACATTCACTGCAGCCTTCACTGGTGCCCACATCTGGGTGCCCCTCCCAGCATGCGAAGCAGGCAGGTCTCTGCACCAGGCACTATTAGTGTGCAAGAGTGGGTCATGAGAACCAGTCAGTTCCGTGCACTAGCACTAGTGCAAGAGTGGGTCACATTTACATTCACTGCATCCTTCACTGGTGCCCACATCTGGGTGCCCCTCCCAGCATGAGAACAGGCAGGTCTCTGCACCAGGCACTATTTGTGTGCAAGAGTGGGTCATGAGAACCAGGCAGTTCCGTGCACTAGCACTAGTGCAAGAGTGGGTCACATTTACATATACCGCATTCTTCACTGGTGCCCACATCTGGGCGCCCCTCCCAGCATGAGAACCAGGCAGGTCTCGGCACCAGGCACTATTTGTGTGCAAGAGTGGGTCATGAGAACCAGGCAGTTCCGTGCACTAGCACTAGTGCAAGAGTGGGCTCACATTTACATTCACTGCATCCTTCACTGGTGCCCACATCTGGGCGCCCCTCCTAGCATGAGAACAGGCAGGTCTCTGCACCAGGCACTATTAGTGTGCAAGAGTGGGTTCACATTTACATTCACTGCATCCTTCACTGGTGCCCACATCTGGGTGCCCCTGCCAGCAAGAGAACAGGCAGGTCTCTGCATCAGGCGCTATTTGTGTGCAAGAGTGGGTCATGAGGACCAGGCAGTTCCGTGCACTAGCACTAGTGCAAGAGTGGGTGACATTTACATATACTGCATCCTTCACTGGTGCCCACATCTGGGCGCCCCTCCCAGCATGAGAACAGGCAGCTCTCTGCACCAGGCACTATTAGTGTGCAAGAGTGTGCTCACATATACATTCACTGCATCCTTCACTGGTGCCCACATCTGGGCGCCCCTCCCAGCATGAGAACCAGGCAGGTCTGTGCACCAGGCACTATTAGTGTGCAAGAGTGGGTCATGAGAACCAGGCAGTTCCGTGCACTAGCACAAGTGCAAGAGTGGGTCACATTTACATATACAGCATCATTCACTGGCGCCCACATCTGGGCCTCCATCTCAGCATGAGAACCAGGCAGGTCTGTTCACCACGCAATATTAGTGTGCAAGAGGGGCTCATATTTACATACACTGCATCTTTCACTGGCACCCACATCTGGGCGCCCCTCCCAGCGTGAGAAGCAGGTATGTCAGTGCACCAGGCACTGTTAGTGTGCAAGAGTGAGTCACATTTACATACACTGCATCCTTCACTGGCGCCCACATCTGGGCACCCCTCCAAGCATGAGAACCAGGCAGGTCTGTGCACCAGGCACTAGTGTAAGAGTGGATCACAATTACATACACTGCATCCTTCACTGGTGCCCACATCTGGGCGCCCCTCCCAGCATGAGAACCAGGCAGGTCTCTGCACCAGGCACTATTAGTGTGCAAGAGTCGGTCATGAGAACCAGGCAGTTCCATGCACTAGCACTAGTGGAAGAGTGGGTCACATTTACATTCACTGCAGCCTTCACTGGTGCCCACATCTGGGTGCCCCTCCCAGCATGAGAAGCAGGTAGGTCTCTGCACCAGGCACTATTTGTGTGCAAGAGTGGGTCATGAGAACCAGGCAGTTACGTGCACTAGCACTAGTGCAAGAGTGGGTCACATTTACATTCACTGCATCCTTCACTGGTGCCCACATCTGGGTGCCCCTCCCAGCATGAGAAAAGGCAGGTCTCTGCACCAGGCACTATTTGTGTGCAAGAGTGGGTCATGAGAACCAGGCAGTTCCGTGCACTAGCACTAGTGCAAGAGTGGGTCACATTTACATATACCGCATCCTTCACTGGTGCCCACATCTGGGCGCCCCTCCCGGCATGAGAACTAGGCAGGTCTCTGCACCAGGCACTATTTGTGTGCAAGAGTGGGTCATGAGAACCAGGCAGTTCCGTGCACTAGCTCTAGTGCAAGAGTGGGCTCACATTTACATTCACTGCATCCTTCACTGGTGCCCACACCTGGGCGCCCCTCCCAGCATGAGAACAGGCAGGTCTCTGCACCAGGCACTATTAGTGTGCATGTTAGACGGACCGGGAGGGTCGGCCGAGGACAAGGGGAGAGGTCTCCGGGGAGAGCCGTCTCCAGCGATCGTACAGACGAATAACTTCCCCCCCACAGAGGTACACCACACAATGATAAGATTTAACGTTCTTTATAAGCAATCTTTAGGTACGATAGAATGGTACAAGGAGGTCAGGACTCAGGGGTCCCCTCGATTCTAGTCTCTTGGTTGGGAAAGGGGGTAGCGGGACAGTCTTGTTACCAATCAGGTAGATGCGATGGTATGATGGATAGCTCACAATCCTCGAGCTCGGCGTTCGAGATGGACGGACCGCGGCAGCGCCAGCAGGTCCCGGTGAAGGTGGTAGTTACAACGGTCTGCGGCAGCGCCAGCAGGTCCCGGCGAGGATGGTAGTTACAACGGTCCGCGGCAGCGCCAGCAGGTCCCGACGAGGATGATAGTTACAACGGTCCGCGGCAGCGCCAGCAGGTCCCGACGAGGATGGTAGTTACAACGGTCCGCGGCAGCGCCAGCAGGTCCCGACGAGGATGGTAGTTACAACGGTCCGCGGCAGCGCCAGCAGGTCCCGACGAGGATGAAGGATGCAGAAGGTTGCGGCAGCGCCAGCAGGCAGGATGATAGTTCACAAGGCAGGACTACGGCAGCGCCAGTAGTCCGTCAAGGATGAGTTCTTCACGGTGTCTCTCGACTCCAGGATACAACTGCCTTCCTGCTCTGGAGCTGCCTCAGTTATAGGTCTGGCGCCCTTTGATGTCCGGACCCTCGCACTTGGAGGTCGGGAGGTCCGGGATGAGGGAGTCCAGACACCCAGCAGGGGGGTGGAGCCAGCGCCCGGGGGAGCTGGGGGCGATTGGCACCTGGCGGGGGAGAGCCATCGACACTTCTTTCTCCCATTGACCTGCCAAGTGGTCCGTTCACCTCCTGGGTGGATGGTGGTGCCGGGATGTTGGGGCCTGGCCAGGACCAGGGTTAGGGTCGAGCTGAGGCCATGCGGCCTCGTGGTGCAGTGTCCAAGATGGCGGCCAGGCCGGGCGAGGGAGACGGTAGTGGTTCGGCCCCATGATACAGAGATGTCCGGGGGCAGGAATCCCGTCTTGGGACGGGGTGCGGGTTGCTTCTGTGGGTAACACCTGGGGGGCCGGGGCTCGGGCCCTGTCATGCGGGGAGGGAGCAAGCCCTTCATGTGGCCTTTCCAACATGCGTCCCCCCCAGCTGAAGGCGGGGAGAGTCACCCATCCTCTTGGGGACTCTCCTCGTCGAGGCGGAAAAAGCGTGACAGGCCATCCGCGTTGGCGTGGTCTTGGCCCGGTCGGTGTTCCACAGTGAAGTCCATCCCCTGCAGGGAGATGGACCACCGCAATAGTTTGGGGTTTTCCCCCCGCATCTGCATTAGCCACTGCAGGGGCCGATGATCTGTTTGCACCCGGAAGTGGGTACCGAAGAGAAAGGGCCGGAGCTTTTTGAGGGCCCACACCACTGCGAAGGCCTCCCTCTCGATGGTGCTCCAGCGCTGTTCTCGGGCCAGGAGGCGTCTGCTGATGAAGGCCACTGGTTGGTCAAGTCCCTCGGAGTTCAACTGGGAGAGGACCGCCCCGATGCCATGGTCGGAGGCATCTGTTTGTACGATGAATTCCCGACTGTAGTCGGGGGCCTGGAGCACAGGGGCAGTGCACATGGCGGCTTTCAGCTTCTCGAAGGCCGCTTGACAGTCTGGGGTCCAGTTGACCTTCTTCGGGTGGTTTTTGGATGTGAGTCCCGTGAGGGGCCCCACAATGCTGCCATAGTCCCTCACGAACCGCCGGTAGTAGCCGGTGAGCCCCAAGAAGGCTCGGACCTCGGTCTGCGTGACTGGAGGCTGCCAGGACTGGATGGCAGCGATCTTGAGTTGTAGAGGGGCCACCAGACTGCTTCCCACCTGGTGTCCGAGATAGGTCACGGACCCCTGACCAATTTGGCACTTGCCGGCCTTGATTGTAAGGCCGGCTCGTTGGAGGGCCTGCATGACCTCTCGGAGGTGGTGGAGGTGGTCGGACCAGTGGCGGCTGTACACAGCGATATCGTCCAGGTAGGCGGCGCTGAACTCCTCGAGTCCCGCCAAGACCTGGTTCACTAGTCGCTGAAAAGTAGCTGGGGCATTCTTCATGCCGAATGGCATGACTTTGAAGTGGTAGTGGCCATCGGGGGTAGAAAAGGCGGATCGTTCTTGGGCCCGGGGTGTGAGACCGATCTGCCAGTAGCCCGCTGTCAGGTCGAAGATGCTGAGGTAGCGGGCAGCCCCCATGCGGTCGATCAGTTCATCCGCTCGGGGGATGGGATGAGCGTCGGTTCTGGTGACAGCATTCAAGCCCCGATAGTCGACGCAGAATCGGAGCTCAGGAGTGGTGCCGGGGGCAGCAGCTTTGGGGACCAGCACGACCGGGCTGGCCCAGGGGCTGTCCGAGGGCTCGATGACCCCGAGCGTGAGCATCTTTGATACCTCCTCTTGGATGCAGGCCCGTACCCGATCTGGTACGCGGTACGCCCGGTGTCTGATAGGGGGACTGTCCCCAGTGTCCACGTCGTGCAAGCACCAGGGGGTGACCCCTGGGGTGAGGGAAAACAAGGTCGCAAACTGCAGCAGGAGGTCCCGGCAGCCTTGGCGCTGTTCCGGGGTGAGGGCATCTGAGAGTCGGACCCCGTCCACGGAACCATCTTTCTCACGAGTCTTCAGGAGATCAGGGAGAGGCTCGGAGTCTTCTTCCGCTCCACTGTCTGTAGCCATCAGGAGGCTGAGCTCCGAGCGCACAAAGTGGGGTTTGAGTCTGTTGGTGTGGAGGACCCGGAGGGGGTTCCGTGGAGATTCCACATCGATGAGATAGGTGACGGGGCTCTTGCGCTCGACCACTTTGAAGGGCCCCGTCCACTTGTCCTGCAAGGCACATGGCTCGGTGGGGGACATCACCCACACTTGTTGGCCAGGTTCGAATTCGATGGAGGAGGCATTTTGATCGTACCAGTTTTTCATGTCCTCCTGACTGGCCTCAAGGTTCGCTTTCGCCTTTTCTCTGAATCGCCTGGTCTGATTGCGTAGGGTCAGGAGGTACTTGAAGACGTCTGGAGGGGTCTTTAGGGGGGCCATCTCCCAACCTTCTTTGACTAGGCTGAGGGGCCCTCGCACAGGGTGCCCGTACAAGAGTTCGAAAGGGCTAAAGCCGAGGGACTTCTGGGGAACTTCTCGATATGCGAAGAGGAGGCACGGAAGTAGCACATCCCACTGGCGACGGAGGGGCTCTTCCAACCCCCTAATCATTCCCTTGAGCGTGCGGTTGAACCGCTCGACTAGTCCGTTTCCTTGAGGGTGATAGGGGGTCGTGAATCGGTAGGTGACCCCGCACTGTTGCCAGAGGGACTTCATATATTTCGAAATAAAGTTTGTGCCTCTGTCACTGACGACTTCTCGGGGGAAGCCCACCCGGGAGAAGATCCCCATTAAGGCCCGGCCGACCACCGGGGCTGTTACAGTTCGCAGGGGCACAGCCTCGGGGTAGCGGGTGGCGTGGTCCACCAGTACCAGGATGAACCGATGTCCTTGTGCTGTACGGGGGTCCAGGGGCCCCACAATGTCTATTCCCACCCTCTCGAACGGGGTGGTGACAACTGGGAAGGGTTGCAGAGGTGCTTTGAGTTTGCGGCTGCTCTTCCCGCTGGCCTGGCACGTGGGGCAGGACCGGCAGTGGTTGAGGACGTCGTTTCTCATCTTTGGCCAGAAAAAGTGGGTCACCAGGCGACTGTAGGTTTTGTCCTGGCCCAGGTGTCCAGCCAGAGGGACATCGTGGGCCAAATTTAACAGGAAGTCTCTAAAATGGAGGGGCACCACCAGCACTCGACTGGCCCCTAACTCTGCGATTCTCTGTTCACTGTACAATAGGTCGTTGTCCCAATAGATCCAATGAGCTCCTGTGGTGTCCCCTGCGCTCTGGGCGAGGGCTTGCTGGCGGAGTCCCTCGAGGGAGGGACAGGTCTTCTGTTCTTGACGGAACTGTTCCTGGGTGGGCCCCCCTCTTGACGCCACTGAGCCAGGTCGGGAAGGTCCTGGGGCTGAGCGAGCCCTTCGGGGGTTTGCTCTGGGGGGTCGGTATGGTCGGTGTCCTCTACTGGAGCGATCGGGGGAGGAGGTGCTGGCCATTCTGGTTCTTCTGATCGGGGGATGGCCCGGGCGGCCATGGACCGGGTGGTTACGCACGCCCAGTCCGGGAGGCCCAACATCCCCAGGTGCTCTCTTCTTTCTACGGCGGCCCACGGGGAACTCTCAAGATCATTCCCCAGGAGACAGGGCACGGGGGCATCATCTCGGACCGTCACCTTCAACATGCCGGAGACTCCTCCCCATTCGAAGGGGACGCAGGCCATCCGACATAGACTCTCCGAGTTGTTGGCTGAACGGACGGGGCAGAGAATGTTCGGCAGGATCTGCTCTGGTTTTACCAGGTGACAGCGGACGGCCGTCACACTGGCCCCCGTGTCACGTAGTGCTTCGGCCCGGCGTCCATTAATGTTCACCCACTGACTATATTTTCTGGTGTTGGCGGGTAGGGGAGCCCGCGGGACCATGTCTCTTCCCCCTAGGCATGCTAGAACCATGGCGGCCGGTTCCCACTCTTGTCGTTCCTGTTCGCATTCTTCCTGTTCTTCGGAGATTTGTTCTCCCCCCAGGGCGGCGGCAGCTACCTGGCGGGGTCTCGGAGTTTGGTTCTGTGGACAGTTCGGGTCATTGGCGTAGTGGCCGACTCGCTGGCATCGGTGACACGTGACATTGGCTCGGAACCCCGGGCGCATCGGGGGGTTGCCCCGGCTGGCCGGGGGCGGGGTGCTGGCAGCGGGAGCGGCCGGGACGGTGTCTCTTCCTCGTCCCTGACCTCCTCCTCCTCCTCGGGGACAGTGCTGACCTTGATTGTTCCGGTTCTGTTCGTGCGGCCCTCTCCGGCCTACTCGGGTGCTTTCCCACCGGTCAGCTTCGGCGGCGAGTTGCCGTGGGTCAGTCAATTTACTGTCGAGGAGGTGCTGCCTGAGCTCGACGAAGCAGTTGTTAGAGAGGTGCTCCCACACCATGAGATTAAAAACTTGCTCGTAGGTCGTTACGTGGCTTCCCTTGATCCAACCCTCGAAGGCTCGGCTGAAATAGTTAACATATTCCACCCAAGTTGTACCCGGGATCCGGGTGCAGTCTCGGAACCTCTGGCGGTACATTTCGGGTGTGAGCCCATATCGGGTGAGGAGGGCAGCCTTCATGTGATCATAGGATGACATCAGATGGTCTGGGAGCTGTAACAGGGCATCGCGGCCTTCATTGACGAACCTCCCCCATAGACCGGCTCCCCAGTCACTTCGATCGATCCGGTGGGAGGTCATGGCGATCTCGTAGGCCTTGAACCACTGTTGTATGTCGTCCTCTCGGACATACTCTCGAACGACATCCTTGGGGATGTGGACTTTCTTTTCTGTCGCTCCTGGGGTGCGCGGTTGCTCGGGCACCTCCAGTTCTTTGTTCTGCTTCCGTAGGTCTATTTCTGCCAGTTTGCGCTCGTGCTCGTACGCTAATCTCTTTTCTTCGAGCTCTCTCTGCCTCTGTTTTTCTTCCCGTTCTTCTCGGAGCCGCAGATGTTCTAGGTTCAGTTTTTGTTCGGCTAATTTTAGTTCACCGTCCATTTTGAGCCGTGCCATTTCTAACTCATGTAGTCTGTTTTTCTCTCTCTCTTGGATCTCTTCCTGCGAGAGGCCCGTTCTTCGCTCCTCGGGAGCCGTGGTGTTCCTCTCTGATGCTGCAATGTTTTGGTCCGGGGGTCTGGCGGCCCCGGTTTCTGCCCACGACTCAATGGCGTGCTTGAAATCGTCTTTAGTACTCAGACCGGTGGTAGCAATGCCTAGTTCAATGCAGAATTGTTTCAACTCACGATGGCTGTACTCTTCCAATTTCTCCATTTGGAATTTCTCGGTGGATCCGCTCTCTTTGGTTGTCATTGTGGTTTCGTCGTGGGATGAGTTACTCTCTGTACGATTACGCGTTGATTCGGATCGCGCCGCTGGCCACCAATGTTAGACGGACCGGGAGGGTCGGCCGAGGACAAGGGGAGAGGTCTCCGGGGAGAGCCGTCTCCAGCGATCGTACAGACGAATAACTTCCCCCCCACAGAGGTACACCACACAATGATAAGGTTTAACGTTCTTTAATAGCAATCTTTAGGTACGATAGAATGGTACAAGGAGGTCAGGACTCAGGGGTCCCCTCGATTCTAGTCTCTTGGTTGGGAAAGGGGGTAGCGGGACAGTCTTGTTACCAATCAGGTAGATGCGATGGTATGATGGATAGCTCACAATCCTCGAGCTCGGCGTTCGAGATGGACGGACCGCGGCAGCGCCAGCAGGTCCCGGTGAAGGTGGTAGTTACAACGGTCCGCGGCAGCGCCAGCAGGTCCCGGCGAGGATGGTAGTTACAACGGTCCACGGCAGCGCCAGCAGGTCCCGACGAGGATGGTAGTTACAACGGTCCGCGGCAGCACCAGCAGGTCCCGACGAGGATGGTAGTTACAACGGTCCGCGGCAGCGCCAGCAGGTCCAGACGAGGATGGTAGTTACAACGGTCTGCGGCAGCGCCAGCAGGTCCCGACAAGGATGAAGGATGCAGAAGGTTGCGGCAGCGCCAGCAGGCAGGATGATAGTTCACAAGGCAGGACTACGGCAGCGCCAGTAGTCCGTCAAGGATGAGTTCTTCACGGTGTCTCTCGACTCCAGGATACAACTGCCTTCCTGCTCTGGAGCTGCCCCAGTTATAGGTCTGGCGCCCTTTGATGTCCGGACCCTCGCACTTGGAGGTCGGGCGGTCCGGGATGAGGGAGTCCAGACACCCAGCAGGGGGGTGGAGCCAGCGCCCGGGGGAGCTGGGGGCGATCGCCACCTGGCGGGGGAGAGCCATCGACACTTCTTTCTCCCATTGACCTGCCAAGTGGTCCGTTCACCTCCTGGGTGGATGGTGGTGCCGGGATGTCGGGGCCTGGCCAGGCCCAGGGTTAGGGTCGAGCTGAGGCCATGCGGCCTCGTGGTGCAGTGTCCAAGATGGTGGCCGGGCCGGGCGAGGGAGCCGGTAGTGGTTCGGCCCCATGATACAGAGATGTCCGGGGGCAGGAATCCCGTCTTGGGACGGGGTGCGGGTTGCTTCTGTGGGTAACACCTGGGGGGCCGGGGCTCGGGCCCTGTCATGCGGGGAGGGAGCAAGCCCTTCATGTGGCCTGTCCAACAGTGCAAGAGTGGGTTCACATTTACATTCACTGCATCTTTCACTGGTGCCCACATCTGGGTGCCCCTGCCAGCAAGAGAACAGGCAGGTCTCTGCATCAGGCACTATTTGTGTGCAAGAGTGGGTCATGAGGACCAGGCAGTTCCGTGCACTAGCACTAGTTCAAGAGTGGGTCACATTTACATATACTGCATCCTTCACTGGTGCCCACATCTGGGCGCCCCTCCCAGCATGAGAACAGGCAGGTCTCTGCACCAGGCACTATTAGTGTGCAAGAGTGTGCTCACATTTACATTCACTGCATCCTTCACTGGTGCCCACATCTGGGCGCCCCTCCCAGCATGAGAACCAGGCAGGTCTGTGCACCAGGCACTATTAGTGTGCAAGAGTGGGTCATGAGAACCAGGCAGTTCCGTGCACTAGCACAAGTGCAAGAGTGGGTCACATTTACGTATACAGCATCATTCACTGGCGCCCACATCTGGGCCTCCATCTCAGCATGAGAACCAGGCAGGTCTGTTCACCACGCAATATTAGTGTGCAAGAGGGGCTCATATTTACATACACTGCATCTTTCACTGGCACCCACATCTGGGCGCCCCTCCCAGCGTGAGAAGCAGGTATGTCAGTGCACAAGGCACTGTTAGTGTGCAAGAGTGAGTCACATTTACATACACTGCATCCTTCACTGGCGCCCACATCTGGGCACCCCTCCAAGCATGAGAACTAGGCAGGTCTGTGCACCAGGCACTAGTGTAAGAGTGGGTCACAATTACATACACTGCATCCTTCACTGGTGCCCACATCTGGGCACCCCTCCCAGCATGAGAACCAGGCAGGTCTCTGCACCAGGCACTATTAGTGTGCAAGAGTCGGTCATGAGAACCAGGCAGTTCCATGCACTAGCACTAGTGCAAGAGTGGGTCACATTTACATTCACTGCAGCCTTCACTGGTGCCCACATCTGGGTGCCCCTCCCAGCATGAGAAGCAGGCAGGTCTCTGCACCAGGCACTATTTGTCTGCAAGAGTGGGTCATGAGAACCAGCCAGTTCCGTGCACTAGCATTAGTGCAAGAGTAGGCTCACATTTACATTCACTGCATCCTTCACTGGTGCCCACATCTGGGCACCCCTCTCAGCATTAGAACAGGCAGGTCTCTGCACCAGGCACTATTTGTGTGCAAGAGTGGGTCATGAGAACCAGGCAGTTCTGTGCACTAGCACTAGTGCAAGAGTGGGTCACATTTACATATACTGCAGCCTTCACTGGTGCCCACATCTGGGCGCCCCTCCCAGCATGAGAACAGGCAGGTCTCTGCACCAGGCACTATTAGTGTGCAAGAGTGGGTCATGAGAACCAGGCAGTTCCATGCACTAGCACTAGTGCAAGAGTGGGTCACATTTACATATACAGCATCATTCACTGGCGCCCACATCTGGGCCTCCATCTCAGCATGAGAACCAGGCAGGTCTGTTCACCACGCAATATTAGTGTGCAAGAGGGGCTCATATTTACATACACTGCATCTTTCACTGGCACCCACATCTGGGCGCCCCTCCCAGCGTGAGAAGCAGGTATGTCAGTGCACCAGGCACTGTTAGTGTGCAAGAGTGAGTCACATTTACATACACTGCATCCTTCACTGGCGCCCACATCTGGGCACCCCTCCAAGCATGAGAACTAGGCAGGTCTGTGCACCAGGCACTAGTGTAAGAGTGGGTCACAATTACATACACTGCATCCTTCACTGGTGCCCACATCTGGGCACCCCTCCCAGCATGAGAACCAGGCAGGTCTCTGCACCAGGCACTATTAGTGTGCAAGAGTCGGTCATGAGAACCAGGCAGTTCCATGCACTAGCACTAGTGCAAGAGTGGGTCACATTTACATTCACTGCAGCCTTCACTGGTGCCCACATCTGGGTGCCCCTCCCAGCATGAGAAGCAGGCAGGTCTCTGCACCAGGCACTATTTGTCTGCAAGAGTGGGTCATGAGAACCAGCCAGTTCCGTGCACTAGCATTAGTGCAAGAGTAGGCTCACATTTACATTCACTGCATCCTTCACTGGTGCCCACATCTGGGCACCCCTCTCAGCATTAGAACAGGCAGGTCTCTGCACCAGGCACTATTTGTGTGCAAGAGTGGGTCATGAGAACCAGGCAGTTCTGTGCACTAGCACTAGTGCAAGAGTGGGTCACATTTACATATACTGCAGCCTTCACTGGTGCCCACATCTGGGCGCCCCTCCCAGCATGAGAACAGGCAGGTCTCTGCACCAGGCACTATTAGTGTGCAAGAGTGGGTCATGAGAACCAGGCAGTTCCATGCACTAGCACTAGTGCAAGAGTGGGTCACATTTACATATACAGCATCATTCACTGGCGCCCACATCTGGGCCTCCATCTCAGCATGAGAACCAGGCAGGTCTGTTCACCACGCAATATTAGTGTGCAAGAGGGGCTCATATTTACATACACTGCATCTTTCACTGGCACCCACATCTGGGCGCCCCTCCCAGCGTGAGAAGCAGGTATGTCAGTGCACCAGGCACTGTTAGTGTGCAAGAGTGAGTCACATTTACATACACTGCATCCTTCACTGGCGCCCACATCTGGGCACCCCTCCAAGCATGAGAACTAGGCAGGTCTGTGCACCAGGCACTAGTGTAAGAGTGGGTCACAATTACATACACTGCATCCTTCACTGGTGCCCACATCTGGGCGCCCCTCCCAGCATGAGAACCAGGCAGGTCTCTGCACCAGGCACTATTAGTGTGCAAGAGTCGGTCATGAGAACCAGGCAGTTCCATGCACTAGCACTAGTGCAAGAGTGGGTCACATTTACATTCACTGCAGCCTTCACTGGTGCCCACATCTGGGTGCCCCTCCCAGCATGAGAAGCAGGCAGGTCTCTGCACCAGGCACTATTAGTGTGCAAGAGTGGGTCATGAGAACCAGGCAGTTCCGTGCACTAGCACTAGTGCAAGAGTGGGTCACATTTACATTCACTGCATCCTTCACTGGTTCCCACATCTGGGTGCCCCCCCCCCCCAGCATGAGAACAGGCAGGTCTCTGCACCAGGCACTATTTGTGTGCAAGAGTGGGTCATGAGAACCAGGCAGTTCCGTGCACTAGCACTAGTGCAAGAGTGGGTCACATTTACATATACTGCATCCTTCACTGGTGCCCACATCTGGGCGCCCCTCCCAGCATGAGAACCAGGCAGGTCTCTGCACCAGGCACTATTTGTCTGCAAGAGTGGGTCATGAGAACCAGCCAGTTCCGTGCACTAGCATTAGTGCAAGAGTGGGCTCACATTTACGTTCACTGCATCCTTCACTGGTGCCCACATCTGGGCACCCCTCTCAGCATTAGAACAGGCAGGTCTCTGCACCAGGCACTATTTGTGTGCAAGAGTGGGTCATGAGAACCAGGCAGTTCCATGCACTAGCACTAGTGCAAGAGTGGGTCACATTTACATATACAGCATCATTCACTGGCGCCCACATCTGGGCCTCCATCTCAGCATGAGAACCAGGCAGGTCTGTTCACCACGCAATATTAGTGTGCAAGAGGGGCTCATATTTACATACACTGCATCTTTCACTGGCACCCACATCTGGGCGCCCCTCCCAGCGTGAGAAGCAGGTATGTCAGTGCACCAGGCACTGTTAGTGTGCAAGAGTGAGTCACATTTACATACACTGCATCCTTCACTGGCGCCCACATCTGGGCACCCCTCCAAGCATGAGAACTAGGCAGGTCTGTGCACCAGGCACTAGTGTAAGAGTGGGTCACAATTACATACACTGCATCCTTCACTGGTGCCCACATCTGGGCGCCCCTCCCAGCATGAGAACCAGGCAGGTCTCTGCACCAGGCACTATTAGTGTGCAAGAGTCGGTCATGAGAACCAGGCAGTTCCATGCACTAGCACTAGCACTAGTGCAAGAGTGGGTCACATTTACATTCACTGCAGCCTTCACTGGTGCCCACATCTGGGTGCCCCTCCCAGCATGAGAAGCAGGCAGGTCTCTGCACCAGGCACTATTAGTGTGCAAAAGTGGGTAATGAGAACCAGGCAGTTCCGTGCACTAGCACTAGTGCAAGAGTGGGTCACATTTACATTCACTGCATCCTTCACTGGTTCCCACATCTGGGTGCCCCCCCCCCAGCATGAGAACAGGCAGGTCTCTGCACCAGGCACTATTTGTGTGCAAGAGTGGGTCATGAGAACCAGGCAGTTCCGTGCACTAGCACTAGTGCAAGAGTGGGTCACATTTACATATACTGCATCCTTCACTGGTGCCCACATCTGGGCGCCCCTCCCAGCATGAGAACCAGGCAGGTCTCTGCACCAGGCACTATTTGTCTGCAAGAGTGGGTCATGAGAACCAGCCAGTTCCGTGCACTAGCATTAGTGCAAGAGTGGGCTCACATTTACATTCACTGCATCCTTCACTGGTGCCCACATCTGGGCACCCCTCTCAGCATTAGAACAGGCAGGTCTCTGCACCAGGCACTATTTGTGTGCAAGAGTGGGTCATGAGAACCAGGCAGTTCTGTGCACTAGCACTAGTGCAAGAGTGGGTCACATTTACATTCACTGCAGCCTTCACTGGTGCCCACATCTGGGTACCCCTCCCAGCATGAGAACCAGGCAGGTCTCTGCACCAGGCACTATTAGTGTGCAAGAGTGGGTCATGAGAACCAGGCAGTTCCATGCACTAGCACTAGTGCAAGAGTGGGTCACATTTACATTCACTGCAGCCTTCACTGGTGCCCACATCTGGGCGCCCCTCCCAGCATGTGAAGCAGGCAGGTCTCTGCACCAGGCAGTATTAGTGTGCAAGAGTGGGTCATGAGAACCAGTCAGTTCTGTGCACTAGCACTAGTGCAAGAGTGGGTCACATTTACATTCACTGCATCCTTCACTGGTGCCCACATCTGGGTGCCCCTCCCAGCATGCGAACAGGCAGGTCTCTGCACCAGGCACTATTTGTGTGCAAGAGTGGGTCATGAGAACCAGGCAGTTCCGTGCACTAGCACTAGTGCAAGAGTGGGTCACATTTACATATACAGCATCCTTCACTGGTGCCCACATCTGGGCGCCCCTCCCAGCATGAGAACCAGGCAGGTCTCTACACCAGGCACTATTTGTGTGCAAGAGTGGGTCATGAGAACCAGGCAGTTCCGTGCACTAGCTCTAGTGCAAGAGTGGGCTCACATTTACATTCACTGCATCCTTCACTGGTGCCCACACCTGGGCGCCCCTCCCAGCATGAGAACAGGCAGGTCTCTGCACCAGGCACTATTAGTGTGCAAGAGTGGGTTCACATTTACATTCACTGCATCCTTCACTGGTGCCCACATCTGGGTGCCGCTGCCAGCAAGAGAACAGGCAGGTCTCTGCATCAGGCACTATTTGTGTGCAAGAGTGGGTCATGAGGACCAGGCAGTTCCGTGCACTAGCACTAGTGCAAGAGTGGGTCACATTTACATATACTGCATCCTTCACTGGTGCCCACATGTGGGCGCCCCTCCCAGCATGAGAACAGGCAGGTCTCTGCACCAGGCACTATTAGTGTGCAAGAGTGTGCTCACATTTACATTCACTGCATCCTTCACTGGTGACCACAACTGGGCGCCCCTCCCAGCATGAGAACCAGGCAGGTCTGTGCACCAGGCACTATTAGTGTGCAAGAGTGGGTCATGAGAACCAGGCAGTTCCGTGCACTAGCACAAGTGCAAGAGTGGGTCACATTTACATATACTGCATCATTCACTGGCGCCCACATCTGGGCCTCCATCTCAGCATGAGAACCAGGCAGGTCTGTTCACCACGCAATATTAGTGTGCAAGAGGGGCTCATATTTACATACACTGCATCTTTCACTGGCACCCACATCTGGGTGCCCCTCCCAGCGTGAGAAGCAGGTATGTCAGTGCACCAGGCACTGTTAGTGTGCAAGAGTGAGTCACATTTACATACACTGCATCCTTCACTGGCGCCCACATCTGGGCACCCCTCCAAGCATGAGAAACAGGCAGGTCTGTGCACCAGGCACTAGTGTAAGAGTGGGTCACAATTACATACACTGCATCCTTCACTGGTGCCCACATCTGGGCGCCCCTCCCAGCATGAGAACCAGGCAGGTCTCAGCACCAGGCACTATTAGTGTGCAAGAGTCGGTCATGAGAACCAGGCAGTTCCATGCACTAGCACTAGTGCAAGAGTGGGTCACATTTACATTCACTGCAGCCTTCACTGGTGCCCACATCTGGGTGCCCCTCCCAGCATGAGAAGCAGGCAGGTCTCTGCACCAGGCACTATTAGTGTGCAAGAGTGGGTCATGAGAACCAGGCAGTTCCGTGCACTACCACTAGTGCAAGAGTGGGTCACATTTACATTCACAGCATCCTTCACTGGTTCCCACATCTGGGTGCCCCCCCCCCAGCATGAGAACAGGCAGGTCTCTGCACCAGGCACTATTTGTGTGCAAGAGTGGGTCATGAGAACAAGGCAGTTCCGTGCACTAGCACTAGTGCAAGAGTGGGTCACATTTACATATACTGCATCCTTCACTGGTGCCCACATCTGGGCGCCCCTTTCAGCATGAGAACCAGGCAGGTCTCTGCACCAGGCACTATTTGTCTGCAAGAGTGGGTCATGAGAACCAGGCAGTTCCGTGCACTAGCATTAGTGCAAGAGTGGGCTCACATTTACATTCACTGCATCCTTCACTGGTGCCCATATCTGGGCACCCCTCTCAGCATTAGAACAGGCAGGTCTCTGCACCAGGCACTATTTGTGTGCAAGAGTGGGTCATGAGAACCAGGCAGTTCCGTGCACTAGCACAAGTGCAAGAGTGGGTCACATTTACATATACTGCATCATTCACTGGCGCCCACATCTGGGCCTCCATCTCAGCATGAGAACCAGGCAGGTCTGTTCACCACGCAATATTAGTGTGCAAGAGGGGCTCATATTTACATACACTGCATCTTTCACTGGCACCCACATCTGGGTGCCCCTCCCAGCGTGAGAAGCAGGTATGTCAGTGCACCAGGCACTGTTAGTGTGCAAGAGTGAGTCACATTTACATACACTGCATCCTTCACTGGCGCCCACATCTGGGCACCCCTCCAAGCATGAGAACCAGGCAGGTCTGTGCACCAGGCACTAGTGTAAGAGTGGGTCACAATTACATACACTGCATCCTTCACTGGTGCCCACATCTGGGCGCCCCTCCCAGCATGAGAACCAGGCAGGTCTCAGCACCAGGCACTATTAGTGTGCAAGAGTCGGTCATGAGAACCAGGCAGTTCCATGCACTAGCACTAGTGCAAGAGTGGGTCACATTTACATTCACTGCAGCCTTCACTGGTGCCCACATCTGGGTGCCCCTCCCAGCATGAGAAGCAGGCAGGTCTCTGCACCAGGCACTATTTGTGTGCAAGAGTGGGTCATGAGAACCAGGCAGTTCCGTGCACTACCACTAGTGCAAGAGTGGGTCACATTTACATTCACAGCATCCTTCACTGGTTCCCACATCTGGGTGCCCCCCCCCCCAGCATGAGAACAGGCAGGTCTCTGCACCAGGCACTATTTGTGTGCAAGAGTGGGTCATGAGAACAAGGCAGTTCCGTGCACTAGCACTAGTGCAAGAGTGGGTCACATTTACATATACTGCATCCTTCACTGGTGCCCACATCTGGGCGCCCCTCTCAGCATTAGAACAGGCAGGTCTCTGCACCAGGCACTATTAGTGTGCAAGAGTGGGCCATGAGAACCAGGCAGTTCCATGCACTAGCACTAGTGCAAGAGTGGGTCACATTTACATTCACTGCAGCCTTCACTGGTGCCCACATCTGGGTGCCCCTCCCAGCATGAGAACCAGGCATGTCTCTACACCAGGCACTATTAGTGTGCAAGAGTGGGTCATGAGAACCAGGCAGTTCCGTGCACTAGCACTAGTGCAAGAGTGGGTCACATTTACATATACTGCATCCTTCACTGGTGCCCACATCGGGGCGCCCCTCCCAGCATGAGAACCAGGCAGGTCTCTGCACCAGGCACTATTTGTCTGCAAGAGTGGGTCATGAGAACCAGGCAGTTCCGTGCACTAGCACTAGTGCAAGAGTGGGCTCACATTTACATTCACTGCATCATTCACTGGTGCCCACATCTGTGCACCCCTACCAGCATTAGAACAGGCAGGTCTCTGCACCAGGCACTATTTGTGTGCAAGAGTGGGTCATGAGAACCAGGCAGTTCCGTGCACTAGCACTAGTGCAAGAGTGGGTCATATTTACATATACTGCATCCTTCACTGGTGCCCACATCTGGGTGCCCCTCCCAGCATGAGACCCAGGCAGGTCTCTTCACCAGGCACTATTAGTGTGTAAGAGCGGGTCATGAGAACCAGGCAGTTCCGTGCACTAGCACTAGTGCAAGAGTGGGTCACATTTACATATACTGCATCCTTCACTGGTGCCCACATCTGGGCACCCCTCCCAGCATGAGAACAGGCAGGTCTCTGCACCAGGCACTATTAGTGTGCAAGAGTGTGCTCTCATTCACATTCACTGCATCCTTCACTGGTGCCCACATCTGGGTGCCTCTCCCAGCATGAGAACCAGGCTGGTCTCTTCACCAGGCACTATTAGTGTGCAAGAGCGGGTCATGAGAACCAGGCAGTTCCGTGCACTAGCACTAGTGCAAGAGTGGGTCACATTTACATATACAGCATCATTCACTGGCGCCCACATCTGGGCCCCCGTCTCAGCATGAGAACCAGGCAGGTCTGTTCACCACGCAATATTAGTGTGCAAGAGGGGCTCATATTTACATACACTGCATCTTTCACTGGCATCCACATCTGGGCGCCCCTCCCAGCGTGAGAAACAGGTACGTCAGTGCACCAGGCACTGTTAGTGTGCAAAAGTGAATCACATTTACATACACTGCATCCTTCACTGGCGCCCACATCTGGGCGCCCCTCCTAGCATGAGAACCAGGCAGGTCTGTGCACCAGGCACTAGTGTAAGAGTGGGTCACATTTACATACACTGCATCTTTCACTGGCACCCACATCTGGGCGCCCCTCCCAGTGTGAGAACCAGGCAGTTCCATGCACCAGGCACTATTTGTGTGTAAGAGTGGGCCACATTTACATACATTGCATTCTTCACAGGGCACCCCTCCTAGTGTGAGAACCAGGTACGTCTGTGTACTGGGTGCTAGTGCAAGAGTGGGTCACATTTACATGCACTGCATCTTTCACTAGTGCCCATATCTGAGCACCCCTCCCTGCGTGAGAACCAGGCAGGTCTGTGTACAGGGCAGTAGTAGTGTGCATGAGTGGGTAACATTTACATACACTGCATCTTTCACTGGCACCTGCATCTGTGTGCCCCTCCGAGCATGAGAACCAGGCAGATCTGTGGCACCAGGCCCTATTAGTGTGCAAGAGTTGGTCTGTTGGAAGGCGTTCCCCGGGGAGGCTGCGGAATGGGTTCCTGACCACCCTGAGGCCCACCTTTCCTAGAATTAGGCCGAGCAAGAGCAGGGAGGCCCTTCCTGGAAGGGTCTCGCACCTAGGATCGCACGCGCTGCGCTTACTCTCTCTTCGGATAGAGGGACACCACACAGTAGTTCGTTATAAGGCAATAAGCTTTTATCGGTAGTTGTCAGGGATCTTTATGATCCGGCAGGCAGGTGCAGAATTAATGCCACAAGCGGCAGCGATCTTGTGATGATGGGAGAAGGGGTAGCGGGACAGTCTTTCAATCAGTGTCTCTGCGAGATATCCGGCGCACAGCTCTCAATCCTCGAGCTGAGGGGATGTTGCTTCTCTCGGCAATCTCTGCCGATTCTCTTGGAGGAGCGGGCCGCGAGTCACTCAGCAGGCACCGGAGAGTCGTAGTTCAGGGAGCCGCGACGGCGTCAGCAGGGCTCAGATGGTTCAGAATTCGAGGAGCCGCGACGGCGTCAGCAGGGCTCAGATGGTTCAGGGTTCGGGGAGCCGCGACGGCGTCAGCAGGGCTCAGATGGTTCAGAATTCGAGGAGCCGCAACGGCGTTAGCAGGGCTCAGTTGGTTCAGAGTTCGGGGAGCCGCGACGGCGTCAGCAGGGCTCAGATGGTTTCAGAGTTCAGATAGCGTTCTTCTGTTCGGTGAGCGATCGAGCCGCGACCAGGTCAGCCGGCTCTCGTCAGTCCAGGTCTTCTCTGCCTCTCGTCCCTTCAGCACCCCTTGTTATACTCCCCCTCCTCTTTGAAGTACGGAGTCCTCGCGGAGAGGGGTCTCGTGCCTGGGGGGCGGTGTGTCGGGGTTTCCTGTCGCTCAGCCCCTTGATCTGTTCAGATGTGTCCGGGAGGGACCCCAGACGCCCAGCAGGAGAGGCGCCCGCTCACCGGGGGCCTGGTGGCCGATCGAAACCTCCCTCAGGGAGGAGACCAGAGGTGTGACTGAGTCGGCGCCTCTCGGTCTGGTTTGGGGGGGGTTTCGTTCTCCCTCGGCCGGGCATGCGTGTTGGGGATCTGGTCGGCCCTCGGGATGTTGGTCCACGGAGGCCGGAAGGCCGTACCCACGAGGTTCGGCGTGTTTGTAGTGTGACTTGCTGGTCGGGAGGGCCCACGCCACGAGGCCGGTCTCACACGTGCCCCCCCAGCTGAAAGGCGGGGAGAACTACCCATCCACTTGAGAGTTCTCCTCGCTGAAGCGGAAGAATCGGGACAGGCCGTCCGCGTTGGCGTGGTCAGTCCCGGGGCGACGTTCCACAGTGAAATCCATCCCCTGGAGAGAGATGGACCAGCGTAGCAGCTTGGGGTTTTCCCCTCGCATCTGCATCAACCACCGCAGAGGTCGATGATCTGTTTGCACTCGGAAGTGTGTTCCGAACAGGTAGGGCCGTAGCTTTTTGAGAGCCCAGACTACGGTGAACGTCTCACGTTCAATCGTGCTCCACCGCTGTTCCCGGGGCAGTAACCTTCGGCTGATGAAGGCTATGGGCTGATCTATGCCTTTGTCGTCGTATTGTGAGAGGACTGCCCCGATGCCGTGTTCCGAGGCGTCCGTCTGGACCACAAACTCCTGGGCGTAGTCGGGCGCTTTGAGTACTGGAGCCGCGCACATTGCGGCCTTTAGGGTGTCGAACGCCTTCTGGCAGGCGGGAGTCCAGTGTATTTTCTTGGAGTGTTTTTTGGAGGTTAGTTCTGTGAGAGGGCCTGCGATGCTGCCATAGTTTTTAATGAACCTTCGGTAGTAGCCGGTGAGGCCCAGGAAGGCTCGGACTTCCGTTTGGGTTGTAGGGGGTTCCCAGGACAAGATGGCGTCGATCTTCGGCTGGAGGGGGGCGACCTGCCCACTCCCCACCTGGTGCCCCAGATAAGTTACGGAGCCGTGCCCAATTTGACATTTGCTAGCTTTGATGGTGAGGCCGGCCCGGCGTAGAGCCAGCAGGACTTGACGGAGGTGCTGGAGGTGCTTGGTCCATTGGGAGCTGAAGACCGCTATGTCGTCAAGGTATGCTGCGCTGAACCCCTCTAATCCGGCCAGGACCCTGTTCACCAGCCGCTGGAAGGTGGCCGGGGCATTTTTCATTCCGAACGGCATCACCCTAAAGCGGTAGTGCCCATCCGGGGTGGAGAAGGCGGAGCGCTCCTTGGCTCCCTCGGTGAGGGCAATCTGCCAGTACCCACTGGTCAGGTCGAAGGTGCTGAGGTAGCAGGCGGCCCCAAGGCGGTCAATGAGTTCGTCGGCACGGGGGATAGGGTGAGCGTCTGCTCGGGTGACCGCATTGAGGCCTCGGTAGTCCACGCAGAATCTCAGCTCAGGGGCAACACCCGGGGTAGTCGCTTTCGGAACCAGGACTACCGGGCTGGCCCTAGGGGCTGTCGGAGGGTTAAATCACCCCAAGGTCTAACATCTTTGCCACCTCGGTCTGGATGCAGGTCCGGACCCGATCAGGGACCCGGTAGGCCCGATGTCTCACTGGCGGGCTGTCTCCGGTGTCCACGTCGTGGACACACCAGCTGGTGACCCCGGGGGTCAGGGAGAAGAGATCCGCGAACTGCCCAAGTAGCTGGCGGCAGTCGTCGGTCTGTTGGGCTGTGAGGGCGGTCAACAGTCTCACTCCCTCCACGGATCCATCGGTTTCCTTCGCCCCCAGGGGGTCTGGGAGGGGCTCGGTGTCTTCTTCGGCCCCATCGTCGGTGGCCAGGAGTAGACTTAATTCGGTCCGCACAAAGTGGGGCTTGAGGCGGTTCACGTGGAGAACCCGGAGGGGGTTCCGCGGGGACTGCACATCGATGAGATAGGTGACTTGGCTCTTCCGCTCGATCACCTTGAAGGGCCCAGTCCATTTATCGTGGAGAGCGCAGGGTCTCACCGGGGCCATGACCCAGACTTGTTGGCCTGGCTGAAACTCAACCAGCGTAGCATTCTGGTCATACCAGCGCTTCATCTCTTCTTGACTGGCCTCGAGGTTTGCTTCTGCGAGTTCCCTGAATTTTCGGGTCTGGTTGCGGAGCGCCAGGATGTATCAGAACACGTCTGGCGGGGTCCCCCGGGGCGTTGCTTCCCACCCCTCCTTGACCAGGCTCAGGGGTCCTCGGACGTTGTGTCCATATAACAGTTCGAATGGGCTGAATCCCAGGGATTTTTGGGGAACCTCCCGGTAGGCGAACAGGAGACATGGGAGGAGGACATCCCACCTCCGGCGTAGGGGTTCCTCGAGGCCCATGATCATCCCTTTCAGTGTCTTGTTAAAGCGCTCGACTAGGCCGTTTCCTTGGGTGTGGTACGGGGTGGTGAATTTGTACGATACTCCGCACTGCTGCCAGAGGAACTTCATATATCGGGAGATTAAGTTCGTACCCCGGTCACTCACGACTTCGCGGGGGAACCCCATGCGGGAGAAGATCCTCATCAAGACCCGGCCCACCACGGGGGCCGTTACGGTGCGGAGAGGGATGGCTTCGGGGTAACGGGTGGCATGGTCCACCAGGACGAGGATGAACCGGTGGCCCTGGGCGGTCTTAGGGTCCAGTGGGCCGACAATGTCGATTCCTACCCGCTCAAAAGGGGTACTGACGACGGGGAAGGGTTGGAGCGGAGCCTTGCGCTTGCCCCAACTCTTTCCGCTGGCCTGGCACGTGGGGCAGGACTTGCAGTGGGCCTCCACATTTGCTCGCATCTTGGGCCAGCAGAAGTGGGTGACGAGTCACTGGTAGGTCTTATCTTGGCCTAAGTGTCCGGCCAGGGGTACATCATGGGCCAGGCCCAGGAGAAGACTTCGGAAGCGTAGGGGTACTACTAGTACTCGGGCCGATCCCAACTCGGCCGACTTCTGTTCACTGTACAGCAGTCCGTTCTCCCAGTATACCCAGTGGGTGCCAGTCTGGTCGCCTGCTGCTTGGGCCTCGGCCTGTTGTCGGGGTCCAATGAGGGACGGGCAGGTGGATTGTTCTTGGCAGAACTCTTCATGGGAGGGGCCCCCTTCGCAGGGCCACGGGGCCAGTTCTGGCAAGTCCCCGAGTTTGGTCAGGGTTGCGGGGTCGGAAGGCCCGGATTCTTCGCCGGGAGCGGTTGGTTCGTCCAGAAGGGGGTCGTTGGCCTCTGGTGGTGTATCCTGGCTCTCGGGGATGGTGGCGGTGTTCAGGGGCATGGCCTCTCCCCCCTCGGAGGAAGGCGCCCGGAGAGTCATCGAGCGCGTTGTGGCGCATACCCACTCGGGTAGGCCCATCATCTCGAGGTGGGCCCTTCGTTCCACTTGTCCCCACGGGGAGTTCTCCAGGTCGTTGCCCAGGAGGCAGTCCATGGGCTGGGAGGTTCGGACCGCTACTTTTAACTTGCCGGTGACTCCCCCCCATTCGAAGGGGACTAGGGCCATCCGGCAGAGGCTCTCGGAATTGTCTGATGAGATGACGGGGCAAAAGGCGTCAGGCAGGATCTGATCCTCGGAAATCAGGTGACAGTGGACCGCCGTGACACTCGCCCCCGTGTCCCGGAGCCCCTCGATGCGGTGACCGTTGACCGTCACCTGCTGTCGGTACTTCTTCATGTTGGCGGGCCGGGGCGTTCCGGGGACCATCTCCCGGTCCCCTAGGGACACCAAGGCCATGGCGGCTGGTTCCCATTCTTCGGAGTCTTCCATCTCTTCCCCCAGGGCTACAGAGGCCATCTGTCGAGCTGGCGGGGTTGTGGTGGTGGTCCGCTGGTACAGGGGACACTGAGGGTCACTGGCATAGTGTCCGGTCTGCTGGCAGCGGAAACATGTGATTCTCCTTTGGGGTCCCGGCCTCCCTGGTGGCCCGGTGCTGGCCGGAGGCGGAGCTGGAAAGGGCGGAGATTGTCCTCTGGGAGGGCTGAGCGGGGATCCCCCCGGGAGCTCCCTTTGCCGGCCTTGGTTCCCTCCGCCCCTCTGGCGGGGGGGTCCCTGATTGTGGCGACCGTAGTCTCCCACGGGGCCCCGGGAGGTCCGGGTGTTCACCCACCGGTCAGCCTCGAAGGCCAGTTTCCGAGGGTCTGTGAGTTTGCTGTCCAGGAGGTGCTGGCGCAGCTCTACGAAGCAATTAGCGGCCAAGTGTTCCCATGCGATTAGGTCGAACAGCTCCTCAAAAGTGGAGACCTTGCTGCCCTTGATCCATCCGTCCAAGGCCCGGCTGTAAAAGTTCACGTACTCCACCCATGTAGTACCGGGTATCTTTTTGCAGTCTCTAAACCGTTGCCGGTACATTTCAGGGGTGAGCCCATATCTGGCTACCAGGGCCTCTTTCATGTGACTGTAGGAGTTCATCACGGTGGAGGGCAGGTCCAGCAGGGTATCTCTCCCCTCGCTCAGGAACCGGCCCCACAGCCCAGCCCCCCAGTCTTTCTGCGGGACTCGGTGGGAGGTCATGGCGACTTCGTAGGCCTTGAACCATTGCTGAATGTCGTCGTTCTTATGGTATTCTTTCACCACATCCTTGGGGATGTGGACCTTTGGTTCCACGGTAGAGGAGATGGGTTGTGTTTCTGAGGGTCGGGCCTCCGCCCTCTTGGCCTTGAGCTCGATTTCTTTTAGGCCACGTTCGTGCTCTAGTTGGAGTTTCTTTTCTTCGTGTTCTCTCTGTCGTTTCTTTTCCTCTAGTTCTCCATGTAGGCGTAACTGTTCTACTGCCAGTTTTTTCTCAGCCAGTTTTATCTCTCCTTCGATTTTTAGTTTTGCTAGTTCCAGTTCGTGGTTGCGACTTCTTTCTCGGTCCGCTAGTTCCTCTGGGGATAGGCCCCTCTCGGGGGCGCCGTTCCTCCCCGGGTTGCTTCGTGGTTCATTGGGGTGCTCTCCTTCTGCTTGTGACCGGGGAGATTCTGCCTCGACCCAGGTTTTTAATGCCCCCTGGAAGTCCCCTTTCGTGCTTAGTCCGGTGGTAGCGATTCCAAAGTCTTTGCAAAATTGTTTCAGTTCTCGATGCGTATACGATTCTAACTGGTCCTTTTGAAATGCCGTGCTTGGGTTGGTGCCTGCGTCACCTAGGGAAGTTTCTCCTTCCATTCTTCTTGGTGGTGCGTAAGCCGTCTACTGCACGATCTCTAGGTGTTGGCTCGGATCCCGTCGCCTGCCAACCAAATGTTGGAAGGCGTTCCCCGGGGAGGCTGCGGAATGGGTTCCTGACCACCCTGAGGCCCACCTTTCCCAGAATTAGGCCGAGCAAGAGCAGGGAGGCCCTTCCTGGAAGGGTCTCGCACCTAGGATCGCACGCGCTGCGCTTACTCTCTCTTCGGATAGAGGGACACCACACAGTAGTTCGTTATAAGGCAATAAGCTTTTATCGGTAGTTGTCAGGGATCTTTATGATCCGGCAGGCAGGTGCAGAATTAATGCCACAAGCGGCAGCGATCTTGTGATGATGGGAGAAGGGGTAGCGGGACAGTCTTTCAATCAGTGTCTCTGCGAGGTATCCGGCGCACAGCTCTCAATCCTCGAGCTGAGGGGATGTTGCTTCTCTCGGCAATCTCTGCCGATTCTCTTGGAGGAGCGGGCCGCGAGTCACTCAGCAGGCACCGGAGAGTCGTAGTTCAGGGAGCCGCGACGGCATCAGCAGGGCTCAGATGGTTCAGAATTCGAGGAGCCGCGACGGCGTCAGCAGGGCTCAGATGGTTCAGAGTTCGGGGAGCTGCGACGGCGTCAGCAGGGCTCAGATGGTTCAGAATTCGAGGAGCCGCGACGGCGTCAGCAGGGCTCAGTTGGTTCAGAGTTCGGGGAGCCGCGACGGCGTCAGCAGGGCTCAGATGGTTTCAGAGTTCGGATAGCGTTCTTCTGTTCGGTGAGCGATCGAGCCGCGACCAGGTCAGCCGGCTCTCGTCAGTCCAGGTCTTCTCTGCCTCTCGTCCCTTCAGCACCCCTTGTTATACTCCCCCTCCTCTTTGAAGTCCGGAGTCCTCGCGGAGAGGGGTCTCGTGCCTGGGGGGCGGTGTGTCGGGGTTTCCTGTCGCTCAGCCCCTTGATCTGTTCAGATGTGTCCGGAAGGGACCCCAGACGCCCAGCAGGAGAGGTGCCCGCTCACCGTGGGCCTGGTGGCCGATCGAAACCTCCCTCGGGGAGGAGACCAGAGGTGTGACAGAGTCGGCGCCTCTCGGTCTGGTTTGGGGGGGGGTTTCGTTCTCCCTCGGCCGGGCATGCGTGTTGGGGATCTGGTCGGCCCTCGGGATGTTGGTCCACGGAGGCCGGAAGGCCGTACCCACGAGGTTCGGCGTGTTTGTAGTGTGACTTGCTGGTCGGGAGGGCCTACGCCACGAGGCCGGTCTCATATGGTCACATTTACATACACTGCATCTTTCACTGGCGCCCACATCTGGCGCCCCTCCCAGTGTGAGAACCAGGTATGTCTGTGCAACAGGCACTAGTGCAAGAGTGGGTCACATTTACATACACTGCATCTTTCACTGGTGTTAGAAAAGGTAGATGGACCGTGAGGGTCGGCCGGGGTCAGGAGGAGAGGTCTCCGGGGAGAGCCGTCTCCAGCGATCGTACAGACGAGTAACTTCCCCCCCACAGACAGATATCACACACGGATAAGGTTCAGTGTTCTTTATAAGCACTTATTTAAGGTACGGTTAAATGGTACAAGGAGGTCTGGACTCAGGGGTCCCCTCGATTAGAGTCTCGCAAGGCAGGGAAGGGGGTAGCGGGACAGTCTATTTACCAATCAGGTAGTTCGGATGAGATGATGATGAGCTCACAATCCTCGAGCTTGGTGGTTAGGTGGTATGGGCCGCGGCAGCGCCAGCAGGTCCCGGTGTGGATGGTCGATACAACGGGCCGCGGCAGCGCCAGCAGGTCCCCGGAAGATATACGGTCCGCGGCAGCGCCAGCAGGTCCCGGTGAGGATGGTCGTTACAACGGGCCGCGGCAGCGCCAGCAGGTCCCAGGAAGATGAAGGTTGCAGAAGGCCGCGGCAGCGCCAGCAGGTCCCGGTGAGGATGGTCGTTACAACGGGCCGCGGCAGCGCCAGCAGGTCCCAGGAAGATGAAGGTTTGCAGAAGGCCGCGGCAGCGCCAGCAGGCAGGGCGATGGTTCACAAGAGCGGGCTACGGCAGCGCCAGTAGACCGTCAGGGTTGAGTTCACTCGGTGTCTCTCGACTCCAGGATACAACTGCCTTCCTGCTCCGGAGCTGCCTCAGTTATAGGGCTGGTGCCCTTTGATGTCCGGACCCTCGCACTTGGAGGTCGGAGGGTCCGGGCTGAAGGTGTCCAGACACCCAGCAGGGGGTGGAGCCAGTGCCTGGGGGAGCTGGGGGCGATCGGCACCTGGCGGGGGAGAGCCCTTGACACTTCGTTCTCCCATTGACCTGCCAAGTGGTCCGCTCACCTCCTGGGTGGATGGTGGTGCCGGGATGTCGGGGCCGGCCAGGCCCGGGGTTAGGGTCGAGGGGAGGCCATGCGGCCGCGTGGTGCAGGGCCCAAGATGGCGGCTTGACCCGGCCGGGAAAGCCGGTGGGGCTGGACCCCGTGATGAGTAGGGGTCCGAGGGCAGAGGGTCCGTCGGGAGACAGAGTACAGGTGCTTGTTGCGGGGATATGCCAGGTGGGCCGGAGTTCGGGCCCTGTCGAGCGGGGAGGGAACAAGCCGTCTGTGAGGCCTGTCCAACATGCGTCCCCCCCAGCTGAAGGCGGGGAGAGTCACCCATCTCCTTGGGGACTCTCTTCGTCGAGGCGGAAAAAGCGGGACAGGCCATCTGCGTTGGCGTGGTCTTGGCCTGGTCGGTGCTCCACGGTGAAGTCCATTCCCTGCAGGGAAATGGACCAGCGCAAGAGTTTTGGGTTCTCCCCCCGCATCTGCATCAGCCATTGCAGGGGTCGATGGTCGGTTTGTACCCGGAAGTGGGTACCGAAGAGATAGGGTCGGAGCTTTTTGAGGGCCCACACTACTGCAAATGCCTCCCTCTCGATGGTGCTCCAACGCTGTTCTCGGGCCAGGAGACGTCGGCTGATGAAGGCCACCGGCTGGTCATGGCCTTCGGGGTTCAACTGAGAGAGGACGGCCCCGATGCCGTGGTCGGAGGCGTCGGTCTGCACCACAAATTCCCGGCTGTAATCGGGGGCCTGGAGCACCGGGGCGGTGCACAGGGCGGCCTTCAGCTCCTCGAAGGCCGCTTGACAGTCAGGAGTCCAGTTGACCCGCTTCGGCTGGTTCTTGGATGTGAGACCCGTGAGGGGCCCCACGATGCTGCCGTAGTCCTTCACGAACCGCCGGTAGTAGCCGGTGAGCCCCAAGAAGGCTCGGACCTCGGTCTGGGTGACGGGGGGCTGCCAGGACTGGATGGCAGCAATCTTAAGTTGTAGTGGGGCCACCAGCCCGCTCCCCACTTGGTGCCCAAGGTAGGTCACAGACCCTTGGCCAATCTGGCACTTGCCGGCCTTAATGGTGAGGCCGGCCCGCTGGAGGGCTTGTAGGACCTCTTGGAGGTGACGGAGGTGGTCGGACCAGTGGCGGCTGTATACAGCGATATCGTCCAGGTAGGCGGCGCTGAATTCTTCAAGCCCTGCCAAGACCTGGTTCACAAGGCGTTGGAACGTGGCGGGGGCATTCTTCATGCCAAAGGGCATGACCTTAAATTGATAGTGGCCATCGGGGGTAGAGAAGGCTGACCGTTCCTGAGCCCTGGGTGTGAGGCCGATCTGCCAGTAGCCCGCCGTTAGGTCGAAGATACTAAGGTAGCGGGCGGCCCCCAGCCGGTCGATCAGCTCGTCTGCTCGGGGGATGGGATGAGCGTCGGTCCGGGTGACAGCGTTCAAGCCCCGGTAGTCGACGCAGAATCTCAGTTCAGGAGCGGAGCCGGGGGCAGCGGCCTTGGGAACTAATACGACCGGACTGGCCCAGGGACTGTCCGAGGGCTCGATGACCCCGATCGTGAGCATCTTGGCCACCTCCTCCTGTATGCAGGCCCGTACCCGATCTGGTACGCGGTAGGCCCGGTGCCGGACAGGGGGACTGTCCCCGGTGTCTACGTCGTGCAAACACCAGGGGGTGACCCCGGGGGTGAGGGAGAACAGGGCAGCGAACTGCAGCAGGAGGTTCCGGCAGTCCTGGCGTTGCTCCGAAGTGAGGGCGTCAGAGAGCCGGACCCCGTCCACGGAGCCGTCCTTCTCCTGAGTCTTCAGGAGGTCCGGGAGGGGCTCGGAGTCTTCTTCTGTGCCACTGTCTGTAGCCATCAAGAGGCTTAGTTCGGAGCGCACAAAGTGCGGTTTGAGCCGGCTGGTGTGGAGGACCCGAAGGGGGTTCCGGGAGGACCCCATGTCGATGAGGTAAGTGACGGGGCTTTTGCGCTCGACCACTTTGAAGGGCCCCGTCCACTTATCTTGCAGGGCACATGGTTCGGTGGGGGACATCACCCATACTTGCTGCCCAGGCTCGAATTCAACGGAGGAGGCATTGTGATCATACCACCTCTTCATGTCCTCCTGGCTGGCCTCGAGGTTCGCCTTGGCCATCTCCCTGAAGCGCCGGGTCTGGTTTCGTAAGGCCAGGGTGTATTTGAAGACGTCTGGAGGGGTCGTTAGGGGTGCCATCTCCCAACCTTCCTTGACTAGGCTGAGGGGCCCTCGCACAGGGTGTCCGTATAGGAGTTCAAAGGGGCTAAAACCGAGGGACTTCTGGGGAACTTCCCGGTAGGCGAAGAGGAGGCACGGGAGCAGTACATCCCACTGGCGACGGAGAGGTTCTTCCAATCCCCCAATCATCCCTTTGAGAGTGCGGTTAAAACGCTCCACTAGTCCGTTCCCTTGGGGGTGATAGGGGGTCGTGAATCTGTAGGTGACCCCGCATTGTTGCCAGAGGGACTTCATGTATTTTGATATGAAATTCGTGCCTCGGTCGCTGACGACTTCTCGGGGGAAGCCTACCCGGGAGAAGATCCCCATCAGGGCCCGGCCAACCACTGGAGCGGTCACTGTCCGTAGGGGCACCGCCTCGGGGTAGCGGGTGGCATGGTCCACTAGTACCAAGATGAACCTGTGTCCTTGTGCCGTGCGGGGGTCCAGAGGTCCCACAATGTCTATCCCCACCCTCTCGAACGGGGTGGTGACCACCGGGAAGGGTTGTAGAGGGGCCTTCAGCTTCCGGCCACTCTTCCCGCTGGCTTGGCATGTGGGGCACGATCGGCAGTGGTTCAGGACGTCATTCCTCATTTTCGGCCAAAAAAAGTGGGTCACCAGGCGACTGTACGTTTTGTCCTGGCCCAGGTGTCCAGCCAGGGGGACATCGTGGGCTAGGTTGAGCAGAAAGTCTCGGAAGCGGAGCGGTACCACCAGAACTCGACCGGCCCCCAGCTCGGCGATTCTTTGCTCGCTGTAGAGCAGGTCGTTATCCCAGTAGACCCAGTGGGTTCCGGTGGTGTCCCCGGCGGTTTGGGTGCTGGCTTGTTGGCGGAGTCCCTCGAGGGAGGGACAGGTCTTTTGTTCCTGGCGGAACTGTTCTTGGGTGGGCCCCCCTTCTTGCCGCCACTGAGCCAGATCCGGAAGGTCCTGGTGTTGCGCGTCTTCTTCGGTAATCGGGTCCGGGAGGTCGGACTCGCCGTTGTCCTCTACGGGGGCAACCGGGGGCGGAGGTGCTGGCCATTCGGTTTCTTCTGATCGGGGGGCGGCACGGGCGGCCATGGATCGGGTGGTTATGCAGGCCCAGTCCGGGAGGCCCAGCATCCCCAAGTGCTCTCTTCTCTCGACGGTGGCCCACGGGGAACTCTCGAGGTCATTCCCCAGGAGGCAGTCCACGGGGGCATCGTCCCGGACCGTCACCTTCAGTAGGCCGGAGACCCCTCCCCATTCAAACGGGACGCAGGCCATCTTACACATGCTCTCAGAGTTATCTGCCGAGCGGACGGGGCAGAGAATGTTCGGCAGGATCTGCTCGGGCTTCACCAGGTGACAGCGGACGGCCGTCACGCTGGCGCCGGTGTCACGCAAGGCCTCGGCTCTCTGTCCATTAATGGTCACCCACTGACCGTATTTTCTGGTGTTGGCGGGTAGGGGAGCCCGCGGAACCATGTCCCTTCCCCCTAAGCATGCCAGGACCATGGCGGCCGGTTCCCACCCTTGCTGGTCCGGCTCATACTCCTCGGGTCCCTCCGATGATTGCTCTTCCCCCAGGGCAGCGGCAGCTACCTGGCGGGGCTTGGGTGGTTGGTTTAGCGGGCAGTTCGGATCGTTGGCGTAGTGGCCTAGTCGCTGGCACCGGTGGCACGTGACGTTGGCTCGGTACCCAGGCCGCAACGGGGGGTTGCCCCGGCCGGCCGGAGGTGGGGTGCTGGCCACGGTTGTTGCTGGTAAGGCGTCTCTCCCTCGCCCCTGGCCCCCTCCTCCTCCCCGAGGACGGTGCTGGCCTTGGTTGCTTCTGTTCTGGTCGGGTGGCCCTTTCCGGCCCACTCGGGTGCTTTCCCACCGGTCAGCTTCGGCGGCGAGCTGCCGGGGGTCAGTCAGCTTACTGTCGAGTAGGTGCTGCCTGAGCTCGACGAAACAGTTGTTCGACAGGTGCTCCCATACCATAAGGTTGAAGAGTTGTTCGTAAGTGGTGACCTGATTTCCCTTGATCCAACCCTCGAAGGCCCGGCTGAAATAGTTCACGTATTCCACCCAAGTTGTACCTGGGATCCGGGTGCAATCTCTGAACCTCTGGCGGTACATCTCGGGCGTGAGGCCGTAGCGGGTGAGGAGGGCAGCCTTCATGTGGTCGTAGGACGACATTTGGTGATCGGGGAGCTGCAGCAGGGCATCGCGACCCTCGTTGATGAATCTCCCCCAAAGTCCGGCTCCCCAATCACTCCGGTCGATCCGGTGGGAGGTCATTGCGATCTCATAGGCTTTAAACCACTGTTGTATGTCGTCTTCTCGGACATACTCGCGGACCACATCCTTGGGGATGTGAACTTTTTTCTCAATAGGCCCTGGGGTGTGTGGTCGCTCAGGCACCCCCAGTTCCTTATTCTGTTTGCGCAGTTCTATTTCCGCCAGTCGGCGCTCGTGCTCGAGCGTTATTTTTTTCTCTTCCAGCTCTCTTTGTCTCTGCTTTTCTTCTCGTTCCTCTCGAAGCCGCATATGCTCGAGGTTGATTTTCTGTTCAGCTAACTTGAGTTCCCCATCCATCTTGAGTCGTGCCATCTCTAACTCGTGTAATCTGACTCTGTCTCTTTCTCGTATCTCCTCCTGTGAGAGGCCCGTTCCCCGCTCCTCGGGAGCCGTGGCGTTCCCCTCTGGTGTGATGCTGTTTTGGTCTGGTGTGACGCTGCTTTGGTCGGAGGGTCCTGCGACCCCAGTTTCTGTCCATGACTCAAGAGCGCGCTTTAGATCATCCTTGGTACTCAGGCCGGTGGTAGCAATGCCAAGTTCTATGCAAAATTGTCTCAGTTCGCGGTGGTTGTATTCTTCTAATTTCTCCATTTGGAACTTCTCGGTGGAGCTGCTATCTTTGGTCGACATCGTGCTTTGTCGTGGGGTGAGCTACTCTCTGTACGATTACGCGTTGATTCGGATCGCGCCGCTGGCCACCAATGTTAGAAAAGGTAGATGGACCGTGAGGGTCGGCCGGGGTCAGGAGGAGAGGTCTCCGGGGAGAGCCGTCTCCAGCGATCGTACAGACGAGTAACTTCCCCCCCACAGACAGATATCACACACGGATAAGGTTCAGTGTTCTTTATAAGCACTTATTTAAGGTACGGTTAAATGGTACAAGGAGGTCTGGACTCAGGGGTCCCCTCGATTAGAGTCTCGCAAGGCAGGGAAGGGGGTAGCGGGACAGTCTATTTACCAATCAGGTAGTTCGGATGAGATGATGATGAGCTCACAATCCTCGAGCTTGGTGGTTAGGTGGTATGGGCCGCGGCAGCGCCAGCAGGTCCCGGTGTGGATGGTCGATACAACGGGCCGCGGCAGCGCCAGCAGGTCCCCGGAAGATATACGGTCCGCGGCAGCGCCAGCAGGTCCCGGTGAGGATGGTCGTTACAACGGGCCGCGGCAGCGCCAGCAGGTCCCAGGAAGATGAAGGTTGCAGAAGGCCGCGGCAGCGCCAGCAGGTCCCGGTGAGGATGGTCGTTACAACGGGCCGCGGCAGCGCCAGCAGGTCCCAGGAAGATGAAGGTTTGCAGAAGGCCGCGGCAGCGCCAGCAGGCAGGGCGATGGTTCACAAGAGCGGGCTACGGCAGCGCCAGTAGACCGTCAGGGTTGAGTTCACTCGGTGTCTCTCGACTCCAGGATACAACTGCCTTCCTGCTCCGGAGCTGCCTCAGTTATAGGGCTGGTGCCCTTTGATGTCCGGACCCTCGCACTTGGAGGTCGGAGGGTCCGGGCTGAAGGTGTCCAGACACCCAGCAGGGGGTGGAGCCAGTGCCTGGGGGAGCTGGGGGCGATCGGCACCTGGCGGGGGAGAGCCCTTGACACTTCGTTCTCCCATTGACCTGCCAAGTGGTCCGCTCACCTCCTGGGTGGATGGTGGTGCCGGGATGTCGGGGCCGGCCAGGCCCGGGGTTAGGGTCGAGGGGAGGCCATGCGGCCGCGTGGTGCAGGGCCCAAGATGGCGGCTTGACCCGGCCGGGAAAGCCGGTGGGGCTGGACCCCGTGATGAGTAGGGGTCCGAGGGCAGAGGGTCCGTCGGGAGACAGAGTACAGGTGCTTGTTGCGGGGATATGCCAGGTGGGCCGGAGTTCGGGCCCTGTCGAGCGGGGAGGGAACAAGCCGTCTGTGAGGCCTGTCCAACAACTGGCGCCCACATCTGGGCACCCCTCCCAGCGTGAGAACTAGGCAGGTCTGTGCACCAGGCACTATTAGTGTGCAAGAGTGGCTCTCGATACGATATATACTTTATTTGTTGATTAATAAAAATCATTAGAATCAAGAATAAAACACAAAAGGTGAAGAACATTAATTTTTACCGACAAAAACACATGTACAACTTTATACTAAAAAAGTAGCAGCAATGATTAAAAGTGCCTGTGCCAATCAATAGTGCAAGAGGGGCTCTCATTGACATACACTGCATCTTTCACTGGCGCCCACATCTGCCGCCCCTCCCAGTGTGAGATGTGCACCATCACTAGTGCACAGGGGGCTCTCGTTTACATGCCCTGCATCTTTCACTGGTGCTTGGCCCACAGGTGTACCTTGGGCCTACCTTAGGGGTGGCTGACATGTAAGAAAAGGGAAGGTGAGGGACTGGCAAGTGTGTGCACTCGCCAAGTCGACATTGCGGTTACAAACTGCGCACAGACTCCGCTATGGCGGGTCTGAGTTACCTTTCATGGGTCATTCGTGTGGCTGGCACAATCGAGTGCTGCAGCCTACCAACGGCATTTGAATTACTGGCCCTGGCGCACGCAGTGCACTTTATTAGATACTGACATATAAATCAAACAGACCAATCATGGAAACACCAATCGATAACACAATTTACCACAGGAGCACTTGCACTTTACCACTGATCAGCAGTGAGAAAAGTGCGCAGAAGCGCTACGCCAGCACAAACAGAGTCAAAACCGGGAGGTCAGAAAGCCAGAACTCAGGGGTAACACGCCAAAAGATGCCGAGTCTTACAGTTGAGCAGAGAGGTATTTGTGTTGATGCCTGCTGATGGCTTCTGGGCTCTTGGCTACCAATGGCCAGAGCTGTTTGCTGTTTTGTGTCCTTTGTTGAAACTGCTTCTTCAAAGAGCTGACACCGTTGTTCTTGACTCCTTCCTTCTTTCGTCTCAGCATGTTTTAGTTTGTTTCCCTGCAGTCTTTGGTGCTTCCAGTCTCGCCCCATAGCGCTGCCTGCAGCCCCTCTTGCGCCTCTCGCATTCCTCTGCACCCTCAGTGTATTTAGCTGGTCTGCATCTGCTTCCTGTCCCCCAGGGCTCCATGTTGTGCAGAGACCGGTCTGTGCCCTGGAGCTCAGCGGGACCTGCTCGGGAGTTTCCCTGACGAGTGTTTGAAGCTCAGACTGTGTCGGGTTCTTTCCCAGGGAGGTCTGGGGTTGCTTGAGGTCCCCCTTGGGGGGTGGAGGGCCGTTATGGACAGAGTGTTCCCGCGAGGAGCGGGGTCAGTGCTGATTTGCATAAGGCGGGCCTTGTCTAGAGGGGCATAGTGGGCGGAAGATCGGAGTCTAGTCTAGCAGAAGTTTAAGCTCATCTCCAGGTAGCGCGGAGGGTTAATACGCCTGCTGCAAAGAAATGTACCACACAGATCACAAAAGGACGGGCAATGTAAAGCCATCCATACCTCTGCGGTTTTTGTTTTTTCAATCCTGTGTTTGTGCCTCCCCAGACCAACTACTCTTAAAATATACTGCCTGCTAGTACGGATGACTCGCGACTGATTCCTACACCTTGTAACCCTCAGTGTCTTATGTAACATTCCCTACAGACTGATTTACACACGTCTGATTCACTGTCTCTGTGTAATGTGTGTGTGATGTACAGTGCTCTGACACCCAACACTGGTAGGAGCAGCGCTATAAAACAAACGGATGCACGTGAAGGGGGGCTGTGGAGAGATGAGGGGCAGTGATGGAGGGTGAGAGTGAGGAAATCCATGGAGAAGGAGGTCATTGGGCGCAGGGTCCAAAAAAGATTGTTGCACCGGGCACCGCCAGTGCTAAAGCTGGACCTGGGCACATACCGTGCGCAGGGGCGTAACTAAGGCCCCTTCAGTGCGAAGGGGGGCCCACACGATCCACCAGAAAGGGGATCCCTTGGGCAGGCCAGCTGCAAACAAAACACTCAGAAGAAGAAATGCAGTTAGGAAATGGGTAATGCCGCCCCCCCCCAAGATTTTGTAATACCACTGGTACTGCCATGCGCCCCATGTGTTCACACACCCTTACTATGTAGTGTAACACTGCATAATGTGTATCACACAAGAAGCACATTGTGAGAAAGTGCCCTCTTTCTGCATGGTTGCCCCCACTTTTGGCTGAATTGCTGATGTACTTTGACTGAGTGTGCCCTGGGCTCCTGCCAATCAGGTACTCAGGGCCTATGTTCTATCCCTAAAACTGCATTGAAAACAAAACTCAATTGGCATCTCTGGCCACAGGTCATCCCCTGGTAAATGGTACCACAGGTACCCAGGGCACTGTGACCAGAGAAACCTCTAAGGGCTGCAGCACTTATTGTGCCACCCTTAGAGGTCCTATACCAGTACATTCACCTTTGCAGGTTGAGTGTTTTGGTGCAGAACAAAGTGAAAAGTCGACATGGCACACATCCCTGTGTGCCATGCCAATAACCCACCGCCCTGGCATAGATCAGTCACCCCTCTAGCTGGGTGCACTATACCAGGGATGTATGTCGTTACAACGCACACTTTTACAACGCATGCACTTACAACGCATTTTTTACAACGCACAATCCATTACAACGCATGACATTACATCGCAGGACACTACAACGCATTTTTAAAAACTACCTTTACAACGCATTTCCATTACAACGCATACTACCTTTACAACACATACCATTACAACGCATAATATTAAATTGCATTTAAGGTAAGTATTAGATAGTATAGGGGTAAAAATTACTATTCTAACTCCAGGGGGTGCAACAGTAGGGTAAGTGTTGGATAGTATAGGGTTAAAAATTACTATTCTAACTCCAGGGGGTGCAGCAGTAGGGTAAATGTTGGATAGTATAGGGGTAAAAATTACTATTCTAACTCCAGGGGGTGCAACAGTAGGGAAAGTGTTGGATAGTATAGGGGTAAAAATTACTATTCTAACTCCAGGGGGTGCAACAGTAGGGTAAGTGTTGGATAGTATAGGGGTAAAAATTACTATTCTAACTCCAGGGGGTGCAACAGTAGGGTAAGTGTTGGATAGTATAGGGGTAAAAATTACTATTCTAACTCCAGGGGGTGCAACAGTAGAGTAAGTGTTGGATAGTATAGGGGTAAAAATTACTATTCTAACTACAGGGGGTGCAACAGTAGGGTAAGTGTTGGATAGTATAGGGGTAAAAATTACTATTCTAACTCCAGGGGGTGCAACAGTAGGGTAAGTGTTGGATAGTATAGGGGTAAAAATTACTATTCTAACTCCAGGGGGTGCAACTGTAGAGTAAGTGTTGGATAGTATAGGGGTAAAAATTACTATTCTAACTCCAGGGGGTGCAACAGTAGGGTAAGTGTTGGATTGTATAGGGGTAAAAATTACTATATTATGCGTTGTAATGGTATGCGTTGTAATGGTAGTATGCGTTGTAATGGAATGCGTTGTATAGGTAGTTTTTAAAAATGCGTTGTAGTGTCATGCGTTGTAATGTCATGCGTTGTAATGGATTGTGCGTTGTAAAAAATGCGTTGTAAGTGTAGTGCGTTGTAAAAGTTGCGTTGTAAAGGTTGTTCCCCCTATACCAGTGGTGAGAGTACAGGTACATGAGCCCTGTACCCCTACAGTGCCCAGGTCTATTCCTGGGCCCTGTAAGTGTAGTGCTGCCATTAAGCGTATATGGTGCTGGGAGTTTGTCATTACGAACTACACAGCACCATGATGGCTACACAGAAAACTGGGAAGTTTGGTATCAAACTTCTCAGCACATTAAACCCACACTGATGCCAGTGTGGGAGTTAAGGAAAAATACACACAGAGGGCATCTTAGAGATGCCCCCTGAAAAACAACCTACCACTAGTGTCCAGGTTGAGTGGCTGCATTCAGCGGCCACCACCAGACATGTTTCTGGACCCCTGGGTCGAGAATCTGCTGCTCTCTGGGGCCTGAAACGATGCACATCCCGGGACGAGGTGCCAAGCCCCCTCCCACAGGATGGGCAGGGTTCACGAAGGGGAAGCTTCATAGGCCACTTGCTGCTTTCAGCAACTGGTCCCCACTGGTTCTGACCCCCACTTTGGGCAGGAGAACTGGTGGGAAAAACAAGTGAGGAAGAGAGGTGTGTCTTCCTTTGCCAACTCCACCCCTCAGGTGGGGGGGGGGGGCAAGGTGAAGCACAACTCTCAGTCATCTTGCAGATGGGGGACTCAGCCAACCAGCGAAAGAATGATGCCCCCCTCCCACTGGAGGGTGGCATAATAGGGGGTGTACCCACCCCGGGGAAAGGACTCATTGGTCCAAACCTTATTACCTACCTGTACCACCCATAAATCTAGTATTTAGGGGGCACCCTGAACCTTTCTTCCTGAGACCAGAAGAAACTACAAGAAAAGAAGAAGAAGGACTGAACAGCTGTGCCGAAGCTAATAAGAGGAAGACGCCCACTGACTTGGCCCCAGCCCTACCGGCCTGTTTCCACCTTGAACCTGCTCCTGTGAAATCCCGGTGTGTCCTGCAGTCAGCAACCCTGAACACCAAGGAGGACCTGCCTGCCTTCAACCACAAAGACTGTGTCTCCTGTGAACACTTGATTTGTTCATCTCCAACCTCTGGCTCCGGTCGGATACCGAGAATCCGCACCACTCTGCAACCACCGTCCACAGCTCAAACTTGAGTGGGCAAACACCATGAGAAGTCTCCCCGGTAATCCTAATCTGAGATCTGGCAACCCCTGACCTGCCTCAAACCTCCAGCCGACGCCTGCAGCCTAAATCCGGAAGGTCCCCCGAACCGCGACCAGGAGCTGGTAAGAAGATCAGACCCTAAAAGGCACCCATGCACCCGATGCCCCACGTCCTTGGGTGGCCCAACCAACTGTGCCTAACCAACCCTCAACATCCCAATTTACCTCTTGAAGTGGTGGTCTCACCCAGAAGACTTTCATCCCCGAGCCTGCAGTGCCTTGGCAAACTGGAGGTTCCCCATTGAAACCAACAGGGCGCCCGAAGTCTAAACTGCACCCTGCACCCGGCCGCCCTAGTGCCGCTGAGGGTGCACCTTTGCTGCTACTTTGTTTCCCCATTTGCCCTGAGCTAAAGTTCAGGAGCTTTGCTCCCACAACAAAGTGGCCTGCTCGTCAGCAGCCATCAACCGGACGCCCCCTATTGGATAACATTGGGCTTCAGCACTCTGCATCCGGCCACCCTAGTGCCGCTGAGGGTGTAACGAGACGAGAGTGCATCCCTGACCCTGGGGCACCCCTGAGTCTACCCCAGAACCTCAGCTCCCACTACCGAATACTTACCCTAAAACCGATAACACTATTTTCCTCCATAGAATACCATTGACTGTTTTTCTTGGAAAAGTGTGGAGTTTGAAAACCTAAAGAAATTCTTTAAAATTGCACTAGCTAACAAAAACAATTTCACTTACCTGTTTACAGGAAATGTCCCAGTGTAGTATCTAGGTATACTACTCTGAGTAAGAACTACTCTGAGTAAGAAAAGTAATCTCAAAAGTAACTTAACTGTAATTTTATTGAAAATCCTATACAAAGTATACGTACTGTATTCACAAAGCATTGCATTTCTTAGAAACAATACTGTAAGTCAAAACAAAGTGAATTTACAATTACAATCCAAAATGTATCGCAACTGTATATTTACTGCAAAGTATTTATTACTTACCTGTGCCAGGCTTGCTTGGTTCTAGGAAATAAAGTAACTAAAAGAATATCTTTATACAAAAACAATTGGCCTACAGTTCAGTTCTTGAGTGTGTGAAATCATTTGCTGACTGAGTGTGTACAACAAATGCTTAACACTGTCCTCTGATAGCTTTACTCCTTGACCACACTACCAAAAATCTACTTTTACCTCTGCCTACCTTTGGGGTTCCACTGGACTCTGTGCACACTATACCTCACTTCAGGTGCATCAAGGGCCTGGAAAGAACTTCCATTCCTCCTTAGAAACTCAACTGAGCTCCGCTCGCTTAGGAAATGTCTGAAAATGTGGCTCTTCACCATATAGCCTCCTTTCACCTCAGCAATTCGATAGGCAGTGAGCAGCGCCAGGACACCCTCAGGTAACCGTTGCGCTTAAGAAATTAAATTAACATAACATAACAGGATGCAGAGTTGGCACCCACCTGAGAGGTGGCACGCTTCATCATTGGGTCCTTCTGGCACCGGTCATCCGGATACATAAGAGATATTGTGGGTTATTTTTGGGTTTCGCCTGCACAGAGCTTGCTTCGTGCTTGTGAAATCTCTTGAAAACAAAAAAACAAATCTTAAAACAGGCTTAGAGCCCACCAATGGTTGGTTTGCAAATCGTGGTTTCCTTGCTTCTTATTCGCAGCACCTCCTTCTTGCCTCCAGCTTCCTCCAGCTTCCTCCTGGGACTTCCTGTCTGCCCTTCATGGAGCGTGGACCAAGGACAGCGTTCTGTCTGTGGCTAGTGTCCTTCCACTGGCTGCAGGCTCCTATAGGTACTCTTTTGTAATTGTTGTACATGCACTTTTATAGAGTGCATGTGTCTGCGGTCCCTCAACCCCGCCCTGCTCTTGCTATTATTGTTTCCTTCCGCATGTTTCATTCCCCCGCCCTCCTCCCGCTGACCTTTCTTTTCCCATCCCCCTCCTCCTGCTGTTTCACTACCCCCTGCTGTCTGCTGTTTCGCCACCCTCCTCCTGCTGTCTGTTGTAAATCCTACCCGCCCTCCTCCTGCTGCCCGTTTCTCAACACCACCCCCATCCTCCCGTTGTCTGTTGTCCGCTCCCCACCCCTTCTCCCTCATGTTGCTTACTCCCCACTCCCTGCACTGTTTTTAGACATATTGCCCAGCAGCGTGGGTGTCTCTGCAACTTAGCTCAAAATGAAAGAACAATGGCCGTGACAAAGCACTTTTTTAAAAATTTGAGCTAGTGCTGCGTGGCAACATGACGAAAACAGGAACATTGACAAAGTCAATAGATCTGGCACAGGCAAAACATATTGGCTTTGCCAATGATTGTTTTAATATTGCCAGGAACCAATGGCACTGGTGGACATGTGATGATGAGTGAGCGGGTCAGAGGTGTGGGGCCCTAGGGGATTAGAATGTTTTTTAAAATTATCTGTTGAGGGATGGAAAGGACTCTTCATTGTGTCTCCAGAGGCTGTATTCAAAGAGGGTGGAGCTAATAGACCCCATGGGGGTGGGGGGCTCCTCAGTACGAAGGAGTGCTGTTTGAATCCTGGCAATGTTAACAAACACCCCACAAGCTCCTTTCTGTGGGTCGTAGCTCTAACCTGGATCCCGGTGAGCAGTGCCAGGAGGTACCCGATGATGAAGCATGCCACCTTTCGGGGTGTGAGGGCTTTACTTCCCCTGCAGTGAGACCCAAACCCTACACGTTTGAGACCGGATCTGCCTATTTAACTTTGCAACAAGGATGACGGTGTTTGCGTGCGATGAGGGATGTGTGTCCTTGCTCTACGTTCACCCTCTCCCTCTTGTGAGATATGTGACCAATAAGAGTGTCCGGCAGCTGCAAACATTTTACCTCCCCTCCTTCAGGAACTTTTTTATTTAAATAACTTTGCAAACTTTGTTAAAAGACAAACAATGAGAGAAATGTTTGCAGAAGAAAACTGTAAAAACAGATTTAGCTAGAACAATTTCCTGCAAAAAGTGTTCTCTTGTGGGAAATTTGACCAGGAATGGGGTGGTCTTTGCGGTTCGTTATGCTGAGTGCCCCAGACTTTGTGTAGAAACAGGGATTCGCAGAGACCTGCTTGGGATCGAGCACCCCCAGGCTAACATAGATTACCGGGGGGCTCAATACTGCTAATGGGCAGAAGGCTGTCCAGCTCCTCCGTTTATTGAGAAGTTAGGTACTAATAATGCGTATGGCAAGAAAAAAGAGCCTCTGATAAGGAAACACCATAACACAAAGGATCAGAAGGAAAAGTGAAGAGACCACAAAAACCCATCAAACAAGCCTCACCCATGCAACATGATCATCAGACACCAGGATCAAAGCTGTCCAATAGGACCCGATCCGTAGAGCTGCACCAGGCGAGGTGCGCTGTAAGACAAACTGGTGTTCTCTAAGCACCTTCCATTCCCAGCCACCGTTCAGCCACCTTTGGGCTGAGAAATGGTTTTCTTTGCTTCACAGTGATCCATCAATTTACTATCTCTGAAGAAGCAGCAGTCCATCACCGCGTTCATGATTGACTCCCAGAAATAGAACCAGGTTGTCCAAGAGCGACATCTCCCAATCCACCAGCACTATATGTCGACAATGTGTACTCCCAATTACCACCTCTGTATCTGACTTATGTACACAATACACCAGTGTGAATCTGCACGCGGGCACTGCACATTCTTGTCTCTCACGCTGGTCCCCACAGCTGGGGTGAAGTAGAAAGGGTCTAATACATGGCTTTGTACTTTGTGGCACCTTCTGGAGCCTGATCACAGAAGAAGCTTAAAGCTTTGTCTCAACTCTTATCTGTATCTAATGAGATTAGCAAACTCCACACACTGAAATGTCATTGGTGTGTTCAATTCTTATTATCCACTGAGACCAGTGACCCTCCTGTACAGAATTACCATTGCATATGCAATTCCTATCATTATCGAATGAGACAAGTGACCCGCCTCACACAGAAATACCATTGGTGTGTTCAATTCTTGTCCTTAGCCAATGAAACCAGCGACCTTCCCCATACAGAAGTACCATTGGCATGTTCAATTCTTATCACTATCCAATGAGACCAGCGACCCTCCAGACGCAGAATACTCTTGTTCTTATCCAATGAGATCATTGATCTTTTCCATACAGGAATACTATTGACGTGTTCAATTTTTATCGCTGTCTAATGAGACAGGTGACCCTCCAGACACAAAAATAGCATTTGTGTGTTCAATTCTTATCATTTTCCAATGAGACAAGTGACTCGCCTCACACAGAAATAGTATCTGTGTGTTCAATTTTTGTCCTTAGCCAATGAGACCAGTGGCCCTCCCCATACAGAAGTGCCATTGGGTGTTCAATTCTTATCCTTATCCAATGAGACCAGAGACCCTCCTTAAACACAAACACCATTGGTGTGTTAAATTCTTGTCCTTATCCAGTAAGACTAGTGACCCTCCTCACACAGAAATACCATTGGTATGTTCAATTCTTATCCTTATCCAATGAAACAAGTGACCCTCCCTGCACAGAAATACCATTGGTGTGTTATGTTCTTGTCCTTATCCAATAAGACCATTGACCCTCCTCACACAGAAATCCATTGATGTGTTCAATTCTTGTCCTTGTACAATAAAACTAGTGACTCTCCTCACACAGAAATACTATTGGTGTGTTCAATCAATCAATCAATCAATCAATCAATCAATCAATCAATCAATCAATCAAAGCATTTATATAGCGCACTACTCACCCAGAGGGTCTCAAGGCGCTGGGGAGGGGGGTCCGCTACTGCTCGAACAGCCAGGTCTTGAGTTGCTTCCTGAAGGCGAGGTAGTCCTGGGTCAGGCAGAGGTGGGTCGGGAGGGAGTTCCATGTCTTGGCGGCGAGGTAGGAGAAGGACCGTCCCCCTGTGGTGGCTCTTCGGATGCGGGGGACGGCGGCGAGGGCGTGGCCGGTCGATCGAAGCTGGCATTTGGGAGCGTAGAAGTTGAGGCGGCTGTTGAGGTATCCTGGGCCTTGGTTGTGTAGGGCTTTGTGTGCGTGGGTGAGGAGTCGGAAGGTGATTCTCTTGTTGACCGGGAGCCAGTGCAGGTCTCTCAGGTTTCCGGAGATGTGGCTGCGACGGGGGATGTCCAGGATGAGTCGTGCTGAGGCGTTCTGGATTCGCTGGAGTCTCTTCTGGAGTTTGGCGGTGGTTCCGGCGTAGAGGGAGTTGCCGTAGTCCAGACGGCTGGTGACGAGGGCCTGGGTGACCGTCTTCCTGGTCTCGATGGGGATCCACCGGAAGATCTTACGTAGCATGCACAGGATGTTGAAGCACGACGAGGAGACGGCGTTGACTTGTCTGGTCATGGAGAGGGAGGAGTCCAGGATGAAGCCCAGGTTGCGTGCGTGGTCTGTTGGTTTGGGTGCGCTGCCTAGAGCGGGGGGCCACCAGGAGTCACCCCAGGCGGAGGGTGAGGATCCCAGGATGAGGACTTCCGTCTTGTCCGAGTTCAGTTTCAGGCGGCTGTTCTTCATCCATTCGGCTACTTCTTTCATCCCTTCGTGAAGGTTGGCTCTGGCGGTGGCGGGGTCGTTGGTGAGGGAGAGAATCAGCTGGGTGTCGTCGGCGTAGGAGATGATATTGAGGTTGTGCTGGCGTGCGATGTCTGCGAGGGGGCTCATGTAGACGTTGAAGAGGGTTGGACTGAGCGAGGAGCCTTGAGGAACGCCGCAGATGACTTCGGTGGCTTCAGATCTGAACTGGGGGAGGCGGACTTTCTGTGTCCTTCTGGCGAGGAAGGAGATGATCCACTCCAGTGCGTTCGCCTGGATTCCGACGTTGCTGAGTCGCTGCACTAGTGTACGGTGGCAGACAGTGTCGAAAGCCGCGGAGAGGTCTAGGAGGATGAGGGCTGCTGTTTCTCCGTTGTCAAGCAGTGCTCGGATGGTGGTTGGCCCGGAAGCCAGACTGCGAGAGGTCGAGGGAACCGTTCGTCTCGAGGAAGGCAACCAGCTGCTTGTTGACGGTCTTCTCGATGACTTTTGCAGGAAACGGGAGCAGCGAGATGGGGCGGTAGTTCTTGAGGTCGGTGGGGTCGGCTGATGGCTTCTTTAGTAGAGCGCTGAGTTCGGCGTGCTTCCAGCTATCCGGGAAGGTAGCGGTGTCGAAGGAGGTGTTGATGATGTCCCGCAGGTGGGGTGCGATGACAGCGTCGGCCTTGTTGAAGACGTGGTGAGGGCAGGGGTCGGTAGGAGATCCAGAGTGGATGGAGTTCATCGTGCGGACGGTGTCTTCGGTGCTGATCGGGGTCCAGGCGCGGAGGGTGGTGGTGGGGGGCGGTGGTTCGGTCGTGGCGTGCGTCGGTTGAGTGCTGAAGCTGTTGTGTATGTCCGCGATCTTGTTGTGGAAGTAGGAGGCGAGGGAGTTGCAGAGGTCTTGCGAAGGGGTGATGTCGTTGTTTCCGGCGTTGGGGTTGGAGAGCTCTTTAACGATGTTGAAGAGTTCCTTGCTGTTGTGTGCGTTGTTGTCCAGTCGTTCCTTGAATGCGGTTTTCTTGGTGGCGTGGATGAGTTAGTGGTGTTTTCGGGTGGCGAGCTTGAGGGCAGTCATGTTGTCCGGTGTTGGGTCTCTGCGCCATGTTCTCTCGAGGGCTCGGCAGTTCTACTTGGAGCTCTTGAGTTCGTCGGTGAACCATGGGGCTTTCTTGCTGCCGGGTCTGCTAGGCGGGGTCTTCAGAGGGGCGAGGTCGTCTGCGCAGTTGCTGATCCACTTCGCGAGCTTGGTGGCCGCCTGGCTTGGGTTCGTTGCGCTGGTGGGAGGGTTCATGCTCAGGGAGGTCGCGAGCTGGTTGGCTGTGATCTTGTTCCAGCTTCTGCGTGCAACCTGTTGCTGGTGGTGGTGGATCGTGGTCCTTCTGATGTAGTCAGTGGAGAGGAGGGCGTGCGGGCTGATGAAGTCGGCGATGTCTTCGCTGAATTGTGTGCGTGGTCCGGGGGTCTGTAGATGAGGGTGCCTCTGAGGGTGGTCTTGGGGTTGATGTGGACCTGGAAGTGCAGGTGCTCGGCGGGTACGAGGGTGTCGTTGGTGTTGGTCGTGATGTGGATGGTGTTCCTGTGGATGATGGCGATGCCTCCTCCGGTCTGGTTGATGCGGTCCCTTCGGATGATCTTGTAGCCGTCTGGGATGGCGATGGCGATGTCGGGCGCTGAAGAGGCGTTCATCCAGGTTTCCGTGAGGAAGGCGACGTCTGGTGAGGTTGTGTCAAGCAGGTTCCAGAGCTCGATGGCGTGTCTGTGGACGGAGCGGGTGTTGAGCAGGATGCATTTCAGGTGGCTGCTGCTGTTGCTCGTCTTGGTCTTGGTTGGTGCTGGAGTAGTGCTGGTCCGGATGCAGGTGAACTTGCAGGCTTTGCAGCAGAAGGGTCCGTGGGTGCGTCTCGGGGTGGCTCGGTAGCATCCTGGGATTCGGCCGGCGTTGAGTGCGTTGAGGGTGGCGGCGTCGTACGTCCGGCGGGTGGGCTGGGGTCTGCGGGGGCCAGGGGTCCTGGTGCTGGGCGCGGGCCAGGCGCGGGCGGGCGCAGACGGGCTTACCTTTGGCGCACCTTCGGCGCTCAGTCGGCGCTCCCGCTGCGCACGTCCGCTGCGCGGTCGCTCTGGGGGCGTCATAAGAAGAGGGACGAGAGGGCGGGTCAGCTGGCTGGCGGGAGCGGCTCGGCCAATGGGCCGGTGGTGGGCGGGCCCTGTGGCGAGCTGCGGCGGGAAACTGGCGAGCGGGAGGCTCTGCGGCAAGGCTGGCAGGCAGGAGCAGGAGGCGGCAGGAGGAGCAATGGGGTGACCCGGCCTGGTGAGAGGCGCAGCGGTCACTCCCGAGCACTCCTTGCTGTCCCCTTAAGAAGGGGGACGAAAGGGCGGGTCAGCTGGGCGGCGGGAGCGGCTCGGCCAATGGGCCGGTGGTGGGCGGGGCCTGTGGCGAGCTGCGGCGGGAAACTGGCGAGCGGGCGGCTCTGCGGCAAGGCTGGCAGGCAGGAGCAGGAGGCGGCAGGAGGAGCAATGGGGTGACCCGGCCTGGTGAGAGGCCAATTAAACAAGTGACTCGCCTCACACAGAAATACCATTGGTGTGTTCAATTCTTATCTTTCTCCAATGAAATTATCTATCCTCCCGACACAGAATATCCATTGGTGTGTTCCATTCTTGCCCTTAGCCAATGAGAGGAACGACCCTCCCCGTACTCAAGTACCATTGGTGTGTTCTTGATGAACAATGTGTAGATCTCTGACGTCCTCGAGATTGTTGCATCTGGAATTAGGAGTTTTAGTAGGTGCATTTGCTTGCCTGGAGGATTTGCTGGTATCTTGTACTTAACCATCCATTTCTAACCGTAAGAACATAACACTGAATTTGAAGCTAGTTAAAGGCCTGAGATGGGGAAAGAAGACACTGGGCTGAAATTTGGTCAAAAAATTCTGAACCATACACTTGAAAAGTGGTATGAGGCATGCTCTAAATAAAGCCTCTGTTCCATGAACCTGCCAATCTTTTGTCCCCTAGACAGATTTTGTGTCTGTAGTGTCTTTCCAAAAGTCGAAACCCTGTACAGACAGTTGGGAAATAAAAGTAGCAGAGTATATCAATGTGGTGTTTGTTAACAATTTTTCTTTACAGGTGAAGGTGCAAGCCTATAATAATACGAGGCTGGGTCTGATGTGTCAAAATCAGAAACTTCTGTGCAAATGTTTTTAAACTACCTTTCGGCAGTATTGGGCAGTGTTCCCAGTGTGTAATTATAAACAGTGAGTGGGACACTAGCTTTGTGTAAAAAATGGTGACCATAATGCTGGTGACAGAACATATCTCCAACATTACTTGCACCATCATACAATTCATTATTAGAAAATCCAGCTAACTGCTCTAGATCTGAAAGCATATTATGCACAATCAATGTCCCAATCAGCAGAGAAAGTACTAGAGGTGATTATGTTATTTAAAGAGGCGGGTCGTTGGTACATGGGACACTGAGGGTCACTGGCATAGTGTCCGGTCTGTTGGCAGCGGAAACAGGTGATCCTCACTCGGGGTCCCAACTTCCCCGGTGCTGGCCGGAGGTGGGGCTGGAAAGTGCGGAGGTTGGCCTCTGGGGGGACTGTGCTGGGAGCCCCCCGGGAATTCTCTTGGTCGGCCTTGATTCCCTCCGCCCCTCTGGCGGGGGGGTCCCTGACTGTGGCGACCGTAGTCTCCCACAGGACCCCGTGAGGCCCGGGTGTTCACCCATCGGTCAGCCTCGACGGCCAGTTTTCGAGGGTCAGTGAGCTTGCTGTCCAGGAGGTGCTGGCGTAACTCCACAAAGCAATTGGCGGACAAGTGTTCCCGCGCGTTTAGGTCGAACAGCTCCTTAAAGGTGGAGACCTTGCTGCCCTTGATCCACCCGTCCAAGGCCCGGCTGTAAAAGTTCACGTACTCCACCCATGTGGTACCGGGTATCTTTTTGCAGTCTCGAAACCGTTGCCGGTACATTTCGGGGGTGAGCCCATATCTGGCTACTAGGGCCTCTTTCATGTGACTGTAGGAGTTCAGCACCGTGGAGGGCAGGTCTAGCAGGGTATCTCTCCCCTCGCACAGGAACCGGCCCCACAACCCAGCCCCCCAGTCTTTCTGCGGGACTCGGTGGGAGGTCATGGCAACTTCGTAGGCCTTGAACCATTGCTGGATGTCGTCGTTCTTGTAATATTCTTTCACCACATCCTTGGGGATGTGGACCTTTGGTTCCACGACGGAGGAGAGGGGTTGAGTTCCCGAGGGTCTGGCCTCCTCACTTTTAGCCTTGAGCTCGATCTCTTTCAGGCTGCGTTCGTGTTCTAGTTGGAGTTTTCTTTCTTCGTGCTCTCTCTGTCGCTTCTTTTCCCCGAGTTCTCCTTGTAGGCGTAATTGTTCTACTGCCAGTTTCTTCTCGGCCAGTTTTAGTTCTCCCTCGATTTTTAGTTTTGCTAGCTCTAGTTCGTGGTTGCGGCCCCTTTCTCGGTCCGCTAGCTCCTCCAAGGATAGGCCCCCCTCTGGGGCGCTGCTCCTCCCCGGGATGCTTCGTGGATCGTTTGGTGGCTCTCCTTCTGTTTGTGCCCGGGAAGCTCCGGCCTCGACCCAGGTCTTCAATGCTCCCTGGAAATCCTCTTTCGTGCTTAATCCGGTGGTAGCGATTACAAGGTCTTTGCAGAATTGTTTTAGTTCTCGGTGCATATAATATTCCAACTGGTCCTCTCGGAATGTCGTGCTTGTGTTGGTACCTGCGGCACCTAGGGAGGTTTCTCCTTCCATTACTTTCCGGTAGTGCGTTAGTCGTTTACTGCACGATCTCTAGGTGTCGGCTCAGATCCCGTCGTCTGCCACCAAATGTTGGAAGGCGTTCTCCGGGGGGGCTTCGGAATACGTTCCTGACCACCCGTTGACCCACCTCTCCCAGAGTTAGGCCGAGCAAGGGCGGGGAGGCCCTTCCTGGAAGGGTCTCGTACCTAGGATCGCACATACTGCGCTTGCACTCTCTGACAGAGGGACACCACACAGTAGTTCTTCGTAAGACAGTATACTTTATCATAGACGTAAGGGAACTTTATGATCCGAAATGCAGGTACAGTGCCACAATCAGTGGCGATCTCGTGATGGGGGTATGGGGGTAGCGGGACAGTCTTTGAGTCAGTGTCTCTGCGGAGTATCCTGCGCACAGCTCTCAATCCTCGAGCTGGGGGTATGTTGCTTCTCTCGGCAATCTCTGCCAATTCCCTTGGAGGAGAGTGCCGCGAGTCACTCAGCAGGCACAGGTGGTTCGGAGTTCGGGGAGCCGTGACAGCGTCAGCAGGGTTCAGATGGTTCAGAGTTTGGGGAGCCGCGACAGAGTCCGCAGGGCTCAGATGGTTCAGAGTTCGGGTAGCGTTCTTCGGTTCGGGGAGCGATCGAGCCGCGACCAGGTCAGCAGGCTCTCGTCAGTCCAGGTCTTCTCTGCCTCCCGTCCCTTCAGCACCCCTTGTTATACTCCCCCTCCTCATTGATGTCCGGAGTCCTCACCGAGAGGGGTCTTGGTGCCTGGGGGCGGTGTGTCGGGACTTCCTGTCGCTCGGCCCTTTGATCTGTTCAGGTGGGTCCGGGAGGGACTCCAGACACCCAGCAGGCGAGGCGCCCGCTCACCGGGGGCCTGGTGGCTGATTGAAACCTTCCTTGGGGAAGAGACCAGAGGTGTGACAGGGACGGCGCCTCCCGGTCTGGCTTGGGGGGTTTCTCTCTCCCTCGGCCGGGCATGCGTGTTGGGGTCTGGCCGGCCATCGGGATGGTGGGCCATGGTGGCCGGAAGTCTGTGACATCGGGGATCGGTGCGGTTGCAGGGTGGCTTGCTGGTCGGGAGGGCCCACGCCACGAGGCCGGTCTCACAACTATAATGTGGCAACTTGCCTGAGATGATTGATTTGCAATGTTTAGGGCCTGAGTGATGGGTGATATTTTTTTTCCTGGGGATGATTGGCTTTACAAACTTACTTAGTGAAAATTAATTACCCTCTATGGTCCACTCCTATGATCCTTCTGTGCTTTTCATCATTTAGGATGGCTGCCCCAGACAATCACTTGATTGTGAAGAATGCCAAATTCCAATGTGTTGCTTGCATCAAAGGGGAGATAGTGCACCAACCACCATGCGTGGATTGGGACAGGTATCCATTGCACTAATAAGTGATCAGATTATCGAGTGACGGTGGGGGATGATTGCTGTGGTGGCTGACAGTGAGGGAGGGTGTGTAGAACTGTAATAGAGGAAAGTTCTTGAGAGGGTTATTGATGTGCAATGTTTGGGGCCTGAGTGATGGGAAATCATTTTTTGTCCCTGGAGGTGATTGACCCTTTTCACACTTAGCCAAATTTAATTGCAGGGTCCTCTCCTCTTTTCTGGTTCTTCAGAGACCAAAACAGTCACTTTAATAACTAACAAAAACTTATGCAGAATACTGCAATTCTATTCTCTACTTGTTCTTCAACAGCAGTGCACTACACGTCTGTGTTGCTCAGGTCATGATGACTGGTCTGGGACGGAGTTACTTGGAGTCAGGACTCAAGAGGAGGATAGAAGAACTCCGGGTGGGAGCTGTGGGACTACCTCATTAACAGCTATACGCAAGACATTATCAACTTCAGTCAAGAGGTAATCCAAGAGTCTGAGGCCTGGTACTCAGCTATGTGGAATGGAGAGAGGTGCATTAGTGAAATGCTGCTCTGTGTGTGTGTTGGACTTGTGGCAAACGTGAAACTCTGAGTCCCCCTTTTGTTTCTTTGCTCTGCCTCTGAGTCTTCTATCTTGATACACTCCTCATGAAGCTTACCTTCCTTCTGACCTTTTCCCTGACTCCAAAATACAGTTTCTCTCTTACAATCTGCAGGCCTTCTTCTAGTCCCCTGCATGAAAAAGAGGCGAAAGCTGAGTTAAACACTCCTGCTTACCTACTGGACCAGTTCAGACTGGCACCCAAGAGTGGACATTCCTGAGGAGAATTCAGATGCACCACCTAATTTTTCAAGACAGTATCATTTTTCTTTTAACAATAATATTAAGAAGGAGAAGTGGGTGGGTGGGTTCACCCTGCAGCCTAGAAGACAGAACATTTAGATATCTGAAAACTTTGGTCTCGGGCAGAAGGACTGTTTGCGATGCTCTTATCTGCGCTCTGCCACGCTCATTCCTTGGTTCCCTTCCACAACAGATTGATGACAAACGAGGTGTTGCTGCTCATTGCCCTGGTGTTTGTCTCTGTCAAACCTTTTCCCAAATCCCCTTCCCATCCATTCCTCAAACCCCTATTCCTCTTTCCCCGGGTTGTGGGATTTATTGAGGAGTGGCTTAATTTACACCATCAATGGATCACGCACTTGGTGGGGCAGATGTGGTGAAAGCCACATCAACCTACTGCAGGATTTTCTAAGCAATAACCCACACTGGCCCCATTCACCCACCTGTGCATGAAAAGTGATCCATATTTTAGATATACAATGAAGAACATCAGTTGTCATCATCATCCTCAGGCCATGTGCTGCGTAACCATAAACACCGGACCTAAGCTTGTCGACGTTTTATAACTCGATTTCGTAAATATTACTACTAGCGCCACATTCACCAAAACTTACTAGTATCACTTTTTTTGCATTTTAGCACTATCAGGCCTTCTTTTTGTGTCATCACATAGTACACAGGTGGTGTCAATTCTTTGTAAATCTTTCCTAAAATATAACTCACTCAATCTTTTCATTTCCATTTAGTTTCCTACGATGAATAATCAATCCTTCAGATTAATCCTACGGTTGGAGCTCAACTGGGTGTAACTGGAAGTGGGACCTCGCTTGTGAAGTTGTGATGCCTCCACTGTGATTGCTTCATCTATATTCAGGTAAGACAACCAGTGTGGCATCAAGTGAACTAGTTAATTAGAGTAAGTAAGTAACTAACTGCTTCTATTGTCTATCTAGGCTATTGTAGACAATATATCTCATCTTGGCAGCATTCCCCCTAATGGTCAGGATAGTTAGAGAAGTATACCTCTATAACTAAGCGCTACACTCTTAAGTTACAAGCACATAATCAGGCTGCGAAAAACTAGCTGAAGGCAGCAGTGAAAAATAAAAGTAAAGCAAACACAAGGAGATGATGGACGGAGTGCTGAACATTTTCAGACACTCACCCCCAGTCACAGATCTGGGTTGAATACACCATCGTTCTTTAGCTCACTTCACCACCTCAGTTCAGACCCAGCTATATGCAATTTAGTCAATCAATCAATCATAGCATTTGTAGAGCACACTACATACCCGTGAGGGTCTCAAGGCGCTAGGGGGGGGTAAGCTTCTACTGTTCAAAGAGCCAGGTTTGGAGAAGTCTTCTGAAGGTCAGAAGGTCTTCAGTCTGCCATAGGCGGATGGGTAGGGTTTTCCATGTCTTGGCTTCAAGGTGGGAGAATGATCTGCCATCGGTGGTTACTCTTCGGATGCGAGGGACGGTAGTGAGGGCGCAGTCTGGGGAGCGGGTGGGGGTGTAGAGGCTGAGTCGTCTGTTGAGGTACGCTGGTCCGGTCTTGTATGAGTGGGTGAGGAGCTTCAAGGTTATCCTCTTGTTGATGGGGAGCCAGTGCAGGTCTCTCAGGTGGGTTGTGATGTGGCTGCGGCGAGGGATGTTGAGAATCAGGCGTGCGGAGGCGTTCTGGATGCGTTGGAGCCGTTTCAGGAGTTTGGCCGGGGCTCCTGCGTAGAGGGTGTTCCCGTAGTCCAGTCTGCTGCTGACGAGGGCCTGGGTGACCATCCTTCTCGTTTCGGTGGGGATCCACTTGAAGATCCTGTGGAGCATGCGGAGGGTGTTGAAGCAGGAGGAGGAGACGGCGTTGACCTGCTTTGTCATGGAGAGGGTAGAGTCGAGGATGATCCCTAGGTTGCGTGCATGGTCGGTGGGTGTTGGGGGTGTTCCTAGTGCAGTCGGACACCAGGAGTTGTCCCAGGCCGCGGGTGTGGATCCGAGCATGAGGACCTCTGTCTTCTCCGAGTTCAGCTTCAGTCAGCTGTTCCTCATCCAGTCGGTGAAGGCCTTCATTCCTTCCCCCTTCCTTCAGTCTCGACCCTGTTCCTCATGGGAACATTCCAGCCCGACCTGCCAAGCCAGGTCTTCCCTGGACCGGAAACAAGCATCCTGGGACCGGTGTCAGGGTAACACCCCGGGCACTGAGAGGAAAGAACAGCACCACTGATATTGCCTAGTACGGCCTAGTACTGCCCACTCCAGGACCTGAAGAGAAGCTCTGACACCCGGGAAACTGAGGGAAAATGATAGTGACAGACACTGCTGCTGCCCACTACTGGCCACTCCAGTACCCGAAGAGAAGCCCTGACCCCCAGGGCACTGACCGGAAAGAACAGTGACAAACACTGATACTGCCCAGTACTGCCAACTCCAGGACCTGAAGAGAAGCTCTGACACCCGGGAAACTGACTGGAAAGAACAGTGACAAACACTGATACTGCCTAGTACTGCCCACTCCAGGACCTGAAGAGAAGCTCTGACACCCGGTACACTTAGGGGAAAGGGCAGTGCAGCTGATACTGCCCACTCCAGGACCTGAAGGAAGAGAAGCCGCGACACCAGGTGCACTGAGGGGAAAGAACAGCACCACCGATACTTCACAGCGCTGCCCACTTCGGGCAATGAGTAGAAACAACTGTACGAAACACTGACGCCGCCCGTTCCACCAACCTGAGGATGTGGAGAGAAGGGCTGATCCATGGGACAGTGATAGGAAAGTACAGTGCCAGTGATTCTGTCCGTTCCCCAACCCCAGGGCTTGGAGAGATGGGCTGACCCCAGGGACAGTGAGAGGAACGACAATCTGCCCGTTCCTCACCCCAAGGTCTGGAGAGAAGGGCTGACCCCTGGGACAGTGAGAGAGTGAGAGTAAAGACAGTCTGCCCGTTCCCCGCCCCCAGGGTCTGGAGAGATGAGCTGACCCCTGGGACAGTGAGAGTAAAGACAGTCTGCCCGTTCCCCACTCCCAGGGTCTGGAGAGAAGGGCTGACCCCTGGGACAGTGAGAGAGTGAGAGTAAAGACTGTCTGCCCGTTCCTCACCCCAAGGGCTGGAGAGAAGGGCTGACCCCTGGGACAGTGAGAGTAAAGACAGTCTGCCCGTTCCCCACTCCCAGGGTCTTGAGCGAAGGGCTGACCCCTGGGACAGTGAGAGAGTGAGAGTAAAGACAGTCTGTCCGTTCCCCGCCCCCAGAGTCTGGAGAGATGAGCTGACCCCTGGGACAGTGAGAGTAAAGACAGTCTGCCCGTTCCCCTCCCTCAGGGTCTGGAGAGATGAGCTGACCCCTGGGACAGTGACAGTAAAGACAGTCTGCCCGATCCCCACTCCCAGGGTCTGGAGAGAAGGGCTGACCCCTGGGACAGTGAGAGTAAAGACAGTCTGCCCGTTCCCCGCCCACAGGGTCTGGAGAGATGAGCTGACCCCTGGGACAGTGATAGTAAAGGCATCTGCCAGTTCCCCACCCCCAAGGTCTGGAGAGAAGGGCTGACCCCTGGGACAGTGAGAGAGTGAGAGTAAAGACTGTCTGCCCGTTCCCCACTTCCAGGGTCTGGAGAGAAGGGCTGACCCCTGGAACAGTGAGAGAGTGAGAGTAAAGACTGTCTGCCCGTTCCCCACTCCCAGGGTCTGGAGAGAAGGGCTGACCCCTGGGACAGTGAGAGAGTGAGAATAAAGGCAGTCTGCCAGTTCCCCACCCCCAAGGTCTGGAGAGAAGGGCTGACCCCTGGGACAGTGAGAGAGTGAGAGTAAAGACTGTCTGCCCGTTCCCCACTCCCAGGGTCTGGAGAGAAGGGCTGACCCCTGGGACAGTGAGAGTGAGAGTAAAGACATTCTGTCCGTTTCCCGCCCCCAGGGTCTGGAGAGATGGGCTGACCCCAGGGACAGTGAGAGGAAAGACATTCTTAAAAAGCCAAAAAAGCGGGGATAAACTATCGCCCTATTTACAAGAGGGTGCTAACATGCATAATCGCATGTTAGCACCCTTTTTCCCGTCGCCTCCCTTTGCATCACTAATGAGATGCAAAGTGGGCATCACTGGGCGTACCCCGGATGGACTACCTTGTAAAATATCACTGATGTTCACATCGCGATATTTACAAGGCAGCCCACAGGATTTTAGCACATGTTTGATTTTGGTGAAAACTACGGTTTTTGCCAAAAACTAACATCTGCTAAAATTCTGATTTACCTATGCTTAACATAGGGGGTGGATTATGATGATACGACCACAGGGTCGTATCAGCAAGGTTATCACCGTTTTGCAGGGAACACCGCTGGAAAACCAGTGATGTTCCCTGTAAAACGGCGATTTCCCCACTATCACTGGATTTCTTATCGCTGTTGTGAAAAGCGTTATTGATACAGCGCTATCATGGCGATGAAATCCAGCGATAGGATGAACATCGCTAAACGCGCATAGCAATGTTTATCTCTAATCGTTGTTGATATGCCCATCTGTCCGTTCGCCGCCCCCAGGGTCTGGAGAGAAGGGCTGACCCCCTGGGACAGTGACAGAAAAGACAATCTGCCCGTTCCCCACGTCCAGGGTCTAGAGGGATGGGCTGACCCCTGGGACAGTGAGAGAGTGAGAATAAAGACATTCTGTCCGTTTCTCGCCCTCAGGGTCTGGAGAGAAGGGCTGGCCCCCTGGGACAGTGAGAGTAAAGACAATCTGCCCGTTCCCCACGTCCAGGGTCTGGAGAGAAGGTTTGACCCCTGGGACAGTGAGAGAGTGAGAATAAAGACATTCTGCCCGTTCCCCGCCCCCAGGGTCTGGAGAGATGAGCTGACCCCTGGAACAGTGAGAGAGTGAGAATAAAGGCAGTCTGCCAGTTCCCCACCCCCACGGTCTGGAGAGAAGGGCTGACCCCTGGGACAGTGAGAGAATGAGAATAAAGATATTCTGTCCGTTCCCCGCCCCCAGGGTCTGGAGAGAAGGGCTGACCCCCTGGGACAGTGAGAGAGTGAGAATAAAGACAGTCTGCCCATTCACCACTCCCAGGGTCTGGAGAGAAGGGCTGACCCCTGGGACAGTGAGAGAGTGAGAGTAAAGACAGTCTGCCCTTTCCCCGCCCTCAGGGTCTGGAGAGAAGGGCTGACCCCCTGGGACAGTGAGAGAGTGAGAATAAAGACAGTCTGCCTGTTCCCCACTCCCAGGGTCTTGAGAGAAGGGCTGACCCCTGGGACAGTGATAGAGTGAGAGTAAAGACAGTCTGCCCGTTCCCCACTCCCAGGGTCTGGAGAGAAGGGCTGACCCCTGTGACAGTGAGAGTAAAGGCAGTCTGCCCGTTCCCCGCCCTCAGGGTCTGGAGAGATGAGCTGACCCCTGGGACAGTGAGAGTAAAGACAGTCTGCCCGTTCCCCGCCCCCAGGGTCTGGAGAGATGAGCTGACCCCTGGGACAGTGAGAGTAAAGACAGTCTGCCCGTTCCCCACTCCCAGGGTCTGGAGAGAAGGGCTGACCCCTGGGACAGTGAGAGAGAGAGAGTAAAGACAGTCTGCCCGTTCCCCGCCCCCAGGGTCTGGAGAGATGAGCTGACCCCTGGGACAGTGAGAGTAAAGACAGTCTGCCCGTTCCCCGCCGTTAGGGTCTGGAGAGATGAGCTGACCCCTGGGACAGTGAGAGTAAAGACAGTCTGCCCGTTCCCCGCCCCCAGGGTCTGGAGAGATGAGCTGGCCCCTTGGACAGTGAGAGTAAAGACAGTCTGCCCATTCCCCACTCCCAGGGTCTGGAGAGAAGGGCTGACCCCTGGGACAGTGAGAGAGTGAGAGTAAAGACAGTCTGCCCGTTCCCCGCCCCCAGAGTCTGGAGAGATGAGCTGACCCCTGGGACAGTGAGAGTAAAGACAGTCTGCCCGTTCCCCGCCCACAGGGTCTGGAGAGATGAGCTGACCCCTGGAACAGTGAGAGTAAAGACAGTCTGCCCGTTCCCCACTCCCAGGGTCTGGAGAGAAGGGCTGACCCCTGGGACAGTGAGAGTAAAGACAGTCTGCCCGTTCCCCGCCCACAGGGTCTGGAGAGATGAGCTGACCCCTGGGACAGTGATAGTAAAGACAGTCTGCCCGTTCCCCACTCCCAGGGTCTGGAGACAAGGGCTGACCCCTGGGACAGTGAGAGAGTGAGGGTAAAGACAGTCTGTCCGTTCCCTGCCCCCAGGGTCTGGAGAGATGAGCTGACCCCTGGGACAGTGAGAGTAAAGACAGTCTGCCCGTTCCCCACTCCCAGGGTCTGGAGAGAAGGGCTGACCCCTGGGACAGTGAGAGAGTGAGAGTAAAGACAGTCTGCCCGTTCCCCGCCCTTAGGATCTGGAGAGATGAGCTGACTCCTGGGACAGTGAGAGTAAAGACAGTCTGCCCGTTCCCCGCCCCCAGGGTCTGGAGAGATGAGCTGACCCCTGGGACAGTGAGAGTAAAGACAGTCTGCCCGTTCCCCACTCCCAGGGTCTGGAGAGAAGGGCTGACCCCTGGGACAGTGAGAGAGTGAGAGTAAAGACAGTCTGTCCGTTCCCCGCCCCCAGAGTCTGGAGAGATGAGCTGACCCCTGGGACAGTGAGAGTAAAGACAGTTTGCCCGTTCCCCGCCCCCAGGGTCTGGAGAGATGAGCTGACCCCTGGGACAGTGAGAGTAAAGACAGTCTGCCCGTTCCCCACTCCCAGGGTCTGGAGAGAAGGGCTGGCCCCTGGGACAGTGAGAGTAAAGACAGTCTGCCCGTTCCCCGCCCACAGGGTCTGGAGAGATGAGCTGACCCCTGGGACAGTGATAGTAAATACAGTCTGCCCGTTCCCCACTCGAAGGGTCTGGAGAGAAGGGCTGACCCCTGGGACAGTGAGAGAGTGAGGGTAAAGACAGTCTGCCCGTTCCCCACTCCCAGGGTCTGGAGAGTAGGGCTGACCCCTGGGACAGTGAGAGAGTGAGAGTCAAGACTGTCTGCCCGTTCCCCACTCCCAGGGTCTGGAGAGAAGGGCTGACCCCTGGGACAGTGAGAGAGTGAGAATAAAGGCAGTCTGCCAGTTCCCCACCCCCAAGGTCTGGAGAGAAGGGCTGACCCCTGGGACAGTGAGAGAGTGAGAGTAAAGACTGTCTGCCCGTTCCCCACTCCCAGGGTCTGGAGAGAAGGACTGACCCCTGGGACAGTGAGAGTGAGAGTAAAGACATTCTGTCCGTTTCCCGCCCTCAGGGTCGTGAGAGATGGGCTGACCCCAGGGACAGTGAGAGGAAAGACATTCTTAAAAAGCCAAAAAAGCGGGGATAAACTATCGCCCTATTTACAAGAGGGTGCTAACATGCATAATCGCATGTTAGTACCCTTTTTCCCGTCGCCTCCCTTTGCATCACTAATGAGATGCAAAGTGGGCATCACTGGGCGTACCCCGGATGGACTACCTTGTAAAATATCACTGATGTTCACATCCCGATATTTACAAGGCAGCCCACAGGATTTTAGCACATGTTTGATTTTGGTGAAAACTACGGTTTTTGCCAAAAACTAACATCTGCTAAAATTCTGATTTACCTATGCTTAACATAGGGGGTGGATTATGATGATACGACCACAGGGTCGTATCAGCAAGGTTATCGCCGTTTTGCAGGGAACACCGCTGGAAAACCAGTGATGTTCCCTGTAAAACGGCGATTTCCCCACTATCACTGGATTTCTTATCGCTGTTGTGAAAAGCGTTGTTGATACAGCGCTATCATGGCGATGAAATCCAGCGATAGGATGAACATCGCTAAACGCGCATAGCAATGTTTATCTCTAATCGTTGTTGATATGCCCATCTGTCCGTTCGCCGCCCCCAGGGTCTGGAGAGAAGGGCTGACCCCCTGGGACAGTGAGAGAAAAGACAATCTGCCCGTTCCCCACGTCCAGGGTCTAGAGGGATGGGCTGACCCCTGGGACAGTGAGAGAGTGAGAATAAAGACATTCTGTCCGTTTCTCGCCCTCAGGGTCTGGAGAGAAGGGCTGGCCCCCTGGGACAGTGAGAGTAAAGACAATCTGCCCGTTCCCCACGTCCAGGGTCTGGAGAGAAGGTTTGACCCCTGGGACAGTGAGAGAGTGAGAATAAAGACATTCTGCCCGTTCCCCGCCCCCAGGGTCTGGAGAGATGAGCTGACCCCTGGAACAGTGAGAGAGTGAGAATAAAGGCAGTCTGCCAGTTCCCCACCCCCACGGTCTGGAGAGAAGGGCTGACCCCTGGGACAGTGAGAGAATGAGAATAAAGATATTCTGTCCGTTCCCCGCCCCCAGGGTCTGGAGAGAAGGGCTGACCCCCTGGGACAGTGAGAGAGTGAGAATAAAGACAGTCTGCCCATTCACCACTCCCAGGGTCTGGAGAGAAGGGCTGACCCCTGGGACAGTGAGAGAGTGAGAGTAAAGACAGTCTGCCCGTTCCCCGCCCTCAGGGTCTGGAGAGAAGGGCTGACCCCCTGGGACAGTGAGAGAGTGAGAATAAAGACAGTCTGCCTGTTCCCCACTCCCAGGGTCTTGAGAGAAGGGCTGACCCCTGGGACAGTGAGAGAGTGAGAGTAAAGACAGTCTGCCCGTTCCCCACTCCCAGGGTCTGGAGAGAAGGGCTGACCCCTGGGACAGTGAGAGTAAAGACAGTCTGCCCGTTCCCCGCCCTCAGGTTCTGGAGAGATGAGCTGACCCCTGGGACAGTGAGAGTAAAGACAGTCTGCCCGTTCCCCGCCCCCAGGGTCTGGAGAGATGAGCTGACCCCTGGGACAGTGAGAGTAAAGACAGTCTGCCCGTTCCCCACTCCCAGGGTCTGGAGAGAAGGGCTGACCCCTGGGACAGTGAGAGAGTGAGAGTAAAGACAGTCTGTCCGTTCCCCGCCCCCAGAGTCTGGAGAGATGAGCTGACCCCTGGGACAGTGAGAGTAAAGACAGTCTGCCCGTTCCCCGCCCCCAGGGTCTGGAGAGATGAGCTGACCCCTGGGACAGTGAGAGTAAAGACAGTCTGCCCGTTCCCCACTCCCAGGGTCTGGAGAGAAGGGCTGACCGTTGGGACAGTGAGAGTAAAGACAGTCTGCCCGTTCCCCGCCCACAGGGTCTGGAGAGATGAGCTGACCCCTGGGACAGTGATAGTAAAGACAGTCTGCCCGTTCCCCACTCCCAGGGTCTGGAGACAAGGGCTGACCCCTGGGACAGTGAGAGAGTGAGGGTAAAGACAGTCTGTCCGTTCCCTGCCCCCAGGGTCTGGAGAGATGAGCTGACCCCTGGGACAGTGAGAGTAAAGACAGTCTGCCCGTTCCCCACTCCCAGGGTCTGGAGAGAAGGGCTGACCCCTGGGACAGTGAGAGAGTGAGAGTAAAGACAGTCTGCCCGTTCCCCGCCCTTAGGATCTGGAGAGATGAGCTGACCCCTGGGACAGTGAGAGTAAAGACAGTCTGCCCGTTCCCCGCCCCCAGGGTCTGGAGAGATGAGCTGACCCCTGGGACAGTGAGAGTAAAGACAGTCTGCCAGTTCCCCACTCCCAGGGTCTGGAGAGAAGGGCTGAGCCCTGGGACAGTGAGAGAGTGAGAGTAAAGACAGTCTGTCCGTTCCCCGCCCCCAGAGTCTGGAGAGATGAGCTGACCCCTGGGACAGTGAGAGTAAAGACAGTCTGCCCGTTCCCCGCCCCCAGGGTCTGGAGAGATGAGCTGACCCCTGGGACAGTGAGAGTAAAGACAGTCTGCCCGTTCCCCACTCCCAGGGTCTGGAGAGAAGGGCTGACCCCTGGGACAGTGAGAGTAAAGACAGTCTGCCCGTTCCCCGCCCACAGGGTCTGGAGAGATGAGCTGACCCCTGGGACAGTGATAGTAAAGACAGTCTGCCCGTTCCCCACTCGAAGGGTCTGGAGAGAAGGGCTGACCCCTGGGACAGTGAGAGAGTGAGGGTAAAGACAGTCTGCCCGTTCCCCACTCCCAGGGTCTGGAGAGTAGGGCTGACCCCTGGGACAGTGAGAGAGTGATAGTAAAGACAGTCTGCCCGTTCCCCACTCCCAGGGTCTGGAGAGAAGGGCTGACCCCTGGGACAGTGAGAGAGTGAGAGTAAAGACAGTCTGCCCGTTCCCCGCCCTTAGGATCTGGAGAGATGAGCTGACCCCTGGGACAGTGAGAGTAAAGACAGTCTGCCCGTTCCCCGCCCCCAGGGTCTGGAGAGATGAGCTGACCCCTGGGACAGTGAGAGTAAAGACAGTCTGCCAGTTCCCCACTCCCAGGGTCTGGAGAGAAGGGCTGACCCCTGGGACAGTGAGAGAGTGAGAGTAAAGACAGTCTGTCCGTTCCCCGCCCCCAGAGTCTGGAGAGATGAGCTGACCCCTGGGACAGTGAGAGTAAAGACAGTCTGCCCGTTCCCCGCCCCCAGGGTCTGGAGAGATGAGCTGACCCCTGGGACAGTGAGAGTAAAGACAGTCTGCCCGTTCCCCACTCCCAGGGTCTGGAGAGAAGTGAGGTTCCGTATGAGACGGGACGGCACCTTTTGAGTGGTGACGAATATGGACGAGTGTGGTATCTATGAACCGCAAATGACGAGTACAGTGGGCGTGCGAAGTTTCGCTGTGCAACCTTGTACGGTTCGTCTCATTTTTGTGTTTGTTCATTCGAACCCTCGGGTCCCATTTTAGACACAGCGTCCATTTTGTTTCTTGCCCTCAAGTAGCCAGCGAACGGGCTTTTGTCCGTTTCGTGACCCTGGGACTTCCAAGATAGTACGAAGGACACGTGTTTCTTTGAGGTGACTTTACGATGAGGGGAATGACACGAGTAAGGCAGATGGCCCCGCTCGAGGCTCATCTTGCCGCTCCGGTCTATTGTCTCAGTCACGCATACATTAGACACGAGGCCTTTGATCCCCATCGAGTTTCCTTTATTACCCTAACACTCTTTCCTAACCTGTTGTGCATCCTTGCCCTTTCCTCGCATTCTGTTTTTCGTCCTTCCTTAATGTGTTTATGGTTAAGAGGAAATGTGTTTATTGCGGAGGGGATATGTTTTTACAGTTGGGAACCGGCAAGGACTGTTGTAATTATGTTCCGGCCTCCTGAAACATGAATGCGACCCTTTTGAAGTTTTCTGTGGGAACCGAGTTGAATCTTTGTTCACTATGTTGTGCTATGGCAAAAACGTGTATAAAAGGATCGACCCACTTCTACGAAATTGAAGCAGTCTCCGAGAACCTACACGCTGTGTACTTCTTGTGACCTCTGTATCCCTGCAGTGAATAAACGCTGATCTCTGACGTCGCTGGAAGTGTCCCGTGTCTCTGTGTTTTGTACGCCAGAACAGGTAACCCACGAAGGTTTCAGGTGTTGTCCCCTGGCACCGCTGGGTCTTAAGAAAACCCAGTCCTTCAGTTGGCGCCCAACGTGGGGCGACATCAACGGTACCGGTCCAAAGCCCGACGATCGTGAGGAACTTCGTGTGAAATCTCCGAGGGAAGGTGCACCCCGCTTCATCGATCCAGTTGTCGAAATAAGTGGCCCGACGTCCTTTCCGCGAAGATCCCCCGCCTCCTGACGGCTGCGACGGACCGATGCCCTGACTGTCGACCTGTTTGGCGCTTGGCGTAGTCCTTTGTACGGCGAGACGATAGACGGGCCTTCCTGGTGACGCCATTGCTCTCTCTCAGTTAAGTATTTGTGGGTCGCTCCCAGTGTTGCTTTGTTGTTTGCATGGTTCCATTGCATTTGTGGTCCTTAGTCGTTGGTTCTTAGTTGTTGGGTTTTATTTGACGATTGCAATTGCCAAAAACCGAGGGTCTTGCATTTTTGCGAGGACATCGTAATTCGATAGCCCTTGAAGTTTGTATACTTGGCTAGTGTGCACGATGCCTGGCCGTAGTACTTTGTTTGGGTTTTTCAAATGTTGCAGCATGGATTCCCGGCTGGAGGATTCTTGCCCGATACCTCCGGTTGGAACTCCGCTTTATGAGCTCTATAGTCGCCATGGTGTGGGTCCTATCGTATATAATGAATATTGGGTTCGTTATACTAAAAAGGATGGTGTCCTTAGTTGGCCACCTCATGGTAGTTTCGAGACTGCCATTTTAGATAACTTGGAAGCGAAATTGTTTAAAAAGAAAGCTAGGCCGGCTATGTTTGATTCCTTCCGGTTATGGCGGAAAGAGGCCAAGCAGAAAGAAATCAAACAGAACAAGAAAAATAAACGAGAAGGTGCCATTACGGTGATACGTAATGCAGAACAGTATCAGTTAGATAAGAATGAGAAGGAGCAAGAAGTTAGTGCTCGGCTTCACCATATGTTAGTGGACAAATGTTATCCATCGCTACCTTCTGCCATCGATAAGACAGGAGAAGAATCGGTAGAAGATTCGCTTTTGTCTTATTTGATGAAATCGCCACCTCCTTATGCTCCTGATGTTATGGGTCTTGTTAATCCCCCTCTTCCTCAACCTGCTGTTTTGGCGGCTGCTGGTCAGTCTGCCGTTCCTCCTGTACTCCCGAATCCCCTTGGGCCACAGATCGTACATCCCCTTGGTCCGGCTTCTCTCCCTGTTGCGCCTTTTCAAGTCCCTCCTCAGCCTGTCGTTCCTGCTACTCCTGCTGCTGCGTCTACCTCTGCTGTTTCTGCCCCTATGGCTGCTACACCTTCGTCTTCTTCCTCCTCTCCTTCTGTTCGTAGTCGTCTCTTGACTGCTGTTGCTTCTCTTTATTCTCCGTTCTTTGGGCCGATACTTGGCTCGACTCTTTCGGATGTTGCTCAAAGACGCAGTCAGCTTCCTGACGATAGGGAACGTGAGTCGTTGGTAAAGACGACGCGCAGATGGATTCGCAACCCTGTTAGATACACCCCACGCGTAGTGTTTGAAACATTTTCTCAGTTCAATGCGCCCACGCAACGATTTGTGTTCGAAGAATTGTGTAAGTCATTGAAAGAGGAGTGGGACGAGGATATAGCTGATGATATGCCACCTGAGGTTTCCGAGCTACAGCTCCGGTTTGCCACGGGTGTCATCGTAGGCGATAAAGTCCGAGAAGCTTTAGAACGTTTGTTGTCATTTCGATGTACAGTGCAACCACGTGCACTGTTCAAAGACGCGACCGCGGAATGGATGGCACAACCTGGTCAGTATCCAATGCGAGAAGTTCCCCCAGTGTGGATGCCAGGTGATGCTGCTGCTAACCCTCCTGTCCAACCGCATTTCCAGAGAGTGTGGATACACCTCCCTTGGAAGCGATCGGAAGTTTTGCAAGTGAAGCAATCCCTACCTGATCCTCGTAAGAACCCTGCGGGTTATTATAAGGAGCTGTCCCAATTGGTGGATGCTACAGTTATGAACCTAGCCGATATTGATATGCTGTTCGGTAATGTGGTGCCTCAGTCGGTTTGGGCGAAAATACGTCATGAGAATCATGTCGCCGAGTTAGGCGGTGACTGGGCTGCCCTTACAGCGGCAGATGCCCGGCAGGTCGGTGGGGCCAAACCTGAACAGGTTATTACGGCTTTGCCCCAGAGGATTATTACCCTCATGAAGACGCTTATGCCAGCGATGCGCGTCAATTGGGACAAACTATCAGCATGCAGGCAAAAGAAGGAAGAAAGTGTGTCCGACTTCTTCACTAGGTTCGAAGAAGCGTTCATTGATCATAGTGGTCAGGATATGGGTTCTGAGGGTGGTCAGCGGTTGTTCGTTGACAAATTTGTATCGAATTTGTTGCCCGACTTGAGCAACAAGTTGAAGAATTCTGAGAGTGCGTGGGCTGTTTCTACCACTGCCCAAATATTGGCTACGGCCCAATATTACGAAAATAGAGAAAAAGAAGAAAGTGAGCGTGCAGAAAAGAAAACTAAGGATCTCAAAACTAAGGTCTTGCTGCAGCAAGCTTATCCGCCGCGTTCGAATTTCAACGATACGCAGCAGTCAAATAGATCGCAATCACAGTTCTCTAGACCACAGCAGCGCAATGCTTCGCCTGCGCCTCGCACTGCGCTGGGATATAATCAGTGCGCATATTGTCGTGGGGAAGGCCATTTGAAGTTTGATTGTCCGGTTCTACGTGATAGGTCCAATGGTGTGTCAGCTCGAGGAGGACGTGGTGGTCCTCAACAGGCTCCTCGTGGTAGAGGTCGCGGAGTTACTCAGAACCAGACCGAACGCTTTGCGACGTCTTCAGATTCGCAGAATTGTTTCGATCGACGCGAATCATCGTCCGGTCGGTCTACACAGTATCATGTGGACGATCATTATGTTGAATGTGATGTTGATACGGATGGTATCTACTAGGACAGCCGTAGACAAAGGAAGGGAGAAGTATCAGTTCCGGTTGATCAGAGAGGGCCTTATGTTGCAGTAGCCACTTTGGGCGTTGTTGAGCCTTTTCTGTTGGACACTGGTGCAGCGAAAAGCTCCATCATGCATTCTAAACTCCCTGGCGCGCCTTTGTCTGGCTTAACGAATGTTTCCGTTGGATTTTCTGGCGCCCCCGTTCGCAATCCGGTCTCTAGCCCTTTGCCCCTTACAATTGGAACTCATGAGCTGGAAGCTCCTTTGATTTTGACTACTGGTTGTGGTGAGAATCTTTTGGGCTTAGACCTGTTGAAAAGGTTACATGCGACTTTGTACTGTTCTCCTACGGGTGTGGAGCTTACGTTGGGTAAGAGCGTGATTTCCCCTATGTATTTATCGATCGACAAGCTCCCATCGGAATTGAGGTCTCTTCCAGATTCCTTGTGGGCAACAGGTCCCAATGATGTGGGCCTGTTGGATATACCACCTTATGTTGTCCAACTAAAAGTGGGTGCGCGTTTGCCACGTATACCTCAGTACCGTATCTCCCTTGATGGTGAAAGGGCACTGTTAGCGATCATTTACGATCTGATCGGCAAAGATGTTATTGAGGAGACACGAGGTAATGTGTGCAATAGTCCCGTGTTGCCTATTCTGAAACGAACGGATCCCTCCAAGCCTCCCGTGTACCGTTTAGTTATTGACCTGCGAGAGGTAAACAAAGTTGTCGTTCCGCAGTTTCCTGTGGTACCAGACATTACAGCTTTATTGACTCTGATTCCAGCCACTGCATCATGGTTCTCGGTCATTGATCTGAAGAATGCGTTCTTCAGTATTCCGATTGCTGTAGAAAGCAGAGACTTGTTCGGTTTCTCATTAGGTGGGCGTAGCTTTAGATTCAAACGCGCTCCACAGGGCTACTGTGAGAGTCCATCAATCTACAGTCAAGCTCTTAAAAGTCAACTCGATGCGTTTGTGTTACCGGCTGGTGCAGCCTTGATTCAGTACGTTGATGATCTGTTAATTGCTGCTGATACTGAACAGCTTTGTCAATCTGCTACAGTGTCTCTGTTACAGCACCTTTGCGACTTACATCATAAAGTGTCACCTTCCAAATTACAATATTGTTGTCAAGAAGTAACCTACCTCGGTCACTTATTGTCAAAGGCGGGAAGAAGGTTGACCCCTGAAAGAATTGCAGCAATTGCTCGAATGACTGTGCCGACAACTCAGAGAGATGTGCGTGCCTTTTTAGGTATCACATCGTACTGCAGACAGTGGATTCCGAATTTTTCACTGTTAGCGAAACCATTGGTAGCTCTCACGTGCAAGGACGTTTCGACTCCTTTGCCTTGGACGGAGGAATGTCAGAAAAGTTTTTCTGAACTGCGTGACGCACTGTGTTCGGCTCCTGTGTTAGGTACTCCTGATTACAGTAAGCCTTTCACATTATACGTCCATGAGAGGGATGGTTGTGCGTTGAGTGTTTTAACGCAACAATTTGGTGATAAGCAGCGTCCGTGTGCATATTTTTCCTCGACCTTAGACCCAGTAGCTAGAGCGTTGCCAAGTTGCTTGAGGGCGACGGCGGCAGCTGCGGCGTCTATTCGACAGTCCGCAGGTTTGGTCATGGACAATATGCTCATAGTAATGGTTCCGCATGCAGTCGATACACTCTTGAATCGGACAAAGACTCAACATCTAACGAGTGCACGGTTGTCTGGGTATGAGCTTACCCTTTTGGCAAGTCATATTCAGATTAAGCGCTGTAACGTACTGAATCCGGCGACATTGTTGCCGATTAATATGGGATCAGATAATGTGCTGTCCCATGATTGTTATTTACGAACTGAGGAAGAAACAAAAGGTCGTGTGGACCTGAAAAACACTCCCTTGTCAGATCCCGATGGTACTCTGTATGTGGATGGCTCCTGCTTCAAGTTGCCGAATGGTGATGTGACGACTGCGTATGCTGTGGTGACATTGAGCACGGTTGTGGAAGCTGCGAGATTGAACCAGAATTCAGCACAAGCGGCAGAATTAATTGCATTAACGAGAGCGTGTGTTCTGTCGAAAGGAAAGCGTGTGAATGTGTTTACCGATAGTCAGTATGCGTTTGGTGTTGCGCACAACTTCGGAAGATTGTGGAGAGAGAGAGGATTCATGACATCGCATGGTACGAAGATCCAACATGGGCAACTAGTGAACGACCTTTTGGATGCACTTACATTGCCTAAACAAGTGGCGATTGTCAAATGTAGTGCGCACCGGAAAGTGACGGATGATGTTGGTCGTGGTAATGCATTTGCGGATGAGATTGCTAAAGAAACGGCTAAGAATCTTGCGACACGAATGAATATTATGAGTTCAGTAAGATGGCCGTCGGAGACTGGTATGTGTGAAAATACGGTTGAGAGTGTGAAAGAAATTCAGAATGGAGCTACTGAAGCTGAAAAGACCAAGTGGAAAGAAAGTACAGGGAAATTGGATATGCATGGATGTTGGGTTGATCTGACGGAATGTCAGAGATGGATGCTTCCAGATGCATACGTGTTAGCTGTTGTGACGATGGCTCATGGGTTGTCACATATCAGTGCGAAAGGAATATGCAAGTTCTTGTCTCCTGTGTGGAAGAATGATGGTATTGCTAAGTGTGCCGAACGAGTGGTTAAGAATTGTATGGTGTGTTTGATGCACAATCCAGGAAAAGGCACTCCCACTCCCCCTGGTCATTTCGCTCCTCCTACCTGTCCCTTTGAGGTTATCCAGCTAGACTTCATCCATATGGAGAGATGCAATAACCTGAAGTATGTTTTGGTTGTGGTTTGCGCGTTCTCCAGATGGATCGAGGCCTATCCTCTCAAGGATAATACTGCCCTGTCCACAGCAAAAATCTTGTTAAAGGAATACTTCCCTAGGTATGGAATGCCGCGGATTGTGTGGTCAGATAATGGAAGTGAGTTTGTGGGAAGTGTAATGCAGAGTGTGTGTAAGGGCCTTGGAATAAAGCAAAAATTCCACAGTGCCAACCATCCTCAGGCAGCGGGTTTGGTTGAAGGGTACAATGGTACCCTGAAGCTGAAACTCGCTAAGATACAGGCTTCGACTGGCCTGTCATGGCCGGATGCCTTGCCTCTGGCTCTCCTATCGACCAGAGCGACGGTACACTCTCGAGTAGGGCTCAGCCCATATGAGATTGTGTTCGGTCGCCCTGCGAATATTTGGGGAGTCCCGAGACCTAGGGCTTTTGATAGTCTTGAATATCCAATGTTGATCGATTATTTGTATGATTTGACCACTAAACTACGATTAATTCATCAACAGGTCTTTGAAGCTCTACCGGCGCAGACAGAGGGTCCTGGACATCAGCTCCGGCCAGGTGACTGGGTAGTCACCCGCAATTTCGGTCGGAAGCGTAATCTGGAGCCAAGATTTGTTGGACCCCACTTAGTCCTATTGACGACGAGGACAGCGGTACGACTGGAGGGCCGGAAACATTGGGTCCATGCCAGTCATACAAAGAAGGTACCGATCCCCTTATCAACTGACGGTTGGGTGAGAACTGGGATTTCGGCCGAAGAGACTGAGACCCCTTCGCGTTTTGTGCCTTTCAGCGACGCTCAACTTGTGGAGGATTCGTCATTGCCAGATCTACAAGTGGAGTCATCAGTAGCAGAAAACCCAAGGTCCGACTCGTCATCTGTTTCATTGAACACTGCTGCGCCGTCTGAACAATTGTTCGTAGAGCAAACTCAACCTGGAAGAAATCGATACTTTCTTCGTTCAAGGACTTCAAGGACTAATAAAAATTGATAGTATAGTGGTTTTGACGTTACCAATGTTATGAACAATTACATCCTTTCTTCTTGAGTTTTTTCGTGTTTTCCACTGCTAAAGAGACTTGTAACAAATTTGAACCTCGTCATCTGGGTTACCGTAGGGCCGTGCGGGCACTCCTTTCTGTTTAGCAGGTTTCTGACGTTAGGTTGGTTACTTTTGTCGATTCCTGGGAACTCCTGGGGATTGATAATCGCTGCTCAGAACGAAGTGTGTCAAGAACGTCACGGACGGTTTGTAGAGGATGGCATTCTCTAAGCTGGTGGAAGAAGAAAGGGTATTGGCACAGAGATCAGAGTTATTGAGGGTCGCACGAACAAAATGTTTTCTGTTACAGGTGTTTTGGTTATTCCTAACTGTATCTATGTTATTGGTGGGCGGAGTGTATTTTGGGGTATCGCAATTCATGCCTTCTGTTTCGCCTACCTTTTCTCCTAACCTGAGTTCCCTCACTACTGTTTCCCCACATTCTTTTCATCCTTTGCCTCAACACGAACAGGCTAGACGTGCGGAATTCAGGAATAATTCTTTTGTTCAACTCCTACATCAGCATCAGTTAGTGGTGAATACTACAAATTGTTGGGTATGTGGGTTAATGCCACACACCATGGATAGGGGTATTCCGTACTTGGTCCTTCCGTACAGTTCCCAGGGTTCAGCTCGAGCATTTCAAACCATGTTCCGTAGTGCACTAGACTCCTACCCCAGTCGAGAGCCACGATCTGTCAAGTCTGGTCCTGGTCCATACTACAAGCCTCTGGCGATAGCCATAGCGGATCTGGATAGAGATGTTTTCGATCCATCACTCATTCCAGACGAAGAAGTGCAGGCTTATAAGGATCTGAGTGAGGCTGAGTATGGTACGTCAGTGGGAGATAGACAGTTGAAGAGCTCATCCCCGATATGGATTGTACCGCACCTTGGTAATTTCTGCTTGCAAGGTTTGGGTCGAAATCCGAGAGCACAACTTGGGAACAGTGCTTGCACTGAAACGTATGTCCTACCGATGCTCTCCTCCCCTGTTTTTCTGACCGCCAAGGGCACCTATTTTGTGTGTTATGAGCGCGCATATACATGGTTACCCCGCGACTTCTCGGGTACCTGTTATATTGCGAATCTCTTACCTCCGACCTTCACAGTTGCTTCGGACTATCACAAAACCAGAGTCGTGAGAGGCGTAATTAGCAAAGAGGATACTGCTGGTCAAGAAGCAGGAGACTTCTTTAAGGGTTTCCTGCCGTTTTGGGGACCTATGGTCAATAGTAGGAACCTAAGACAGTTGACCCGTGTGGTGGAATCGACTGCTAATATTACTGCAAACGCCCTTGGTAATCTAACAGCGGAACTACAGGCGGATAGACTCATGACGTTACAGAACCGTATGGTTCTAGACGTTGTTCTTGCAGATCGAGGGGGTGTGTGTAAAATTATCCATTCTAGTTGTTGCATTTTCATCCCTGACAATGCTCCGACTGTATATCAAGCCATCTCGAAGTTGCATAAGATTTCTGAGTCCATACACGTGGACGAAGGTAATTGGACGCTTCTAGGATGGTTTTGGGGCCTGATGTCAACTTGGGGTTGGAGTATTCTGATGATTGTAGGGGCTGTTGTAGCGTTTCTGTTCACGTGTTGTCTTTGTGTGCAGTGTGGTCCTGCCTTATGTGGCCTATGTGCTGCGACGTGTATAAGGCGGCCATCTGTTACCAAGGAGACATTGATGGATAGAATGATGTTTCAGCAGCATCTGAACGATCTGATGAATATCGATATAGATTCCGATCTAGACTAGTGCTTGCCTACATGAGGGCAAAAGGAGCGTCTGAGGTTCCGTATGAGACGGGACGGCACCTTTTGAGTGGTGACGAATATGGACGAGTGTGGTATCTATGAACCGCAAATGACGAGTACAGTGGGCGTGCGAAGTTTCGCTGTGCAACCTTGTACGGTTCGTCTCATTTTTGTGTTTGTTCATTCGAACCCTCGGGTCCCATTTTAGACACAGCGTCCATTTTGTTTCTTGCCCTCAAGTAGCCAGCGAACGGGCTTTTGTCCGTTTCGTGACCCTGGGACTTCCAAGATAGTACGAAGGACACGTGTTTCTTTGAGGTGACTTTACGATGAGGGGAATGACACGAGTAAGGCAGATGGCCCCGCTCGAGGCTCATCTTGCCGCTCCGGTCTATTGTCTCAGTCACGCATACATTAGACACGAGGCCTTTGATCCCCATCGAGTTTCCTTTATTACCCTAACACTCTTTCCTAACCTGTTGTGCATCCTTGCCCTTTCCTCGCATTCTGTTTTTCGTCCTTCCTTAATGTGTTTATGGTTAAGAGGAAATGTGTTTATTGCGGAGGGGATATGTTTTTACAGTTGGGAACCGGCAAGGACTGTTGTAATTATGTTCCGGCCTCCTGAAACATGAATGCGACCCTTTTGAAGTTTTCTGTGGGAACCGAGTTGAATCTTTGTTCACTATGTTGTGCTATGGCAAAAACGTGTATAAAAGGATCGACCCACTTCTACGAAATTGAAGCAGTCTCCGAGAACCTACACGCTGTGTACTTCTTGTGACCTCTGTATCCCTGCAGTGAATAAACGCTGATCTCTGACGTCGCTGGAAGTGTCCCGTGTCTCTGTGTTTTGTACGCCAGAACAGGTAACCCACGAAGGTTTCAGGTGTTGTCCCCTGGCACCGCTGGGTCTTAAGAAAACCCAGTCCTTCAGAAGGGCTGACCCCTGGGACAGTGAGAGTAAAGACAGTCTTCCCGTTCCCCGCCCACAGGGTCTGGAGAGATGAGCTGACCCCTGGGACAGTGATAGTAAAGACAGTCTGCCCGTTCCCCACTCGAAGGGTCTGGAGAGAAGGGCTGACCCCTGGGACAGCGAGAGAGTGAGGGTAAAGACAGTCTGCCCGTTCCCCACTCCCAGGGTCTGGAGAGTAGGGCTGACCCCTGGGACAGTGAGAGAGTGAGAGTCAAGACTGTCTGCCCGTTCCCCACTCCCAGGGTCTGGAGAGAAGGGCTGACCCCTGGGACAGTGAGAGAGTGAGAATAAAGGCAGTCTGCCAGTTCCCCACCCCCAAGGTCTGGAGAGAAGGGCTGACCCCTGGGACAGTGAGAGAGTGAGAGTAAAGACTGTCTGCCCGTTCCCCACTCCCAGGGTCTGGAGAGAAGGACTGACCCCTGGGACAGTGAGAGTGAGAGTAAAGACATTCTGTCCGTTTCCCGCCCCCAGGGTCTGGAGAGATGGGCTGACCCCAGGGACAGTGAGAGGAAAGACATTCTTAAAAAGCCAAAAAAGCGGGGATAAACTATCGCCCTATTTACAAGAGGGTGCTAACATGCATAATCGCATGTTAGCACCCTTTTTCCCGTCGCCTCCCTTTGCATCACTAATGAGATGCAAAGTGGGCATCACTGGGCGTACCCCGGATGGACTACCTTGTAAAATATCACTGATGTTCACATCGCGATATTTACAAGGCAGCCCACAGGATTTTAGCACATGTTTGATTTTGGTGAGAACTACGGTTTTTGCCAAAAACTAACATCTGCTAAAATTCTGATTTACCTATGCTTAACATAGGGGGTGGATTATGATGATACGACCACAGGGTCGTATCAGCAAGGTTATCACCGTTTTGCAGGGAACACCGCTGGAAAACCAGTGATGTTCCCTGTAAAACGGCGATTTCCCCACTATCACTGGATTTCTTATCGCTGTTGTGAAAAGCGTTGTTGATACAGCGCTATCATGGCGATGAAATCCAGCGATAGGATGAACATCGCTAAACGCGCATAGCAATGTTTATCTCTAATCGTTGTTGATATGCCCATCTGTCCGTTCGCCGCCCCCAGGGTCTGGAGAGAAGGGCTGACCCCCTGGGACAGTGAGAGAAAAGACAATCTGCCCGTTCCCCACGTCCAGGGTCTAGAGGGATGGGCTGACCCCTGGGACAGTGAGAGAGTGAGAATAAAGACATTCTGTCCGTTTCTCGCCCTCAGGGTCTGGAGAGAAGGGCTGGCCCCCTGGGACAGTGAGAGTAAAGACAATCTGCCCGTTCCCCACGTCCAGGGTCTGGAGAGAAGGTTTGACCCCTGGGACAGTGAGAGAGTGAGAATAAAGACATTCTGCCCGTTCCCCGCCCCCAGGGTCTGGAGAGATGAGCTGACCCCTGGAACAGTGAGAGAGTGAGAATAAAGGCAGTCTGCCAGTTCCCCACCCCCACGGTCTGGAGAGAAGGGCTGACCCCCTGGGACAGTGAGAGAGTGAGAATAAAGACAGTCTGCCCATTCACCACTCCCAGGGTCTGGAGAGAAGGGCTGACCCCTGGGACAGTGAGAGAGTGAGAGTAAAGACAGTCTGCCCGTTCCCCGCCCTCAGGGTCTGGAGAGAAGGGCTGACCCCCTGGGACAGTGAGAGAGTGAGAATAAAGAGTCTGCCTGTTCCCCACTCCCAGGGTCTTGAGAGAAGGGCTGACCCCTGGGACAGTGAGAGAGTGAGAGTAAAGACAGTCTGCCCGTTCCCCACTCCCAGGGTCTGGAGAGAAGGGCTGACCCCTGGGACAGTGAGAGTAAAGACAGTCTGCCCGTTCCCCACCCTCAGGGTCTGGAGAGATGAGCTGACCCCTGGGACAGTGAGAGTAAAGACAGTCTGCCCGTTCCCCGCCCCCAGGGTCTGGAGAGATGAGCTGACCCCTGGGACAGTGAGAGTAAAGACAGTCTGCCCGTTCCCCACTCCCAGGGTCTGGAGAGAAGGGCTGACCCCTGGGACAGTGAGAGAGTGAGAGTAAAGACAGTCTGCCCGTTGCCCGCCCCCAGGGTCTGGAGAGAAGGGCTGACCCCTGGGACAGTGAGAGAGTGAGAGTAAAGACAGTCTGCCCGTTCCCCACTCCCAGGGTCTGGAGAGATGAGCTGACCCCTGGGACAGTGAGAGTAAAGACAGTCTGCCCGTTCCCCGCCCCCAGGGTCTGGAGAGAAGGGCTGACCCCTGGGACAGTGAGAGAGTGAGAGTAAAGACAGTCTGCCCGTTCCCCGCCCCCAGGGTCTGGAGAGAAGGGCTGACCCCTGGGACAGTGAGAGAGTGAGAGTAAAGACAGTCTGCCCGTTCCCCGCCCCCAGGGTCTGGAGAGAAGGCCTCACACGCACCTTCACAATCTTCTGAGCTCACTGCCCGGACACGTCAAGAACATTCCAGAAGCTGAATTTCTGTTTTACTTCCTCACATGCGGCTATTTTCAGAGGCAATCACGTAGGAATTTAGGAACATTGCAACTTTGGAAAATATTGTACATCCAAGCAACAGAACATCGTTCATAAAACCGCGGCTTGTTATTTCTTTTTGGCTCGGCCCAGGTGGAACCAGAAGGATGGGCAGGTATGACTCAAAGAGCAGCTTCGAGATATCGAGATAAAAGTCACGACAGTGCCCCAGCCGGCATCACCAGGACCGCGCAATCTGTAAATATCGGAGCACAGGAAAATCAGAATGAAGGAAGAGCCCACAGAATCGGGGGGCAGGGGGATGGGGGGGGGGGGGGGGGTCTCCATGAGAAGAGACTGGAACCCCTACCAGTCCATGCCAGGCTATGCCCATGTACCCCACGCACCCCTACCAGTCCATGCCCGGCTATACCCAAGTGCCCCACGCACCCCTATCAGTCCATGCTCAGCTATGTCCACGCACCCCTACCAGTCCATGCCAGGCTATGCCCATGTACCCCACGCAACCCTACCAGTTCATGCCAGGCTATGCCCATGTACCCCATGCACCCCTACCAGTCCATGCCCGGCTATGCCCAAGTGCCCCACACACCCCTACCAGTCCATGCCCAGCTATGCCCTGATGTGAGATGCTGAGGCTTCTGAATGCAGATACACCACCTCGCAGTGGTCTGAACTAGGCCTGGGCAGTGAACTTCGCTCCGTTCTCGGAGTTTGCGTAGTTTTCTGCAATCCTCACTCTGCGGAGCTCGCGGAGTGCAGAAAACTCTGCTTCGCGATGTGCAGCGGAGTTTTTCCCCCGCTAGCGATCGGGACCAATAAGTTCGCGATCGCGAACAGAAAATTCGCGAGCGGCTGCTCGGGTAGAATTCTCAACCGAGCTGCAGTAATACCAGCTCAAACTGCAGTTCACATTGCACTCCGCCACTCGCGGCACTTTGTGGAATTGTTTTGTAACTTCGCAAAGTTCCACGTAGCAAAACTCCACGAACTACGCCCACACCTAGTCTGAACTTCCCTTGCGGGGCGTCCAGCTTGAGACCAAGATGGGGTCCTACAGTCTCTCATTCAGGTAATGGGGTTGACTTTATCCTAGAGGGATTCATGGCTTCACACCCAGATATATGCTAGGTACACTTAGGAACATCTAGTTAGGGGTGCATCGTAGGAGTACCCTTTTATTACTGTCATGTATTTTATACACTTGCCTGTATTCATTGTTTTAGCACGATGGTAGAAATATACCGTCCTTTTACTCTGTTATTGCTAATAATTATCTATCTCTGTTACTGTCTAATGGTTGTTTCATCACACCTATTTTACACTAGAATGACGCTGGTACAAAAAATACTCATTGAGAAACGTCCCCAGCGTTTATCCTGTGTATCTCTCTGAGACAAAGTGATCACGAGTGACTGAGCGAAAAGTAGTACAGTTTCTACGATACTGCGGGATCAGGGTTGTCATATTCTATAGTTGCCAAGAACTCTTCTCTCCTTGTTAAGAGGAGTTTTTAGTGGCACTGTGAGCTAGCTGGTATACCGGCTGACATGTCCGGTAGGGGTGTCGAGAATCAGTCTGACTCCAATCCTACAGTGTATGTTGTATAAACGCGCAGATCCTATATAGGTTTATAGGAACTACATGACATGGCGCCCAACATTGGTTTGGTACTTTTACAAAAAAGGCAATGCTGCACACCCCAAACGTAACCTTCACCCCTTAAGACAGTCTTATTCCTGGGTGTAGTCAAAATATGGTAAATGTTCATACGAAAAACACCATAGATATCCGATCTTGATGTGACAGGATATGTTATGTTTATTCTTTCATAATCATATAAGTATCCAGTTTTCACAACGCAGCCGACGCGCGTTTCGCCCAACGGGCTTTCTCAAGGCTGCATACAAACAAGAAAAAGAAGAAAAAAACAACGTATCTAATTTTCTGTATATACAGAGACATACACAATATTTACAGCTGTGTTATGCCGTACAATCTAATGTAAAACAGATCCATAATTAATCATCAAATTTAAAGGGAAAGAGTTCCCCAAGGGATAGAAAGTGATCCCCTTCCTTGTAAAATTAGTAGAGAGATTGATCCCGATAGGTTCCCCAAGTGGATAGAACGTCGAAGTCCAAGAAACCACTGAATCACTAAATGCTACTGTCATAAATTATCAGAATTCGTCATTCATCTTACACCGAGGAATATAGTGAGTGTTAATGGATGTGCCCGTGTTAAATGCCAATATCCGAACAGTCATTGGTGCTCAAGTGCTCCAAGTCATATGATATAAGGTGATGACATCTCACCTTGTACGTTTCACTATTATTGTTGGTATTAGGTGTAAGGGAAATTCCCAAACTTATACCTGAAAAGTGGAATTGTAATATACTGTAACCACTGACAATATAACTCAAATGGTAATCGTCAACACATCTATTGTGACAGTCTATATTGCTTACCTAGTTCCCACCAAAAGATCCAGTAATACGTAACCCAAGTAAGGCACTGTCAATGTTTCTTCGTATTTGTAGTCAGTCATATGTCATCAAGGACCAGGATCCGTCCCCTCTAAATTCAAAGTGCAATGAAAACAAAAATTTACTATTGTGTAGTGTCAGGGTCATCATTTAGTGATGACCACTTAAATACTACATGCGTGAGCAATTGGAGGACTGTAGATGCTTGCTGTGATCTAATGACGGTCATGATTTCATATAGATTGCTAACGGTCAATGTATTACCGCACCTATTGTGTGCTATGTATCTACATATCGAGCCGACAGTTATGTAGCTATTTTATTCCCCAAAGTAAATCAACTTATGCATTAAGGTCCAAACGCATATGGCAATGTATTCTTGTTCATTACAACGCGCTTCGTATCACTTCAAATATTTACGTGACACTGTCTGTAACGCGAACGGAAATGTATTAGTGTTCCTTACACCGCGCTTGGTATCACTACAATTATTTGCGTGACACTGCCCATATCGCACTCACCTCCTTCACGTTATAGCTTCACCCGGATGTCCCTGGGCGTTTGTCAACCAAATGCCTCCCGCCATTACGATGTATAAGTAGAAGTTATCGACACAGAAAGCGGACTAGCACCTGAAGCGACCAGATTCAAAGTAAGCGAACTGGCGGCCATATTGTAACAATACAGCAGTATATGTAATGTATCTAAACTCCGTCCTCTTTTTTACCGTCTCAAATTCCTTCGATATGTTTTGATTGTCAATTTCTGTTCATATATTACATATTCAAGAAGAGACCCGACATCATCACCATAGTGACATTCAGAAAGGCGAGAGAGCATAGTATAACATAATAGGTAGTTAGAGTCAGAAATAGAAAGGACAGGTAGCAGCAGGTCATATGAGATAGGAATCCTGGCGCCACAGCATGTCACAAAAAAAATTATTGTTTTACAAGCGTGTTACAACATGATTGTAGTTAGCTATAATATTGCACATATTCCATTGTTATAGTAATGATAGGTGTCGATAGGTAATATACCCAACTATGAACTTATAATTATCATTTATAGTACATAACACATAGATCTACAGAAATTCAAAAAGTTCCTTATCGATGTTGATCCCATGTTCAACTGCTCTGAGGGAAACAATCCATTTACATTCTTTTTGTCTGAGCATACTAATCCTGTTGCCACCTCTCTGGTGTGGCAGTACTACCTCAAGACCATGAAAAGTTATTCTGATAAATTCAGTGTGGCTATGTGTGGTATTAAAATGTAAGGCTAACGGATATTGCAAATTATTATTTCTAATGGCTCTTAGGTGTTCCTGTATCCGCTCCTTTAATGGTCGAATGGTGCTGCCAACATACATTTTTCCACAAATGCAAATAATACAATAAATAACGAATTTCGTGTTGCAATTAATAAAGTCGTTGACTGTGTACATTCTTTCAGAATTGTATTTGAATGACGTGGTTTTGTTCAGCGCAAAAGGGCAAACATTACAGGTACCACATTTAAAAAACCCTTTGGGTTTTGCTGGTAACCATGTCCTTTGTAGCGTTTTTGGAATAAAGCTGGGGCATAGGGATTGTCTCAACGTGTTACCCCTGGCAAAAGTAATGTTGGGCCTTGGTCCCACCGCCTCCATGATTTTCTCATCATCTGTTAATAAATGCCAGTGTTTTCTAAGAATTTTAAAGATTTCTCCACTCGCATTAGAGTATGGTGTAATAAACCTAATCATTTTTGTACTGTCTGACCTTCTGTTTGTTTTCATGCGACCCTTCAACATATCCGTTCTAGTCATGCTGTTTACAGCTTTGCGTGCCTTTCGGATATCATATGTCTTATATCCTCTGGCCCTAAAACGTTGTTCTACTGTGTTGAGTTCGTTATCCAATATTTGTGTATCACTGCAATTTCTTTTTGTACGGATCATCTCCCCCAAAGGAATTGCTCTAATCTGTGAGGGTGGGTGTGCGCTGGTAGCATGCAGAACTGCATTGCATGCCGTATCTTTTCTGTATGGTCGTGATAGCAGTTTATCCTTTGCCACTACAATTGTAATATCAAGAAAATTAATTTGTGTAGTGCTTTCTGTTTTCGTAAACCTTAAGTTGAAGGAATTGGTATTGAGATACTGGAAAAATTCATCAAGCATTGTTTTTGTGCCTGACCAAAACATCAGTATATCGTCTATATACCGACCTAGAAAAAGGATATTTTCCGTTAGTGTATTGGGACCCTTCTTCCAAATATGGTGCAGTTCAAAATATCCCATATAGAGATTGGCAAATGAGGGCGAAAATTTCGCCCCCATCGCCACCCCTCTAATTTGACGGTACCAAGTGTCATTGTGCATGAAAATGTTATTTTTTAACACCAATTCTATCAGTTCAAGTATCATGACAGTGTGTTCTAGGAATTGTATGGACCTAGATTCTAGAAAATATTGTGCTGCCAGGAGACCCATGTCCATAGGTATACTGGTGTAGAGGGAACACACATCCAGGGTGACAAGATAGTGTCCCTCTACCCAGTCTACATCCGAAATCTTACTTAAGACATCTGTAGTGTCTTTAATAAACGAAGGTAGGTTCACCACCAATGGTTGTAAATATGCATCAATGTATTCAGAGATACGTTCAGTTGGTGATCCGATTCCCGAAATGATTGGCCTACCAGGGGGGAAGGGTTCATTTTTATGGATTTTTGGTAGAACGTATATACACGGTATGGTTGGTGTATCATTGTATAGAAACGCCCAGGGACATGCGGGTGAAGCTATAACGTGAAGGAGGTGAGTGCGATATGGGCAGTGTCACGCAAATAATTGTAGTGATACCAAGCGCGGTGTAAGGAACACTAATACATTTCCGTTCGCGTTACAGACAGTGTCACGTAAATATTTGAAGTGATACGAAGCGCGTTGTAATGAACAAGAATACATTGCCATATGCGTTTGGACCTTAATGCATAAGTTGATTTACTTATGGACATGGGTCTCCTGGCAGCACAATATTTTCTAGAATCTAGGTCCATACAATTCCTAGAACACACTGTCATGATACTTGAACTGATAGAATTGGTGTTAAAAAATAACATTTTCATGCACAATGACACTTGGTACCGTCAAATTAGAGGGGTGGCGATGGGGGCGAAATTTTCGCCCTCATTTGCCAATCTCTATATGGGATATTTTGAACTGCACCATATTTGGAAGAAGGGTCCCAATACACTAACGGAAAATATCCTTTTTCTAGGTCGGTATATAGACGATATACTGATGTTTTGGTCAGGCACAAAAACAATGCTTGATGAATTTTTCCAGTATCTCAATACCAATTCCTTCAACTTAAGGTTTACGAAAACAGAAAGCACTACACAAATTAATTTTCTTGATATTACAATTGTAGTGGCAAAGGATAAACTGCTATCACGACCATACAGAAAAGATACGGCATGCAATGCAGTTCTGCATGCTACCAGCGCACACCCACCCTCACAGATTAGAGCAATTCCTTTGGGGGAGATGATCCGTACAAAAAGAAATTGCAGTGATACACAAATATTGGATAACGAACTCAACACAGTAGAACAACGTTTTAGGGCCAGAGGATATAAGACATATGATATCCGAAAGGCACGCAAAGCTGTAAACAGCATGACTAGAACGGATATGTTGAAGGGTCGCATGAAAACAAACAGAAGGTCAGACAGTACAAAAATGATTAGGTTTATTACACCATACTCTAATGCGAGTGGAGAAATCTTTAAAATTCTTAGAAAACACTGGCATTTATTAACAGATGATGAGAAAATCATGGAGGCGGTGGGACCAAGGCCCAACATTACTTTTGCCAGGGGTAACACGTTGAGACAATCCCTATGCCCCAGCTTTATTCCAAAAACGCTACAAAGGACATGGTTACCAGCAAAACCCAAAGGGTTTTTTAAATGTGGTACCTGTAATGTTTGCCCTTTTGCGCTGAACAAAACCACGTCATTCAAATACAATTCTGAAAGAATGTACACAGTCAACGACTTTATTAATTGCAACACGAAATTCGTTATTTATTGTATTATTTGCATTTGTGGAAAAATTTATGTTGGCAGCACCATTCGACCATTAAAGGAGCGGATACAGGAACACCTAAGAGCCATTAGAAATAATAATTTGCAATATCCGTTAGCCTTACATTTTAATACCACACATAGCCACACTGAATTTATCAGAATAACTTTTCATGGTCTTGAGGTAGTACTGCCACACCAGAGAGGTGGCAACAGGATTAGTATGCTCAGACAAAAAGAATGTAAATGGATTGTTTCCCTCAGAGCAGTTGAACATGGGATCAACATCGATAAGGAACTTTTTGAATTTCTGTAGATCTATGTGTTATGTACTATAAATGATAATTATAAGTTCATAGTTGGGTATATTACCTATCGACACCTATCATTACTATAACAATGGAATATGTGCAATATTATAGCTAACTACAATCATGTTGTAACACGCTTGTAAAACAATAATTTTTTTTTTGTGACATGCTGTGGCGCCAGGATTCCTATCTCATATGACCTGCTGCTACCTGTCCTTTCTATTTCTGACTCTAACTACCTATTATGTAATACTATGCTCTCTCGCCTTTCTGAATGTCACTATGGTGATGATGTCGGGTCTCTTCTTGAATATGTAATATATGAACAGAAATTGACAATCAAAACATATCGAAGGAATTTGAGACGGTAAAAAAGAGGACGGAGTTTAGATACATTACATATACTGCTGTATTGTTACAATATGGCCGCCAGTTCGCTTACTTTGAATCTGGTCGCTTCAGGTGCTAGTCCGCTTTCTGTGTCGATAACTTCTACTTATACATCGTAATGGCGGGAGGCATTTGGTTGACAAACGCCCAGGGACATGCGGGTGAAGCTATAACGTGAAGGAGGTGAGTGCGATATGGGCAGTGTCACGCAAATAATTGTAGTGATACCAAGCGCGGTGTAAGGAACACTAATACATTTCCGTTCGCGTTACAGACAGTGTCACGTAAATATTTGAAGTGATACGAAGCGCGTTGTAATGAACAAGAATACATTGCCATATGCGTTTGGACCTTAATGCATAAGTTGATTTACTTTGGGGAATAAAATAGCTACATAACTGTCGGCTCGATATGTAGATACATAGCACACAATAGGTGCGGTAATACATTGACCGTTAGCAATCTATATGAAATCATGACCGTCATTAGATCACAGCAAGCATCTACAGTCCTCCAATTGCTCACGCATGTAGTATTTAAGTGGTCATCACTAAATGATGACCCTGACATTACACAATAGTAAATTTTTGTTTTCATTGCACTTTGAATTTAGAGGGGACGGATCCTGGTCCTTGATGACATATGACTGACTACAAATACGAAGAAACATTGACAGTGCCTTACTTGGGTTACGTATTACTGGATCTTTTGGTGGGAACTAGGTAAGCAATATAGACTGTCACAATAGATGTGTTGACGATTACCATTTGAGTTATATTGTCAGTGGTTACAGTATATTACAATTCCACTTTTCAGGTATAAGTTTGGGAATTTCCCTTACACCTAATACCAACAATAATAGTGAAACGTACAAGGTGAGATGTCATCACCTTATATCATATGACTTGGAGCACTTGAGCACCAATGACTGTTCGGATATTGGCATTTAACACGGGCACATCCATTAACACTCACTATATTCCTCGGTGTAAGATGAATGACGAATTCTGATAATTTATGACAGTAGCATTTAGTGATTCAGTGGTTTCTTGGACTTCGACGTTCTATCCACTTGGGGAACCTATCGGGATCAATCTCTCTACTAATTTTACAAGGAAGGGGATCACTTTCTATCCCTTGGGGAACTCTTTCCCTTTAAATTTGATGATTAATTATGGATCTGTTTTACATTAGATTGTACGGCATAACACAGCTGTAAATATTGTGTATGTCTCTGTATATACAGAAAATTAGATACGTTGTTTTTTTCTTCTTTTTCTTGTTTGTATGCAGCCTTGAGAAAGCCCGTTGGGCGAAACGCGCGTCGGCTGCGTTGTGAAAACTGGATACTTATATGATTATGAAAGAATAAACATAACATATCCTGTCACATCAAGATCGGATATCTATGGTGTTTTTCGTATGAACATTTACCATATTTTGACTACACCCAGGAATAAGACTGTCTTAAGGGGTGAAGGTTACGTTTGGGGTGTGCAGCATTGCCTTTTTTGTAAAAGTTTAACATCTTGGGAATTTGATATTCTTTGAGATGACTATTACTCTTGGTGGATGAGTATGTGGCGTCATGCTAGCACCCAATACTATTGCTAATAACAATTGATTGCATTACGGCTTGAACTATACGATGTGCAGGTCCATTTAGCATATCCACTGTGTAGTCTATATATATATTGGTTTGGTACTTATTTAACAGCCAAATCTGAGTAGTTCAGTTGTGCTGTTCTCAGGGACCCCTACTTACATTATTCCAGAGACTTCTGGAGTGGGAAGCGAAAATCCGCCACAGCTGAGTCTGCATATCCTATGTATTGGTATTGGCTGTAGGTTTATCAAGCTTGAAAGACAAACAGTTCCTATTGTGCATAAAACCTTATCTCAGTTTCCTTGAAACTCTTTTTTGAAATTGTTTTTCAACAATGACAGAAGACGACACAGTGCCAGCACAGCGCGTTTTAGTACAGGAAGAAGGGGAAATTAACATTTCAGAAAATGTTAGAAATGCCCTTAGTCAAAAGCTAACAGACTACGGAGTCACAGCCAGGGGTGGGACAGTACTGTTTGTGATTGAGGCTCACGAGTCATATAGAATAGAGGTATTCTATTCATGGGTAAAATTCCCACAAGCAGATGCACAATCAAATCCATTTCATCCTTACATTGAAGATGAAACACCAGAGGAATACTGTTGGACTTGGCCCTTCTGGCAAGTTCACCCCTAGAACTTTTTGCATTTATCCTAGCCTTTTTACTATGTTGCATTATTGGTTTTAGGCCTCTAGGCGCTTTCACACTGTGTCCCAGTGGAAAGTGCGTGCGCTCTGTGTATGTTTTAGTGAGACTGACCTGCCCTCCCATAGGAATGCATGGGGGATCTGAGTGACAGTGTTAAGTCCTGATGTGAGAGGAGTGCAGGGTCGAGTTTAGTATGTGCGAACTCGTGACATTGAATGCTGCGCAATGATGTGTGCGGTGTTGCTGTGTCTAGTGTAGAAGTGCCGCTTCTAGAAGCTGGCATGTCTGTGTAATAAATGTGAAGTGACTGTCTGGCTTGTGATTGGCTGGTGTGCCTGGCTCCAGGAGTCAGCATAGGTCTGCCCCGGTGGTGAGTGGGGAGATCTGCATGTTGATGGCAGGGAGGAGTACACCTGGGACCTGAATAGGGCTGGACTTTCCCTCCACAATGCTGGCTCCACCCCCTGTGGTGCGTCTGATGTCCCTGGCTTGTCCTGTGAATAGGGAGAGGGGCTGAGCAAAACAAAGTGCTCAGGAACCAGTTGCATCTGGTTCGCCCCTTCCCTGCACCTTTGGAGACAAAGGATTTTGTGTATAAAAGAGGGGCTGTGACCTCATGAAAATGTTCTTGTTCTTGGACTAGAAACTACCAGGGGCGTGCTGCTGCTGGGGCTCAGGGGGAGGCTTGCCTCCCTGGGCCCTGCCCCCGGATGCCTGATGGACTTCTAGGACCTTTTTGGATTTCTTTTCTTTGCCCCAGGACCTTTGCATTCTTCAAGCGCCGGGGAGCGCTGTGCTTATTTCCCTGGTAAGCCCTTTAAGAGGGAATCTCCAGTGTCGGAATTCCCCCGCGACGATAATGGCGGCGGGTGCCCACCCCGCTTATTTGTATGTCTCAGTGCGCAGGTGCCCACCCTGCGTCTTCGTTTTTTATTTCATAATTAATGCGGGTGCCCACCCCGCTTATTGGAGTCCAGAGCGGAAGCCCACCCCGCATTTTACCGATCTCAGCGGGAGCCTACCCCGCTTTATACTTCTTGCCGAAGCGGGTGCCCACCCCGCATTCTTTGTGAGCCTAAGCGGGTGCCCACTCCGCTGCACATTTTGTATTACGGAGGAAGCCCACCCCTCGTGGCCCCCGAGAGCCGAGATCGCCACTGCCGCCCGCGGCCCGCCTGGTTGTGGGCGGGGCCGCCGTACGGAAGCGGAAGTGCCGGCGTAACGTGTTGACGCGGGGCTCCCATGCTCGAGGGAGAGCCACGCGGTGATGGCCGGATAGAAAAAAAGCCCCGGGTCCCAGGAGGGGGCCCGGGTGAAGAATCCAATGGATCCAGGCGGGAGCCCACCCCGCGCTGGACCTTGAGGGGAGGAGTGGCGCCGCAGTCTGTTCCCGCGGAGGGGGCGCGAGGCACATTGCCGGTGCCGGTGCCTGCCCCCGCCGCTTCCAGAAGAGGAGTCCCCTGCACCGGAGACCAGTGAGACAGGGCTGCATTTCGCTCCCGCTCCACCAAGGGAGCAGGTTTTGTTTTCGTTGCAGTGCGAGGCGCCGAGTCAGAGCGGCCCCGTCTGTCAGCATGCCACTCCACCGAAGGGGGCACTATTATTCTAGAGCCCAGAGAGGCTCCAACGTTTGGGGGCAAGATATTTCCAAGCCCCGTAGGGGCCAGAGGGCACCTAGGTGCCATGCCCCTATTCTTTGTTGTCTGCTGCCCCGATGGCCAGGCCACTCCACGTTTTGGGGACACTTTTCATTTATTTAAAAACGCCAGTGCGCGCCCCAGTGCTCAGGGCCAGTCCTTCTTTTTCTATGTTGGCGAATATTGATTTCAGGAGCCCGTGCGCTCCATGGGGACATGTTTGTTTTCTGAGCCCGATGGCTCCAATGTGGGGCACATTGGTTTCCTCACATTTGACCTCCACCGCTGCGCAGCACTTAGTGCCAGCTGCAGCGTTTAGGCCCTGTTCTTGTCCCCAGCTTCCCAGCATGTAGTGGGCAGCTGCTACGTTTAGGTTCTGGCGCAACCGGACCCTAATGTGATTGAAGTACTATTGTGGTTTAATGCTTATGGTGTTAGGAAATGTATCGTGTGTAGTATGTTTTGCGCACCCTGTGTTAATGCTTATGGTGTTAGGAAATGTACCGTGTGTAGTATGTTTTGCGCACCCTGGGTTAATGCTTATGGTGTTAGGAGATGTACTGTGTGTAGTATGTTTTGCGCACCCTGTGTTAATGCTTATGGTGTTAGGAAATGTACCGTGTGTAGTATGTTTTGCGCACCCTGTGTTAATGCTTATGGTGTTAGGAAATGTACCGTGTGTAGTATGTTTTGCGCACCCTGTGTTAATGCTTATGGTGTTAGGAAATGTACCGTGTGTAGTATGTTTTGCGCACCCTGTGTTAATGCTTTGGGTGTTAGGAAATGTACTGTGTGTAGTATGTTTTGCGCACCCTGTGTTTATACCTCTAGATATGATTTCTGCATAGGAGGTTGTTTTACCTGTTTAGGTTTATGTTAGGGAGATTATACTTCCCTGTGTGATGTACGCCCCTAGTGTAATTATACTTAGGAGGTGAGGTCTAATGCGTTAGACTTGTGAGAAATTGCATAATGTGTTTATGCCCCTGTGATGGATGCAGGATAGGTTTTATACCTGATTCTATTGTGATAATGCTGAGTTCATTATTGCGCCAGTAGTTACTGGTTGTGCTCTACAGTTATAATTTATGTTACAGTTGGTATATGTTCTACATTTACAATTGGTGATTTGTGCTAATTCTGACAGTGGTCCATGTGGCCCTGTCTTGTGTAAATAGTCCCTTGTAAAATTCTGCCCTGTGCCAGTTGGCACAGTGTAAATGATGTGATTATCATCTAATGTGTTTATTATAATACAAAGGCTATGTTTATAGAATACCTTGTGTGGAGTTTCTTTTGTGGTGGGCCTAAGGTGTTGTTGCTGTGTTCGCGCGCAAACGCTTTACACATTGCCTCCGGGATAAGCCTGACTGCTCATGCCAAGCTACCAAGGGGGTGAGCAGGGCTTATCTTTGGCGTGTAGCTCCCCAGCCCTGACTTAGAGTGGTGGTCTCTGCCTGGCTTCGGTGCAAGCTTTAGCCAACCAGAGATCCCATTTCTAACAAATACAGTCCGTATGAGGACATGAAGTTCCGCTCACCTACGAGGAGCACAAACTGGTTTAAAGGGGCCCTCCCCCATACAAGGAACAAAGTAAGACTAGGTCCTCTCAGGTAGAGACAGCGCCACTTGGCCTGTCCTTGCAGCTTACACACCCCACCCAGACACTGAAACAATGCCAGACTTACGTCCACTTCACAAAGAACTAAAAAAAAACTATAGGATCATGACACAGTTCATGATGAGAACACTCACACTTCAGCCGACAAGAGCTACACAAACAAGTCAAATTCAGAGTTCAACAACTAAAATTACTCCACAAACGTCATACGCAGTAATGGGTAGAATGGGAAACAACCTTTACAACGCAGTCATTACAACACACTACCTTTACAACGCAGTAATTACATCGCAACATCCTTTACATCACATGCCATTACAATGCAGCCATTACAACTCATGTCACTCTAACACATGCCATTACAACGCATACCATTACAGCGCATTGTTTTACCCCTATACTATCCAACACTTACCCTACTGTTGCACTCACTGGAGTTTGAATAGGAATTTTAACCCCTACTCTATCCAACACTTACCCTACTGTTGCACTCACTGAAGTGGGAATAGCAATTTTAACCCCTACACTATCCAACACTTACCCTACTGTTGCACTCACTGGAGCGGGAATAGTAATTTTTACCCCAACACCATCCAACACTTACCCTACTGTTACCCCCAAAAATTATGCGATATAATGGTATGCGTTTTAATGGTATGCGTTATAACGGTATGTGTTGTAAAAACATGCGTTGTAATGGATGTTGCGATGTAAAAACTGCGTTGTAAAGGCATGCATTGTAAATGTTTGCATTGTAACGTCATACATTCGGGTGGAATACCCTCTAAATGGGAACAAATGCCATTCTGGATAGCTCAGAAAATAACACAGCTAGAGGCAGTATTTCCACATTCAAGCCCTCAAGAAAAACACAGAATGCTAGCAATCTGCTTTCCAATGGGGATAGCTCCCCAGATCAAGGATTGTACCACTTGGGGTACAGTTTTCGCTGCTATATGTAACAGAACTCATGGTATCCCTTCATTACTAGTGATACCAGATGTATTAAGACAAATACAGACTGAGTATGGAGCAGAACCTGCTCTGAACTTAGGGATGAAGTTAGGATTTTGTCTTTAAGTTTTGGTCTGAAGGCAAAATCCTAACTTAAAACAAAATCCTAACTTTTCTACTACTAAATGCCTTCTGTGAATACCAAAAGTAGTAAGTTTAGGATTTTGTCTCAGATTAGTTCTGTGAATAGGCCCCATGATCTGTGCTGGGTCATCTCTCTGCCATCGTTTGGTTGAACTCATGGTCCGCGCTGGGTCACGAGTGCTGGTGCTCCTTTCCCTTGGCTCTTCTATGGTCCACGCATGCTCTGACCTGGACTAGGTGTGGACTGCCCCTGGCCTTCTTCCCCTGCTCTGTTCCCTTCTCAGATTGAGGCTGCCCCGGCACACGCACTGGGCACCTTAGGAGGGTGGCCACCTTAGTGCCACTTTGGCACCCCAACTGGACTAGTTGTTGGGTCCCCGAATTCCGGCGCGAGCTATGCTTCACTTCCAGCGCAGCAAGTAGGGCGGGGGCAAAGTACGTATACCCACACCACCCCTCCGGCGTAGCTTTTGTGCTGAATAACCATGCCGTCACACTCTCTATTACAAACCCGGCGTGTCAGCTGGGGTGGGTAGCTGGGGCTTGAAATGACGATAACGTGTTAATTTGTTTTACAGGGTGATCCAGAGGCTGAATGGTACAGAGGGGTTCCCTCCTCAGGAGCACAAGAGGGTGCAAATGCCAAACGACCCCAGGAGACTTTACGGCAGTACCCTGGAGGAAACAACGGCGCCCCGCTAGTCTTTTTGGGCGGTTGTAAGCCTGAGCAACTGGGGGCTTGCCTGGACATGCCCTGCGTGAGTAAAGGAGTGGACTGGTGGTCCACAGAATTTAACGGGGAGAGAGATTTCCCACAAAATAGAGTAGCACCGATTGGGTTGGCCACGGAGCAGTTGGCTCATCAGGCGGGCAGGGCAGCTTAGGTGAGTCACCGCTGCCTGCCCTTGGATCGTCCGTAAGTTGACCCACCATGTTGAAATGTTTTTTGTATCTTTATTTATGATTCGCTTGCTATGGTTTTCTGTTTGAGTGAGTTGCCAATATTGGCACTATGTGTCTGGCTGGAGTGCCCGTCGCTGCGTCCTTTGACGCTCGGGGCATGTTGCATTTCTTTGGGTTTTGCCTCTTTCTGGGTGACCCCGATGTGGGCTTCCTACATTGTTATAGCCTCATAAGGAGTGGGACAAGAAACGGCTGAAGATTCAATGCTTCGATTATCCACCATTAATTATCATTAATCCGATTTCTCTCCCTCATTCCGGGACTTTGGGCCTAATTTAGCTCTTGGCGAACTGGTTACTAAATCACAACAATGACAGATATCCTGTCCGTCAAAATATAAATCCCTTAGGTTATAATGGGATGTAAATTTTGGCAGAAGAAATATCTGTCACCGTTGCGACGGAGTAATCCATCCGTCGAGAGCTAAATCAGGCCATTATTGACAACCTCCCTTCCTGTTTTCACCAACTCATCCCCAGGGCTTGGTGGTGACAGGACGTAGGATGGTGTGTTTCATCCTTATATACCCTCCCTCTGACGGTGACAGGACATGGGGTGGTGTGTTTAAGCTTTGTAGCCCCTCCCTCTGGTGGTGACAGGATGAGGGATGGTGTGTTTAACCTTTGTAGCCCCTCCCTCTGGTGGTGACAGGATGTGGGATGGTGTGTTTAACCTTTGTAGCCCCTCCCTCTGGTGTTGAAAGGAAGTAGGATGGGGTGTTCCATCTTTCTAGTCCCTCCCTCTGGCAGTGACAGGACGTGTGATGGTGTGTTTCATCTTTATAGTCCCTCCCTCTGGCGATGACAAGACGTGGGATGGTGTGTTTCATCCTTGTAGTCCCTCCCTCTGGCGGTGACAGGACGAGGGATGGTGAGTTTAACCTTTGTAGCCCCTCCCTCTGGTGGTGAAAGGATGTGAGATGGTGTGTATCACCTTTATAGTCCCTCCCTCTGGCGGTGACAGGACGTGGGATGGTGTGTTTCATCTGTCTAGTCCTTTCCTCTGGCGGTGACAGGACATGGGATGGTGTGTTTCATCTTTATAGTCCTTCCCTCTGGCGGTGTCAGGACGTGGGATGTTGTGTTTCATCTTTATAGTCCCTCCCTCTGGCGGTGTCAGGATGTGGGATGGTGTTTTTCATCCTTATAGTCCCTCCCTCTGGCGGTGACAGGACGTGGGATGGTGTGTTTCATCTTTATAGTCCCTCTGGTGGTGTCAGGATGTGGGATGGTGTGTTTCATCTTTATAGTCCCTCCCTCTGGCGCTGTCAGGATGTGGGATGGTGTTTTTCATCCTTATAGTCCCTCACTCTGGCGGTGACAGGACATGGGATGGTGTGTTTCATTTATATAGTTCCTCCCTCTGGCGGTGACACGACGTAGGCTGGTGTGTTTCATGGTTATAGTCCCTCCCTCTGGCGGTGTCAGGATGTGGGATGGTGTTTTTCATCCTTATAGTCCCTCCCTCTGGCGGTGACACGACGTGAGATGGTGTGTTTCATTTATATAGTTCCTCCCTCTGGCGGTGACACGACGTAGGCTGGTGTGTTTCATGGTTATAGTCCCTCCCTCTTGCGGTGACACAACATGAGATGGTGTGTTTCATCTTTTTAGTTCCTCCCTCTGGCGGTGACAGGACGTGGGATGGTGTGTGTCATCATTATAATGCCTCCCTCTGGTGGTGACAAGACGTGGGATTGTGTGTTTCATCTTTATAGTCCCTCCCTCTGGTGGTGACAGGACGTGGGATGGTGTGTTTCATCTTTTTAGTCCCTCCCTCTGGCAGTGACAGGACGTGGGATGGTGTGTTTTACCTTTATAGTCCCTCCCTCTGGCGGTGACAAGACGTGGGATTGTGTGTTTCATCTTTATAGTCCCTCCCTCTGGTGGTGACAGGACGTGGGATGGTGTGTTTCATCTTTTTAGTCCCTCCCTCTGGCAGTGACAGGACGTGGGATGGTGTGTTTTACCTTTATAGTCCCTCCCTCTGGCGGTGACAAGACATGGGATGGTGTGTTTCATCCTTATAGTTCCTCGCTCTGCCAGCGAAAAGACGTGGATGGTGTGTTTCATCCTTATTGTCCCTTACCCTGGCACTGACAGGACGTGGGACGGTGTGTTTCATGATTATAGTCCCTGCATCTGGTGGTGACAAGACGTGGGATGTTGTGTTTCATTTTATAGTCCCTCCCTCTGGCGGTGACAAGACGTGGGATGGTGTGTTTCATCTTTATAGTAAGGGTGGGCGTAGTGGGCGTAGTGGGGCTACGTGAAGCAGCACGTAGTGTGCCCAAATCTACGCACACTATGCGCTTCGCGTAGCCCCACTACGCGCCACCCGCCTCCCGCGGACGACCGCGCATGCGCATTTGTCAGAAAAGTTGGAAACCAGGAAGAGGGAGCCCCGGAGACGCCGCGCTTCAGGCAAGTGCCTTTTAATTTGCTTTATTATAAATTTATGTTATCTTTTAAAAGGAGGGCGGGCGGGAGGCGGGTAGTGGGCGGCAGGAGGCTACGCTTCGCCCTCCCGTGTGCGTAGGCGCTGCCTGCTTCGCCTACTTCAAAAACGGCGAAGCAGGCAGCGCTACGTACACTACGTGTGCGAAGCGTAGTGTCGCGCCCAGGGTTACTTTATAGTCCCTCCCTCTGGCGGCGACAGGATGTGGGATGTGGTGTTTTATCTTTATAGTCCCTCCCTCTAGCGGTGACAGGACATGGGATAGTGTGTTTCATTTTATAGCCCTCCCTCTGGCGGTGACAGGACGTTGGATGGTGTTTTTCATGGTTATAGTCCCTCCCTCTGGCGGTGACACGATGTAAGATGGTGTGTTTCATCTTTATAGTCCCTCCCTCTGGCTGGGGCCTGCAGGAAGGACAGTGATGGCGGTGGGAGGGTAGTGTTTTTCGTTGTCACATATTGCCTGTAGGGAGCTGGGTTCACCCCAAGGCACTGGAACGAGGGAGAGGGATCAGAGTAATGAAGATTACTGGTAATTATACAGGGCGTTTATCATTCCTACTGGATGCTGCCACCCCCCGCCAACCCTCCACCAGGACTCCAGGACTCTTTGTCCTGCACCTTGGCAAGCTCCCTGAATATTTTACAAAGATGAACGTGTCCTCCTGGAAACTGAAACCTTTTCTCTTTCCTTTAAACAACTGGAACATTCATACCTTCACCAGCCAAGAGTAGAAGGCAGGGGGGGTTTCTGCACTAAGCCCCCCCCCAAGCACATTAGGCTCTTCCTGCTGCCCTGCGCCAAACTGAAGCTTAGCACCATCGTGACAAACGTTCCCCCCACAAAGCATGAATGCCCGCAAATAAATACACACCACACAAGTTTATACTTGGGGAAAAAACTGCTGCAGGTTTATTACATACAACGTTAGCCTTCTCGCCACCTGCCCGCCTGATGAGCCTAGCAGCACCGTGGCGAGCCACTTTGTACTGCACCTTCTGGTGATCCCCTTCCCGGATCACCTGACCACCCTAGGTCCATTATACGCACGCCCATTCTGGGCAGAGCATAGCTAGGCAAGTCCCCGGTTGCTCAGGCCCACAACCGCCCGATGGACTAACGGGGCGCTGACATAGAATCCGTGAACCTCCCATGAGGTTCCTGGGGTTTGGCTCTGGCACCCCTGTGTGCCGCGCAGAGTTACCGTTCTGTACTCGTCTGCTTCCAGATCGCCCTGTAACTCCGCCTGCAACAAAAAAAACAACATTACAAAGTCCTAGCTATGCTTCCCACTGCCAGCACGCCGGGTAAGTGGTAGGGTGGGAGAGTATGAGGGAAGCGTGGTGTCCACGGCGCGTCCGGTGCACAAAGAGGCAGAAAAGGGGGTGGGAGATACCTATGTACCCCTCACCCTGCCCTGTGCACCGGACGTGACGCGGGACACCTGTGACCTACTGGGGACTCCTCCCCTGGCCAAACCCCCCCCCCCCCGGAGAAAGGGGGGGGAAGGTGGGAGGGGTGGGAAGCCTGATGCCACTACAGGGCCGCCCTCTTGAGTGGCCCCCTGTGGTGGCCTCGAGCAGCCGCATAGCAGCATCATGGCAAAGGTCCCCCCCAAAAAGCATGGATGCCCGCAAATAAATACACACCACACAAGTTTATACTTGGGAAAAAACTGCTGTAGGTTTATTACATGCAACGATATGTAATCTGGTGGGTTAGCTTACGGGCGATCCAAGGACAGCCAGCCTTCTCGCCACCTGCCCACCTAATGAGCCTAGCAGCACCGTGGCGAACCACTTTGTACTGCACCTTCTGGTGATCCCCTTTCCGGATCACCTGACCACCCTAGGTCCATTATACTCACACCCATTCTGGGCGGAGCGTAACTAGGCAAGCCCCCGGTTGCTCAGGCCCACAACCGCCCGAAGGACTAACGGGGCGGCAACATAGAATCCATGAACCTCCCATGAGGCTCCTGGGGTTCGGCTCTGGCACCCCTGTGGGCCGCGCAGAGGTACCGTTCTGTACCCGTATGCTTCCAGATCGACCGGTAACTCCGCCACAGCCCTAGAGGCGCCAACCGTCATCGCCGGGGCCCCCCACCAACTGCTCTAGTCTATTACCTGCAGCCCTTTTGTGCTAGCGCCTCCTCCAAGTCTAACAGGAACAAGTCCCTCCCCACTGGGTTGAGGTGTACCCCGTCAGACTCTAAGTATCCTTTGACCCTTTCCTGAATCATTTAGTGTCTGATAAATCCCAGGCCCCTCTGCTGAGTGAACTTGCGCATGGAGCTGTTCACCCGTCTCCTCGACAGCACCACCGCCTCGCCAGACTTAGCACCCTACCAGACCCTCAGTGGCACAATATCTGACCACCGGAGCTCGCACTGACCTAAGCGCTTGCTCAGTTCCCCCAAGTCAGTCTTCATAGCATGCAGGAGCAAGGTCCTCCCAGAGGCAGTCAAGTCATTGCCCCCCAGGTGGATCACCCAAAAATTAGGCGGGGCACCCAGCACTGCTAGCGAGTGCTCCAGTCTGTTCATGAGGCTGCTCCATCTCATCCCTGGAAAATCCAACCACTCAAACTTTGTCTGCGAGAATCGACGCATCCAGTTCCTGATCGATGCCCAACGGGCCAACCGGGAGATGGCAGAGTGCCCAATGACCCACACACGTGACCCAGATGAAACAAAGGACACGTTTCAACTCAAAAAGTTTATTACCATAAACAATATGTCATTGCACTTACAACCACAAAACCATAAAACATGTGGCACACAACACTGCACGTTACAGTCCTATTTACACTAAGCAGGCCCCATCAGGGGCGGATATATCGCTTATAACACTGTGACTCCCAGCCGCCTACTTTCTTAACACGAGCAGGTTCCAAACCTGCTGTGAATGCAGTGGTGGCTGCCCCAATCCTGAAAGAGTGGCTTGAATATTTTGTGTCAGCCTGGAGTAGGCCGGCCCTGGACAGGCAAGCACCCATTACGCGCTCCACCTGGAAGATGGTTAGGGGAACTAAGTCTGTATGTAACAATAAGTACCCAGGTGCTACAGGGCGCAATGAGACATATTCCCGGACCCTGGCAACCGGGCAGTAACTGGGATCTCCTAAAGGCAATAACTCCACCTCCACCCCCTTCCCTTTCTGGTCCGTCTGAGGTGGATCGTCAGCTTACCCTCCAACCGAATATCCCCTATGCCCAGGGCGTCTCCTGACCTATCTGATTTGGACCGGGCCAATAACTCGCTGATACGGAACGCTCCAAAGAATGCTAAGCAAAAAGCGGCGGAAAAGAGGGACGCCTCATAGGGCGAGTGGGTGACTCCTCCCAGGACATCCAGCATGGCCTACAGAATGGGGAAGGTGATGGGGACCTGTTGTCTGGAACCCGGAGCTCGTCCCTGGCCCACCCCTTCAGTGCCGCCCTGATGACAAAGGACTTGGTTGGGTCCTGGCCTCCCCTAAGCTTGACATCGTGGCTGACCACCGCTAAATGACCACAGACCCATGAGTGTCTCTTCCCTTGTTTTTTGGCCCAAACCACAAATGCCTGTACCTTGCCCTCCATGGGTACCCCGGACAGGCCCAAGGCATCAGCCACATTGTTGAAGAAGGTCAAGTGTGCCAGGTTCCATTTCGTGGTACCGGTGGCCAAGGCCCGTTACCCCATGGCTCTCAACTGTTGTTCCACTCCAAGATCCTCCAGAGGGTTGCCGAGAAGGGGGTCATCTCCGCTCTCGCCTGCGGCCCGGCCTCCCAGAAGTGGAGCCACTGAAAACAAGAGAGAGCGTCAGCCGCCACATTCTTGACCCCCTCAATGTGTCTAGCCCTACACTCAAAGTTGCAGCGCAGGCTCCATTTGGCGAGCTCCCTGAGCAAGCAGAGCACCAGCGGGCACTTGGCAGTCTGCCTGTTGATGGCCTGCACGACCACCATGCTGTCCGACCAGAAAAGGACCTTTCTGTCCAACAAGATCGCGGGTCACAGGTGGAGCGATATGACAATGGGGAAAAGTTCCAAAACTGTGATTTTAGCAGTGATGCCGCGCTTGCCCCAGGCGTTGGGCCATTCCTGCGCGCACCATTCCTCGTCCAGGATTGCCCCAAAGCCCTCCCTCCCAGATGCGTCCGTGAACAGGCTGAGCTCGGGACTGTCCGCCCAGGGGGCCCTCCAGATAACCTTCCCATTGAAGTGCGACAGGAACTCCCCCCACATGACCAAGTCCTTCTTCAACCCTGCCCCCAACTTGACCAGGTGGTGTTTTTTAGACACGTTAGCTGTGGCCCTGGCTAATCTCCTGGCGAACACTCGCCCCACCGGGATGACTATGGCTGCAAAATTGAGCTTGCCCAAGAGGCTTTGGATGACACACAAAGGAGCCTTGTCTTTCCCCAGCAGTGACTGGATGTCCTGTCGCAAAGCCTGGACCTTCTCTGCAGGGAGCCTAGACACGCCCATAACCGTGTCCAGCTCAATGCCCAAAAAGATGAGAACCTGCGCAGGACCCTCCGTCTTACCAGGTGCTAACGGCACAACAAGGTGTCTTGCCAATTCCTGAAAGCATTGTAGCCCCCTGCTGCACTCCTGTGTACCCGCACCCCCAATGATCAAAAAATCGTCTAAGTAGTGGGTCATCCCTTCTACGTTAAATCTCTGTTGGAAGGGTGTTCTCCGGGCGGCTTCGGAATACGTTCCTGACCACCCTTTGACCCACCTTTCCTAAGTTAGGCCGAGCGTTGGTGAAGAGGCCCTTCCTAGAAGGGTCTCGTTCTTAGGATCGTACCCGCTGAGCTCACACTATTCAACAGAGGGACACCACACAGTAGTTCTCAGCGAGATGTTATTCTTTATCGATAAGTTGCGGGATCTTTATGATTTGTGATACAGCCGTTGAATCAATGCCACCAGCAGTGGTGGTGTCGTGATGGAGGAAGTAGGGTAGCGGGACAGTCTATGGGTCAGTGTCTCTTGTGGAGTATCCGTCGCGCAGCTCTCAATCCTCGAGCTAGGGGATTCGGGTGCACTCTGCAATCTCTGCCGTTCCTTCTGGATAGAAACGCCGCGAGTCTCTCAGCAGGCACAGGTGGTATTCGAATCTCGGGAGCCGCGACGGCGTCAGCAGTGCTCCGATGGTTTCAGGGGTCGAGGAGCCGTGTCAGCGTCAGCAGGGCTCAGATGGTTTCAGAGTTCGAGGAGCCACGACAGCGTTAGCAGGGCTCAGATGGTTTCAGAGTTCGAGGGGCCGCGTCAGCGTCAGCAGGGCTCCGGTAGCGTCCTTGAGTTCAGATGTCGGTCGAGCCGCGACCAGGTCAGCAGGGCTCTCGGAGGTCCAGGTCTTCTCTGCCGCCTGTCCCTTCAGCACCCCTTGTTATACTCCCCCTCCTCTTTGAAGTCCGGAGTCCTCGCAGAGAGGGGTCTTGGTGCCTGGGGGCGGTGTGTTGGGATTTCCTGCCGCTCGGCCCTTTGATCTGTTCAGGTTGGTCTGGGAGGGACTCCAGACGCCCAGCATGCGAGGCGCCCGCTCACCGGGGGCCTGCTGGTCGATCGAAACCCTCCTTGGGAAGGAGATCCGAAGTGTGACAGAGACGGCGCCTCCCAGTCTTGCTTGGGGGGTTTCTCTCTCCCTTGGCCGGCATGCGGGGTAGTGTCTTGGGTTTTGCGGGGGCCCGGGCCGGTCATCGGGTTTATGGGGCCACGGTGGCCGGAAGTCTTTGGTACCGGGGTGGATCAGGGTGGTTGCAGGGTTGCTTACTGGGCGGGAGGGTCCACGCCACGAGGCCGGTCTCACACGTGTCCCCCCCAGCTGAAAGGCGGGGAAAACTACCCATCCACTTGGGGGTTCTCCTCGCTGAAGCGGAAGAATCGGGACAGGCCATCGGCGTTGGCGTGGTCAGCCCCGGGGCGATGCTCCACAGTGAAGTCCATCCCCTGGAGGGAGATTGACCATCGTAGCAGTTTGGGGTTTTCTCCTCTCATCTGCATCAGCCACCGTAAGGGTCGATGATCCGTTTGAACTCGGAAGTGGGTTCCGAACAAGTAGGGCCGTAGCTTCTTGAGGGCCCAGACTATTGCGAAGGTCTCTCTTTCAATGGTGCTCCACCGTTGTTCCCGAGGTAGTAACCTTCGGCTGATGAAGGCGATGGGCTGATCTATGCCTTTGTCGTTGAATTGGGAGAGGACTGACCCGATGCCGTGCTCTGAAGCGTCCGTCTGAACCACAAATTCCTGAGAGTAGTCGGGGGCTTTAAGTACCGGAGCGGTACATATCGCGGCTTTCAAGGCGTCGAACGCTTCTTGGCACGGGGGAGTCCACTGCACTTTCTTCGGGTGTTTTTTGGAGGTTAACTCTGTGAGGGGGCCGGCAATGCTGCCATAGTTTTTAATAAACCTCCTGTAGTAACCGGTGAGGCCTAGGAAGGCCCGGACTTCTGTTTGGGTCGTGGGGGGTTCCCAGGACAAGATGGCGTCGATCTTCGGCTGGAGGGGGGCGACCTGCCCGCTTCCTACCTGGTGTCCCAGATAGGTCACTGAGCCCTGTCCAATTTGGCACTTGCTGGCTTTGATGGTTAGGCCTGCTTGGCGCAGGGTCATCAGTACTTGTCGGAGGTGCTGGAGGTGTTCGGTCCATTGGGAGCTGAATACTGCAATGTCGTCTAGGTACGCTGCGCTGAACCCCTCTAGCCCGGCCAGAACCCGGTTCACCAGCCGCTGGAAGGTGGCCGGGGCATTTTTCATCCCAAAAGGCATGACTCTGAAGCGGTAGTGCCCATCCGGAGTGGAGAAGGTGGACCGCTCCTTGGCTCCCTCGGTGAGCGCAATTTGCCAGTATCCGCAGGTCAGGTCGAAGGTGCTGAGGTAGCGAGCAGCCCCGAGGCGGTCAATGAGTTAGTCTGCGCGGGGGATAGGGTGAGCGTCCGCTTGGGTGACCGCATTGAGTCCCCGGTAGTCTACACAGAATCTCAATTCGGGGGCGGCACCAGGGGCTGCTGCTTTCGGGACCAGTACTACCGGGCTGGCCCATGGGCTGTCGGAGGGTTCAATCACCCCTATGGCTAGCATCTTGGCTACTTCTTTCTGGATGCAGGTCCGGACTCGGTCAGGGACTCTGTAGGCTCGGTGTCTGACCGGCGGGCTGTCTCCGGTGTCCACGTCGTTGACGCACCAGGGGTGAGGGAGAAGAGGTCTGTGAATTGTCTCAATAGCTGGCGGCAATCGTCGGACTGTTGGGGGGTGAGGGTGGACGACAGCCTCACCCCCTCCACGGAGCCATCTTTCTCCTTGGCATACAGGGGGTCCGGAAGGGGCTCTGTATCTTCTTCAGTTCCATTGTCGGTGGCCAGGAGCAAACTCAACTCCGTCCTCACGAAGTGGGGTTTGAGGCGGTTCACGTGGAGGACCCGGAGGGGGTTCCGAGGAGACTGAACGTCCACCAGATACGTGACTTGGCTCTTCCGCTCGACCACTTTGAAGGGTCCAGTCCATCTGTCTTGGAGGGCGCAGGGTCTCACCGGGGCCATTACCCAGACCTGTTGGCCCGGCTGGAACTCGACCAGCGTGGCATTCTGGTCATACCAGCGCTTCATCTCTTCTTGGCTAGCCTCGAGGTTTGCCTCGGCGAGCTCCCGGAACTTCCGGGTCTGGTTGCGGAGCGCCAGGATATAGCGGAATACATCGGGAGGGGTTCCCCGGGGAGCCGTCTCCCAGCCTTCTTTCACCATGTTCCGGGGTCCCCGGACGGGGTGTCCGTAGAGTAATTCGAATGAGCTGAACCCCAGGGATTTTTGGGGAACTTCCCGGTAGGCGAACAGGAGGCAAGGGAGGAGGACGTCCCATTTCCGGCGAAGGGGTTCTTCGAGGCCCATGATCATTCCTTTGAGGGTCCGGTTAAATCGTTCGACTAGGCCATTGCCTTGGGGGTGGTATGGGGTGGTGAATTTGTATGACACCCCGCATTGTTGCCACAAGGACCTCATGTACTTGGAGATAAAGTTTGTGCCACGATCACTCACAACTTTGCGAGGGAACCCCACGCGGGAGAAGATCCCCATCAAGGCCCAGCCCACCACGGGGGCCGTCACGGTGCGGAGGGGAATGGCCTCGGGGTAGCGGGTGGCATGGTCCACCAGGACGAGGATGAAACGGTGGCCCTGGGCAGTTCTGGGGTCCAGGGGTCCCACGATGTCGATCCCCACCCGCTCAAAGGGGGTACTAACCACGGGGAAGGGTTGTAGCGGAGCCTTGCACTTCCCACCACTTTTTCCGCTGGCTTGGCACGTGAGACATGACTTGCAGTGGGCCTCTACATCTGCTCGAATTTTGGGCCAATAGAAGTGGGTAACCAGGCGATGATAGGTCTTGTCTTGGCCTAAGTGTCCTGCCAGGGGTACATCATGGGCTAGGTCTAGGAGGAAACTTCGGAAGCGTAGGGGTACCACCAGTACCCGGGCCGATCCCAGCTCGGCCGTCTTCTGTTCGCTGTACAGGAGACCGCTCTCCAAATATACCCAGTGGGTTCCGGACTGGTCGCCTGCTGCTTGGGCTTCGGCCTGCTGTCGGGGTCCAATGAGGGACATGCAGGTGGCTTGCTCCCTGCAGAATTCTTCTCGGGAGGGACCTCCCTCGCAGTGCCAATGGGCCATCTCGGGTAGGTCCACGAGCTCGGTCAGTGGCTCGGGGTCTGGATACGCTGGCCCGTCATTGGGAACGGGTTCTTCTTCTGGGAGCGGGTCGTCGGGCTCGGGCAACGCGTCCCGGTCCTCGGGGACGGCGACTGGGTTCAGGGGTAAGGCCTCAACTCCCTCGGGGGAAGGCGATCGGGCAGACATGGAGCACGTGGTGGCGCATACCCATTCGGGTAGGCCCATCATCTCCAGATGGGCTCTTCGTTCCACTTGCCCCCACCGGGAGCTCTCGAGGTCGTTGCCCAGGAGGCAGTATACTAGTTGGGAGGTTCGGACGGCCACTCTCAATTTTCCGGTGACCCCTCCCCCATTCAAAGGGTACCAGGGCCATCCGGCAGAGGCTCTCGGAATTGTCCGAAGATATGACTGGACAGAAGGCGTCAGGCAGGATCTGGTCCTCAGAGACCAGTTGGCAGTGGACCGCTGTGACACTCGCCCCGGTGTCGCGGAGGGCCTCGACTTGGTGACTGTTGACCGTCACTTGTTGTTGGTATTTTTCCGTGTTGGCGGGTAGGGGCATTCCGGGAACCATCTCTCGGTCTCCTAGGGAGACCAGGGCCATGGCGGCCGGTTCCCTCTCCTCGGAGTCTTCCATCTCTTCCCCTAGGGCTACGGAAGCCATTTGTCGGGCTGGAGGGGCTGTCGCTGCGGGTCGTTGGTACATGGGACACTGGGGGTCACTGGCATAGTGTCCGGTCTGTTGGCAGCGGAAACAGGTGATCTTGACTCGGGGTCCTGGCCTCCCCGGGGGCCCTGTGCTGGCTGGAGGTGGGGCTGGAAAATGCGGGGGTTGGCCTCTTGGGGGGCTATGCTGGGGGCCCACCTGGGACTTCCTTGGTCTGCCTTGGTTCCCTCCGCCCCTCTGGCGGGGGGGTCCCTGACTGTGGCGACCGTAGTCTCCCACGGGGCCCCGGGAGGCCCGGGTTTTCACCCATCGGTCAGCTTCGACCGCCAGTTTCTGAGGGTCAGTGAGCTTGCTGTCCAGGAGGTGCTGGCATAACTCCACAAAGCAATTTACGGCCAAGTGTTCCCATGCTATCAGGTCAAATAGTTCCTCAAAGGTGGAGACCTTGCTGCCCTTGATCCACCCGTCCAGGGCCCTGCTGTAAAAGTTCACGTATTCCACCCACGTAGTACCGGGTATCTTTCTACAGTCTCGAAACCGCTGCCGGTACATCTCGGGGGTGAGTCCATACCTCGCTAATAGGGCCTCTTTCATGTGGCTGTAGGAATTTAGCACGGTGGAGGGCAGATCCAGCAGGGTGTCTCTCCCCTCGCTCAGGAACCAGCCCCACAGGCCAGCCCCCCAATCCTTCTGTGGAACTCGGTGGGAGGTCATGGCGACTTCGTAGGCCTTGAACCACTGCTGGATGTCGTCGTTCTTGTAGTATTCCTTCATCACATCCTTGGGGATGTGGACTTTTGGTTCCCCCGCAGGGGAGGTCGGTTGGTTTCCCGTGTTTCTGGACTCCTCACTCTTGGCCTTGAGTTCGATCTCCTTTAGGCTGCGTTCGTGTTCTAGTTGAAGTTTTTTATCTTTGTGTTCTCGCTGGCGTTTCATTTCCTCGAGTTCCCCTTGTAGGCGTAATTGTTCTACGGCTAACTTTTTTTCGGCCAACTTTAGCTCTCCCTCTATTTTTAGTTTGGCTAGTTCTAGTTCATGGTTGCGGCCCCTCTCTCGGTCCGCTAGCTCTTCCGGGGATAGGCCCCCCTCTGTGGCGTTGCTCCTTACCGGAACGCTTTGTGGTTCGTTTGGCGGTTCTCTTTCTCGTGCGTCACCTTCGGTTTGGGGCGGGGAAGCCCCTGCCTTGATCCAGGTCTTCAATGCCTCCTGGAAATCTTCTTTCGTGCTTAATCCGGTGGTAGCGATTCCAAGGTCTTTGCAGAACTGTTTTAGTTCTCGATGCGTATAATATTCCAACCGGTCCTCTCGGAACGTCGGGCTTGTGTTGGTTCCTGCGGTACTCATGGTGGTTTCTTCTTCCATCTCTGTTCTGTAGTGCGTCAGCCGTTTACTGTACGATCTCTCGGTGTCGGCTCGGATCCCGTCGTCTGCCACCAAATGTTGGAAGGGTGTTCTCCGGGCGGCTTCGGAATACGTTCCTGACCACCCTTTGACCCACCTTTCCTAAGTTAGGCCGAGCGTTGGTGAAGAGGCCCTTCCTAGAAGGGTCTCGTTCCTAGGATCGTACCCGCTGAGCTCACACTATTCAACAGAGGGACACCACACAGTAGTTCTCAGGGAGATATTACTCTTTATCGATAAGTTGCAGGGATCTTTATGATCCGTGATACAGCCGTTGAATCAATGCCACCAGCAGTGGTGGTGTCGTGATGGAGGTAGTGGGGTAGCGGGACAGTCTATGGGTCAGTGACTCTTGTGGAGTATCCGTCGCGCAGCTCTCAATCCTCGAGCTGGGGGATTCGGGTGCACTCGGCAATCTCTGCCGTTCCTTCTGGATAGAAACGCCGCGAGTCTCTCAGCAGGCACAGGTGGTATTCGAATCTCGGGAGCCGCGACGGCGTCAGCAGGGCTCCGATGGTTTTAGGGGTCGAGGAGCCGCGTCAGCGTCAGCAGGGCTCAGATGGTTTCAGAGTTCGAGGAGCCGCGACAGCGTCAGCAGGGCTCCGGTAGCGTCCTTGAGTTCAGATGTCGGTCGAGCCGCGACCAGGTCAGCAGGGCTCTCGGAGGTACAGGTCTTCTCTGCCGCCTGTCCCTTCAGCACCCCTTGTTATACTCCCCCTCCTCTTTGAAGTCCGGAGTCCTCGCAGAGAGGGGTCTTGGTGCCCGGGGGCGGTGTGTTGGGATTTCCTGCCGCTCGGCCCTTTGATCTGTTCAGGTTGGTCTGGGAGGGACTCCAGACGCCCAGCATGCGAGGCGCCCGCTCACCGGGGGCCTGGTGGTCAATCAAAACCCTCCTTGGGAAGGAGATCCGAGGTGTGACAGAGACGGCGCCTCCCAGTCTTGCTTGGGGGGTTTCTCTCTCCCTTGGCCGGCATGCGGGGTAGTGTCTTGGGTGTTGCGGGGGCCCGGGCCGGTCATCGGGTTTATGGGGCCATGGTGGCCGGAAGTCTGTGGTACCGGGGTGGATCAGGGTGGTTGCAGGGTTGCTTACTGGGCGGGAGGATCCACGCCACGAGGCCGGTCTCACAATCTCTCTTCGAGAGCCCACTGCAGGAATGAACTGAAGGCTTCGAAGTAGGCACACTTAACCGCACACCCCATTGGCATGCACCTGTCGTAGAAGAATTCACCTTGCCACTTGAATCCAAGGAGGTGCTGGCTCTCCCGGTGGACAGGGTAAAGGCGGAAAGCGGACTCAATGTCAGCCTTGGCTAACCACGCTCCCCTGCCCGCCCTCCTGACCATGTCCACTGCCATGTCAAGCGAACAGTAAGAGACCGAGCAAGAACCCTCCTCCAGCCAGTGGTTCACTGAATCCCCCTCCGGGTATGACAGGTGTGGTATCAGCCTGAAGGCCCCTGGCTCCTTCTTAGGGACCACCCCCAACGGAGAGACCACAAAGTTCAGAAGGGGGGGGGTTGCAGGAAGGGGCCCGCCACCCTCCCTAGGGCTACTTCCTTCTTAATCTTTGCCCTTACTACTTCAGGATGGTCCCTGGCTGACCTGAAGTTCTCAGCGTCCCTGTTGACCATTGGCCCCTGATAGGGAATTCTGAAGCCTTCCAAGAACCCATGGGCTAGAGACAGTCTATCCTTAGCATTGGGGTACTCCCTTAATAGTGGTAGCAGGTTGGCGGTGCCAATGGGGGGCGGACCTTTGCCCTGGAGGTCCCGGGAGGGGGCACTACAGGGGGTGCAGGTTGAGCTGACCCAGGGGGGGAGGACCTGGCCAGGGAAGGCCGGCCCAGGGTCCTACTTGTCATGTCTGGCCGGCATGGAGGCGTGCTCACGCTTGTCGCAAGAGGTGGCCGAGTGTGGAGAACTGCACTTGCTGCAGGTGTGGGAAAATCGACAGGCCTTGACCCAGGAGCATGCCCCTGCATTGAACAGCCTGCACGTTCCACTGAAAACACTCCTGGGTCTCTGCTTCTGGCCCCCACCACGGCCTCCCCGAAAGGGCTGCTTAAACTGACCCTTCCTGTCCTGCCCCTGGCCCTTGGTCAGCTCCCCCTTCTTCTCGTTGGTGCTAGGCTTCTCATCGGCCTCAACCCTGCCCTTGCCCATGTGCTGGACCCAGAGATGCACCTCCAACTGGTCCCACCCCAGTTCCGGCCACATGGCCATCTTTTTTCTGAACTCGCAGTCATACCTGTACCGGCCCATCCCGCCGTTAGTCTCCGCCTCATTGGTAATGATGCCGGCATATTGGAACAACCCCGGCCCTTGTTCTGGGTAACGCTCCATAACCACCGCTGCCAGGATAGCAAAGGCCTGCCCCCATCTCTTAATTGTTTTATCGGGCCATGCTTGGAAGCTAACCTTCTTGTACTCCTCCTTGCCACCCATTTTCCTGGTATCCACCCCTTCTGCCCCGTGCATCAGAAGTGTAAAGATGTCAATAAATTCCCTCCTCCAAATTCCTCCCATGCTAGTGAGCACCGGACGGACAACAGGGGGGCCAGTGTGACTGGTGGCGCAGGAGCGGGGAGCACAGGAGGCATCGCAGGGGGGGGGGGGGTGCCTGATGCTGGGGATGCGGGCGGAAGTGTAGCTGTGGTGGCAGGGACCATGGGGGGAGCGCAAGTGGCTGCGGGCGGGATGGCTGACTCTGCTCGTTGCTGACCACCTAGCTCTGACGAGGTCCCTCCTGGCGCCCTGGCTCCCCTGGGAGTGGGGTGTGCACTCAATTGCCCCGGGCTCTGGCACTGAGACCCCTTGCTGCAGGCTGCCCTGTGGCAATTTTGCTTGGTGGCTGTCCCCCCACCTCCACCCCAAACGTTTGTGACCGAAAGCGCACCTAGTGCCTGCGCGGGAGGTGCTGGACTATCTACACCAACGCCACTTTTCGCTGTGTTGCCGTTGTAAACCGGCAGGAGGCCAGCTCTGACCTCGGCCATGAAGTTCGTTAGCGTGTCCGTGAGCTTACCCAGGTCGTCACGTGTGGCAAAGTTTGGAGGCAGGGTTGCGTTGACCAGGGGGGCCACTGGTCCGGCTGTGGGGGGCAGTGGTGCATAGGCCACCGGCACGGCCACAGTCCGCACAATGCTTGTGGCATGGCTCCTAGCTACCAGCGGATCATCTGGGAAGTCCTTAACTGTGGGCCTGCGGACCCTCTTGGATCGGGTGGGACCGTTTTCTTCTGCGGGTTCCTGACCTGTGCATGGGGCAGGCATGGCGATACCAGAGTGGTCCGGGCTGTGCGCCATCAACAGCTCAGTGGCCCAAGCCACTCCTTTAGCTGTGACCATCTCCATAACGGCCGACAACTGCGCATCTTGGGAGGTTCCTGGCTGGGAATCCTCCACCTGGGACATCATTGAGAAAAGCGGAGGGGATCCCTGGCTATTCATCCGGACGGATCTGCGACAGCCCACCTGGAAGAGAAATTGAGCTGTGAGCCAAAACCTAGCTGCTGGTGACGGATCTACATTCCTGTCCTCGCCTTTGACGCTCGGTCCCAGACACTCGACCACTTACTTACTTCCTGTAGTCGCTACACTCTTCCTGACGATGCTCATGTTGTCGTGTTGCCTGGGGAGGATCTTGATGAACCCTGTGTGCGGATGATGGGAAAATTGTTAACCATTGGACACTAATGGTCTGCCGGCCGCTGGCACGGCTCCCAATCCCTGGCTGCCCATCATGTCTCCTTCCCCCCCTGAGTTGGTGTTGTACTTGCATACCCCCCAACCTGGCCCCCTCGGCAGTGCTCTCCCCCATGTGTTACCTCAGAGAACACCTCTGCGAGACGGCTGGTGCTGCACCCTGCACCTCGGCGATCGTCCGGGAGCGCGAGACATAGCTGGAAACCAAAGCAGCGCGGTGTAAGATGAAGGTGGTGACTTCCACCACCTGACTATGGTCACCCCAGAGGGCCGCTTAGGTTTACCCGGCCATGTGGCGCATGCCCCCTGGCCTGTTGAGGACACACTCGCCCTGCACCACACTGGTTGGCGTCCAAACGCCCTTTGTGCTGCCTTGGCCCTAGCGGCTCTTACCCCTTACCTGTGCAGTCCTAGGGAATCCTTAGGAGGGGTGGGGGGGGCCTGGCATCAATCCCTTCCTGCATAAAGAAACAAATCACATTAATACATTCGCACAGGCCGTGGCTGTCACAAAGAGGCAATAACGGCAGCCATCCGCCGGTGCACTGTGCACGGCCGACCTAACCCCCACTCCTCCCAAGATCGCAGGAGCCCAGCTAGGGCTGTAGTCCCCTAAATATGCGTGCGTGCAGCGACCGTAGCTCAGGAGGGGTGGCACTGTCACAGGCAGCTGAATAGGGGGGTGCCGCAGGCACACGGTGTCGGGGCACAGGGGGGGGAGGAAGGCCGCTGGGGAAGTAGTCCGCAAGGTGCCGGGACGGGACCCTAGGGCCTCAACACTTGGAGCATGCGCACAACCCTTGAGCTCCTATACTCGTGTGGCATCGTGAAATCAATAAATGATTTTTTTTTTTTTTAATTCACAGTGTCAGGCCCGGAATATGCCCGAGGGAGATATCACCCCTTCTGGGGGACTACAGTCGCCTCCACTCATTGAAAGTTCGGTGTTAGATTACTTAGTTTACTCCCAAATATCCATAAGTCTGCCTTTAGACACGCAGGAAAGGCCCTTTTACTGACCAGAGGAGTAACTATAATTAACATTGGCTAGCTAGGAGCAGCTGGGGGGTAAGACTCAGGTCCCTGTAAATAGTTGGTATATTGATCTGGGAGACTCTGCAAGCTGTGGCTGAGCTGAACCACAATGGAGCGCTTTACACGAGCACCGTATTTACATTACACATTCAGGCCCGAGGTGGAAGTGATTTGCCCAGATACACAGATGTGGACACGACCCGTGGCTCGGACCCTGGTATCACCGCCAGGGAAGGTGGTGTCGGTGTGGCGACTGCGGCCTGCCGTTGGGCTGGGAGGCACAGGAGGGGGAGGGGTGCACCGTGCGTGCCCCGGCCCGAGCGCGTGCTAAGCCTGAGGAGACACCCAGCAGCAAGCCGGAGACCGCGAGGCCGAGAGCGAGACCCGGCCTCCTGCCTGGCACGGCAGACCCGGCCATGGCCCACTCCCTCCCCCGTGCTGCTCCGACAGGGGGGCACATGCCCCTGCAGCACAGGCATGGAAAAGGCATCCTGCACCACCCGGACCCGTAGCCACAGGAACCTTGCAATAGAGCCTCTGCTCTCTGGGCCACAGACCACAGCACCAAGGGCGCGAGGCGGCTCCCATGGCACTGGGGTGCACCGCGCGAGCCCTGCCCCACAACCACCACCGCCCAGGAGACATCACCCCCGCAGCGTCACGGGACGCCGGCGCAGCCCCGAGGCACGCGCACATAGCACCTGCACCATGGCCGTCCGCCAGCGCCGGACCGCGACCAACATGGACTCCAGGGCCACTGCCGGCCACCGGACACCGTGGGGCACCGAGGAAAGCAGGAGATCGGGAGCGCCAGGGCCGAGCCGCGGCTCACAAGCAGTGCCCCTCCGCACTCCCGGAAGCACCCGACGCCGCCTGCACCGGCAGGCTAGAGAGCGCTCACTGGTGAGTCTCCGCACAAGCCTGGGCCGCGGCGCAGGTGGACACATTCACTTGTAGGATACCAAGTAGCAACAGCCTGTTAGCTCCTGCCAGACTCAAACCCAGTCTCCCCGCTTCCGTGTCAGCCGACTCAACCACCAGGCCACAGCAGCTCTAGCATGCGGCAGTTGCGCGGCCTGGAGGGCCTAGGGGGGAGGTGGAGAGGGAGTGGCACATGGGCTGCTGGCCAAGCCCGTCACGGTCTCGCGCACGCCCACAACCCACGGGCCCAGCCGCGACCCCCGAGACGAGACAGAGGGCGGACGAAGGCGCCATGCGAAGCGACGGGGGGCCCCACGCACCAGGACGGGGCGACGCTGCAGAGGAATCCGCATCCCTGCCGCAGGCAGGCCCGCAGAGAGACCCGCTGCGTGCCCTGGGGGGACCCCGCACCCACCCCCGGAGCTGCACCCTGCTCCCCCTTTTCCCCGGCAGCCTCCAGCCTAGGCTGGACCGCCCGCCCTAAATCACCCGCATGGGGAGATACGGCTTGGGGAGGGATGGGGGGGCGTGGCCTGCACTAATGTTATGTTATGTTATGTTATGTTATGTTATGTTAGGTATATTTATATAGCGCACAGCTGCTTCAGTGAAGAGGCGTCCCGGCGCTTGCAGCCATTAACAGTGGAAGCTAGGGTTAGACCGTACGGAAAAGATGAGTTTTAATAGCCTTCCGGAAAGAAAGAAGGCAGTCAAGCCGCCGGATTTGGACAGGGAGGGAGTTCCAAAGTTTAGCAGCAATGAGTCTGAATGACCGGCCCCCTGCTCTAAGACGCTTCACCCGGGGGATGGATGCAAGGAATTGCTCAGCAGAGCGAAGCTGGCGAGTGGGCACATATAGGGCTAGAAGATTTGAAAGGATTTCAGGAGAGGACAGTTTTAGAATTTTGAAAGCTAGGCAGAGTACTTTGAATTGGATCCGTTGAGGGACGTGTAACCAGTGTAGGTGACGCAGGGCTCCTGAGGCTGAGCAGGTTCTGGGGAGCCTTAGTAGGACACGGGCCGCAGCGTTCTGAACTCGCAAGAGGCGGGCATCCTCGGCCTTGTTGGTGCCTAACATAAGGGAGTTGGCGTAGTCTAATCTAGACAGAATGGTTGCCTGGACAATCAACTGTCGGGTGGGGGGGTCAAAGAAGCCCAGCATGGGCCTCAAGCCCCACAGGAGACCAAAGCACGTGCCAGCGGTCTTTTCCCAGAGCCCAAGGGTGGAATCAAACCATATCCCAAGGTTCTTTACTGCTGATTTAGGGATAGGTGCAGGTCCCAGGGACTCAGGCCACCAGCTATTACTCCAGAGCTCCTTGTTCCTCCCCACTAGTAACACTTCTGATTTACTCGCATTAAGTTGGAGGCAGTTAGTGGTCATCTAGCGCGCGACTGCTGCAAGGCCGTTCCGAAATTGCATAGCTCCCTGAGAGCGCTCATCGGAGAGGGCTACGACTAGCTGCGTATCGTCGGCATATGAGACCATGGTCAAGCCATGATCTCTAGCCACCGCTGCCAGAGGTTGGACGTAGAGGTTGAACAACACGGGGCTTAACGCCGACCCCTGGGGAACCGCCTGCTTGATGGCGGTAAACACCCAAAATATCGATTCCAAAATATCGACTGCCCAGAATATCGAAGTTAAAATATAGAGTGGACAGAATATCGAATTATCAAAATATAGATAGGTCAGAATATCGAAATTGGGGTACAAAATATCGATATCCAAAACATAGACTTTAAAAATATAGAATACCATAATATCGAATTTTAAAATATAGATTACCATAATATCGATTTTTTTGTGTGTGTTATGTATGGTAGTATATGTGTTACAATGATGTATTATTTTTGTAATGTATGTTTAATTTATTTCAACAAATGAATGTTATGTAATTTAATTATTGCGTAATTTAATTCCGTAGCGGGTTGTGGGTTTATAGGGGAATAGGGTGGGAAGTAATTTAATTATGGTTAATTAAATGTTAATTATATTTATATGTTTTGATAATTAATTAATTGATAATTATTAATTGGTAATTAATTTATATTAATTGATTAATTGATAATTATGTTAATTGTATTTGTTATTATTGGGTGCGGGTTGTGGGTTTGTAGGGGAATTGGGTGGGAAGTAAATTAATTGTAATAAAGTAAATATTAATTTTTTTATTTATGTGTATTGATAATTGATAATTAATTTTTAATTGGTAATTAATTATTATTAATTGGTAAATAATTTGTATGAATTGCTAAATAATTTTTATTATTTACAAAATTATTTTTATTAATTGATTAATTGATAATAATGTTAATTGTATTTTTTATTATTGGGAGTGGGTTGTGGGTTTATAGGGGAATTGGGTGGGAAGTAAATTAATTGTAATAAAGTAAATATTAATTTTTTTATTTATGTGTATTGATAATTGATAATTAATTTTTAATTGGTAATTAATTATTATTAATTGGTAATACATTTTTATCAATTGATAACCAGTTGCGCTATCCAACGCTTTCCCTACTGTTGCACTCTCTGGAGTGGGAATAGTAAATTTTATCCTCCCGCTATCCATCGCTTTCCATACTGTTGCACTCTTTGGAGTGGGAATAGTAATTTGTACCCCTACGCTATCCAACGCTTTCCCTACTGTTGCACTCACTGGAGTGGGAATAGTATTTTTTACCCCTACACTATCCAATGCTTTCCCTACTGTTGCACTCTCTGGAGTGGGAATAGTAATTGTTACCCTCCCGCTATCCAACACTTTCCCTACTGTTGCACTCTCTGGAGTGGGAATAGTAATTTTTACCCCTACGCTATCCAACCCTTTCCCTGCTGTTGCACTCTCTGCAGTGGGAATAGTAATTGTTACCCTCCCGCTATCCAACACTTTCCCTACTGTTGCACTCTCTGGAGTGGGAATAGTAATTGTTACCCTCCCGCTATCCAACGCTTTCCCTACTGTTGCACTCACTGGAGTGGGAATAGTCATTTTTACCCCTGCGCTATCCAACGCTTTCCCTAGTGTTGCACTCTCTGGAGTGGGAATAGTAATTGTTACCCTCCCGCTATCCAACACTTTCCCTACTGATGCACTCTCTGGAGTGGGAATAGTAATTTTTACCCCTGCGCTATCCAACGCTTTCCATACTGTGGCACTCTTTGGAGTGGGAATAGTAATTTGTACCCCTACGCTATCCAACGCTTTCCCTACTGTTGCACTCACTGGAGTGGGAATAGTATTTTTTACCCCTACGCTATCCAATGCTTTCCCTTGTGTTGCACTCACTGGAGTGGAAATAGTAATTGTTACCCTCCCGCTATCCAACGCTTTCCCTACTGTTGCACTCACTGGAGTGGGAATAGTATTTTTTACCCCTACGCTATCCAATGCTTTCCCTACTGTTACACTCTCTGGAGTGGGAATAGTAATTTCTTACCCTCCCGCTATCCAACGCTTTCCCTACTGTTGCACTCTCTGGAGTGGGAATAGTAATTATTACCCCTACGCTATCCAACGCTTTCTCTACTGTTGCACTGTTTGGAGTTGGAATTGTAATTTTTACCCCTACGCTATCCAACGTTTTCCCTACTGTTGCACTCACTGGAGTGGGAATAGTAATTTTTACCCCTACGCTATCCAACGCTTTCCCTACTGTTGCACTCACTGGAGTGGGAATAGTAATTTTTACGCTCTCACTATCCAACAAAATCTCGACTTTTTTAAATTACTTATATTATGTTTACATTTTAAGCTTTTTATATTATATTATGTATGTTTTATTTAATTGTTTTTAATATTTAATTAATTTTATATTATTTTTAATACATCTAAAAAATTCGATATTTTGGCTAACTATATTTTAACAGTCTATATTTTGGAATCGATATTTTAGTACTTACCTGTTTGTAGATAGGGAGTCGATATTCTGTTGTTCTATATTCTGGTGTCGATTTTTTGTGTAGTCGATATTTTGTCCCTCGATATTTAGTTACTGAACCCTTGATGGCATGGGCGTGTGAGAGGAAGGGGGGGGCCGACACCTGAAACGATCTGTCAGAAAGAAAGGAATGAAACCATTCTAAGGCCAGGCCCACAACCCCCACCTCCTCAAGCCGGCGCAGGAGGATCTGATGAGATACCGTGTCAAATGCGGCACTGAGATCGAGCAATATAAGTGCCGCAGTTTGACCCTCATCCAGGATGGTACGTAGATGTTCACTTACTGCCAGAAGTGCGGTCTCGGTACTGTGGCCGGAACGGAAGCCGTTCTGGGAGCAGTCTAAGACGCCAGTGTTGTTCAAGTATCCTGAGAGTACAGAATTGGCATGGGCCTCTGCGATTTTAGTGACCCAGGGCAGGAGGGATATAGGGCGAAAATTTCCAGGTTTGGTGGGATCGAGTGGAGGTTTTTTTAGTAGGGGGACCACCATAGCTTGTTTCCATGAAGGGGGTACCACAGACGTGGAGAAGGAGGCGTTGATAATCTGACGTAGGGGTGCCATAAGAGCTGGTAGTGAATCCCTGAATTGGTTGGTCTCATGGGATCTATGGGCGAGCCTGATTTGATTTTTTTGCTAAGAGATAGGAACTCATCCTGAGAGATAGGGGGGACAGCTACCAGAGGATTGGTTAGTGGAGGATCTGCTGGGACCATGGGGTCCAGAGGGCAGGTAGAAAAGGATTTGTAAATGGCTTTGACTTTCTGGACAAAGAAGGTGGCCAGGTCGTTGCATTGCTGCTCAGACGTAATCCATGGGGTAGAGGGGTCCTTCCTGGTTTTAAGATCATTAAAGATTTTAAAGATGCTTTTAGCCGGGTTGTTGCTGGTCTTAATCTCATTGGTGAGATAGGCAGAACGGGTTCGGTGAATGGCTTTGTGGTAGTGCTTGATCGCATCCTGATATATCTTTTTGGCTTGAGGGTCATATGCCCTTCTCCAGACTCGTTCTAGCTTCTTGCAAGTGCTGCGAAGGGCTGCCAGAGAGTCGTTATACCAGGGGTTAGAGTTTGAACAGCGACCCTTCGTCCATTTGGCAGGAATCAGGATGTCCAAGGTCTGTGATATCCAATCACAGAATGATTTATACGCTTGCTCAGGATCAGCGTCTACGGTGGGGGAAGAAGAGGCCAGGGTGGAGAGCAGGTCTTTAATTTTAAGTTTGTGCCAGCACCGTTTGAGAGTGGCTTTGGGGTAGGGACGTGAATTAGGCTCAGAGAGTGGTAGAATGATGGTGACTAAGAAGTGGTCAGACTAACACACAGGGCTGGGTGTCATAACCTGGAGAAAGGGGATATTGGAGAAGACAGAATCCAGTAAGTGCCCTGCGGAGTGGGTGGGGCCCACTACCCACTGGTTTAACTGACAGGCATCCAAGTCTGCAATGAGGCAGCTGACTTTGGAGTTGTTAGGGGAGTCAAAGTGCAGATTAAGATCACCCACAAGGGTGAAGTTAGGCGCAGTCAGAGCCAAGGAGCTAACTGCCTCAATGAGGGCTGATTTGAACTCCAAAGTAGGTCCGGGGGGGCGATAAATAAGCAGACCAGAAAAGGGGGAGTGAGCATTGAAGGAGATCGTAAAGCGAGCGCACTCGCACCCTGTTATGCTTTCCTTAACAAGAGTGCAGTGGTAGCAGCTTTTAAAAATAACAGCTATGCCCCCGCCTCTAGTTTCTCTATTGAGTGTCAGGATGCTGAACCCTGGAGGGAGGGCGAGGCCGGGTGCAGCCGCCGTGGCATCAGTCAACCAGGATTCAGTTATGAAGAACACATCCGGCGATTCATCCTCACTGAGGCCATGGATCTCCATATAGTGTTTCACCCCTAACCACCTAAAACGGGTCAGCTCCAGGGCATGAGGGAAGCGTGGTGTCTGTGGTGTGTTCGGTGCACAAAGAGGCAGAAAAGGGGGAGGGGATACCTATGTACTGTAGGAGAGTAGGGTCTGCAATCCTATGATCACCCAGATTTTTTGCTTTTGCTTCATTGGTTTACGACTTTCTCCGGCTGTGGGCCTGCCAATCAGACCCACAGCCTAGCTGTTCTCTCTCGAAATTAACACACATGTACGTTAGGTGCATCCACTAATTGGAACTGGGCCGCCTTGTCAGTCCCTGTCTCAGCATACCACAGGTATCCAGGGCATCGGTGTACCCAGGGCCTACCAGGGGCTGCAGCATGTATTATGCCACTCCTGGAATGGCCGCCCAAATCTGACACAACTGGCTGCACGACAGCTGGGGCCACGTGGTGTAATCACCCGTTGCTGTAGGTGTAGTATTCCTACACCTAACCCTAAAATGGACACATGGATTCCTATCAGTCACTCCTATGGCAGGCCTTATCAATCCTGAAGGCAGAGTGCGGGGAGTCATGTGGGATGGTGCTCTGGCGCGAGCCGAGCCCGTCGACGGCTTGCGGAACCAAGTCCTAATAGCCGTTCCATGGTGACGCGGGCCAACTATTTGCTAACTTTGGCATCGCATCACCTACACACGTCGCGTAAGGTGTCATACGAATTGGAATACGAACCCCTCGCTAGTTCTGGCGACGGGGTTAGCATTCCCCCCTTCTAGAGGGGCACGACATGGAAGTAACCCTGAACCCCGGTTAAAGTTGACTCAAGCCTTAGCATCACAAAATGGATGCTGCCACCAGACACAAGTCTGACCTCCTGCTGCTGGGGGACCTTCCAGCGAAGGGAGTTTGGACAAAGGGTTTCCTGTCGAGGGCGGTGTTAGCACCGTCCCAGACAGGGTTGTGTATCCCAGGTAGGCAGGGCTGAAAGGAAGGTGATTGCCAGTGGCACCCCGGTGCTCACTGTGCATAGCCCGGCTCAAACCAGTTTCGGGGGCACACCAGCCCCTGAGCTGGCGCGAAGCCGGACAAAGGATAGGGGTGTAACCACCCCCCTCCTGGCTCCACCCATAGGTAGAACCTAGTCACGGGCCAACCCCTTTTTCTTAGAATAAAGGTGGGAGCGAGTCCCCTTCCCAATTTGGATAATCAGATAATCGGGTAACTCCGAATCACGAACCACTTTCCACGAAAGGAACTCTTGACTATTTCTGAAGACTCTCCCTTGTGGCTAAGGAGTAGCCACCCTGCACCAGCAGGCACCAACTAAGCGCTTGCGGTTTGCTGCAAGTCTCTCCTACGGATCAAGACTGCCCAGCTCGACGAGACCCGAGTTCCCTGCCATCTCTGACCTTTTACCTCCCTCATCAGCCCAGCTGAGAGCCGTAGGTGTGACGAGACCTGCGGGACCGGCTATCTTCAGAACCTGCACGACGCTTATCTAGCACGCCCACCGAGGGACCCTCGAGTGAGTGCACCTAGGGTTTGAGAAGCCCTAAACCCTGAGCAGCTCCAGCATCGAAGTCTGTCTCCCCAGCATCCGCGAGATCTGCGTGGGGGGCCCTTCCGCTCCTTGCTGTTCACCGCGTTGTCCGACCACTTGCCGTCCGGCTTGTGGCCCTCTTCACGACGCTCCAAGATTATTTTTCATCACTAGTCTGGTTGCTCCAGACTGGCACTTGCTCCCCTTCAACAGAGGAGTACCCCGGACCCTCCTGGTCCACTCCCGACGCCATCTTGACTCCCCCGCTTGGGTGGCCACTGCCAAGATCCGCTGCCCCTTCCTGGGCCCAGCATCATCGACAGCAGACACCTTCGTGGGACAGCTCGCCCTCCATCCTGGTCGCCGCCGCGCCTCCTGGTCCGAGGAACAGCCGAGTCCGACGTCACCCACTCACCTGGTCGAGGTGACTTCAGCCGGTACCCTCCTGGTACCCACACGATCGCTGGCTAGCGGTTGAGAACTGAGTCCCCTCTGCTTTCAGGTTTTCCTTCATCACCGATCCAGGCTTGGATCGCTCTGAACATCGTCACTGGTCGCCTGCCAGCAACTTCTTCTTTCAGGCTCCTGAGACTACACGAGGACTCCCGACATCTTGACGAACTTCACGCAGCCGCAGCCTCCGGGCTAGGTAAATCGAGCATCTCGGTGCTCCATCGCAGGTTCACTCTACAAGTGTCCAGTTCCTTTTTCGTTTAGTCCCACTGATCGGAACCCTCCGGAATCAGTACCTCCAGACTCTAACCATTCGCATTTCACTGTTAGTGTAGATGGTTTCTCGTGCCCCTCGGGCATTTGTGTAAATTGTGCAACTGAAGTATTTTCCTAAGAGTTTTGTAGTGTGCGTAGCTCCCTGACTCATAAAGAGCCAGGGTAGTCTTGTTATAAATAAATACCCTTTTATTTTCATAACAACTTGTGTGGTGTCCTTTCACTTGGTGTTCAAGGGGTATATGTGATGGTAAACAGCTGGCTTAACACGCCCTCTAGAGTTTAGCCTAAGACTGCTCGTATCCACGCTACTAGGATAGCTGGTCTAAAAGGTTGACTTACAACCAATCATCAATAAGGGTCGTTTGGAATGATACACAGTGATCACTAGAATAGTGAGCACTACATATCAGGCCAACTTCTCACATTGGTGGCAGCGGTGGGATTTGAGCTTGCTGTTGTTTTACCACACACGTATCCTAAGAATATCGCAGTGAAAGATCACATAAGTACCCAGGTACATATAACTTAACTTAGAATACTCCGAGTTCTACTGAACCGGCTGTTGTAGTGTAACAGGGCTTAGCACACCCTGACTACAACTCCTAGCAAGGGATCAGTAGGTAAACACATAGTGTAGGTAGGTGCAACACTTACACCGCACTAGACAAGCATGTCGGTCCACGGAGAGTCCTCGCAGACTCCCTTAGTGGTCAGTGACCCTCCACAGGTCGTGTCATGATATGCAACCCTTAGCTTCAAGGAGATGCGACAACTATGTGCCTCCAGGAAGCTAAACCAGGGTTCTAACCCTACCATCGCAATTCTGATAGGTCTCTTAGAGGCGTACGATGCTAGGAGGTCCTCTAACACAGGTCCCCCCAGTGCAGATGGGAACATGCCTCCCTTAGAGGGAACCCTCGGTGACCCCGACCTCGACCTCCACACAGAGGAGGAGGACGAGGACGAGTTATCGGGAGACGAGGCAGACAAAGGTCCAGCGGTAGTCGGCAGGCTTACAAGGACCAACTTAAGCAGGCATGAGAATGGAACTGGGGGAGCCCCGGGCCCACGCTCAAGCAGGCTTAACCTTGGGAACGGACGAGCTAGGTCTCTCTCCAGAGGCTCCGGCAGATCGGTTCATACACATGTCTCTCAGGCATCCTCTCAGAGAGGAATGACTTCCCCTCAGAGGAGGGAGCATGAAGCGAAGATGCGGGAAGTCAATCTGAGGATCGAGCGGGAAGAACTTGCCCTCGCCAAAGAAAGACTTGCCCTGGCCCGAGAGCAGAAATTAAGTGGGTTAGATCCCACTGGTGGCAGCAGTCTCAATAGAGAGAAAGACAGGGGTATAGACACTAGACACCTGAGTAAAATAGTGCCCCCCTTTAAACAAGGGGACGACATCCACAAGTGGATAACTGCTTTGGAGAGGGCCTGCACTGTCCAGTGCGTCCCCCCAAGTCAGTGGGCAGCTATACTGTGGCTTTCCTTTGAAGGTAAAGGAAGGGACAAGCTCCTCACTACTAGAGCTGAGGATGCTAACAACTACCAAGTCCTGAAGAACACACTGATTGATGGGTTCGGCTTAACCACGGAACAGTACCGGGTGCTGTTCCGGGACACCCAGAAAATTCAGTCTCAGGATTGGACTGACTTTGTTGATTGTGCCACTAAGGCTTTGGAAGGCTGGTTGCTGGGTAGCAAGGTTACTGATTACACAGGATTGTACAATCTTATCATGCGAGAACAGATTTTAAACAACTGTCAGAACCAATTGTTGCATCAGCACCTTGTCGACTCGGATCTGACCTCTCCCCAAGAATTGGGAAAGAAGGCAGACAGATGGGTCAGAACAAGGGTCAAGCAGAACCAGAATCAGAACCAGGGTGGTCAGAAGAAAGCAGACCAAAAGGGTAACAAGAACGAACAAAATGACCAGAAGTCTTCGACAGGTCCCCAACAAACCAAAGAGGGTGGGGGTCAGGCTTCACAGAAGAAGAAGACTCAAGAAGGCCAGTCAAAAAGGTGGTGCCAGTACTGTAAAAGTAAGACTCACTGGTTTAGTGAGTGCACCAAGAAAGGAGGGCAAACTCCTACCACTGCAGCCCCTAAGGCACCTGCGCCCCCTAGTACAGTCAGCAGTGGTAGTGCGCCTCCCAAGGCATTAGTTGGGTTAACCTTGGGAACCGAGGGGAGTGACGACTTAGTCGGCACGCTCACTCAGGCCGTCCTTGTCTGTACAGGGGATATGGATATGTCCCCTGATGCCAGTCCCAATACTTTGGGCAAATACAGACAGACACCTTTGATCAATGGAAAAGTGGCTCAGGCCTACAGGGACACGTGTGCCAGTGTCACCATGGTGACGCCTAACTTCGTGGACCCTGGACAGATCATGCTAGGTACCAGTTACCTAGTGACCAATGCCAGCAACGTCACTACCAATCACAGTATGGCAGTTGTTGATTTCTCCTGGGGAGGGGTAAGTGGCCCGAAAAAGGTTGTGGTTAGTTCAGACCTCCCCGTAGAATGTCTGTTGGGCAATGATTTGGAAACGTCACAATGGTCAGAAGTGGAGCAGAGGACTCACATGGAGATGTTAGGCTTGCCAGCACATGTCCTTGCTGTGACCAGGTCACAGGCCAAAAGATGCCCCACTGAACAGGTGCTGGATCCTGGAAGAACGGACCAGACACCTTCCAAGAAAAGGAGCAGTAAGGGTAAGGCTTCGCCTTCCCCCTTGCCCCAGGTCGTGGATCAAGTCTCCGAGGAGGCTGACCTTAAGGAACTGAGGGAAACTGAGCCGCAAGAGCTTGAACCTGGTCAGGTTGAGTTTCTGGGCTCAGGGGGACCCTCCAGGGAAGACCTGGGGAAGGCACAGTTAGACTGCCCCTCACTTGAACCCCTCAGACAGCAGGCTGCTGCTGAGGCTGCAGGGAACGCCACAGGTACCCACAAAGTGTACTGGGACGATGGACTCCTGTACTCTGAGGCAAGAGACCCCAAACCTGGTGCGACCAGGAGGCTGGTCATCCCCTTGTCTCTGAGAGGTTTCCTTCTCACCTTGGCCCACGAGATTCCCCTTGCAGGTCACTTAGGCCAGAATAAGACTTGGGACAGAATTGTCCCACACTTTCACTGGCCCCACATGTCCGAGGATACGAAGGAGTTTTGCCGCTCCTGTGTCACTTGCCAAGCCAGTGGTAAGTCAGGTGGCACGACAAAGGCCCCCCTGATACCACTACCAGTGGTGGGGGTACCCTTCGAGCGAGTGGGGATCGACATTGTCGGACCAATGGAACCCCAGACAGCATCAGGGCACAAGTTTATACTGGTGGTGGTGGACCACGCCACCAGGTATCCTGAAGCTATTCCCCTTAGGACCACTACAGCACCTGTGGTGGCACGGGCCCTACTTGGAGTGTTCTCCAGAGTGGGCTTCCCTAAGGAGGTCGTCTCAGACAGAGGTGCAAACTTCATGTCGGGATATCTGACTGCTATGTGGAAGGAATGTGGTGTCAACTACAAGTTCACCACACCCTATCACCCACAATGCAATGGGCTGGTTGAGAGATTCAACCGGACCCTAAAAGGGATGATTCACGGACTACCTGAAAAGCTTCGGCGGAGATGGGATGTCCTGATACCCTGCCTCTTGTTCGCCTACAGAGAGGTCCCGCAGAAGGGGGTTGGCTACAGCCCTTTCGAGCTTCTGTTCGGACATCCTGTAAGGGGACCCCTTTGTTTGGTAAAGGAAGGATGGGAGAGACCTCTCAGAAAGCCGGCATCAAACATTGTGGACTATGTGCTCGGTCTCCGCTCGCGGATGGCGGAGTACATGGAAAAGGCGTCTAAAAACCTTGAGGCGAGCCAAGAATTACAGAAAGCTTGGCACGACCAAAAGGCTGTCCTGACTGTGTACCAGCCTGGACAGAAGGTGTGGGTGCTGGAGCCAGTGGCCCCAGCAGCACTCAAAGACAAATGGTCTGGGCCCCACACGATCATTGAGCAAAAGGGAGAGGTCACCTACCTGGTAGACCTGGGAACTCCCCGGAGCCCCCACAGGGTGCTCCATGTAACCCGGCTCAAGGCATATGTCGACAGGGAGGGCATGGGCTTGCTCATGGCCACAGATGAGGGACAGGAGGAGGAGAGTGACCCTCTCCCGGACCTGCTCTCTCAGAACCCTGACGATGGATCAGTAGATGGTGTTGTCTTTTGTGGCAGCCTCTCTGGACATCAACAAAAGGATTGCAAACAGGTTCTTCAATCCTTTCGACATATGTTCTCTCTGACACCCAGTCAGACCAATTGGTGTACCCACGAGGTCGACACTGGGGACAGTCTACCCGTAAAGAGTAAAATCTATCGGCAACCTGATCACGTCAGAGACTGCATCAAGACAGAGGTGCAGAAAATGTTGGAGCTGGGAGTCATTGAACCCTCGGACAGCCCCTGGGCTAGTCCCGTAGTGCTCGTGCCGAAACCTCACACCCAGGGCGGTAAGAAAGAGATGAGGTTCTGCGTGGACTACAGAGGTCTCAATGCAGTCACTAAGACTGACGCCCACCCGATACCAAGAGCAGACGAACTTATCGACCGGTTGGCCTCGGCCAACTACTTAAGTACGTTTGACCTGACAGCTGGGTATTGGCAAATCAGGTTAGCTGAGGAGGCCAAGCCCAAAACCGCATTTTCTACCCCGGGTGGGCATTATCAGTTCGTGGTAATGCCCTTTGGTTTGAAAAATGCACCTGCCACCTTCCAAAGGCTGGTGAATCAAGTTCTCACTGGGCTGGACGACTTCTGTGCGGCGTATCTGGACGATATCGCTGTCTTTAGCTCCACCTGGGAGGATCACCTGGTCCACCTGAGGAAAGTGTTAGAGGCCCTGCAGAAGGCAGGCCTCACTATCAAGGCCACCAAGTGCCAGATAGGGCAGACACAGGTTGTATACCTGGGCCACCTTGTAGGAGGGGGTCAGGTTCAACCGTTGGAGAGCAAAATACAGGCCATACAGGACTGGGCTCCTCCAACCACCCAGACTCAGGTTCGAGCTTTCTTGGGCCTGACTGGTTATTACCGGAAATTTGTCAGAAATTATGGATCCATTGTGACCCCGCTAAACGACCTGACAAGTAAAAAGATGCCAAAAAAAGTTCAGTGGACAGCAAGCTGTCAGAAGGCATTCGATGACCTAAAGCAGGCCATGTGCACAGCACCTATCCTAAAGAGTCCAGACTACTCCAAACCATTCATTGTCCAAACCGACGCTTCGGAGCTGGGTGTGGGAGCTGTTCTATCGCAACTGAATTTTGATGGTCATGACCAGCCCATAGCTTTTATTAGCAGGAGGCTGACCCCCAGAGAGAAGAATTGGTCAGCTATTGAGAGGGAGGCCTTTGCTGTGGTTTGAGCCCTGAAGAAGTTGAGGCCATACTTGTTTGGCACTCACTTCAAGATTCAGACCGACCATAAGCCCCTCTTGTGGCTAAATCAAATGAAGGGTGAAAACCCCAAACTACTTAGGTGGTCCATTTCCCTACAGGGGATGGACTTCACAGTGGAGCATAGACCTGGCACTGATCATGGCAATGCAGATGGGCTCTCCAGGTATTTCCACTTAGGGCAAGAAGACTCACCTGGTCAAGGTTAGCTTATTGTCCCAAAGTTTGGGGGGGGGTCATGTAGGAGAGTAGGGTCTGCAATCCTATGATCACCCAGATTTTTTGCTTTTGCTTCATTGGTTTACGACTTTCTCCGGCTGTGGGCCTGCCAATCAGACCCACAGCCTAGCTGTTCTCTCTCGAAATTAACACACATGTACGTTAGGTGCATCCACTAATTGGAACTGGGCCGCCTTGTCAGTCCCTGTCTCAGCATACCACAGGTATCCAGGGCATCGGTGTACCCAGGGCCTACCAGGGGCTGCAGCATGTATTATGCCACTCCTGGAATGGCCGCCCAAATCTGACACAACTGGCTGCACGACAGCTGGGGCCACGTGGTGTAATCACCCGTTGCTGTAGGTGTAGTATTCCTACACCTAACCCTAAAATGGACACATGGATTCCTATCAGTCACTCCTATGGCAGGCCTTATCAATCCTGAAGGCAGAGTGCGGGGAGTCATGTGGGATGGTGCTCTGGCGCGAGCCGAGCCCGTCGACGGCTTGCGGAACCAAGTCCTAATAGCCGTTCCATGGTGACGCGGGCCAACTATTTGCTAACTTTGGCATCGCATCACCTACACATGTCGCGTAAGGTGTCATACGAATTGGAATACGAACCCCTCGCTAGTTCTGGCGACGGGGTTAGCATTCCCCCCTTCTAGAGGGGCACGACATGGAAGTAACCCTGAACCCCGGTTAAAGTTGACTCAAGCCTTAGCATCACAAAATGGATGCTGCCACCAGACACAAGTCTGACCTCCTGCTGCTGGGGGACCTTCCAGCGAAGGGAGTTTGGACAAAGGGTTTCCTGTCGAGGGCGGTGTTAGCACCGTCCCAGACAGGGTTGTGTATCCCAGGTAGGCAGGGCTGAAAGGAAGGTGATTGCCAGTGGCACCCCGGTGCTCACTGTGCATAGCCCGGCTCAAACCAGTTTCGGGGGCACACCAGCCCCTGAGCTGGCGCGAAGCCGGACAAAGGATAGGGGTGTAACCACCCCCCTCCTGGCTCCACCCATAGGTAGAACCTAGTCACGGGCCAACCCCTTTTTCTTAGAATAAAGGTGGGAGCGAGTCCCCTTCCCAATTTGGATAATCAGATAATCGGGTAACTCCGAATCACGAACCACTTTCCACGAAAGGAACTCTTGACTATTTCTGAAGACTCTCCCTTGTGGCTAAGGAGTAGCCACCCTGCACCAGCAGGCACCAACTAAGCGCTTGCGGTTTGCTGCAAGTCTCTCCTACGGATCAAGACTGCCCAGCTCGACGAGACCCGAGTTCCCTGCCATCTCTGACCTTTTACCTCCCTCATCAGCCCAGCTGAGAGCCGTAGGTGTGACGAGACCTGCGGGACCGGCTATCTTCAGAACCTGCACGACGCTTATCTAGCACGCCCACCGAGGGACCCTCGAGTGAGTGCACCTAGGGTTTGAGAAGCCCTAAACCCTGAGCAGCTCCAGCATCGAAGTCTGTCTCCCCAGCATCCGCGAGATCTGCGTGGGGGGCCCTTCCGCTCCTTGCTGTTCACCGCGTTGTCCGACCACTTGCCGTCCGGCTTGTGGCCCTCTTCACGACGCTCCAAGATTATTTTTCATCACTAGTCTGGTTGCTCCAGACTGGCACTTGCTCCCCTTCAACAGAGGAGTACCCCGGACCCTCCTGGTCCACTCCCGACGCCATCTTGACTCCCCCGCTTGGGTGGCCACTGCCAAGATCCGCTGCCCCTTCCTGGGCCCAGCATCATCGACAGCAGACACCTTCGTGGGACAGCTCGCCCTCCATCCTGGTCGCCGCCGCGCCTCCTGGTCCGAGGAACAGCCGAGTCCGACGTCACCCACTCACCTGGTCGAGGTGACTTCAGCCGGTACCCTCCTGGTACCCACACGATCGCTGGCTAGCGGTTGAGAACTGAGTCCCCTCTGCTTTCAGGTTTTCCTTCATCACCGATCCAGGCTTGGATCGCTCTGAACATCGTCACTGGTCGCCTGCCAGCAACTTCTTCTTTCAGGCTCCTGAGACTACACGAGGACTCCCGACATCTTGACGAACTTCACGCAGCCGCAGCCTCCGGGCTAGGTAAATCGAGCATCTCGGTGCTCCATCGCAGGTTCACTCTACAAGTGTCCAGTTCCTTTTTCGTTTAGTCCCACTGATCGGAACCCTCCGGAATCAGTACCTCCAGACTCTAACCATTCGCATTTCACTGTTAGTGTAGATGGTTTCTCGTGCCCCTCGAGCATTTGTGTAAATTGTGCAACTGAAGTATTTTCCTAAGAGTTTTGTAGTGTGCGTAGCTCCCTGACTCATAAAGAGCCAGGGTAGTCTTGTTATAAATAAATACCCTTTTATTTTCATAACAACTTGTGTGGTGTCCTTTCACTTGGTGTTCAAGGGGTATATGTGATGGTAAACAGCTGGCTTAACACGCCCTCTAGAGTTTAGCCTAAGACTGCTCGTATCCACGCTACTAGGATAGCTGGTCTAAAAGGTTGACTTACAACCAATCATCAATAAGGGTCGTTTGGAATGATACACAGTGATCACTAGAATAGTGAGCACTACATATCAGGCCAACTTCTCACATGTACCCCTCACCCTGCCCGTGCACCGGACGTGACGTGGGACACCCGTGACCTACTGGGGACTCCTCCCCTGGCCAAACCCCTTCCTGGAGAAAGGGGGGGAGAAAGGTGGGGGGGTTGGGAAGCCCGATGCCACTACAGGGCCGCCCTCTTGAGTGGCCCCCTGTGGTTGCCTCGGGCAGCCGCAGAGAGGCCGGACAGGGTGAGGCCCTTTCTGTTGCCAGGTTACCCAGGTCCATGTGCAATCCGCTTATCCAGGGTGGATTTTTTATTCTTAACATCCTTGTAGTCCATATCATAATGGACCAAACCCAAGGACAAGTCTGAGAATTTAAATAAAAAACCTGGACTGGAGCAGTGCATCACGCATGGACCTGGGACACTTGACGGGGCTGTCCAAGCCTGAAGTCTGCGCTTGCTCACAATGCAGGTGGCGTCCATCCCGCCCCATCCCCACCATACACGTGCTTACCTGCACTGGCCGCTGCTGGAAATCTGCACTGGCTTACAATGCTGGTGGTCTCTCATCATGCCCGGACTACCCTTGCTACCGATCTGCGGCACCCGAGGCCTTCTCTCATCGTGATTGGGCTTTCCCTGCTACCGCCTTGGGCATCTAAGGCCTTCTACCGTCATGCCCATGCTACCCTTGTTGTTACCCATGTGTGGCATCCAAAGCCTTCTCCAGCCATGCCCGGGCTTCCCTTGATACCAATGTGCGGCATCCGAGGCCTTCTCCCATCATGCCAAGGCTAACCTTGATACCAATGTGCGGCACCTGAGGCCTTCTCCCGTCGCGACTGGACTTCCATTGCTGCCGCTGTGGGCATCCAAGGCCTTCTCCCGTGGTGCCAGACTACCCTTGCTACCGATGTAAAGCATCCGAGGCCTTCTCCCATTGTTCCCAGGCTACCTTGGCTACCCCTGTGTGGCATACTAAGCCTTCTTCCCTTGTGCCCGGGCTTTCCTTGCTAGAGATGTGCAGCATCCAAGGCCTTCTCTGGCCATATCCGGGCTGCAAGTAGTGTATCCCCTTTGCCACTCTCCCTTTGCCTCCTTTGTTGCCCCTCAGTGTCCCTGGTGTGAGGCATCCCAAGGACTACCTTTCTGGCAACTCCTTACCCTCCACCGGCTACGGTGCCCTTCAGAGTTTCTTGATGTAGCATAAATGGCGCTGATGCACAATGCAGCTGCCACACCCATCTGGTTTAGTGGTGTAGGTGCATGGACAGTGAAGGCGAAGCAGCGACAACAGACACAGCTCTGTGGCCCTTCTATATTGGGAGCACCAACCCTCTACCAGTGCTCCTGTTCGCCTATCACACCTGGGCCCTTACATTTTGAGTTCTGCATGTGCCGAGCCTCAACTCTACAAGATGGCGGAAAGGGGCAAATGAGTGAGGTTAGGATCCCCCTTCCATCCCCTCTGCCTCCCATGGCGGCACCTTCGGTGTAAGTCAGCACACTGGCACTTTAAGAGTCCAGCTGCACCTGGTCTTCTCTCATATACTCACAAGCCATTGGGATCTGGGTTGGATTCAACATTTGTGAACTCATCCTACTTTCATTGGACTATACCTGTCACCTTACAAAATACTGTGTGAAGAGGGGGCAGGGTCTTGTGTCGAGAGCTTTCTAAGAGGCACTCTGCCCCTCACCAAGACCCCACCCCTTGCAAAAAAACAAAAACAAAGGGTCATCGAGGCTGTTGCTGATGTCCTGGGTATTTTCACACCTTTTAATGGACATCAGCTGCTTACAGCCTCTGAAAAGGAGCTGAAAGCCACTGTTTAAAGTGTTGTCCAGCTTGTTTTCCCTGCCACTGTGTGATTTTGGCTCCTCCCCGGGTGACTGTGAGTTGCCAGGTATGCATGGCCTGCTGATCGAGAAGTCAAGTCCAGAATTAGCACAACCACTACTAGAATGCACATTATATTTTTCTAAACTCAGAGAAGACCGAAATCCTCATCCTGGGCTCCACCCCTCTCCCTCGGACGACTCCTGGTGGCTCGCAGATCTTGGACCTCTCACCCACAGACCACGCACAAAATCTCGCCATGATCTTGACTCCTTTCTGACCCTGAACCGCTAGATAAATGTGGTCTCGTCCTCCTGCTTCCACTCGTTATGCCTGCTCCGAAAGATCTTCAAGTGGATCCCCACCGAGTCCAGAAAGACGGTCACCCACACTCATCAGCAGCGGACTTGACTACGGCAACGCACTCTACGCCGACATCACCCAGAAACTCCTCAAGACACTGCAAAGCATCCAAAAAGCCTCCACCAGACTCATCCTCAATATCCCCCACCGCAGTCGCATCACCGGCCACCCGAGAGACCTCCACTGGCTCCCAGTCACCGTCATGCTCCTCACAAACGCCTACAAAGCCCTACATGACACAGGACCTGCATACCTCAACCACCGCCTCTCATTCCACGCACCCGCCAGAGACCTCCGCTCCGCCCCTCTGGCCCTGGCTAACGTTCCACGTATCCACAAGACCACGACTGGAGGAAGGTCCTTCTCCTACCTCACAGCAGATACCTGGAACACCCTGTCTCTCCTCCGGCAACACCGTCACTGCCCCAATTCAGGAAGGACCTCGAGATCTGGCTCTTCGACTGAACCACAGCGCCTCTGGCGGACCAGCAGTCCCCCCGCCCCAGCGCCTTGAGACCCTCACGGGTGAGTAGTCATGCTTTACAAGTCTCTTGATTGTGTGGTCATGCAGAGTGCAGGGCGCATCTAGCGGATGGCTTCAGGGCGCTAGAGAGCTGCACCATAGTCCAAGGTTCTTGTTATGAAGTTCGGTGTGCACCGGTGCAAGCGTCTTGTCTACGTGACCTGGTTCTGTGTCCTTGATATGTGCAGCCTCACCAGATGCCAGGGCCGTCGCTTCAGGGGGGACTTGGGGTTTTACACTCCCCTAACAAATGCGTATTTAATGAATAGTTGGTCACAGCAGCTGTTAGTCGGTATGGTAAGGTATCTGTCGGATTTCATCTGGGATTTTTAAATACTCACTCACACTCTGACCTCTGTTTGAAGGTCTTAAAACCTGGTTATTTCACAGAGTACTGTTTCAAGCACCCCTCACACCCCGCTCTCCTTTGCCTTTCCACGGCCCCCAAGCCCCCTTAGGCGCTGCATCTCACATAATGAATGACAGGTTATGGTAGAGTGATATCTGACAGACCCTCAGTCTTACTGACCAAGCTGCCCCTGAGCCCCACTAGCTTCTGCCTTCCCTCTCGCCCATTCACCACTGACCCACCCTTCTGGCCACAGACCCCCCCCTCCCTCAGAGAGGACCCGCCGTCCAAACACTCGAATAGGAAACCAAAACACCTCGAAGAGGAAACCACAAGACAGCAGTTTTTGGAAGTAAACCTGGAATATTCCAGATTCCTCCAGGTAATAGCAACTGTTTTTTATTCAAACTCAGAGAAAGTATTTTGACTTTATTTAAATAGTCACACTGGCCTGTTAGAGATTCCACCTCCTCACTCACTGACAGGAACTTTCCAAGGAGGGGGTGCTTAGCGGATGGTGTCTGTGGGTGTGTGGTCGGGAGAGGGGGACTGAAAGGCATTCGAAGGTTGCTCAACGCCGGAGCCCCCAATGTCTGAGAGGGCAGGCCTGGGGAACCAAACCTGAAGGGATTAGAGAAACATTGACAATTCTACTGTTGGACTCACTCCCAATGAGTGACACCTGGGACCGGAGGCAATATAAACTGCAAGAGGCCGCTGAGGCTGGCTAGGAATAAGACTGACTTCTGATGTGTGAGACTCACTCCCAGTGAGTGACAGCTCGATCCAGAGTCAAAATCAAACTGCAAGAGACATTTGAGACTGACAAGGAGTGAGACTGTTCTTTGACGTGTGAGACTCACTCCCAGTGAGTGACACTTGGGACCGGAGACAAAATCAAACTGCAAGAGACCGCTGAGGCTAGCTAAGAATAAGACTGACTTCTGATATGTGGGAGTCACTCCCAGTGAGTGGCAACTGGGACTGGAGGCAAAATCAAACTGAAAGAGGCCCTTGAGACCAGAGAGAAATAAGACTGACTTCTGACGTGTGAGACTCACTCCCAATGAGTGACACCTGGGACCGGAGGCAAAGTCAAACAGTGAGAGGCCGCTGGGACTGGCGAGGAGTGAGAGTATTCTTTAACATGTGACGCTCACTCTCAATAAGAGACACGAGGGATGGGAGGAACAAACTAACTGCAAGAGGCTGCAGAGGCTGCCTGGGAGAGACACTGACCTCTGCTGTGTGAGACCTGCTCCAGGTGAGTGAGACCTGGGTGTTTCAGGGGCCCAGGGTGTGCTGCAGACCCTGGTGCACTCCTTTGTCCCTTTGGCATTAAACGAGGGTCTGGTAACACGCAGCCCCTCCTGTGACTGTCATTGGAGGAATGCAACGTCAGCAACCACACCATGTAAAGACTGAGGCGTTCTGTCACCCGTGTGGGACATCTCCTTGTGCAAATGAGCGCACGTCTTTATGCCGCATTCCAGCTGCCGCCAGCTAGCATTGTCAAAGCCAATGGGTCTGGCCTGTGCAAGTCTTCAGTGGGATTTGTTTACCATGTGTATTTTATTTTTCAGTAATTATACAATAGATGTTAAAGCCTTAAAAGTAATGGGGGAGGGGGATGCTAGAGAGCCCACGGCAAGATGGCGGTATGTTAGTGGGGCTCTGCCGGCAGGGGGGATGAATCCGTCATAAATCCTGCCGTCTGAAGCCACAGAGACACTAACTCACCATTTGGGTTACGACAGAAACGAAGCATCGATCCTTGGTCCCGTTTGAGTGCTGAATGCGCCACTTAGGCTGAGAACGGCCCAAGCTCCCTGAGGGCGAGCCCCGGCTGGCCAGAGCGGACCGGGAAGCACAGCGTCCGGGGCTGAAACGGAGAGCAGCGGAACTCGACGCAAAAAAATCACTGCCCGGTGCAAGATCTTGACCGACGCAAGATCACTGACCGGTGCGAGATTACTGACCGGTTTGAGATCACTGACCAGCGCAAGATCACTGACCGGCATGAGATCACTGACCAGCATGAGATCACTGACCGGTGTGAGATTACTGACCGGTTTGAGATCACTGACCAGCGCAAGATCACTGACCGGCATGAGATCACTGACCAGCATGAGATCACTGACCGGTGTGAGATTACTGACCGGTGCGAGATCACTGCCCGGTGCGAGATCACTGCCTGACGCACGATCACTGACCGGTGCGAGATTACTGACCGGTGTGAGATTACTGACCAGTGCGAGATCACTGCCCAATGCAAGATCACTGACCGACGCAAGATCACTGACCGGCATGAGATCACTGACCGGCGCAAGATCACTGACCGGCGCAAGATCACTGACCGGCGTGAGATCCATGACCGGCGTGAGATCACTGACCGATGCAAGATCACTGACCGGCATGCAAGATCACTGACCGGTGCGAGATTACTGACCGGTGTGAGATCACTGACCGGCGCAAGATCACTGACCGGCACAAGATCACTGACTGGCGTGAGATCACTGACCGGCGCAAGATAACTGACTGGCACGAGATCTCTGAACGGTGCAAGATCACTGACCGGCGCGAGATCACTGACTGGCATGAGATCACTGACCAGTGCAAAATCACTGACTGGCGCGAGATCACTGACCAGCGCAAGATCACTGCAAGATCACTGACCGGCGCGAGATCACTGACCGGGGCAAAATCCCTGACCGGTGCAAGTTAACTGACCGGGGCAAAATCACCGACCGGCATAAGATCACTGACCAGTGCGAGATCACTAACCGGCGCAAGATCACTGACTGGAACAAGATCACTGACCAGCACAAGATCAATGACCGGTGCAAGATCACTGACTGGTGCAAGATCACTGACAGGTGTGAGATCACTGACCGGTGCAAGATCACTGCCCGGCGTGAGATCACTGACCAGTGCGAGATCACTGACCGGTGCAAGATCACTGACCGGTGCGAGATCACTGACCGGCGCGAGATCACTGACCGGCACAAGATCACTGCAAGATCACTGACTGGCATGAGATCACTGAACGGTGCAAGATCACTGACCAGTGCAAGATCACTGACTGGCGCGAGATCACTGACCGGCGCAAGATCACTGCAAGATCACTGACCGGCGCGAGATCACTGACCGGGGCAAAATCACTGACCGGTGCGAGATCACTGACCGGTGCAAGATCACTGACTGGTGCAAGATCACTGACCAGCGCGAGATCACTGACCGGCACAAGATCACTGCAAGATCACTGACCGGCGCGAGATCCCCGAACGGCGCAAGATCACTGACTGGCACGAGATCACTGAATGGTGCAAGATCACTGACCGGCGCGAGATCACTGACTGGCATGAGATCACTGACAAGTGCAAGATAACTGACCGGTGCAAGATCACTGACCAGTGCATGATCACTGACTGGCGCGAGATCACTGACCGGCGCAAGATCACTGCAAGATCACTGACCGGCGCAAGATCACTGACCAGGGCAAAATCACTGACCGGTGCAAGTTCACTGACCGGGGCAAAATCACCGACCGGCACAAGATCACTGACCGGTGCGAGATCACTAACCGGCGCAAGATCACTGCCTGGAACAAGATCACTGACCAGCACAAGATCAATGACTGGTGCAAGATCACTGACTGGTGCAAGATCACTGAACGGTGTGAGATCACTGACCGGTGCAAGATCACTGCTCGGCCTGAGATCACTGACCAGTGCGAGATCACTGACCGGTGCAAGATCACTGACCGGTGCGAGATCACTGACCGGCACGAGATCACTGACCGGTGCGAGATCACTGACCGGCGCAAGATCACTGACTGGCGCAAGATCACTGACTGGTGCAAGATCACTGACCAGTGCGAGATCACTGACCGGCACAAGATCACTGCAAGATCACTGCAAGATCACTGACCGGCGTGAGATCACTGACCGGCGCGAGATCACTGACCAGCACAAGATCACTGACCGGCGCTGTAGGAGAGTAGGATCTGCTTCACATGGGTACCCCCACTTTTTGCTGGTTTTTCACTGTTTTTCGACCTTACTCTGACTGTGGCCCTGCTAATCAGGACCACAGCCTAGCTGTTTTCTCTCTAAAATGGTTTCCATGTACATTAGGTACATATCTAATTGGATTCTGGAGTGCCTTATAAGCCCCTAGTATATGGTATACTATGTACCTAGGGCATAGGTACCTCAGAGGCCTACCAGGGGCTGCAGCATATATTATGCCACCCCTGGGAAGCACTCCAAAATGACACCACAGGTCTGCTACTGCAACCTGGGTAAGGGTGTGCTTGCACCCCTTACAGTGGTATAGGCTACCTATATCCACATATATATACAGACACATATAAACCTATAAGCCACTCCTATGGCAGAACTTGACAATCCTGAAGGCAGAGTGCTTGGTTTTTATGTGAGAGGGTGCCCAAGCATGAACTGAGCCCCTCTGCAGCATTCAGAAATACTTCCTAATGGCTGTTCTGTGATACAGCCATACCATATACTCTTAAGTGCATTATAACCTAGCGGTAAATGCTAACTTTGGAATGGCTAAATCAAAACATGTCGTGTTTGGTGTCAAACTCTTTGGAATACTACCCCCCGCCAGTTCTGGTGGCGGGGGTAGCGTTCCACCCTTCTAGAGAGAGAGACATGTTCACACTGGCTAAACCCGCTTAAAACTTTCCAAAGCCCTGGCATCAAAAAATGGATGCCCCTGCCACAGACAATGGTCTGGCCTCCTGCTGCCGGGGGAAACTCCAGCAGGGGAGGCCTGGACAATAGGTTTCCTGTCGAGGGGAGGTATAACTACCTCCCCAGACAGGCAGATGTGTATTGGGGCTGGCCGGGAGCACTCTCTGGTGCTTTGAAGTCCTGCACTGGGGGCACGTTTGCTGTCCCTGTGCATAGCCCAGTTCAAACCGGTTGCAGGGGCTACCTGCCCCTGCTCTGGCACGAAACTGGACAAAGGAAATGGGTGTAACCACCCCTCTTTCCAAACCCTCCCATAGGAGGGTCTCTAGAGTATGTCCAACCCCCAAACTTTGTATAAGTATGGGAACCCAGTCCTTGCGTCTTTAGATTACCCTGGACGAAACTCTGCAATATATGTCCTGGACCTTCGACATTCTACTTTGCTTAGAAGACTGAAGAAATCTCCCTTGGGGTCAAGGAGTGACTCCCCTGCTTGGCAGACACCAAATAAGCAACTGACCGGTCTGCATCGCTGAAGCTCCCGCCGGACGCTGAAGTCTTTGCATCCCCAGAGATGTATTTACAGACTTTCCCGAGGCTACCCTGAGTCCACACCAAAGCTGAGGCCAGTGGCTATTGTGGGTGACGTGGAACTGTGATCCCTGGACAAAGTGAACTTTTGCAGCAACACTAACTTCCTGGTCCTCCTCAAAGTTGTGCTTTGGGCTGCGAGTAGCCCCTGCCTTGAGCACCTCCTCCACCGAAGATTGTTGGCCTCCACTCCACGAGTGACCCGTGGGCCAGCTTCAAGTGCGACCGCTTGAGGCTCATTCGCGATCACTAGCCCGTTGGCTAGCAGGTCCCCACGAAGGCAACTCCTTCTCTGCTTGGGCTTTCCTGGTTGCTCCAGATGTGCCCTTACTTACCCTCACTGGGTGAGTCCATCAAATCTTGCTGGTCTGCACCACAGTCCTTTCTCTGCATTCCTGTGACTTGCCGTTGCCAAGGCTGGTTGGGTCCTTTCTGGTCGCCGACACCGCAGCACTCGACAGACTTTGTGGGACAGCTCGAATCCAGCTCCTGGTCATCATCGATGCCTCCTGGACCTCGTGGCTGAAGAGTCAAGACACCCATCAACTCACCTGAAGCACCCGACATCTGTGGGCATTGGTCCATCCTACCCTAGGTCACTGGCTAGTGACCCAGACTCTGCCCCTCTGCTTTCAGGTTCCTTCCATCCTAGATCCAGGCTTGGATCTCTCCAGACACTTCTCCTCTTCACGGCAGCAGCAGTTCTTTGCAGGCTTCCATTGGAATCGACGACGCGACCCGACACCAAAAGACACCTATGCACCCGGCTTCCCTGGGTGAGGTAACTCGAGAACTCCAGTGCTCCCATGGGTGCTAGAACTAGAACTACCTAAGTCCAAGAGGGTTTGGTCCTAACTTGATTAGAAGTGTCCCTAATCTTTCAAATTCCAACCGCGACATTCCCCATAGAAGATAATAGGAACCCGCGGTTGTGTTTCCACACTGCATATGGCTCTCGTGGGTCCCCTGTGTCACTACCTTGGGTGGTTCCTTGGGGTCCCAGAGATTCTAGAGGCAATAGACCTAGTGCCTATTACAGTCGTGGTTTTTATACCACTTTTTTAGTATATGGTTTGGTACGCCCCTAGGGCCCAAACGTGTATTTGTGCTTTTACTGATGCTTAAACACTTGTAACTAAAGTACTTAGAACTCCAGTCTCATTAAGAGACTAGAGGGGTGTGTTTTATCCTAAATACATATATTTTGAATACATACCTGGTGTGGTTGTCTTTTCATTTGATCATTCAAGAGATTATAGACTGATAAAACAAGCTGCTTTACATTCCTTCAAGACTTAGCCTGAAGGCTGCTCTCCATAGCTACCACTAGGATAGCTTTCAATAAAGGTTGTCTTTAAATCTATCATCAATAAGGGGTTGTTTGGACTGGTACAAGGTGTCCACTATAACTAGTGGACAGCATATACCAGGCCACCTTCTCACATGGAGGATGGGCCATAAGAGCAAAACCACTGGACCCCCTGCACCGGCCGCGCTTTCCTCATCCCTCCTGGCAGTGGTGAGGGGTTCTTTTATGGGTGAGCCTCGCGCTCTATGTAGGATCGTGCACTTAGGCTTGGTCGATAGACTTTAAACCTATGCCGTTTGGTGGTCTCGAATCCCTTTTATGACTCATTTGTATTATCTTATTCTATTCACTATAAGACTTGCCTTAGGACCCGGGGGGTTTCCCCTAATCCCGTCGGCCCTAAGGACAGTCGTGCGCCCTTTCAAACCGGCGTTTACGATATGTGTCTTCAGAGTGACGTCAGCGCAGGGTTTCATTTCATGTCTCTTTTTGTCTTATGTTGGGAGGTCTCGATTATTTTTTGTTTTTTTCTTGTGTGATTTAAGTTTCCGTTTAATGAATTTGCTACTTTGCATATTGAACAAACACTTTCGGGAACTCTGTTTATTTTATGAATGTATTTCATCGTTTTGCAATCCTCGAAGTGAAAGCCCCCCATTCATTGAGCGCTCTTTGGTCTCAGCTTCATCTGATTTTGTAACTTGTTTATCATTTAATCTGTTTTGTGCACTTTTATGGTAACTTTAACCGAATGAAGTCACTTATTTACTTACTTAAATGGGTGACTCACTCCAGAGTCTCCAGTGCTGACATTCGAACCAGGTTTCTGTTTGTATAATAACAATGTTTAAGGCCACCAGTGTTTCCACTCACAGCCCATATATTAAATAAAGTTATATATAATTTTACAACTGTCTGGAATCTCGAATCATTGGATGGACATCTTGTGAAATAATATAATTACCAAAAAAGAAGTTTGCGGTGGCAGGTGGTGTGCCTACGGGCAGGGCTGGACTGGAGCTCAAAGCAGCCCTGACAATTGTGTCAGACCAGCCCTGTTAGAAAAGGTAGATGGACCGGGAGGGTCGGCCGGGGTCAAGAGGAGAGGTCTCCGGGGAGAGCCGTCTCCAGCGATCGTACAGACAAGTAACTTCCCCCCCACAGACAGATATCACACACGGATAAGGTTCAGTGTTCTTTATAAGCACTTATTTAAGGTACGGTTAAATGGTACAAGGAGGTCTGGACCCAGGGGTCCCCTCGATTAGAGTCTCGCAAGGTAGGGAAGGGGGTAGCGGGACAGTCTATTTACCAATCAGGTAGTTCGGATGAGATGATGATGAGCTCACAATCCTCGAGCTCGGTGGTTAGGTGGTATGGGCCGCGGCAGCGCCAGCAGGTCCCGGTGTGGATGGTCGATACAACGGGCCGCGGCAGCGCCAGCAGGTCCCCGGAAGATATACGGTCCGCGGCAGCGCCAGCAGGTCCCGGTGAGGATGGTCGTTACAACGGGCCGCGGCAGCGCCAGCAGGTCCCCGGAAGATATACGGTCCGCGGCAGCGCCAGCAGGTCCCGGTGAGGATGGTCGTTACAACGGGCCGCGGCAGCGCCAGCAGGTCCCAGGAAGATGAAGGTTGCAGAAGGCCGCGGCAGCGCCAGCAGGCAGGACGATGGTTCACAAGAGCGGGCTACGGCAGCGCCAGTAGACCGTCAGGGTTGAGTTCACTCGGTGTCTCTCGACTCCAGGATACAACTGCCTTCCTGCTCCGGAGCTGCCTCAGTTATAGGGCTGGTGCCCTTTGATGTCCGGACCCTCGCACTTGGAGGTCGGAGGGTCCGGGATGAAGGTGTCCAGACACCCAGCAGGGGGTGGAGCCAGTGCCTGGGGGAGCTGGGGGCGATCGGCACCTGGCGGGGGAGAGCCCTTGACACTTCGTTCTCCCATTGGCCTGCCAAGTGGTCCGCTCACCTCCTGGGTGGATGGTGGTGCCGGGATGTCGGGGCTGGCCAGGCCCGGGGTTAGGGTCGAGGGGAGGCCATGCGGCCGCGTGGTGCAGGGCCCAAGATGGCGGCTTGACCCGGCCGGGAAAGCCGGTGGGGCTGGACCCCGTGATGAGTAGGGGTCCGAGGGCAGAGGGTCCGTCGGGAGACAGAGTACAGGTGCTTGTTGCGGGGATATGCCAGGTGGGCCGGAGTTCGGGCCCTGTCGAGCGGGGAGGGAGCAAGCCGTCTGTGAGGCCTGTCCAACATGCGTCCCCCCCAGCTGAAGGCGGGGAGAGTCACCCATCTCCTTGGGGACTCTCTTCGTCGAGGCGGAAAAAGCGGGACAGGCCATCTGCGTTGGCGTGGTCTTGGCCTGGTCGGTGCTCCACGGTGAAGTCCATTCCCTGCAGGGAAATGGACCAGCGCAAGAGTTTTGGGTTCTCCCCCCGCATCTGCATCAGCCATTGCAGGGGTCGATGGTCGGTTTGTACCCGGAAGTGGGTACCGAAGAGATAGGGTCGGAGCTTTTTGAGGGCCCACACTACTGCAAATGCCTCCCTCTCGATGGTGCTCCAACGCTGTTCTCGGGCCAGGAGACGTCGGCTGATGAAGGCCACCGGCTGGTCATGACCTTCGGGGTTCAACTGAGAGAGGACGGCCCCGATGCCGTGGTCGGAGGCGTCGGTCTGCACCACAAATTCCCGACTGTAATCGGGGGCCTGGAGCACCGGGGCGGTGCACAGGGCGGCCTTCAGCTCCTCGAAGGCCGTTTGACAATCAGGAGTCCAGTTGACCCGCTTCGGCTGGTTCTTGGATGTGAGACCCGTGAGGGGCCCCACGATGCTGCCGTAGTCCTTCACGAACCGCCGGTAGTAGCCGGTGAGCCCCAAGAAGGCTCGGACCTCGGTCTGGGTGACGGGGGGCTGCCAGGACTGGATGGCAGCAATCTTAAGTTGTAGTGGGGCCACCAGCCCGCTCCCCACTTGGTGCCCAAGGTAGGTCACAGACCCTTGGCCAATCTGGCACTTGCCGGCCTTAATGGTGAGGCCGGCCCGCTGGAGGGCTTGTAGGACCTCTTGGAGGTGACGGAGGTGGTCGGACCAGTGGCGGCTGTATACAGCGATATCGTCCAGGTAGGCGGCGCTGAATTCTTCAAGCCCTGCCAAGACCTGGTTCACAAGGCGTTGGAACGTGGCGGGGGCATTCTTCATGCCAAAGGGCATGACCTTAAATTGATAGTGGCCATCGGGGGTAGAGAAGGCTGACCGTTCCTGAGCCCTGGGTGTGAGGCCGATCTGCCAGTAGCCCGCCGTTAGGTCGAAGATACTAAGGTAGCGGGCGGCCCCCAGCCGGTCGATCAGCTCGTCTGCGCGGGGGATGGGATGAGCGTCGGTCCGGGTGACAGCGTTCAAGCCCCGGTAGTCGACGCAGAATCTCAGTTCAGGGGCGGAGCCGGGGGCAGCGGCCTTGGGAACTAATACGACCGGACTGGCCCAGGGACTGTCCGAGGGCTCGATGACCCCGATCGTGAGCATCTTGGCCACTTCCTCCTGTATGCAGGCCCGTACCCGATCTGGTACGCGGTAGGCTCGGTGCCGGACAGGGGGACTGTCCCCGGTGTCTACGTCGTGCAAACACCAGGGGGTGACCCCGGGGGTGAGGGAGAACAGGGCAGCGAACTGCAGCAGGAGGTTCCGGCAGTCTTGGCGTTGCTCCGAAGTGAGGGCGTCAGAGAGCCGGACCCCGTCCACGGAGCCGTCCTTCTCCTGAGTCTTCAGGAGATCCGGGAGGGGCTCGGAGTCTTCTTCGGTGCCACTGTCTGTAGCCATCAAGAGGCTTAGTTCGGAGCGCACAAAGTGCGGTTTGAGCCGGTTGGTGTGGAGGACCCGAAGGGGGTTCCGGGAGGACCCCATGTCGATGAGGTAAGTGACGGGGCTTTTGCGCTCGACCACTTTGAAGGGCCCCGTCCACTTATCTTGCAGGGCACATGGTTCAGTGGGGGACATCACCCATACTTGCTGCCCAGGCTCGAATTCAACGGAGGAGGCATTGTGATCATACCACCTCTTCATGTCCTCCTGGCTGGCCTCGAGGTTCGCCTTGGCCATCTCCCTGAAGCGCCGGGTCTGGTTTCGTAAGGCCAGGATGTATTTGAAGACGTCTGGAGGGGTCGTTAGGGGGGCCATCTCCCAACCTTCCTTGACTAGGCTGAGGGGCCCTCGCACAGGGTGTCCGTATAGGAGTTCAAAGGGGCTAAAACCGAGGGACTTCTGGGGAACTTCCCGGTAGGCGAAGAGGAGGCACGGGAGCAGTACATCCCACTGGCGACGGAGAGGTTCTTCCAATCCCCCAATCATCCCTTTGAGAGTGCGGTTAAAACGCTCCACTAGTCCGTTCCCTTGGGGGTGATAGGGGGTCGTGAATCTGTAGGTGACCCCGCATTGTTGCCAGAGGGACTTCATGTATTTTGATATGAAATTCGTGCCTCGGTCGCTGACGACTTCTCGGGGGAAGCCTACCCGGGAGAAGATCCCCATCAGGGCCCGGCCAACCACTGGAGCGGTCACTGTCCGTAGGGGCACCGCCTCGGGGTAGCGGGTGGCATGGTCCACTAGTACCAAGATGAACCTGTGTCCTTGTGCCGTGCGGGGGTCCAGAGGTCCCACAATGTCTATCCCCACCCTCTCGAACGGGGTGGTGACCACCGGGAAGGGTTGTAGAGGGGCCTTCAGCTTCCGGCCACTCTTCCCGCTGGCTTGGCATGTGGGGCACGATCGGCAGTGGTTCAGGACGTCATTCCTCATTTTCGGCCAAAAAAAGTGGGTCACCAGGCGACTGTACGTTTTGTCCTGGCCCAGGTGTCCAGCCAGGGGGACATCGTGGGCTAGGTTGAGCAGAAAGTCTCGGAAGCGGAGCGGTACCACCAGAACTCGACCGGCCCCCAGCTCGGCGATTCTTTGCTCGCTGTAGAGCAGGTCGTTATCCCAGTAGACCCAGTGGGTTCCGTGGTGTCCCCGGCGGTTTGGGTGCTGGCTTGCTGGCGGAGTCCCTCGAGGGAGGGACAGGTCTTTTGTTCCTGGCGGAACTGTTCTTGGGTGGGCCCCCCTTCTTGCCGCCACTGAGCCAGATCCGGAAGGTCCTGGTGTTGCGCGTCTTCTTCGGTAGTCGGGTCCGGGAGGTCGGACTCGCCGTTGTCCTCTACGGGGGCAACCGGGGGCGGAGGTGCTGGCCATTCGGTTTCTTCTGATCGGGGGGCGGCACGGGCGGCCATGGATCGGGTGGTTATGCAGGCCCAGTCCGGGAGGCCCAGCATCCCCAAGTGCTCTCTTCTCTCGACGGTGGCCCACGGGGAACTCTCGAGGTCATTCCCCAGGAGGAAGTCCACGGGGGCATCGTCCCGGACCGTCACCTTCAGTAGGCCGGAGACCCCTCCCCATTCAAACGGGACGCAGGCCATCTTACACATGCTCTCAGAGTTATCTGCCGAGCGGACGGGGCAGAGAATGTTCGGCAGGATCTGCTCGGGCTTCACCAGGTGACAGCGGACGGCCGTCACGCTGGCGCCGGTGTCACGCAAGGCCTCGGCTCTCTGTCCATTAATGGTCACCCACTGACCGTATTTTCTGGTGTTGGCGGGTAGGGGAGCCCGCGGAACCATGTCCCTTCCCCCTAAGCATGCCAGGACCATGGCGGCCGGTTCCCACCCTTGCTGGTCCGGCTCATACTCCTCGGGTCCCTCCGATGATTGCTCTTCCCCCAGGGCAGCGGCAGCTACCTGGCGGGGCTTGGGTGGTTGGTTTAGCGGGCAGTTCGGATCGTTGGCGTAGTGGCCTAGTCGCTGGCACCGGTGGCACGTGACGTTGGCTCGGTACCCAGGCCGCAACGGGGGGTTGCCCCGGCCGGCCGGAGGTGGGGTGCTGGCCACGGGTGTTGCTGGTAAGGCGTCTCTCCCTCGCCCCTGGCCCCCTCCTCCTCCCCGAGGACGGTGCTGGCCTTGGTTGCTTCTGTTCTGGTCGTGTGGCCCTTTCCGGCCCACTCGGGTGCTTTCCCACCGGTCAGCTTCGGCGGCGAGCTGCCGGGGGTCAGTCAGCTTACTGTCGAGTAGGTGCTGCCTGAGCTCGACGAAACAGTTGTTTGACAGGTGCTCCCATACCATAAGGTTGAAGAGTTGTTCGTAGGTGGTGACCTGATTTCCCTTGATCCAACCCTCGAAGGCCCGGCTGAAATAGTTCACGTATTCCACCCAAGTTGTACCTGGGATCCGGGTGCAATCTCTGAACCTCTGGCGGTACATCTCGGGCGTGAGGCCGTAGCGGGTGAGGAGGGCAGCCTTCATGTGGTCGTAGGACGACATTTGGTGATCGGGGAGCTGCAGCAGGGCATCGCGACCCTCGTTGATGAATCTCCCCCAAAGTCCGGCTCCCCAATCACTCCGGTCGATCCGGTGGGAGGTCATTGCGATCTCATAGGCTTTAAACCACTGTTGTATGTCGTCTTCTCGGACATACTCGCGGACCACATCCTTGGGGATGTGAACTTTTTTCTCAACAGGCCCCGGGGTGAGTGGTCGCTCAGGCACCCCCAGTTCCTTATTCTGTTTGCGCAGTTCTATTTCCGTCAGTCGGCGCTCGTGCTCGAGCGTTATTTTTTTCTCTTCCAGCTCTCTTTGTCTCTGCTTTTCTTCTCGTTCCTCTCGAAGCCGCATATGCTCGAGGTTGATTTTCTGTTCAGCTAACTTAAGTTCCCCATCCATCTTGAGTCGTGCCATCTCTAATTCGTGTAATCTGACTCGGTCTCTTTCTCGTATCTCCTCCTGTGAGAGGCCCGTTCCCCGCTCCTCGGGAGCCGTGGCGTTCCCCTCTGGTGTGATGCTGTTTTGGTCTGGTGTGACGCTGCTTCGGTCGGAAGGTCCTGCGACCCCAGTTTCTGTCCATGACTCAAGAGCGCGCTTTAGATCATCCTTGGTACTCAGGCCGGTGGTAGCAATGCCAAGTTCTATGCAAAATTGTTTCAGTTCGCGGTGGTTGTATTCTTCTAATTTCTCCATTTGGAACTTCTCGGTGGAGCTGCTATCTTTGGTCGACATCGTGCTTTGTCGTGGGGTGAGCTACTCTCTGTACGATTACGCGTTGATTCGGATCGCGCCGCTGGCCACCAATGTTAGAAAAGGTAGATGGACCGGGAGGGTCGGCCGGGGTCAAGAGGAGAGGTCTCCGGGGAGAGCCGTCTCCAGCGATCGTACAGACAAGTAACTTCCCCCCCACAGACAGATATCACACACGGATAAGGTTCAGTGTTCTTTATAAGCACTTATTTAAGGTACGGTTAAATGGTACAAGGAGGTCTGGACCCAGGGGTCCCCTCGATTAGAGTCTCGCAAGGTAGGGAAGGGGGTAGCGGGACAGTCTATTTACCAATCAGGTAGTTCGGATGAGATGATGATGAGCTCACAATCCTCGAGCTCGGTGGTTAGGTGGTATGGGCCGCGGCAGCGCCAGCAGGTCCCGGTGTGGATGGTCGATACAACGGGCCGCGGCAGCGCCAGCAGGTCCCCGGAAGATATACGGTCCGCGGCAGCGCCAGCAGGTCCCGGTGAGGATGGTCGTTACAACGGGCCGCGGCAGCGCCAGCAGGTCCCCGGAAGATATACGGTCCGCGGCAGCGCCAGCAGGTCCCGGTGAGGATGGTCGTTACAACGGGCCGCGGCAGCGCCAGCAGGTCCCAGGAAGATGAAGGTTGCAGAAGGCCGCGGCAGCGCCAGCAGGCAGGACAATGGTTCACAAGAGCGGGCTACGGCAGCGCCAGTAGACCGTCAGGGTTGAGTTCACTCGGTGTCTCTCGACTCCAGGATACAACTGCCTTCCTGCTCCGGAGCTGCCTCAGTTATAGGGCTGGTGCCCTTTGATGTCCGGACCCTCGCACTTGGAGGTCGGAGGGTCCGGGATGAAGGTGTCCAGACACCCAGCAGGGGGTGGAGCCAGTGCCTGGGGGAGCTGGGGGCGATCGGCACCTGGCGGGGGAGAGCCCTTGACACTTCGTTCTCCCATTGGCCTGCCAAGTGGTCCGCTCACCTCCTGGGTGGATGGTGGTGCCGGGATGTCGGGGCCGGCCAGGCCCGGGGTTAGGGTCGAGGGGAGGCCATGCGGCCGCGTGGTGCAGGGCCCAAGATGGCGGCTTGACCCGGCCGGGAAAGCCGGTGGGGCTGGACCCCGTGATGAGTAGGGGTCCGAGGGCAGAGGGTCCGTCGGGAGACAGAGTACAGGTGCTTGTTGCGGGGATATGCCAGGTGGGCCGGAGTTCGGGCCCTGTCGAGCGGGGAGGGAGCAAGCCGTCTGTGAGGCCTGTCCAACAAGCCCCCTGGAGAGGGGTTGGGGGGCGCAAGTGTGAAGCCCTGCTTCTTTTGTTACTGGAGGCCGATATTGAAGCACAGCAGCAAAACCGGTCGCCACCCTTCCAACCTCCTGGGAAAATGCCCGATGCCCGGTACGACAAGCTGGCCCTGCTGACAGGTCTGTGGGGACTTCATTAAGGAACTGCCCCTTGCCCTGACGTGTCCGGGAGGCAGAGCCTTTGTGCTCATAGTACGAGAGCAAGACCCGCTGCTTTGAAGATGTTTGCAGCAAAAACTACAGCAAGAGCAGGTCCGTCTGTGCCCATCCGTGCCCACCTGTGCACGTCAGAGTCTGGAAAAGGCTGGGCTGGGCCAAGAGCAGGTCTGCCTGTGCCCATCTGTGCCCACCTGTGCCCGTCAGAGCCTGGAAAAGGCTGGGCTGGGCCAAGAGCAGGTCCGTCTGTGCCCATCTGTGCCCGTCAGAGCCTGGGAAAGGTTGAGCTGGGCCAAGAGCAGGCCCGTCTGCACCCATCTGTGCCCGTCCATGCCCACCTGTGCCCATCAGAGCCTGGAAGAGGCTGGGCTGGGCCAATAGCATGTCCGTCTGTGCCCATCCGTGCTCATCTGTGCTCGTCTGTGCCCGCCTGTGGCCTACAGAGGCTGGGCTGGGCCAAGAGCAGGTCTGTCTGTGCCCGTCTGCGCCCGTCCATGCCTGTGTTGGAAGGCGGGCCTCGGGGGGTCGGAGAGACCACCCAGAGGGGCCCCCACACTGCACGAAGTAGCCGAGCGCTGCTGAGAAGCCTCGGGGGAGAGGTCCTTCTCCTATAACGTACTAGCACAGTAACACCACCACACAGGACTCAAGGGGATTCAGCAAGACGAGCAGTTCTTTATCGGTGGTACCCCCTGGCCAGTTGTTGGTGCCTGGATGTCGGGGCTTGCTGGGGCCGAGGCCGGGTTGAGCGGGGCCACGTAGGCTGGCGCGCAGAGTTACGTACAATCCAAAATGGAGGAGCCCCGAGGTGCAGGGGACCTCGTGCGGCTTGGCGAGGGGGAACAGGACCACGCCACGAGGCCGGCTCCAACAGCCTGTCTGTGCCCAACTGTGCCCTTCAAAGCCTAGTAGACGCAGGGCTGGGCCAAGGGCAGGTCAGGTCTGTCTGTGCCCATCTGTGCCCATCAGATCCTGGATGAGGCTGAGCTGGACCAAGAACAGGCCTGTTTGTGCCCATCTGTGCCCATCTGTGGCTGTCTGCACCAGTCTATGGCCCTCTGTGCCAGTCTGTGCCCATCCGTGCCTGTCTGTTTCTGTCTGCACCCATCTGTGCCCGTCCATGCCCAACTGTGCCCATCAGAGCCTGCAAGAGGCTGGAGTGGGCCAAGAACAGGTCCGTCTGTGCTCACCTGTGTCAGCCACAGCCTGGAAGAGGCTGGGCTGGTCCAAGAGCAGGTCAGGTCTGTCTGTGCCCATCTGTGCCTACCTGTGCCCGTTAGAGCCTGGAAAAGATTGGGCTGGGCCAAGAGCAGGTTATCTGTGCTCATCTGTGCCCACCTGTTCCTATCAAAGCCTAGAAAAGGCTGTGCTGGGCCAAGATCATGTCTGTCTGTGCCCATCTGTGCCTGTCCGTGCCCACCTGTGCCTGTCAGAGCCTGGAAGATGCTGGACTGGGCTAACAGCAGGTCCGTCTGTGCACCTCTGTGCCCGTCAGAGCCTGAAAGAGGCTGGGCCTACAGCACGTCCGTCTGTGCCCATTCATGCCCATCCATACCCATCTGTGGCCATCTGTGCCCACCTGTCCCCGTCAGAGCCTGGATGAGGCTGGGCTGGGCCAAGAGCAGATCCGTCCGTGCCCGTCCGGGCCTGTCTGTGTCCGTCTGTGTCCGTCTGTGCCTGTCTGTGGCCGTCTGTGCTCGTCAGAGCCTGGAAGAGGCTGGGTCAAGAGCAGGTCAGATCTGTCTGTGCCCGTCTGTGCCCACCTGTGCCAATCAGAGCCTGGAAGAGGCTGGGCTGGGCCAAGAGCAGGTCCATATGTGTCCACCTGTGCCCGTCAGAGCCTGGGAGAGGCTGGGCTGGGATAAGAGCAGGTCCGCCTGTTCGCATCTGCACCCCTCTGTGCCTGTCTGTGCCCATCTTTACCCGTCTTTGCCCACCTGTGCCTATCAGAGCCTGGAAGAGGCTGGGTTGGGCCAAGAGCAGGTCTTTCTGTGCCCATCTGTACCCCTCTGTGCACGCCTGTGGCTGTCTATGCCCAACTGTGCCTGTCTGTGGCCGTCCTGTGCCCATCAGAGCCTGGAAGAGGCTTGGTTGGCCAAGAGCAGGTCCATCTGTGCCCAACTGTGCCTATCTGTGGCCATCAGTGCCCGCCAGAGTCTGGAAAAGGCTGGGCTGGGCCAAGAGCAGGTCTGTGCCCGTCTGTGCCCACCTGTGCCCATCAGAGCCTGTAAAAGGCTGGGCTGTGGCAAGAGGAGGTTCGTCTGTGAACTCCTCCTGAATAACTAATTTTCCCACCTGCCTTAACTGCAGACCCAGGCAGGACTTTGACCTTGAGTGGAGGACAAGGTGATTACACATTAAGGGAAGAGAAATTCTTTGAGACTCACCACCTTGATGACTGTAAACACTTGCCATCCTGGGGAGGGCGAAGGTATGACCTCCTTCCTGCCCAAGCCTTTGTCTCCATCCTGGGGAAGTGCTGGCACAACCCACCAGGAGGGCAGAGTCTTGTCTTGGCAGTAAATGGCTCGGGGAAGCCCTCCAAGGAAATGGAGGTTTGTATCCTGGGGGGATACCCACGCAGGATGGCACCCCTGTGCTTGCAAGCTCACTCTCAACATGAGAATCATACCAAACACAGCACAATTTGGTTGTTCCATAATGGAGCTGGCTATCTTGAGTTTTCTCGGTAGCCAATCCTTGTAACTTTATAGACCCCTGGTTCCTTACAGTAAAACCTTCAATTACAGGATTACTGTAGGGAATGGACTACTGGTCCTTGCAGCTAATCCACTACCCCTGTAGTGACAACTTCCTGTGGATGTACATTACTGTGCTACCCAGAATACCCTATTTTAGGGCCTTCCAAAATGGCCAGACCCTTCCTCGGCTGTACAGACGTCCTAGCCCAGCCTAAAGGTGTGGCTAGGCTGCAGGGAGGGTGTGCCTCCTTAGTAACTATTTTTTCCACCTGCCTGAGATGCAGGGCGGTAAGGGCTTTGTCCTCGAGTGGAGGACAAGGTGATTACACATCAAGGGCAGTGAAAGCCTTTGAGCCTCACCGCCTTTATGACTGTAGACATTAGCCATCCTGGGAGGGGTGCAGGTGAGACCTCCTTCCTGCCTAGGCCTTTGTCTCCATCCTGGGGAAGTACTAGGACATCCCACCAGGTGTGCAGACTCTTGTCTTGGGGGCAAATGACTCAGGGATGCCTGCTAAGGCACTGGGGCACTCTGTCCTATGGAAGCACCCACGCAGGGTGGCACCCCTGTGCCGGGTCACCCTCGACACGCAAAACATGTGAGGGGTGAAAAAATCATGGAGTTTGAGGCCAAACACAGCACAATTCGTAATACCATAACGGAGCTGGCTATCTCGAGTTTGCTCGGTAGCCAGCCCATGTTAATCTATGGTCCGCCGGTCACTTACAGAAAAACCTTGCTTTACAGGGTTACTGTAGGGATATATATGTATACACATATACACATATGTAGTCAAACCTTTAATATAATGCACTCTACCTCCTGGGCTAAGGAGGTCGTCCTTAAGAGTGACTTGCTTACATTTAAGGCAGTGAGGCGGCTTTGTAGCATGTGGCGTGTGCAGAGCCCTTCTTGAGCAGATGGGCTGCTTGTGCAGGGCTGCAACAACACACTTTTACTTGGGTCCCCCAGGCCGGCACGATAAAGTGCTGCAGCCCTGTTGATCCCTCTTATCACCCATGCCCTGGGTACCACTGGTACCATATACTAGGGACAAACAAGGAGCAATAAGTGCTTGCCAATTGGGAGTACCAATTCAACAATTACAGTTTAAGGGAAAAAGCACTGGTGAGATGGTCCCGGTGCACTGCCAGATCTAAAAAGACAGCATCTATAGCAAAAAAGTGGGGGTGACCATGAGAAAAAGGACACCATCTAACACAAACCAAATGTCTCCATCACAACATTGATAACATCATGTCTTAATGGATTTCAAAAATCATAAATGAGAAACAAGGAAAGCAAACAGACACCCCTAGTATTTCGTTCTATGACATCCCTCTTTCTTTCTTACAGCATAAAAGGGGGGCCTAAAGTGTGAAGAACCTATCTCTGCCCCTGAAACCTAGTCCATATCGCCCCTCAGGACCCTTTGCACAGATATCAGTTCTGGTTCACTGACAAAATATCGACCCTCGAAATATCTGCATGTCTAAATATTAATGTAAAAAATATCGATGTCAAAAATATCGTCATTCTACACATATAGGTGCCAATTCCGATCCTGTAAAACCCGGGTACAAATGGTCGTACGGAGCGTATTCTCCGTACGACTCGTACCCAGGAAATCCACCTTACAAACCAGCAAGTACGATTCGTACAGAAATACCATTTCCGTACGAATCGTAAAAAACACCGTACGGCTAAAAAATAACTACTATTCTGATCCTGGACAGCGCGTACGCGACGTCCGCACGGAGTCAGGCAGCGTTTTACGGACCAGCAAGTACGATTCGTACCTACAGCACTCTGCAAGGCAATTTTTTTACGGGAGCCAAAAAGTGCCGGAAAAGCTAAGTACGCTGCGATGCACGACGAAAAGGGGGCCCGGTATGCGACGTACACGCCATCAACCACATCGTACGTGTCATCATGTATGGTGCGTACCCCAACATTGCATATGTACGGTGCGTACATACGCGCTGTTGGGCTACGCACTGTACATAGGCCAACAGTGTATATGTACGGTGCGTATGTCCGCACTGTACCCCCCCACCCGCGTATGTCCGTACATACGCGAGGATTGGGGTACGCCTAGGGTACGGTGCGGACATACGCGGGTGGGGGTATGGTGCGGACATACACGGGTGGGGGGGGAGATGGGGGGGGCGTATGACTCGTACCCCGGGCACAAGTGTACCTGGGGTAGGGGTCGTACAAAGTTCGCTCCGTACGGGACGTTTTCCATGCGCTGGTGATTTCGGAAGGGCGGTACGGATCGTACTTGCGCGCTCGGACTTTAGTTTTACGATTTGTATGTAATACTGTCCGGGTACGTCTCGTAGACTTTTCCCGAAGCGATTCGTATGTATTTTTCACGTACTAATCGTACTTCACCGGTTGTACGGGACTCGTACGATTCGTACGTAAAAAAATACGGATACGAGTCGTACGGTAATTTCTTTTAAAGGATCGGAATCGGCACCATAATGGTAAATACAAAAATATCAGAAAAAATATTGTTGTCATAAATATTGTTGTATTAAATATCGTTTTTTAAATATCTATAAATTAAAATAATAACTGTATTTTTTTTAGGAAATATAATTTAAAAATTAAAATAGATGTAATACATATTTTAACAAATATAACAAATAAACTTACTTAAAAAGAAGTTGAACACACATATATAATAATTATTATACACATTAACATATATCGACTTACAAAACAATTCAATTATTAAACTAATAATTTTAGTTTATATTATAATTTCAAATTTCTTAATATAAAAATATAACAAACAAAAATATATATGGCTATACATATACCAATGTGTATCACACACAGGGGGTCTAGAATAGGACAATGCTACAGGACAAAATTCTTATCCGATACTACTACTGTATAAATATAACTCACATGATGTATAGGGTGGCAGGGAGCGAAAGCAAAAGGCAAGGGAGCATGGGGCACAGCCAGGTTGTGGACGAAAACCCTCACTCACCCGAGGGAAACATGCTTCATCATTGGGTTCCTCCAACACATGGGGACCGCAAGCACGTGTTGGATCTACCAACTCAAAATGGTAAGGAGGGGCAGAGTGCAAAAGTGAAAAATGATTAAAAACTACCTACATAGGGGCAACAACTTTATTCTTCCTTTTTTTTTTTATTCCTTTTTTTTTTTTTACTTCTTTTTATTGTTTTACAGTTAGACCAACATCATTCCAACCAGTATTACGAGCATAGTACGTCATAACAGTATCATGGCTGCCACATCCATCGTGAAAGTCCTAGGCTAATATACTAGACATAGCTAATCATCACATTATATTGATAACAGTTTATCGAGTACATCTCTCACATCTCCGGGGACCCGCCACCTTCGTACCATTTTCGTCCCTCTTTTCCGCTTATGTAGGCATGTCAGTGCATGTGTAATTAGGCAGTCCATATGCAGTTGGTGGCCTCCATACTACTATCATCCCCGCGCAGCCCCTGACCAAAGGCTCCTCCAGTCAGGCTCGCACAGGCCTGGCCAGCGCCCCCCCGCGCTCAGCATCACCTTGACACCTTCCCTACAGCTGCCTGCATCTCCAGCCGAGGGTCCATGCCAACAGACCCAAGTACACTCCCGGTACTCATTCTCCTGGTTATGGGATAAGTGCTACCCGTATGTACCCCTTCGCTCCACACATCATAGCAAACCAAGTCTTTAAGATGAGGCCTCCGCATCCGAGGACGCGGACCCCTGTCTTTCCGACAATAAATAGCATGTCAAAGGGGCCAATATGTCTCTAGGTCTAGAGGCCACAGGCAGCTGTTCAGCATAAGTGGTTAATCTTTCTTGACAGGTCACCAAGTCCACCAACCATGTCTTGAACTTGGGTGCACGCCCCCTGCCCCAGCAACAGGTCACCCGTCGTTTGGCCATAAGCAGGGCAAGAGCAACGTATTTGCGATGCACCGCCTGCACAGGTTTTACATAGCCAAGTAATGCCATCAGTGGCGTAGGTTCGATGCGCGTATTCGTCATCAGCGCCAACGCAGCGAAAACTTGCCCCCAATACCTATGCACCTCAGAGCAGTCCCACGCCAGATGGAGAAAATCTGCCCCAGGAGCGTGACACCTATCGCATCTGTCCAAGTCCCTCAACTTGAATCTATGCATCTTGACTGGGGTGTAGTATGATCTATGAAGAAACTTATAGTGAAGTATACGGAGCCTGCTACTGGCCGATACCCTCTCTGTTTGCGAGCAACAATATTCCCATTGTTCATCTGTCAAATTCATTCGCAGTTCCTCACTCCAGCGCCCTCGCGAGGGTGTGATCGCCACTGCACTCTGCTCATGCACCGTCCTATATATCTGGGAGACGAGTCGTTTATTTGTAGTATTTTTCAGCATTGAATGAAGTGGGGTAGTCGCCCGCGGCTCCGCCAGAAATTCCGGAACCACCGACCGGATCCCAAGTCGTAAGCGTATGTATAAGAAGACATCTAACGGCGTCTGCAGCATACCTTGAAAGATATGCTCAAGGGACCGAAAGCGTCCTCTATGAAAGAGGTCTCCCCAATTGGCAATACTGGTGCGCTTTTGAAAGTGTCGAAATACTGTCTCCTGAAGCAGGGGCATACTCGGGTGATAACGAAGAGGCAGTAGAGGAGAGTAGAGCAGCGCCGCACCTAGCAGGCGTCCTTTACGCTGCCAAGCCCTTGCAGTGCATGTGATTGTGGTCGGATCCCTGTGTCTGGGCGCAATCGGGTCATGTATTACTCCCTCCAATGGTGTAGGGTGTGCAAGCCAGTGCTCAGCCGCCACTTGCGGCATGTATCTCGGCTGTTTCACCCAGTACCATGCATAGTGAGCCTGCGCACTAAGGTAATAGAGTTCAAAGTTTGGTATGCCGAACCCACCCTGCGTATATGGTCTTATAAGTATCTTCCATTGCAGCTTAGGCTGCTTTCCTCCCCACACCAGACGCGTCACTTCTGATCTCAATGTCTTGAAAAAAAAAAGCCCTGGGTAATACGGGATGTTTAAAAACAAGTAGAGTAGCTGCGGGAGTATTATCATTTTAATTAGGGAGGCCCACCCCGCCATGGAGAGGGGAAGCGCTATCCAGCGAGTGATATTCTCCGATACGCGGGCCATAACAGTCCAGTAATTTAAGCGCAGCAGTTCCTTCCTGTCTTTGGTGACTCGGATACCTAGATACCGCAGGTCATCCTCGCACCACTCCAAAGGGAAGTCCAGCGGGAATCGTATCGTCGCCGCTGTCAACGGAAAAAAGCAAGACTTTCCCCAGTTAATTTGGATTCCCGAAAGCTCCCCAAATGTTATGAATTCTCTCAGGACCGGATTCAAGTTCTGCTGTGGGTTACGTATATATAGTGTGATATCATCTGCGTACAGTGATATGAGGATCTGCCTCATGTTGCATCTCAGAGCCTTGTCGTTATGATGCTGTCTCAGTTTTGCCGCCAGGGGCTCCACTGCCAGAGCAAACAATAAAGGGGATAAGGGGCATCCCTGCCGGGTGCCCCTGGTAACCTGGAAGGCAGGTGAGGCGTAGCCATTGATGAGCACCTTGGCCACTGGCATGTTGTACAATAGTTTAATCCAGGATAAGAAAAGGGGTGGAAAGCCCATCCGCAACAGCACTCCAAAAAAGTAATCCCATTTAATGCAATCAAATGCCTTAGTGGCATCTAAAAAAACCGCAGCTAACGGCAAGTCAGGCGACACATTATTTAGGACGGCAAAAAGCATTCTCAGTTTGTGCGAGGTAGCTCTGCCGGGCACAAAACCCGATTGTTCCGGGAGAACCAGGTTCTCCATCAGCAGACTTAGGCGTGTAGCGATAATTTTAGCCAAAATGTTGGCATCACAGTTGAGGAGAGAGAGCGGCCTATAGGAGTCGCATTTCCGGGGCGGCTTCCCAGGCTTCAGAAGAGAGACGATAATAGCCTCCCTCATGGACGTGGGCAATCTGCCCTCCTCAAAAGATTCCTCATACACCTCTCGCAATATAGGGGCCAATAGATCTATATATGTTTTGTAGAATTCTATCGGGAAGCCGTCCGATCCTGCGGCTTTCCCAGATTGCGTACTCATGATCGCATCCCTGACCTCATCCAGCTCAAATGGTGCGCATAAGAGTTCCCGTTGTCTATCGCTCAGCCAGCCAAGCATCACGCCCCCCCAAAAATTCTCCAGATCCAAGTTGTCCCTCCCACTAGTGGTATATAATTGCTGATAATGCTGCGTGAATGCCTCCCAGATGCGGTCATTATCCCAGTAGACCATGCCGTCGTCATCCTCCAGCTCCATAACGTAGCCGGAATACCGAGTCCTTCTTGCCAAACCTTCCAAAGCCCTACCAGGTCTGCAGGCCTGGGCGAAAATTTCGTTCCGTTCGCGGAAATTGTGATAATTTGACATTTTCGCGTTCCGCGGAAAGCGCGAAAATGACAACATTTCCGCATTCCGCAGCTTAGCGATAATTTGGTTCTTGCTCGCGCTGTAAAATAATATATTCTCGTGCGCGCGCGATCGCCTTACCTGAATCCCTGCGTTCGCCGACAAGTTTTCTTGATCTGGTCGCGTTCTCCAAGAGATGTTGTATTGTTTTTAGCCATTTGCGCTGTCTCGCGACAGTTCGTGCCCGCAGTGACGTCATGCGTCGCGCGATCACGTCTTTCTTCTCGCGATCATGCACCGCGAGTCACCTGAAAACAAGATGGCCGCGCCCGCGAGCAACCACATGGGTAAGTTGGCGAGATGCAACCATGCAGAATATCTCGCGAACATGCGGGAAAAAAACTTCCGCATCTTCGCGATATTTCTGCGTGTTTGCGATAATTTTTAACATTTTCGCGATAATTTGAGAAAGTGGATTTCTCAAATCCGCCCACCCCTGCAGGTCTGTCCCCCTCCCCGTAACATCTTGCTACCCAGTATTTGCCCCGGAACCGGGTCTCCCTCTGTGCCATGTCCATGTATTCTGTAAGTGTCTCCCGAAACTGGAGCTGGGTATCGGTCCTTGGGTCTCTGGCTAGCTGCAGTTCCAGGGACCGAAGTTTACCCTCCAATGTGTTTAGTGTACGTAGTATGTCCTTCAGCACCCCAGCCCCTTTTGCGATACAAAAACCCCGGATCGTAGCCTTAAACGCCTCCCAGATAGTCTCCACTCTATCCACTGAACCTTTGTTTCGAGCAAAAAACTCCTCTATCTCATCGCGCAACTCAGTCTGGAACACTGTATCTAGCAAGATAGCAGCATGCATGCGCCAAGCCCCGCGAGGTACGCAGAATGCTGACGAGGCCAATGTGAGCTTAACGGGGGCATGATCCGAATAGGTGCAGGCCAGATGTTGCATCTGCACTATCGCCGGCGCCACCCCTCTGGACACCAACCAGTAGTCCAGTCGCGCCCAAGACGCGGCCTGTGTCGTGAAGTGCGTCCCCTCTCTGTCATGTGGATGGGTGTGCCGCCATGCGTCAATTAGATGATAAGCTTCTACGGTGTCCTGAATAACAGCCCGCGCCCTAATGTAGTGGTGCGGCGCAGAATGTGATCTATCTATACTGGGATCATACACTACATTAAAGTCCCCATCCCAAATTATGTGACTGGAGCCTATATCAAATATCTCAGCCCATAGTGAGGTGAAGAAGTCAGGTGCATCCACATTTGGGCCGTAGCAACAGGCGAGTGTGACTGAAGCTGACCCCAATCGCCCCCACGCCAGACAATATCGCCCCTGCGGGTTACAAGAGGTTCCAGCTAAGTGAAACGGTACCTGTCTTTTAATAAGAATTGCCACCCCACGCGCATACGTGGAGTAGGAGGAGAAAAATCTGTACTCCGCCCACCTGCGCGCAAACTGGCTCGGGCGCTGGGGTGCAAGATGCGTTTCCTGTAACATGGCAATGTGCACTTTGTGCCTGTCCAAATATGCTAATATTTGTCTCTTCTTCCTAGGGTCCCCCATGCCTCTGATATTCCATGTGATGATATTTAACGTCCCGGGATCACTATCCATCATGGATCAGGACAGTCCTTCCTACCCAAGGCAGCACGTACTAAGTAGTCAGCCATGACCTGTTCCCTATCCCTCTGCAATCTCTGAGAACGTATACCATGCTCACATTTCAATATATCTAGAAAAAACTCCAATTTCTCCAAATGGGGGTCTTGTGCAAAGAACAACATTCGAACAACCCAACATATCCTAATCCCACCCTCCCCCTGAAGCAACCCCAACCTGCCAGCATTAGTCTCCCTCCCGCCCCTCCCCAAGCCCCCCTCACACAAATAAAGAACTAACATCCCCATATACATCCAATAATGAACTTTGCCCGGGGTACGCCCGAAGGGGGACATTGCCAGAGGGTAGCACAGGTACCTCCCCCCCGCACAGCCCATCACTGGACACCATTCCAGGCTCATGCAGGTGGAGGGTGCCCGGTGCCATGTTGGTAGTGCTCAAGAAGTAAAGGCCCTGTCCGAGGCGCAGGTAAAGGAGAAGCACAAAAAACAAAATATAGTCATGTCTCTGCCTGAGAAATCACTCCCCCATATAGCGTACGTATCGTTCTCCGCACAAGGTATCGATATGTCCCACAAATCGCTGTTCTCGTTAGGCCTCTCCCACTCCGGCTTGTGAGGAACGCTGCTGTGTTTCCCCACTTCCCTCCATGCGGTTCCCTCGTTTTAGTCTCTTGAGGAAATCCTCCACCAGCTGCGGCTTAGTAAAAAAATGTTGGTTCCCTTGGTGAGTCACTCGGAGTCGTGCCGGATAGAGTAGCGCATAGTTGAACTGTAATTTTCGCAGCTTAACCTTCACCGCCATAAACTTGCGACGCTCCTTCTGAACCAACGGCGTGAAGTTCGGGTAGATAGTAAACGTGTTCCCTTCAAAAGATAAGGACTGTTTGTTTCTCGCCGCCCTGAGAGCTACGTTCCTGTCTCTGTAGTTCAGTAGGCGCGCTATAATGTGTCTCGGTACGCTGCCGGGAGGAGGGCTAGGCCCCAGGGCCCGGTGAGCTCGCTCCACTATGAACTGACTGGAAAAGGACTCAGCGCCAATAGCAGACACCAGCATTTTCTCCACGTATTCTTCCATTTTTCCTATGTTGGTGGACTCTGGTGTCAGGTTGCAGAGCTCCTCAGGGTCCGGGTGATGCTAAGTAGGTCCACCTCCCGATATCCCCGTACTCCAACCAAAGGTTACAGAGCCCAGAGGCAATCAGGCGAGGGAAAGGATGGGGGAAAGGGTCAGCAGGGACAGGGTCCTGAAAAGACAAAAACAAACATAGACATGTCATATACACCACAGTCTACTCTCAGTAGGTCCCACTACAGATTTGTGGTTTCCAACTCCAAACTCATTCATCCTAACCAAACAAGATTTTAGCCAACTAGGCTCCAAGAACCCCTGCTTGTTCTAAATCACTATTCCCTTCTTGTGCTAGTCCCTACTCTTTATATATAGATGAGTACTGGCCACGAAGGCTTCCACGGTGAACACACCGACGCCAATGATCCCTGCGTTGTAGCGCTCCTTCACATAGGGAATATCAACACGCTAGGGTTCCTAATTATTATGGTTCCCCCCTATGCACCGCTCCCATAGTAAGTCCCAATGTCACGCTCCCAAATTAATGCAAGCTCCTTCGAGCTATGAACCAAAGTCGCGCTCTTCCGGCGCTGCCAAATGAATGCAAGCTCCTCCGAGCTATGAACCAAAGTCGCGCTCTTCCGGCGCTGCCAAATTAATGCAAGCTCCTCTGAGCTATGAACCAAAGCCGCGCTCTTCCGGCGCTGCCAAAGTGAATACCAGCTCCTCCGAGCTAAAGTTAGTGGTGGTGCCTTTCAAGCGCTGACCTCAACGACTCATCCCAGCCGCTGTCTGGCGTGGTGAGGATGAAGGGGTTGGGTAGCCGCGGTCTGCGGGGAGGGTGAAGGAACTTGAGCTCAGCCGAGCTCTGTCCGAATCGCTCACCTGCTCTCTCCGTACTCCGCTCCGGCTCCTCTTCCAATTCCCGCCGGGACGCCTTGCTCCGAGAGACGGGGAATTGGAATACCTTCGAGTCGCTCGCTCCGTCACGCCGCTTCTCCTCAGACCGCAAATCCCGCCTGGACGCCAATCTCCGAGAGACGGGGGATTGCTTCCTCGGATTCAAAATAACGCACGCCTTCTGCCGTGCGCGACGTCCTCATATAGACGCCCACTTCCTGGTTCTGGGGCTGCTGGTACTTGTAGTTCTTAGACGCTAGGTAGGCGCCTAGAACCTTGATTCCTCACATCTGGAATACCTAGTACGCGAATGTTGTTGCGTCTACTGCGCGCTTCTAAATCCTCATTTTTTGCTGCAACAATTTTGAGGAGCTTGTCCATGTGGGCCAGTTGCGATGCGTGGCTTGATGTCGAGTCCTCCGCTTCGGAGATTCGCCGCTCCGCTTACTTTAAGCGATCATCATGTCCCTCCAATTTGTGTGCTATGGCGTCCATCCGGGTTGACATCTTATCCACCTTGTCAACAATGGTGGCGAACCCCTGTCGCACCTCCTGCAGTATTCTCAGCACGTCCGGGTTCAGGGGTGCAGCCCCTCCCTGGGCCCCAGCTCCCCCATCGACTTCACAGTCATGCGGCAATGCTCGGGAAGTCTTTTTCGCCGCCTCGAAATTCAGCTTGGGCTGCTTGGTATCCGATTTGGCCATATGCGTGTGGGGTACGAGCCTCCACGACAGCCCGACCTCCGTTCACTGAATCCGGCCTCTTAACTTGCCGCCCCCCACACTTTCTTCTCTCAGCTCCAGGGGGGGGACCTACACCTCCTTCGTGCACCAACTCCTGGCGTTCATGAATCTGCCTCCGAGCTCCGCCCTCCGCATCAAGGATGATTGCTGGCCGTCGGGCGCTCCGCCTCCGCGGGCCCCTCCTTCAGGTCCCTCGACTCCTATGCACACCCAAACAGTGGAGAGGCCAATGTAGCATCCGCGACCCCCTCCGCTTCAGGCCAATCCAGAATCCTCTTGGCGCTCGGGGTAAAGGCACCCACAGACAGGTAGTGGTCGCCAGATCTGCCGCCCTCAGAGGGCCTCCATCCGCAATCCAGGGGGAGAGCACAGAAATCCAACCTAGCAGCGGCCCACGTGCCGCAGTCCAGCCTGGGAAACGCAGGCCCCCTTGCCCCGCCGAGACAGGCTCCCCATTGCAAAGCTCTGCGGACAAAGTGCTGCAGGGGAAGGGCTCGATTGGCAGGCCAACTACCACAGTAGCCCGGTGGGGGCTCCTCACCTATCCCTCTCCGTCGCCTGTCCCCAGGCTGTTGGTCCGGTCCCCTCTCTCTTCTCTCTTCAGCCGCTATCACCGTCGCCCCCCGCAGTCTCTTCATAACTCCGCACCTGTTGAGGGAGGGGCCAGCGCCTCCTCACGGGCCCCACACCGGAGCGTTCCTCTCCGCCACACCTTTCACCCACGCGGGTCACAGCAGCTCGCAGCACCCGCCCGGTGCCGATCTTCTATCGCCGCACAGCAAGCCTCCGTGCTCCGTCTCCCCTCTACGTCCCAGACAGCCACTCAGCGCTCCTTTCCTCCCGAGCCGCAGCGCTGGTCGATACTTCCCCTGCCGAAGCCGCAGCCAGCGGGAGGAACTCAGCCCCGGTAAGCCGTCTCCCGGTCCGCGAAGTGCTCCTGGGCGCCGGCCTTGACTCCACGTGTGTGACCGTGGCCTCACGTTACAAGTGAGGCCGCTCCGGGGTACCACGTCACTCCGATCTTCCGCACGGAGAGAAGTTCCCGTGGTCCGTGCAGGAGGAGAATCCGCCCCCCAGCTCCGCTATTCTCACCGAGTCTGCCTCCATTGCAGCTCCTCCGTTAACTCGAGTCTCCGGGCAGGCAGAGCCCTTCTTAAGCAGGATAAATGAAAATTAAGGCACCAGACCGCAAGAGCCTCACATTAGTGTGCCCATTTTGCGTGTGCGCCCTCTAGCGCCCCCAACTTTATTCTTCCTTCCATCTGCGGTAGTGATTAAAAAGCAAGTGAAGATAGGGTTAAATATATATACCCTAACTATTAATCGGTCAACATGTTTCTGCCATAGCGACAATTAAGTTCTGGGCATTCGTCAGGCCCTGAATCCCTCAGTCACTCTGCTAGTAAAGGTGCAACAAAGAATAATAATCAATGAAATATATAAGGTACTTAGGCCTCTATACTTGACCACAGGTATATGTCATCAATGTTGTTGGTCAAAAGGCTCTGTAGGATAAAAAAACGAAAATTTACTATTTTAAGTGACCTATTGTGAAATTAAACCAACAACCTTCATGTGTACCCAATCAAAATAAATAAGATAAAATGTAAACTCTGTTACCTAAACATCATTGTTTATATTCCCACTCAACCGTCCACAGAGTCAATCACCTCTGTCGGTTTCTCTAGCAGGGATTACGGTGGAGCAGGTATGAACATATTTTACAGTTTGTGTGGTCCAGCACATGTTACAAACACCAACAGTTTATGTGGAAAGAGAACTTAACTGTAAAAATGTGTCTCATATCCTTAAACAACTAAAATCAACAACCCAAAATGGAGTGTACTATTTAAGGAGTTGGGTTCAATGGCCATTAGATCTATAATATTGGCATTCTTATAGGCAACTACCCTCAGCTGTCGCTAAATATATACTGAAAAACTGTGCATCGGAGTAGAACTCTCTACACCTAAAAATCTGTAACATTTTCAGTACCTATATTTATGTATGATATGTTACATAGGTACCGGATAGCTAGGCAGATGTATCTACGCAAACGCCCGCTCGTATGTCGTAGCAATGCGTTTTCTCATTTTCTGTCAATATTGATATCGGGCGATTGTATAAATGTTCGCCCTATAACCGTGTAATATATCAGGGCTAAAAACAGAAAGGTAACTCAATAAAGGTAATAATAGCAGCTAGTGCTCACCTAAAATACCGATCGGGTTCTCCTGTCTGACTCTATACATATACCAATAACATAAAATCTTTAAAAAAACAAGCCATTCTAATTAAACTAAAAAAGTAAACAACCTAAAATTTAGTAAAAATATTTTACACATCAACAATTATAAATATTGTATTTTTAAATAAATAAACACATAATAATATAAATTATAACAATATAAATTAAATGAGAAAACAAAATGTAATACATATATTATTCACACCATAATTTAAACAAAACTACTATAGTAAATATATAAAAATGTACTACTCTGACTAGACAAAAAGCAAAAATAATACAACTGGGTGAAATTTACAAATCTCCGTCCAGTACATGCAACAGTAGTGAAAGTGCTGGATTGCAGAGGGGAAAACTTGCTATTCCTACTCCAGTCAGTGCAACAGTAGGAAAAGTGTTGGATTCTGGAGGGGTAAAATGTGCTATTCCCACTCAGCAAATTAAGAAAAATATAAAAACGTACAAAAAACTACAAATATATCTAATATTAAAAAAAAAAAATCACAATATTAAATACAGATCACAAATAACTACAAATAATATTATAAATAAAATACCAAAATAATTTTCATACAGATAAATAATTTTATTTTTAAATTATTTAACAAAAATATATTTTTTACATACATTTAATTTAGTTACTTCCCACCCTACTACCGTACAAAACTCAAAACCTGCACCTAAAACTTAACTTTAACAAGCAAAGTATTTACACTAGTAATACAAATATTTATCAACAAACTAGTTATCATTAATCAAATATGAATTATTAATTGCTTAAAACTAATTTACTCCCTACCCCGTACCACCACAAAACCTAAAACCCACATCTAAAATATTTCTTCAAAACTTTTTATTGCACAATTAACATAATTAATTATCAATTAAACAAATATTAATTTAAAACGAAATATGAATTCATTAAAATTAATCATCTTTTCACCCTTTGCCCCTATGAACCCCACAACACACACCTAAAATGAAACTTAAAAAATAAAATATCGCCACAATTAAAATAATTAATTGTCAGTTAAATAATTAATAGTATTTAACAACTAATTATTAATTAATTTACATTAATTTACTCCCCACCCTTTACCCCTATAAACCCCACAAAGCGCACCTAAAATAAAAAGTCATTACACAATTAACTTTATTAATGATCAATTAATTAATATTAATTAAAGACTAATTATTAATTAATTAAAAATAAATTACTTCCCAACCTTTACCCCTTTAAACCTCATTCCGTACATAAAATTTACATCAATAAAAATTATTAGCACAATTAACATAATTAAATATCAATTAAATAAATAATATTAAATACAAATAATCTTCATATATATTATGATTAAATTACTTCCCATGCTATACCCCTATAAACCCACAACCCACTACGGGGCGAGTATCAGTTAATAGTATCCAGTAAAATCGGACCCAAACCTTTAATGAATTTGTCCATCTGATCATGAAGTCTATAAGTAACCCCTTCATAAGAGATGGTTTTATGCATTTCTTGCAACCAGGTTCTCGAGTCAGGCAACGATTAATTTTCCACAATCTAAGGATGCACATCTTTGCGACTGCAAGTGATGTGCAGGTAATAACGATGCAGCCATGCAGTTTGATAACTGGACAGCTACCGCAACAAACAAGGTGGCGCCCGAGAAAGTCATCAGAATAAGAAGATCCCAGGCGACATCGCCTTGGTATGGGCCTGAGCTGAAAAGATTGAAAGCCATCTGTAGGAAGGCGGAGCCTTCATGGAGAACTGACTATAGTAGAGAGCATAAGTCTGCTTATAACATAGCACCCCAACAATCCAAGGAGGCTATTATACAAGCAAAAACGACAGATTTTACTGCAAAAATAGAGGCGGCCACCAACTCCGCTAAGGAGCTTTTTAAATCCAGCCAATCCCTATCTAAACCGCAACAGAGCACTTCATTCAGCCCAGATCAAGCGTTCTGTGATAAAATGGCGAACTTTTCCCAGTCGAGGTTTCCGCTGATTTATGATGACCTTCGTAACAATGTGCAGGTTCATGAACGTGGCCTGAACAGAGCAGTGGAGGAGAAGACATTGCACTGCCATCTTAACAGTTTCAGCTCGCTTACTTCAAACGAAGTCAACAAAATCCTATTATCCAGTAAATCAGGGTCCCCGAAGGATCCGTGTCCACCGGCCATTATGCACCTGGTTTCCGGGTCTATCAGTAGATACCTAACCTGTAGGAAGGTGGAATCTGACTGCAAGGGTACCCCCACTTTTAGCTGATGTTTCACTGTTTTCGACTTAGTCTGGCTGGGATCCTGCTAATCAGGACCCCAGTCTATCTGCTTTCTCCCTAAAACTGATTGCATGTACTTTAGGTACACCACAGATTGGATTCTGGGGTACCCTTATCAGTCCCTAGTATATGGTACACCATGTACCCACGGCATAGTTACCCCAGAGGCCTGTCAGGGGCTGCAGCATGCCACCCCTGAGAGACCATTCAAAATGACACACTGCTCCCGGTTCGTGACTGTTTGTCTCTGTTTTACAGTGTTTCTTGCCCATTTTAACTTCTGCCAAAGTGCGCTTGTGTGCGATTTGATGACAGGGACTCAGTAATTTTAAAACTTTGTATTTTTGCTTTTAAGATATTCTGTATTAAAATCTTTTTACCTGCTGCTTTGCTCCGTTTGCACAACCTGTTCTCACTCTAATTGGCTGGTCCCCGTTCCGCCACGGCTTGTGCCGGTTGATGCGGAGGGACGTGAGGCCATTCCCGGGGCTCTCTGTGGTGACGAGCGATTTTCGGTTCCACCTAGGTCAGCACTCTAGTTGCACGCCCCGCCCACTCCGCCTACTTAACGCGGATCAGGGCGCGGATGCGCGCAGCGGCGCGCCGAAGGCGTGCCAAAGGCAAGCCCGTCTGTGCCCGTCCGCGCCTGACTGCTGCCAGACGCCAGACTCTCTGGAGAAAGTTGTAAGTACCAGATTGTCAATATGCTGTGCTACTCCAGTAGATTCTCTACGTCCGGCACGCATCAACACCTTCCTATGTTTTATGAGAAGCTTCATTCCGCAATCTATAGTAAAGAGGCGCCCAGTATCTGCTCCCAGGTACTGGATACTCCTCGCTCTAATGCCACTAAAACTGCCTTGAATTCTCTGTCGGCCTTATACTTAAACGCTAGGTCAATACCCAAGCACGCGATTGAGCTTTGGAGCCTTTTAGATGAAGAGAAGCCTGGGATTTGTTTTATTACTGAGACCTGGCTCCACGGTTTTACATCAGTAAGTGTAGCCACAGCGTTCCCTTCGCAATATCATCTGACACGGCTTGACAGAGAATCGGGAAGAGGCGGTGGTATTGTAGTAGCAACGGCAGCCCCTGCTGGGATCCGAGTACTGGAATCACTCTCTTCCATTCAGTTAGAGATTCTAATTTTTACTATAGACATTTCAGGCGCAGAATCATGGAATGGGGCATTGATATATAGACCTCCGGGCCCCAAGACGCATTTTGTCAATCAGTTGCTAGAATTTATTGCACCTCATGTACTAGCAGCAGATAATTTTATCCTACTTGGTGATTTTAATTACCATGCCGAACTGCCGCTAGGCCCCGACTCTGCCCACCTTATGGGGGCAATGCACACATTAGGATTAACACAGAAGGTGACTGGACCGACCCACTCTGCAGGTCATACCTTAGATTTGATATTTACAAATTCTTCCAAATTAAATATTAAATCCCCTTGCTCGGAGAGTCGGCATTATGGACTGACCATTCCATTCTCAAATTTAGTATGCCCATAACCATACACAGTAAAGATAGTTTAAAGAAAAGCACTTGGATACGGTCATGGCGTAAACTCTCAACGGATACCTTTTTATCTCATTTTGAGCCTTTATTATTAGGTGAGAAGGTTGATGCGGTAGACTCTGTTGCCAGTAATCTAGAATCCTCCATTTTGAAGACCCTCGATAAAGTCCTTCCTCTCACAAGGGTCCAAGTAAAAAGCAATGCTTCACCATGGTTTACTGCTGCATTAAAAACCGACAAACAACAATGTCGGGCCGCTGAACGCCAGTGGAGGAAATCCAAAACTGACGAACACCGCAGGAACTATAATAACCTCCACTCAATTTATATGAACAATATCAAATCCGCAAAACAGGCCTACCTTACCCAGCGTATTAACAATGCAGCTCACTCGAGTAAAGAGTTGTATAAAATACTGAAGGAATTCACTGCTCCCCAGGTCGAACAATCTTTTTTTGCACCTACCCAAGAGTGGGTTGACTCCATCGCTCTGTTTTTTGATAATAAAATCAAAACAATATATGCCTCATTCCCCTCTCAGGCAGATGAACATGGCTGTTATAAGGCTAACGTGAGTGTATTCATTCCTCCGTTAGAATTAAATGATGTCCCTTTATTAACAGAGTTTGAACCCATAACAAAAACTGAAGTCAGCGAAAGCCTAGGAAGGATCAAGTCTGGCTCTCCAGCCGACCCCTTTTCCCCCCCGCTCCTGTGCTAAAATGTTACCACTATTTGTGGATATTCTAACCACTGTTTTTAACCTGTCATTTAACCAAGCCACGTTCCCGCGGAGATGGAAACTAGCACAGGTTAAGCCCATCCTTAAAAAAACCCTGGCCGACCCTAGCATGCCTGCAAATTACCGCCCTCTCTGCTTCCCTATTTTGGGAAGGTATTGGAGTTTTTAGTCAACAAACGTCTCACTGCCTATCTTGAAACCTATAGGCTCCTCGATCCCTCCCAATCCGGCTTCCATGCGGCCCATAGCACGGAGACCGCAGTCATTGAAGTAGTGGATAACATCAGGCTTGCTTTGGACCGTCGAGAATCTGCAATCTTGGTCCTTTTGGATCTGTCTGCAGCATTCGACACCATCTCCCACAGTATTCTCAAACATCGTCTGTGGGAGATTGGTGTCAGAGGGAGGGCCTTGGGCTGGTTCGAGAGTTATCTGACAGACCGTTTCACTACGGTTTCCGTGGATGGGATCGTCTCCAGCTCATATCCAGTAACAGTTGGGGTCCTACAGGGCTCTATTCTCAGCCCTATGCTGTTTAACGTTTATCTAACACCTCTAGCCGATATCATCAGGTCTTATGTTTTTGACACACTATCGTATGCCGATGATACTCAGCTGCTAGTTACTTGTGACCCTGACCAATCTGACGTTCAAACCCGTTTTAAGAGCTGCTTGATTCAGATCAATGACTGGATGAACCAAAATATGCTCCAATTGAACGGTGGGAAGACGGAGGTTATTCTATTTGGGAAAGCTTTGGACTTGTGCCTGGTGGCCGTCAGAGCTGGGCACCTGTCCCTCACCCAAGCTAGCAGTCCGCAATCTGGGCATTACAATTGATAACTCTTTGTCCTTGAAGACCCATATAAACCAAGTGCTTGGGACTTGTTTTGGGATTATGCGCATGCTACGCAAGATCTTTAAATGGCTACCCATAGAAGCAAGGAAACCTTTGGTCCAGGGTCTTATTATCAGCCGCTTGGATTATGGTAATGCCCTGTTCGCTGCACTTAACCAGGATTTACTCTCCAAACTTCAAATCCTCCAGAACACGGCCGCTAGACTTGTTCTTAATCTCTCCTCCCGCACTCCCTCTGCCCCCACCCTAAAAACCTTGCACTGGCTTTCGGTTTGCCAAAGCGGGCGTTTTAAAATCTTAAGTCTCACTCATAAGACAATGCATGGCACCGGTCCACTATATCTGGCGAAAAAACTTCAATGGTATGTTCCAGGACGCTCTTTGCGGTCCAGTTCCAGATTTTTTCTTGTCCAACCTCGCATTCGGACAGTCCGCAATGGAGGTCGTTCCTTTTCATACTTAGCTCCTTTGCTTTGGAATAAACTTCCACTGGATCTGCTCTCTATAACGGACCATTTACTCTTTCGTAGAAAGCTGAAGACTTGGCTTTTCTCCCAATAAATGTTGATACATGTGCATTCTCAGTCACTTCCCGGTTTCTTTGTCTTGGTTGCTAGCGCCCTGAGACCTTTGGTGAATTGTGCGCTTTACAAAAATATTTGACATTTGACATTTGACACAACAGGTCTGCTACAGCAGCCTGTGTAAGGTGGTATATGCACCCCTTACTTAGATATCGGTTACCTATATCTATCCTAAATCACTGCACATATAAACCTATCTGTCACCCCTATGGCAGGCCTTATCAATTCTGAAGGCAGGGTGATGAGTTTTATGTGAGAGGGTGCCCCTGCATGAGCAGAGCCCCTCTGCAGCCTTCGGAACCTTTATTCTGGGGTTGTTTGTGATGCAACCAAACCATATACTCTTAAGTGCATTATAACCTCGCGGTAAATGCTAACTTTGGAATGGCTGCACGGAAACATGTCGTGTTTGGTGTCAACACCTTGGAATCATACCTCCACACCTGTAACTGGTGTGGGAGGTATGATTTCACACTACTAGAGGGCAAACATGACAGCACCGGTACACCCAGTACCAGCTTCACAGACCCTGGCATCACAAAATGGATGCTGCCAGCCACAGACATGAGTCTGCCCTCCGGCTGCTGGACGAAACTCCGGCAGGGGACGGCTGGACAATAGGTTTCCTGTCACAGGGAGGTGTGACCACCTCCTAGACAGGCTTGAGTGTATTGGGGCTGGGTGGGTGCACTCCAAGAGTGCTTGGAAGTCTACACTGGGGGCATATTTGGTGTCCCTGTGCATAGTCCAGCTCGAACCGGTTGCAGGGGCTACTAGCCCCTGCTCTGCCACGAAACTGGACAAAGGATATGGGTGTAGCCACCCCTCTGTCCTGACCCTCCCATAGGTGGCTGCCAGAGTTTGTCCCACCCCTTCCTTGGGTATAAAGTAGGAACCCCTGACTACAGGACTTTAGATTTACCTGGACGAATCTCTGCTACTGAATCCCAGAACTTCCACTATCTACACGACGTTGGATAACCGAAGAATCTCCCTGGGAGTAAAGGAGTTACTCCCCTGCAAGGCAGGCACCAAAGACGCATCTATCCAGTTTGCAAGTACGCAGATCCTGAAGGACTCCGAAGACTTTGCAACACAGGAGGTGGGTTCCCAAGCTTCCCCGAGGCTGATTTATGCTCTCAGCAATCCTGAGATCCAAAGCCCTCGCGGAGACCGTGCAACCTGAACCCCTGGACACCGTGCACATTTGCAGCAGCATATGCTTCTTGGCAATCCCTGAGGCTGTGCTTTGAGCTACTTGTAGTCCAGACCCCAAGCAGTGATTCCACTGAGGATTACTGGCCTACACTCTTCGAGTGACTTGTGGGCTGGTATTTAGTGATTCCTCTTGAGCTCCTTTCGCGATCCCTTGTCCGTCGACTTGTGGGTCCCTGAGAAGGGTACTTTGACTTTTAATGGGCTTACCTGGTTGCTCCAGATGTGCCCTGACTCTCCATCGCTTGGGGAGTCCACAGGACCTTGCTGGTCCACACCAAAGTCATTTTACTCTCACCGCGTCGGTTGCTGTTGCCAAGGCTTGTTGGTCTGGACACCGACCCCCCCAGCACTCGACATCCTTTGTGGGACAGCTCGCCTGCAGACTGTGGTTGTCATCAACACCTCCTGGTCTCCGTGGCAGTGGAATCAAGCTTCACCTCATCGCACCTGAAACACCCAACATCGGTGGGCATTCGTCTATCATGCCCCTGGTCACTGGCAAGTGACCCAGACTCTGTCCCCTCTGCCTTCAGGTTCTTCACATCTTCAATCCTGGCTTGGATCGCACCAGTCACTTTTCCTTTCCATGGCAGCAGCACTTTGCAGCAACTCTCCGTTGACGACATCAAAGATTCCCGACACCGTTTAACACCTATGGACCCGGCTTCACTGGGTTAGGTAACACGAGTACTCCAGTGCTCACGTAGGTGCTGACCTTAGAACCTTCTAAGTCTGAAAGGGTTTGCTCCAAGTCCTCTCCTAAGTGTCCTTAAACTCTAAAATTCCAACCGTGACTTTCCCATAGGATTGTACGCAGCTCGCGGCTGTGTTCTCACACTGCACGCTTACCCCTTGGGTCCCCTGTGTCACCACTTTGGGTGGTTCCTTGGGGTCCCAGTGATTCTACGTGCTCTAGGCACTGTGTCTAGTCAAGTCGGGGTTGTTATACCACTTTCTTAATATATGGTTTGGTCTTCCCCTGGGGCCTATTGTATATTGTGCTATTTACTGTCGTTTTAGAACTGTAAGATTATGTGCCTTGCTCTCTAATCTCATAAAGAGGTTAGTAGAGAGTGTTCAGAAATAAATACATATATTTTATATATCCAAAAACGATCACCCATTTATAGATATATACCTTGTGTGGTTCTCCTTTCATTTAGTCATTCAGGAGGTTACAATCTGGTAAACCAAGCTGCTTTACATTCCTTCGAGACTTAGCCTGAAGGCTGCTCCCCATAGCTACCACTAGGATAGCTTTCAATAAAGGTTGTCTTAAATCTAATCATCAATAAGGTTGTTTGGACTGGTGCAAGTTGCCCACTAGAACTAGTGGACAGCATATACCAGGCCAACTTCTCACATAACCCCCCTCCTAAATCAAGTAGTTGAGTCGGGGACATACCCGTCGGTCTGGAAAAAAGCCTGCATCAGACCTATTCTGAAAAAGCCGGCCCTTGATCCCTCGGAGGTCAATAACTATCGACCTATTTCGCGTCTGCCGATTGCAGCCAAAATTCTCGAAAGGTCGATAAACCAGGAGCTAACTTTATATTTATATGGCAACAATCTGCCCGACCCAAGTCAGCATGGCTTCCGGTCGTGTCATTCGACAGAGACCGCGTTGGTCATGGCAACAGTGGAGATTCGTAGACAGGTAGATGGGGGGGGGGGGCATCCTGATCCTCCTAGACCTATCAGCAGCATTTGACACCGTGAATCACACGGTGTGAGTGCGGCGGCTGAAGGCAGTGGGGATTGGGGATCTGGCTCTGTCCCTTCTCTCCTCATTTCTGGACGCTAGGGAACAGACCATACATTGAGAGAATCTACAATCGGAATCCTTCCTTCTCCCGTGTGGAGTGCCGCAGGGATCTGCACTGTTGCCAGCTCTGTTCAACATATGTCACCCCACTCGCCAGTCTCATCAGAGAGCATGGTTTCTCACTTGTGTCGTAAGCAGACGACTCACAGATTGTCATCTCTGTATCTACACAGTCCGAGTCCACTGCCGCCAGCTTCCATGCTTGTCTGACTCACATCATGAGCTGGATGAGCAGTGACTATCTTAAGATCAACACGGACAAAACGGAGGTGATGGAGTTTGGCAACGGTCCGTCCCCGTGGAACCACACTTGGTGGCCGATAGAGGCCGGTGAATGTCCCGTCCCATCAGCCAAGGTCAAGAATCTGGGGGATATTTATGATGACCAACTTAGTTTTGCGGCCCAGATCAACCGTGTAACCTCTTCCTGTTTCTTTGTATTGAAGCTTCTTCGGAAGGAGTTTCCCTTTCACTCCCCAGGAGCTAAGAAACAGTGGTAGTGGCTGTGGAAACTTAAACTGCACAGTACCTTGAATTCACGTGTACCTTAAACACACAATTCTCGCAGCGAGGCAGCTGGGTGTGTTAGGACGCTTGAGCGGGTAGATCTCACCTCACAGGTAAGTTGATTCTTAAATCATATGATGGAAGAAGCTAAGCCGATTCACCACCGGTTTCCGTCTTCGTGGGTAGTCCCGGTCGTCGCCGGTGGTTCAGGGTATGAAGGCTTCTTCTTTATTTCAGGAAGATTAGTAACAGCGTCCCAACCACAGGGGGTTCAGCAGCAACTGACCACTGAAGAACCCTGTAACCAGGCACCTGCATTCTAGATAACTCACTAAGCAAGGATAAACAGCATAAGGAAATACGGAAATACCACAGTGGCCCTTATCCTTTCCCGGTTAGATTATTGCAATTAACTTTTTATAGGCATGACAAGGCTCAGAGGGCTAAATTGCAAGCAATACAGAATGCGGCAGCTCGTCTATTACTAAACATTCCAAAAGGCCACTCTACCTCTGCTGCCATCAGGTTGTTTCCTTGGCTCCCGATACAGCAGCAAATGGAATTTAAAGCCTTATGCCTGGTTCACAAGACATTATATGGCGGAGGGGCAGCAGACTTTCATAAATGTTTCTCCTGGTATACTCCCACGAGAAACCTTAGATCCTTAAACACGGGTCGCATCTGTAGCACTTAAATCAGTAGAGCCAGATGGGGAGGCAGGGGTCTATCACACTGTGCAGCCAGGCTATGGAACCAACTGCCTATCACTGTGAGACTTCAACCAAACAGACAACGGTTCAGGAAACTGCTAAAAACCTGGCTGTTCCCCGCGGTCTAAATAGGTCTGGTACAGCTGTATGCGGTCCCTCTATTTTCTCACCTCCCTAGTGCCAAGACGCCTCGGCATTCAAGCGCTTTATAGACTCTATCCTATCCTATGTGGCAAATCATTTAGGGGCTGATTTTGATGCCAGGTGCGATTGCTCCCGCCCGATACTGACTTGGTCCTGGGATCGACTGACACTCTGACGGTGGTCCCAACCGGCCCATTACAATGGGACCGAACACTGTTCGGACACATGCTCTCTTTTCTCAAGGGGAGCTCATGGTACAGCCGTAAACCGGCCATAACTAAATCTCCCACTGAGAAAAGTGAGGTGCAGTTCATCCTTGCACCCCGCGGCAGGAACCTCAAGGTGCCTGCCACAAAGGGCAGGGATCTACAGGGGGCACCATAGGTGCCCCCTCAGCCTCCAAACGGAGGCTGTGAACCAAAGGGGGTCCTGCTGGGGGCTCCCAAACACTCTTCCGACATGGTTTTCATGACCGACAGGCCGGTATGGAAACCGTGCATTGTAATCTCAGGGGCAGGAAGGTCCGTCCTTGAGATTACTGGCCGGCTTCTGAATGGCCGACGGGCTCTCCGATCTCATCTGAAGCCAGCAGGAATGAACGGCCGGTTTACTTTACGACGGCCTCCATCATTATGAGGCAGTCGGAAAATAAACTGCGCTGCCCATTGCGATGCAGCTCTGAGGGCTCTGACCGCAGGTTGGATCCTTTACTGCTTGCATTGTAATCGGCCCCTTAACAATTTAGATATTGTCTGGCATGTGAGTGGGCATGAGAGCATCATGTGAAAGGGCTGCATGGCATGTGAGTGATCCTGATATCATCACATGAAAGGGTTGCCTGGCATGTGAGTGGGCATGAGAGCATCACATAAAAGGGTTGCCTGGCATGTGAGTGGGCATGAGAGCATCATGTGAAAGGGCAGCCTGGCATGTGAGTGGCACGAGAGTATCATGTGAAAGGGCTGCCTGGCATGTGAGTGGGCATCAGAGCATCACATGAAAGGGCTGCCTGGCATGTGAGTGGGCATGAGAGCATCATGTGAATGACCTGCCTGGCATGTGAGTGGGCATGAGAGCATCATGTAAAAGACCTGCCTGCATTGTGAGTGGGCATGAGAGCATCATGTAAAAGACGTGCCTGGCATGTCAGTGGGCATGAGAGCATCACATGAAAGGGTTGCCTGGCATGTGAGTGGGTCTGGGAGCATCATGTGAAGACCTGCCTGGCATGAGATTGGGCATTACAGCATCATGTCAAAGACCTGCCTGGCATGTGAGTGGGCATGAGAGCATCATGTGAAAGGGCTGCCTGACATGTGAGTGACCCTGAGAGCATCACATGAAAGGGTTGCCTGGCATGTGAGTGGGTATGAGAGCATCATGTGAATACCTGCCTGGCATGTGATTGGGCATTATAGCATCATGTGAAAGACCTGCCTGGCATGTGAGTGGGCATGAGAGCATCATGTGAAAGACCTACCTGGCATGTGAGTGGGCATGAGATCATCATGTGAATTACCTTCCTGGCATGTGAGTGGGCCTGAGAGCATCATGTGAATGACCTGCCTGGCATGTGAGTGGGCATGAGAGCATCATGTAAATGACCTGCCTGGCATGTGAGTGGGCATGAAAGCATCATGTGAAAGACCTGCCTGGCATGTGAGTGGGCATGAGAGCATCACTTGAAAGGGTTGCCTGGCATGTGAGTGGGCATGAGAGCATCATGTGAAAGACCTGCCTGGCATGTGAGTGGGCATGAGAGCATCACTTGAAAAGGCTGCCTGGCATGTGAATGGGCATGAGAGCATCATGTGAAAGACCTGTCTGGCATGTGAGTGGGCATGAGAGCATCACTTGAAAGGGCTGCCTGGCATGTGAGTTATTCAGTGAGTGAATCCAGTGAGTTAAATACCAATAACACATGCTATGCTTTATATCCGAGGGTAACGCTTGGACTAGACGCCATTTCTGCGCCTGGTGAATATCTGGAGTAGGTGTACTTGTAGCCCCTCCCCCTAAACCCCTCCCCCTCTACCCCTCCCCCTCCCCCTCTATCCCTCCCCCTCCCCCTCTATCCCTCCCCATACCTCATACTCGAAGCCTTTGATGCTTGTTTGTACCTCTGAGTGAGACTCTTTGCTTCCTTATCAATGTAATCCTGTGTTCCTTGGGTGGTCAGTGAGTGACTATGGAGCAGGCTTTATCATTCTCTAGAATGTTCTTTCACGCACCCCTCCTCTGCAGGGCAGTGTGCAGTCAGGTTCATTCACAGATGTGCCTTACCTCCCCTCCTGGATCAAGGAGAAATCCTGCTCATAAAAAGGGCTTTGGAGCTGTTGCATTAGGCTTTACGTTTGATCCCCATGACAGGCCGGAGCTGGCAACATCTGTGCTTGCAACACACCTCTGGCAGGCGCGGGCTCTGACCATCTATCTCTCTGCTGAGAGGTTTGGCCTCGGTCCCTAGGACTCCACTGACTACCAGAGCTGGAATTCGGTTACTCAACGTTTACAAGTGGTGAGTGTTGTTCTGTGTTGTGCAGATGTTGGCTTGGCCTTCCAGGTGTGGTTTGTGGGCCAGCGATTGGTCAATCACGAATGACGGTGGATCCGCCTTGGAACATTCTGTAGCACATCAATCTTTGAAGCCTGGTAGATGGAGCTGCTGCAGAGGGGAGTGGACTGAGGGCCTGCCAGCAGGATGGACTGTGGTTCAAAGGATAGGCTATTGCCAGAGCTCAAAGTAGCAAATGACAGTTAGAAAGATGCTCTGCAGGCCCGCGATGCTCTTCATCGACTGATTAATGTCCCACAGGCACTCTCACTATGTACCAGCTATACAGGACGTGATCTGTGGTCATGCCCCGCAGCCACTCTCACTACCCACCTAAGCCTTGGGACAAGGTCTGTGCCATGCCCTGCAGCCACTCTCACTACCCACCCACTCCGCGGGACAAGGTCTGTGCCATGCCCTACAGCCACTCTCATTACCCACCCACTCCGCGGGACAAGGTCTGTGCCATGCCTTGCACCCATTCTTATTATGCACCTGCTCTGCGGGACAAGGTCTGTGTCATGCCCCACAGCCAATCTCACTATATACCCAGTCCACAGTAAATGGTCTGTGGTGGTGCCCCTCAGTCACTCTCTCTATCAACCTACTTCACAGGGTGTGGTCGTGTCCTGCAGTCACTCTCACTATGCACCTGTCCCACATGTCCTGGTCTGCGGTTATGCCCTCGAGCCACTCTCACTATCCACCTGCTCCGCAGGACGTGGTAGGTGGTCGTGCCATGCAGCCACTCTCACTTTCCACCTTCATCCCAGGCCATGGTCGGTGGTGCTGCCCCCAGCCACTCTCTCTATCCACCTTCTTCAAAGAGTGTGGTTGGTGGTGGTGCACCCCAGCCACTCTCACTGTCCACCTGCTATACAGGATGTGGTCTGCGGAAATAGCATGCAGCCACTCTCACTGTCCACCTGCTATACAGAACGTGGGCTGTGGCCATGCCCAGCAGCCACTCTCACTGTCCACCTCCTATACAGGACGTAGTCTGTTGCCATGCCCTGCACCCACTCTCACTGTCTGCCTGTCCCACAGGGCATGGTCTATGCTCATGCCCTGTAGCCTCTTTCACTATCCACTTGCCCCACAGGATATGGTCTGTGGACATGCCTCCCTGCGACTCTCAATATCCACCTGCCCCACACGGCGTGGTCTGTGGTCATGCCCGACAGTCACTCTCACTCTCCACCTGCCCCACAAGGCATGGTCTGCGGCCATGCCCTGCAGCATCTTGAGGCAGGGCGCGGCCTTTGAGCACCCCCTGCTCCCGACCTCACTCTCACCATGAGACCCTGCTCCCGACCTCACTCTCACCAGGGGATCCTGCTCCCGACCTCAATCTCACAAGGGGACCATGCTCCCGACCTCACTCTCACCAGAGGACCCTGCTCCCAACCTCACCCTCACCAGGTGACAATGCTCCCGACCTCACTCTCACCAGGGGACCCTGCTCCTGACCTCACTCTCACCAGGGGACCCTGCTCCCGACCTCACTCTCACCCAGGGACCATGTATGCTCCCAACCTCACTCTCACCAGGGGACCCTGCTCCCGACCTCACTCTCACCACGGGACCCTGCTCCCAACCTCATTCTCACCAGGGGACCCTGCAATCTGACCTGTAGACCCTGCTCCCAACCTCACTCTCACCAGGGGACCCTGATCCCAACCTCACTCTCACCATGAGACCCTGCTCCCGATTTCACTCTCACCAGGGGACCCTGCTCCCGACCTCACTCTCACCAAGGGACCCTGCTCCCGACCTCACTCTCACCACGGGACCCTGCTCCCAACCTCATTCTCACCAGGGGACCCTGCAATCTCACCTGTAGACCCTGCTCCCAACCTCACTCTCACCAGGGGACCCTGATCCCAACCTCACTCTCACCATGAGACCCTGCTCCCGATCTCACTCTCACCAGGGGACCCTGCTCCCGACCTCACTCTCACCAGGGGACCCTGCTCCCAACCTCACTCTCACCAGGAGACCCTGCTCCCAACCTCCCTCTCAACATGAGAACAGGCTCCCGACCTCACTCTCACCTGGGGACCCTGCTCCTGACCTCACTGTCACCAGGGGACCCTGCTCCCGACCTCACTCTCACCAGGGGACCCTGCTCCCGACCTCACTCGCACCAGGGGACCCTGCTCCCGACCTCACTTCACCACGAGACCCGGCTCCCAACCTCACTCTCACCTGGAGACCCTGCTCCCAACCTCACTCTCACCAGGAGACCCTGCTCCCAACCTCACTCTCACCAGGAGATCCTGCTCCCAACCTCACTCTTACCAGGGGACCCTGCTCCAGAACTCATTCTCACCGGAGACCCTGCTCCCGACCTCACTCTCACAAGTGGACCCAGCTCCTGACATCACTCTCACTAGGGGACTGTGCTCCCAACCTCACTCTCACCAGGGGACCCTGCAATCTCACCTGTAGACCCTGCTCCCAACCTCACTCTCACCAGGTGACCCTGCTCCCAACCTCACTCTCACCATGAGACCCTGCACCCGATCTCACTCTCTCCAGGGGACCCTGCTCCCGACCTCACTCTCACCAGGGGACCCTGCTCCCGAGCTCACTCTCACCAGGTGACCCTGCTCCCGACCTCCCTCGCACCAGGGGACCCTCCTCCCGATCCCACTCTCACCAGGAGACACTGCTCCCAACCTCACTTTCACCTGGGGGACCCTGCTCCCAACCTCACTCTCACCTGGAGACCCTGCACCCGATCTCACTCTCACCAGATGACCCTGCTCCCAACCTCACTCTCACCAGGAGACCCTGCTCCCAACCTCACTCTCACCAGAGAACCCTTCTCCCGACCTCAGTCGCACCAGGGGACCCTGCTCCCGAACCTCACTCGCACCAGGGGACCCTTCTCCTTTCCGCACTCTCACCAAGGGACCCTGCTCCCACCATCACTCTCACCAGGAGACGCTGCTCCCAACCTCACTCTCACCTATAGACGCTGCTCCAAACCTCACTCTCACCAGGGGACCCTGCTCCCAACCTCACTCTCACCAGGAGACCCTGCTCCCAACCTCACTCTTACCTGGAGATCCTGCTCCCAACCTCACTCTCACCAGGAGACTGCTCCCAACCACACTCTCACCAGGAGACCCTGCACACAACCTCACTCTCACCTGGAGACCCTGCTCCCAACATCACTCTCACCAGGAGACCCTGCTCCCAACCTCACTCTCACCAGGGGACCCTCATCCCAACCTCACTGTCACCATGGGACCCTTCTCCCACCCTCACTCTCACCAGGGGACCCTGCTCCAAACCACACTCTCACCAGGGGACCCTACTCTTAACCTCACTCGCACCAGGGGACCCTGCTCCCAACCTCACTCTCACCAGGGGACCCTGCTCCCAAGAGACCCTGCTCCCAACTTCACTCGCACCAGGGGACCCTGCTCCCAACCTCACTCTCACCAGGGGACCCTGCTCCCAAGAGACCCTGCTCCCTACCTCACTCTCACCAGGGGACCCTGCTTCCTACCTCACTCTCACCAGAGGACACTGCTCCCAACCTCACTTGCACCAGGGGACCCTGCTCCCAACCTCACTCTCACCAGGGGACCCTGCTCCCAACCTCACTCTCACCAGGGTACCCTGCTCCCAACCTCACTCTCACCTGAAGACCCTGCTCCCAACCCCACCTGATGAATACAGGCCCCAGCTAGGCCCGCAGGACACAAGGGTTCGCTCTCCTGTAATGGAATCTATAAGGAAGTTGGCACGGAAACTGCAAAGTACAAAGACAGCATTTATTAACCCTTAAGGGTGGTCCTACAATACACACAACACTCTTCAGTATTGCATAGAGTAGCACAAAGAACTTACGTACATGGTCCCCTTTTATACACAATACAGGGGCTCATAAGTGGGTGGATACAACATGAGGCCGAAGAACATTACCATTTATGGTCATTTTCGATACTGAATCAATATGTGGGCGGAGCTAACGCACTCCTTGAGCCCGCGAAGACATGGTCAAGCAAGGCTAACTGATAACAGATGTGGTCAAGTCTGGGCATGTGCCAGATGGACAAAGGAGCTATTTATAGACTGTTACTAGGCAGATTGCAAGAGCAACTAACACAGAGGTTGGACTCTTCTCGTGGGGAACACGTGGAAGCATGACAATACAAAATGGAGTCCAAGCTTCGGTCAACATAACAGAGAAAACACGATCTATAAAAGGGAAATTAATGTCTTTAGTAAATGCTTAATCACATCGTTGTTTCAATTTACAACAGACGACCCTTTCAGCATTTACTGAAGACATCCGGTTTGTTAGGATAATCATCATATATGTCAATTGTCATCATTTCTTCAACTTCTTTAGCTAAACGTTTCTGGTGGGCAACATCGGCAATAGCTTTCTTATCAGGGATACAGAATGATACACATAATGAGCAGAGCAAGGGACCACATTGAACGCAGATACAGCACGAAAACAGAACCGCCACAATAATGCAGAGACCAGTTAGAACCTTCCATCCCCAGGCGGTAATTTACGCCCAAAACCATCCAGAAAAGGACCAAGTGCCGTTTTCTGTATGGATCTCAGCTGCAATTTTATGCAGTTTATTGATAGCATTATAAACTGATGGCGTATGATCAGGAATAAACACACAACAGCTACTTCCAATAATTTTACATGCTCCTCCTCTGTCAGCTAGCATAACGTCTAATACCATACGATTCTGCAATGCAACAATTCTAGTAATCTGCAATTCCTCCGTAAGATTCCCAAGAGCAGCAGCAGTCTGATTTGTCACAGCTTCTACCACTCTTGTTAATCTTCGGATCTTCCTACTGTTCAGGGCAGCTCCAACAAAGAAAAACAGGCCTAGGTTAAAATCAATATACTGTTGCAGACTGGTATCAGTCTGATCCACATCGTCAATTGATAAAGTACGTTTATACCTATTTACAGTCACATTATTCAATAATTTCAGATCCTTATGATAAGATGCGGGAGCTAGGAATACAGGAGGTAACAGAAATGATACATAGCATACCCCAGACCACCCAGCCGGCAGACGGTAATAACCTTTATTTCCACACACAAAGTACGTATTATGGGAGGCTAAGAAGGTACTATTGTTCAACCCATCAATATTCAAAACAGTAATGCAATCACTAACACCAACAGGGATGAAACCCACACTCTGGACACACAGATCCGCTTGAGCTTGTGCTACTTGGATCACAAATTTGTCTTTTCCCACAGTGTCTCTTGTGTTCGTGAAGATGTAGGGAATGGATTCATTGTCTGGTCGGTACTCTTCCCACTCCCAAATTGTCCCATTCGCTTGTGGATACCCATTTTTGTCTTGATGGCATTCTTTATTAAGTCTGAAAAGCAATCGTCCCACTGTCGGTTTCCGAGTGGCAAAAAGCAAAGTATACCATGCTCTACAAGAGCCATTATGAGAGAAAGGAAGTGGTATAAATGGCGTTCCTCCTTTCTTCTGATGAGCTGGCATCATCCCACATATCCAACAGTTCGTAGCATTCGTAGCAACGTGGGTATGATGCAGCATCTGGATGAAAGTGTTATTCAAGTAAGATTGTCGATGCTTCAACTCTTGATACGGTAATGTATAAAAGTAGTGCTCCTCAGGCACCGGAGTTGTCAACACAAGAATCTTCCGAGCGGGAGTTACATCCTCCACGAACCATGTGGTTATCCCAACAATGGCTACTGTCAACATGAACCCTAATGCACAAAGGATTTTCTTTTTCTCCATATCAAAGCAAAAATAAAAACCCAATATCTTCCTGAAACTAAAAGTCTGTCAGAACTCTTCCCCTTGGGCAGCGGTTGATTTCTTCACCAGCGGGCCAAGACGAGTGTCGCTACACTAATGCAGGGCTGATCCCCCCCCCTTGCCTCATCGGCTCTCCGTTTCACTAACCCAAGGGCCGTTCTGACAGTATGTCCCGGTACTGGAAAACTCACTTCCTTGGTCGAAGATGATATCGCCTTCCTCCAGGAGTCGCGTGGTCCGGAAAGAGCTCCTCAGTGGCACTTGGCTCCGCAGCACGGCCTGTCTCTGCAGCCAAAATTTCTCGTTGATCGGTCAGCACGGCAGGTTCCACCAATCCGGGCGGCACCTTCCTACAGTGCAGAGAGTGGATCCAATTCTTTCGGTTGGAGACTCGCACAGCCGTCCTCGTTGCGAGGAGGACCTGCTCAGGGCCCACCCATCTCGGCTCCAAACTGTTCGTTCTGTCGAAGACTTTCACCATGACATGGTCACCAGGCCGGAGACCATGTCCTTCGCCGGTAGACCGATCAGGGAGCGCCTCTCGGACCTGTTGATGGATAGAAACCAAGTTATCCGTTAACTGTGCCAGATAATCGCTCATCATTACACAAGGTACATCATACACAGCCTTAGGTCTGGGTGGACCCCAAATATTCATTGGGCGTCCAAAAACAATCTCATATGGCGTAAGGCCAGTTCGAGAGTGCGGTACTGATCTAATTGACAATAACACCAGTGGCAGAGCGTCTGGCCAAGTCAAAGACGTCGAAGCTTGAATTTTGGCGATCTTAAGCTTCAGTGTACCATTATACTTCTCAACTAGGCCTGCAGACTGAGGGTGAAACACGGCGTGGAACTTCTGAGTGATGCCTAGGCCCTTCAAGACATACTTTATAACATCCGCTACAAAGTGAGGGCCGTTATCACTCCACAAAAGTCTACAAACGCCATATCGAGGGAAAAACTCTTTCAGCAGCATCTTCGCAGTAGTCATTGCAGTATTGTCTTTCGTAGGGTACGCTTCAACCCATTTGCTGAAAGCGCAGACCACTACTAGAACATACTTCAGATTGTTACAGCGCTCAAGCTGGATATTATCCATCTGCAAAACCTCGAAGGGTGCAGTAGGTGTCACAAACCCTCCTGCTGGGGTTCGAGTACCTTTTCCTGGGTTATACCTCAGGCAGATCATACAGGTCTGCACCACTCTCTTCGCTGTGCTAGCAATCTCTGGATGCTCCCAAACTTGGGTAAGCAATTTTACAATTGCGGAAGCTCCAACATGTGCTAGCCCATGTGCCATCTGAACCATAGGTTGTACAAAAGCCGTGGGTAATTTCCATCTATCCATCTGCTTATTTCTCCAGCAACCCTCGTCATCCAGTTCTCCCTCGCTAGCCCATTGTTCCCGCTCTTTGTCAGAAGCGGTCCTTTGCATTTCTCGCACTTCCTCCTTCGCATCGTGCCATCTCTCCACCTGTGATTTTACTACATACATGGCAGTAGTACCGGGCTGCATCGCAGTCTCCCGTGCTACTCGATCCGCTAACGCATTCCCTTCTCCAACTTTATCAACTACTTTCCTATGGGCGCTACACTTAACGATGGCAATTTTCTTAGGGTATGTCAATGCAGTTAAAAGATTATGAACTAACTCTCCATGCATTATCTGTACTCCATGTGACGTTAAAAACCCTCTCTCCTTCCAGAGTAGGCCGAAGTCATGCGCTACTCCGAAGGCATAGCGGCTATCTGTATAAACATTCACACATAGTCCTGTACTGAGCTCACATGCTCGTGTTAATGCTATCAGTTCCGCTGCTTGAGCTGATTTCTGTGGTATGCGTGCTGTCTCCACTATCGTGTGTAATGTGGTAATTGCATATGCTGCTGAAGTCGTACCATCTGGTAGCTTCAGACAGGATCCATCCACCCACAGTTCTCCATCTACATCTGGAAAGGGCGTATCCTGGAGATCAATACGACCCTTTGTTTGTTCCTCAGTCACGAGAATACAATCATGCGCTTTCCGCGCCTCAGGCTGGGTTTCGGGGTATGGCAACAATGTTGCCGGGTTTAACGTTACGCACCTTTTCAACGTAATATGAGGAGCCAAAAGCGTCAACTCATATCCCGTTAAACGGGCACTGGTCAAATGCTGCGTCTTTGTTTGATTAAGCAGGGCATCGACAGCATGGGGGACTAATACCAACAGCTTATGAGATAACACAATTCCCTCGCTTTGGCGTATTGACACAGCTGTCGCCGCAACCGAGCGAAAACACCCTGGTAATGCTCGGGCGACAGGATCAAGTACAGCCGAAAAGTATGCACATGGGCGCTGCTTATCGCCGTGCATCTGCACTAAAACTGACAATGCACATCCATCTTTCTCATGCACATACAACGAAAAGGGTTTTGCATAATCAGGGGTCCCTAACACTGGTGCTGAACAAAGGGCCTGTCGTAGTTGCTGAAAAGCAGTATCACACTCATCTGACCAAGGGATTGGGATAGGCGTGTCCTTTGTCAAGAGGGCTAACAATGGCTTAGCTATGTGCGAAAACCCCAATATCCACTGTCTACAAAAAGAAACAAGGCCCAAAAATGCACGCACATCCTTCTGTGTGGACGGTCTCGGTGTATCAAAAATTACTTGGATACGATCCGGTGTGAGTGCACGTCCCTCCTTAGACAAAAGGTGACCCAAATAAGTCACCTTTGGTCTACAGAATTGCAATTTCTTTCTAGATACCTTATGATTGTGGGACGCTAAAAAGGAAAGTAAGGATAACGTACTTTTTTCACACAACTCTCGGGTGTCAGCCGCCAGCAAGATGTCATCAACATATTGAATGAGGGCGACCCCCTCGAGCAGAACAAAGGAATCCAATTGTCGTTTCAAAGCCTGACTGTAAATGCTAGGGCTTTCTGTATAGCCCTGGGGAATCCTACAGAAACGATAAGATCTATTATTTAATGTAAACCCAAAAAGATATCGGCTATCAGGGTGAATGGGAATAGAAAAGAAGGCATTCTTCAAATCAATTACTGAGAACATGGTCGCCGTAGGCGGGACCAAGGTAAGCAACGTCGTGATATCGGAAACCACTGGGTATTGAGGTATCACGATCTTGTTCACTTCTCTCAAATCAATTATAAACCGATAAACTCTGGCATCCGTATCCTTTTTCAGTATGGGAAGAATCGGACTGTTACAAATGTTATAGGGGACTTCCTCGACTACCCCAACCATTATCAAATCCTGCACTATCTGGATGAGAGCCTCCTCCCCCTCCTGGGAAATACGGTACTGTGGGAGGCGTGGTAACACCGCCCCCTCCTGGACGCTAATGTGGACCGGTGGAATCACCATTTGTCCTACATCAGTATCCGAAGTCGCCCACAAAGCACGAGGGAGGGTAGATAACAGCGCATCCTCTGACATCGTACACATCCGTTCAGATCGGGGGTAATTGTCATTCAATATTACCCGCACACCAGCAGGGGAGCAGCGGATAGTAGCCCTAAAATGCTTTAACATATCAAGACCCATAATATTGTCCGGTGTGTACGGGGCAAGCAGAAACGGACAGGGTGCAGAAAAAGAATCAACCTTAAACATGAGGGGCTGTGAAAGAGGGCTTCGGGAGAGTGTACCAACAAACCCTACCGATGTGACCATTAAGCCGGATGGGGGAGCCCCCGGAACCAATTGCTTAGATAGCGCACTACGTGTCGCTCCAGTATCCACTAGGAACTGATCAGTAGAGCCCAAAACCTCAGCCGATACATAAGGGCCCTTCTGATCGACTGGCACCTCAACTGATTCTAACCCCCATCCAACGCATTCCTATGCATGCTGAGAGTCATGGTACCCCGACCGGTCAATCCCTGACGCTTGATACTGATGCTGGCGATCGAAAACATTTGATCTATCTCGGTGCTGCCCAGCAGAGTCAAAACGAGCCTGTTCGTTAGAATTCCCTCGGAAGTTCGAGAAACCCCCTCTACCTCGCGGGCCACCGTGGGTATGCCCCTGACGCGATGCATGCAACACCGGGCAGTCCCTAGCCCAATGACCCGATTGCTTACAATACGCACATTGATTCCTATTCAAATCAGACCGGCCCGAGGGAGGACCATAAGATCCTCCCCTACCTCTATTACTACCCCGTCGAGGCGGGCCATAGACTTGTGCCAACATCACCTTTGTTTTCAAATCTTTCGATTTCTTTTCCTCCTGGCCCTTTGCTTCTTGCTCCTGACGCTCATAATACTGGGCGATAGTCAAGAGGGCCGTCGGTGTAGCGGAGGACCAAGAACTTTCACTCGCTTTTAGACGGGCCGCAACTGCCGGCAGCAGATTAGCCACATATTTATCCGCAAAAAGGTGGCGTCCCGTATCGTCGGTAAGCGACTGTCCACTAAAATCATGAAACGTCTCCTCAAAGCGTGTAAAGAAGTCCGCAACTGACTCATCAACTTTCTGTTTACATGCAGCTAACATATTCCAGTCAATCTTTTTAGGGGGAATAATTGTCTTCAACTTAGCCACAATAGCAGCAGGGAGATCTAAAATATTCTGGGGCGGTTTCTGCGCAGGCTTCCTCTCCCTATCCTCATCCTCCAGTTCAGACCATCGAGCCTTAAAAGTGGCAACATCATCTACCTTTCGCACAGATCGCCACATATCTGGTGGTAGAATAAGCCCAAAGAACAAATCTATATCTGCTAAAGTCATAACGCAAGAATTCAAAGCCCCCTCGACTTCTTCATAGAAGGCCGCTGGATTCTTGCGGGGGTCGGGCAGCGCATTCTTCAATGCCATAACATCAGCCCTATGCCATGGAGTGTAAACCCAATTATACACAAAATATCCCTTAGCATCGGCGGAGGTGATGTCCGAACTAGTCCCCGCTCCTTTAGGAGGAACATACAAAGGCGCCGCCTCTCGCATTGGTTTAACATGCACTATGTCATCCTTATCTGACTGGGAGGTGGATGAGTGGCCCTCTGTTGTGCACGAATCCGACTGCTTCTCCTCCCCTGCTCGCTGGCGCGCTTTCTCTTTAAAGACCAGCACCTCGTCCCGCAAGGCGAACAGCCGCCGAGCCGTATCTGGAGCCTTAGAAAAAGAGAAAACACCATTACGCAATGCTTTAGCATCCGATGACACTTCGTCGGGCTCAAAAACACCAGAACGTTTCCGGAAAGCATCAATCACTTCCTCCGCGAAATGACCCAGAAAATACAATTTATCTCTCTCCTGCCACGCCCCCCAAGAATGGAATAATTCCTCTATGGATATCTTGCCTTTAAGTGCACGGAAGGAAATTTGCCGAAGCTCAGCCATTTGTTCGGCTGATAACATGGACCGCGTATCTACCTTACCCGTACCCGGGACAGAATCTTGCGGCCTCGGAGCAGATGCGCCGACATAAGGGGGCGGAGAGCGATCTAGTAAATAAAAATCATCATCAAGATTATTAAGGACAGGATAAAGTGGCTGCCGAACGGCATATTGACCCGAAACTTGCAGCCTACGCTCTTTCTCTTGCCTGTCCGTCTGCTCTCTGTCCTCCCGACGCTTCGCTTCCTGTGCTCGCACATGATCATTCTTCCGTTGTTCTTTATCAAACAGCTCTTTCTCGCGCTTCTCTCGCTCACGCACCTCCTTCACCCACAACCGTACACACTCAAACATATCCTGACGAGCACGCCGCTTACACATACACTGTTCCACATACTCAATCTTACGTATATCAAACGATCCATACAAAGGCCATCGCAACTCAGGATCTTTTTTTGTATATTTCCTCCATACTGTGCTGTACATTATGGAAGAAAGACCATGCTTCACATACATATCCCTATTAGGAGTCCCCTCTGGGGGAGCTGGAGCAGATTCCTCGAGGTTCAACCGGTTCCCAAAACAGCAACACCACTTACGGAGTGCGCTGAAAGCAGGCATGCTCAGAAATAATGCAAAATATGCAATATTATAGAAAAATGGCACTTAATCGTTGCGCCGTTCAAAGTTACACAGCTCTGGAGAAATCTCTCCACATTACCTGCCATATGTGTTGCAACGCATATATATTCACAAAGACAAATTCAAAATATGACTAGTCATCACAAATCAAACTCAAATAGCCAGATCAGGCTTCAAAAACTCGGAGCAAGTACCGTACACCGGTTCTTACCAATCAAGAGTCCAGATTCCAACTGCCAAGCTCCACAATCGCCCAAACGGCTTTCACGGCAAGACCGACAGAAGAGGTCTCAGTCGAGGACCGGCGCCACCCAGACGGTCAGCTCGGAAGGGAAGGAAAAAAACCTCGGGATGCCAGGGCTAAGACGCCGCTGGCAGTGATCACATCCCCGGCCAAATTCCTCACCTTCGTCGCGACCAGTCCTTCGAGCATCCGAGTCGCCGATGAGCCCCACGTGACGGGCGCCAATTGATGAATACAGGCCCCAGCTAGGCCCGCAGGACACAAGGGTTCGCTCTCCTGTAATGGACTCTATAAGGAAGTTGGCACGGAAACTGCAAAGTACAAAGACAGCATTTATTAACCCTTAAGGGTGGTCCTACAATCCACACAACACTCTTCAGTATTGCATAGAGTAGCACAAAGAACTTACGTACATGGTCCCCTTTTATACACAATACAGGGGCTCATAAGTGGGTGGATACAACATGAGGCCGAAGAACATTACCATTTATGGTCATTTTCGATACTGAATCAATATGTGGGCGGAGCTAACGCACTCCTTGAGCCCGCGAAGACATGGTCAAGCAAGGCTAACTGATAACAGATGTGGTCAAGTCTGGGCATGTGCCAGATGGACAAAGGAGCTATTTATAGACTGTTACTAGGCAGATTGCAAGAGCAACTAACACAGAGGTTGGACTCTTCTCGTGGGGAACACGTGGAAGCATGACAATACAAAATGGAGTCCAAGCTTCGGTCAACATAACAGAGAAAACACGATCTATAAAAGGGAAATTAATGTCTTTAGTAAATGCTTAATCACATCGTTGTTTCAATTTACAACACACCCTCACCAATGGACCCTGCTCCCAAACTTACACTCACCAGGGGACCCTGCTTCCTACCTCACTCTCACCAGGGGACCCTGCTCCCAACCTCACTCGCACCAGCGTACCCTGCTCCCAACCTCACTCTTACCTGGAGACCCTGCTTCCAACCCCACCCTCACTAAGGGACCCTGCTCCTAACCTCACTCTCACCTGGAGACCCTGCTCCCGACCTCACTCTTACCATGAGACCCTGCTCCCGACCTCACTCTCACCAGGAGAGCCTGCTCCTGACCTCACTCACACCAGGGGACCCTTCTCACAACCTCACTCTCACCAGGGGACCCTGCTCCTGACCTCACTCGCACCAGGGGACCCAGCTCCTGACCTCACTTCACCAGGAGACCCGGCTCCCAACCTCACTCTAACCTGGAGACCCTGCTCCCAACCTCACTCTCACCAGGAGACCCTGCTCCCAACCACACTCTCACCAGGGGACCCTGCTCCCAACCTCACTCTCACCGAGGATCCTGCTCCCAACCTCACTCTCACCAGGGCACCCTGCTCCCGACCTCACTCTCACCAGGGCACCCTGCTCCCGACCTCACTCTCACCAGGGGACCATGCTCCCAATCTCACTCTCACCAGGGAACCCTGCTCCCAACCTCACTCTCACCATGAGACCCTGCTCCCGATCTCACTCTCACCAGGGGACCGTGCTCCCGACCTCACTCTCACCAGGGGACCCTGCTCCTGACCTCACTCTCACCAGGGGACCCTGCTCCTGACCTCACTCGCACCAGGGGACTCAGCTCCCGACCTCACTTCACCAGGAGACCCGGCTCCCAAACTCACTCTCACCTGGAGACCCTGCTCCCAACCTCACTCTCACCAGGAGACCCTGCTCCCAACCTCACGCTCACCAGGGGACCCTGCTTCCGACCTCACTCTCACCAGGGACTATGCTCCTCACCTCAGTCTCACCAGGGGACCCTGCTCCCAACCTCACTCTCAGCAGGTGACCCTGCTCCCGAGGTCACTCTCACCGGGAGACCCTGCTCCTGACCTCACTCGCACCAGGGGACCCTGCTCCCGACCTCACTCGCACCAGGGGACCCTGCTCCTGACCTCACTCTCACCAGGGGACCCTACCCCCGACCTCACTCTCACCCGGGGACCCTGCTCCCGACCTCACTCTCACCAGGGAACCCTGCTCCCGACCTCACTCTTACCAGGGGACCCTGCTCCTGACCTCAATCACACCAGGGAACCATGCTCACTCTCACCAGGGAACCCTGCTCCCGACCTCACTCGCACCAGGGTACCCTGCTCCCGACCTCACTCTCACAGGGGACCCTGCTCCCGACCTCACTCGCACCAGGGGATCCTGCTCCTTTTCGCACTCTCACCAGGGGATCCTGCTCCCAACCTCACTCTCACCAGGAGTCCCTGCTCCCAACATCACTCTCACCTATAGATGCTGCTCCCAACCTCACTCTCACCAGAGCACCCTGCTCCTAACCTCACTCTCACCTGGAGACCCTGCTCTCAACCTCACTCTCACCTGCAGACCCTGCTCCCAACCTCACTCTCACCAGGAGACCCTGTTCCCAACCTCACTCTTACGAGGGGACCCTGCTTCCAACCTCACTCTCATGAGGGAACTCTACAGCAAACCTCACTCTCACCAGACCACCCTGCTCCTAACCTCACTCTCACCTGGAGACCCTGCTCTCAACCTCACTCTCACCTGCAGACCCTGCTCCCAACCTCACTCTCACCAGGAGACCCTGCACACAACCTCACTCTCACTTGGAGACCCTGCTCCCAACCTCACTCTCACCAGGAGACCCTGCTCCCAACCTCACTCTTACCTGGAGATCCTGCTCCCAACCTCACTCTCACCAGGAGACTCTGCTCCCAACCACACTCTCACCAGGAGACCCTGCACACAACCTCACTCTCACCTGGAGACCCTGCTCCCAACCTCACTCTCACCAGGAGACCCTGCTCCCAACCTCACTCTCACCAGGGGACCCTCATCCCAACCTCACTGTCACCATGGGACCCTTCTCCCACCCTCACTCTCACCAAGGGACCCTGCTCCAAACCACACTCTCACCAGGGGACCCTACTCTTAACCTCACTCGCACCAGGGGACCCTGCTCCCAACCTCACTCTCACCAGGGGACCCTGATCCCAAGAGACCCTGCTCTAAACTTCACTCGCACCAGGGGACCCTGCTCCCAACCTCACTCTCACCAGGGGACCCTGCTCCCAAGAGACCCTGCTCCCTACCTCACTCTCACCAGGGGACCCTGCTTCCTACCTCACTCTCACCAGAGGACACTGCTCCCAACCTCACTTGCACCAGGGGACCCTGCTCCCAACCTCACTCTCACCAGGGGACCCTGCTCCCAACCTCACTCTCACCAGGGTACCCTGCTCCCAACCTCACTCTCACCTGAAGACCCTGCTCCCAACCCCACCCTCACCAATGGACCCTGCTCCCAAACTTACACTCACCAGGGGACCCTGCTTCCTACCTCACTCTCACCAGGGGACCCTGCTCCCAACCTCACTCGCACCAGCGTACCCTGCTCCCAACCTCACTCTTACCTGGAGACCCTGCTTCCAACCCCACCCTCACTAAGGGACCCTGCTCCTAACCTCACTCTCACCTGGAGACCCTGCTCCCGACCTCACTCTTACCATGAGACCCTGCTCCCGACCTCACTCTCACCAGGAGAGCCTGCTCCTGACCTCACTCACACCAGGGGACCCTTCTCACAACCTCACTCTCACCAGGGGACCCTGCTCCTGACCTCACTCGCACCAGGGGACCCAGCTCCTGACCTCACTTCACCAGGAGACCCGGCTCCCAACCTCACTCTAACCTGGAGACCCTGCTCCCAACCTCACTCTCACCAGGAGACCCTGCTCCCAACCACACTCTCACCAGGGGACCCTGCTCCCAACCTCACTCTCACCGAGGATCCTGCTCCCGACCTCACTCTCACCAGGGCACCCTGCTCCCGACCTCACTCTCACCAGGGGACCATGCTCCCAATCTCACTCTCACCAGGGAACCCTGCTCCCAACCTCACTCTCACCATGAGACCCTGCTCCCGATCTCACTCTCACCAGGGGACCGTGCTCCCGACCTCACTCTCACCAGGGGACCCTGCTCCTGACCTCACTCTCACCAGGGGACCCTGCTCCTGACCTCACTCGCACCAGGGGACTCAGCTCCCGACCTCACTTCACCAGGAGACCCGGCTCCCAAACTCACTCTCACCTGGAGACCCTACTCCCAACCTCACTCTCACCAGGAGACCCTGCTCCCAACCTCACGCTCACCAGGGGACCCTGCTTCCGACCTCACTCTCACCAGGGACTATGCTCCTCACCTCAGTCTCACCAGGGGACCCTGCTCCCAACCTCACTCTCAGCAGGTGACCCTGCTCCCGAGGTCACTCTCATTGGAGACCCTGCTCCTGACCTCACTCGCACCAGGGGACCCTGCTCCCGACCTCACTCGCACCAGGGGACCCTGCTCCTGACTGCACTCACACCAGGGGACTCTGCTCCTGACCTCACTCTCACCAGGGGACCCTACCCCCGACCTCACTCTCACCCGGGGACCCTGCTCCCGACCTCACTCTCACCAGGGAACCCTGCTCCCGACCTCACTCTTACCAGGGGACCCTGCTCCCGACCTCAATCACACCAGGGGACCATGCTCACTCTCACCAGGGATCCCTGCTCCCGACCTCACTCGCACCAGGGTGTTGAAAATTTAAATAACGATGCGAGTAAGCATTCACTAAATACATGAATTCCCCTTTTATGACCGAGTTTCTCCCGTTATGTTGACTAAAGTCTGGGCTCCATTTTGTATTGTCATGCCTCCACGTGCGTAGCACGAGAAGAGTCCTATCTTCGTGTTAGTTGCTCTTGTAATCTGCCTAGTAACAGTCTATAAATAGCCCCTTTGTCCGTCTGGCGCATGCCCACACTTGACCACATCTGTTATCAGTTAGTCCTTGCTTGACCATGTTTTCGCGGGCTCAGGAAATTAGTTCCTCCGCCCACATATTGATTCTGTATCGCTGTTACTTTATGCGGATGACGCTGTTCTTTTATCTCGAACACAGTTGGGCCTACAGCGCCTTATTGATAATTTCACGCAGTTTATACAAGCTAGGCAGCTCCGTGTGAATAAAACTAAGACATACGTAATGTCATGTGGTCAGGCAGCCAAGCAGGTAAAACATACTTTCTTTCTAGATAAGGAAAAACTGACCTCTGTTAAATCTTTTTGTTATTTGGGAATAACATATAGTAACAGTGGGTCCTGGAATGCGGAATTTGATGCCGTAAAAATAAAAATGTTACGGTCCACTAGTAGTATTTTTCGTTTTGCCTCTAAACTTGGCTCACGAAGCATCTATGATATGATGAACATATATAACGTATGTTGTGTTTCCTCTGCTCTGTATGGGGCAGGGGTATGGGGTCACTGTGAGGGTATTTCCCTGCAGAAGGAGGAAAACCAGTTCTTAAGGAGGTTATTATGTGTTCCCCCTTCCGCCTCCATACAGTTGATCCATGACGAAGTTGGGATCGAGTACATCTCTGATTTAGCAGCAGTTCGGCCACTTTTATTGTGGCGATCTATTTGGGCTAAACCGGAGACCCGATTCACTCAGGATATTATCCTTGACTGTATAGGTTTGGATCATTCCTCACGGGTATTATGGTTAAGATACATCCATCATTGGTATCTACTTTTGTTCAACATTAATGTGTTCCGTGAGCCGGAAAAGGTTGTATCCATTTCAAAAAAAGAAATTAAGATAACGTTCCTTAATTTTCGTAAGGCTGAGCGAGACAAAGCTGTTGGAAATCTTGTTACTTTGAAATTTTACAAAGATTTAAATTTAGCTTCTGGACTACAATCCTATCTTATATTTGTGACCCGCCCTTCCCACCAGTATGTATTAACACGGGTCAGATTGGGTATAGTACACCACTTGGTTGCTTTTCCAATCACAAAGACTAGTTCAAACACACCTTGTCCGTGTGACGGTACTTCTCGTCAGAGTAGTTGCCATTTTTTACTTTTTTGTAAATTTTATCAGTATTTTAGGCTTAAATACCTTAAACCAATTTTTATTAAATACAACATTTGTACCACACAAACAGCATTGATATTTTTATCTTTACTAGTGAACGAGGAGATTTGTTTCTTCTTGGCTACTTTTATTTTAAAATGTACAGCTGCCAGGAAAAGTATTGTACTGTAATGTTGTTTACTGACCTGTCTGTACTTGTGTTATACAGCTGCCAGGGTTTATTCATGATGAAATTAATGTTATTATCCCTGTCTGTATACATATGTTTTATTTCTCTTTGGATTTCATACCTATGTCTGTATTAAGGTATTTATGCAGTGCCCCACAGTATAGAACGATTATTTAATAATTTTAATATACAGTTCCCAGTAAAGGCCTAGTAAGTAATTTCTACTGACTCCCAGTTAGTCTATGTAAGAACGTCGTATATTCTATAAAAACATGTCGATCTATAGAGGCATGATTACTTTTCACTTGCTGCACTTTAGCTTTTTCCATTTTTTAGGAAAGATTATTTGGTGATTTTAATATTTCAATTGTGTTTTTGCTTGTATGATTTGTATGTACAAATCGAATAAAAGCTTTTGAACGAACGAACGATTCTGTATCGAAAATGACCATAAAAGGTAATACTCTTTGCCTCATGTTGTATCCACCCACTTATGAGCCCCTCTGTTGTGTATAAAAGGGGACCGTGTACGCAAGTTCTTTGTGCTACCCTATGCAATACTGAAGAGTGTTGTATGGGTTGTAGGACCACCCTTAAGGGTTAATAAACTTTGTCTTTGTACTTTGCAGTTTCCGTGCCAACTTCCTTGTAGATTCCATTTGCAGGAGAGCGAACCCTTGTGTCCTGCTGGCCTAGCTGGGGCCTATACTCATCAATTGGCGCCCGTAACGTGGGGCTCATCGGCGACTCGGATGCTCGAAGGACTGGTCGTGACGAAGGTGAGGAATTTGGCCGGGGATGTGATCACTGCCAGAGGCACTTTAGTCCTGGCATCCCGAGGTTTTCTTCCTCCCCTTCAGAGCTGACCATCTGGGTGGCGCCGGTCCTCGACTGAGACCTCTTCTGTCGGTCCTGCCGTGACAGCCGTTTGGACGAATTTTGGAGCTTGGCAGTTGGAATCTGGACACTCTTGATTGGTAAGAACCGCTGTACGGTACTTGCTCCGAGTTTTTGAAGCCGGGTTTGGCTATTTGAGTTTGATTTGTGATGACCGGTCATATCTTGTATTGATTATTGTGAGAATATATGCGTTGCAACACATATAGGCAGGTAATGTGGAGATATTTCTCCGGAGTTGTTTAAATTTGAACGGCGCAACGTTTAAGTGCCATTTTTTTAATACTGCATATTTTGCATTATTTTTGAACATGCCTGCTTTTAGCGCACTCCGTAAGGGGTGCTGCTGCTTTGGAAACTGGTTAAACCTCGAGGAATCTGCTCCAGCCCCTCCAGAGGGGACGCCTAATAGGGATATGTATGTGAAGCATGGTCTTTCTTCCATAATGTACAGCACGGTATGGAGGAAATACACCAAAAAGGATCCTGAGTTACGATGGCCTTTGTATGGATCATTTGATATGCGTAAGATTGAGTATGTGGAACAGTGTATGTGTAAACGGCGTGCTGGGCAAGACATGTTTGAATGTGTGCGATTATGGGTGAAGGAAGTGCGTGAGCGAGAGAAACGTGAGAAAGCGCTGTTTGATAAAGAGCAACGGAAGAATGATCATGTGCGAGCACAGGAAGCGAAGCGTCGGGAGGAAAGAGAACAGACGGAGAGACAAGAGAAAGAGCGTAGGCTGCAAGTCTCGGGTCAATATGCTGTCCGTCAGCCACTTTATCCTGTCCTTACTAATCTTGACGATGATTTTTATTTATTAGATCGCTCTCCGCCCCCTTATGTTGGCGCGTCTGCCCCGAGGTCACAGGATTCTGGATCGGCTTCGGGTAAGGTAGACACGCGGTCCATGTTATCGGTTGACCGAATGGGTGAGCTTCGGCAAGTTTCCTTTCGTGCACTTAAGGGCAAGTTATCCCTCGCTAAATTGTTGGACTCTTGGGAAAAGTGGCAGGATAGAGAGAAGTTGTATTTTTTGGGACACTTTTCTGATGAAGTGATTTCTGTCTTTCGGAAATATTCGGAAGTTTTTGAGCCTGATGATGTAGTATTAGATGCTAAAGCATTGCGTAACGGTGTTTTTTCTCCCTCTAAGGCGCCTGATGCGGCTCGACGGCTGTTTGCATTGCGGGACACGGCGAGTGACCTTAAAGAGAGAGCGCGCCTAAGAGCAGAGGAGGAAAAGCAGTCGGATTTACGTGTCGGTGATGACCAATCATCTACCTCCCACTCAGATAAGAGCGAACTAGTGCATGCTAAACCAATGCGAGAGGCGGCACCTTTGTATGTTCCTCCTAAAGGAGCGGGAACTAGTGCGGATGTTACCTCCGCCGATGCTAAGGGATATTTTGTGTACAATTGGGTTTATACTCCCTGGCATAGGGCTCATGTTATGGCATTAAAGAATGCATTGCCTGATCCCCGCAAGAATCCAGCGGCCTTTTACGAAGAAGTCGAGGGGGCCTTGAATTCTTGTACTATGACCTTAGCCGATATAGATCTGTTCTTTGGGCTTATTTTACCACCGGATATGTGGCGATCCGTACGGAAGGTGGACGATGTTGCCGCTTTTAAGGCTCGGTGGTCTGAGCTTGAGGATGAGGATAGGGAGAGGAAGCCCGCGCAGAAACCACCTCAGATTATCCTAGATCTCCCCGCTGCTATTTTGACCAAGTTAAAAACAATCATTCCCCCAAAAAAGATTGACTGGAATATGTTAGCTTCGTGTAAACAGAAAGTTGATGAATCAGTTGCAGATTTCTTTACGCGCTTTGAGGAGACATTTCATGATTTTAGTGGTCAGTCACTTACGGATGATACGGGTCGACACCTCTTTGCTGATAAATATGTGGCGAATTTATTACCGGCAATAGCAGCCCGCCTAAAAGCGAGTGAAAGTTCTTGGTCCACCGCGTCTCCGACAGCCCTCCTGACTATAGCTCAGTATTATGAGCGTCAGGAGCAAGAAGCGAAGGGGCAGGAGGAGAAGAAGTCGAAAGATTTAAAAACGAAGGTGATGTTAGCGCAAGTGTACGGTCCGCCTCGTCGGGGTGTCAATAGAGGTAGGGGAGGATCTTATGGTCCTCCTTTGGGCTGATCTGATTTGAATAGGAATCAATGTGCGTATTGTAAACAATCGGGACACTGGGCCAGAGATTGCCCGGCGTTGTATGCATCGCGTCAGGGGCATAATCAGGGTGGACCGAGAGGTAGAGGGGGTTTTTCGAATTTTAGAGGGAATTCTAATGATCACGCTCGTTTTGAACCTACCGGGCAGCAACGAGATAGACCTAATGTCTTTGATCGACAAAACCAGTACCAAGTGTCAGCGACTGACCGCTCTGGGTACCATGATTCACAGCATGCATAGGAATGCGTTGGATGGGGGTTAGAATCAGTTGAGGTGCCGGTTGATCAGAAGGGTCCTTATGTATCAGTGAAGGTTTTGGGTTCTACTGATCAGTTCCTAGTGGATACAGGAGCGACTCGTAGCGCGCTGTCTAAACAATTGGTTCCGAGGGCTCCCCCATCTGGCTTAATGGTTACATCGGTAGAGTTTGACGGTACGCTCTCCCGAAGCCCTCTTTCTCGACCCCTCACATTCCAGGTTGATTCCTTTTCTGCACCCTGTCCGTTTTTGCTTGCCCCGAACACGCCGGACAACATTATGGGTTTGATATGCTCAAGCACTTCAGAGCTACGATCCGCTGCTCCCCCGCTGGAGTGCGTGTGATATTAAATGACAATCACCCTCTGTCTGAACGGATGTGTGTGGTTGCAGAGGATACTGTGTTAGCAACTCTCCCTCGTACTTTGTGGGCCATTTCGGATACCGATGTGGGACAGATGGTGATTCCGCCTGTCCATATTAGTGTCCGGGAGGGGGCGGTGTTACCACGCCTCCCGCAGTATCGTATTTCCCAGGAGGGGGAGGAGGCCCTTATACAGATTGTACAAGATTTGATTAAGGTGGGAGTAGTGGAGGAAGTTCCCTACAACGTCTGTAACAGCCCAATTTTACCCATCTTGAAGAAGGATACGGATGCCAAAGTTTATCGGTTTATAATTGATTTGAGGGAGGTGAACAAGATCGTGATACCTCAGTATCCAGTGGTTTCTGATATCACGACGCTGCTCACTTTGGTCCCGCCAACGGCGACCACGTTTTCGGTTATTGATTTGAAAAATGCTTTCTTTTCGATTCCTATTCATCCCGATAGCCGATACCTTTTTGGTTTCACTCTGAATAACAGGTCTTATCGATTTTGTAGAGTTCCTCAGGGCTACACAGAAAGCCCTAGCATTTACAGTCAAGCCTTGAAAAGACAATTGGACTCCTTTGTTTTGCCCGAGGGAGTCGCCCTCATACAATATGTCGATGACATCTTGTTGGCGGCTGACACTCCGGAGCTGTGTGAGAAAAGCACGTTATCCTTGCTTTCCTTTTTGGCATCTCACAATCACAAAGTGTCGAGGAAAAAATTGCAGTTCTGTAGACCAAAGGTGACTTATCTGGGTCACCTTTTGTCTAAGGAGGGGCCTGCACTCACACCAGATCGTATTCAAGTAATTTTGGACACGCCAGTGCCTTCCACGCAGAAGGACGTGCGTGCATTTTTGGGTCTTGTTTCTTTTTGTAGGCAATGGATATTAGGGTTTTCACACATAGCCAAGCCATTGTTAGCCCTTTTGACAAAAGACACACCTATTCCGCTTCCTTGGTCAAATGAGTGTGACACTGCTTTTCAGCAATTACGACAGGCCCTTTGTTCAGCACCAGTGTTAGGGACCCCTGATTATACAAAACCTTTTTCGCTGTATGTGCATGAGAAAGATGGATGTGCATTATCAGTTTTAGTGCAGATGCATGGCGACAAGCAGCGCCCTTGTGCGTATTTTTCAGCTGTACTTGATCCTGTTGCCCGAGCATTGCCTGGTTGTTTTCGCTCGGTTGCGGCGACAGCTGTGTCAATACGCCAAAGCGAGGGAATTGTGTTATCTCATAAGCTGTTGGTATTAGTCCCCCATGCTGTTGATGCCCTGCTTAATCAGACAAAGACGCAGCATTTGACCAGTGCCCGTTTAACGGGATATGAGCTGACGCTTTTGGCTCCTCATATTACGTTAAAGAGGTGTGTAACGTTAAATCCGGCTACATTGTTGCCGTTCCCGGAAGCTCAGTCTGAGGCACAGAAAGCACATGATTGTATTCTTGTGACTGAGGAACAGACAAAGGGTCGTATTGATCTCCAAGATACGCCCTTTCCAGATGTAGATGGAGAATTGTGGGTGGATGGATCATGCCTGAAGCTACCAGATGGTACGACTTCAGCAGCGTATGCAATTACCACACTGCAAACAATAGTGGAGACAGCACGCATACCACAGAAATCAGCTCAAGCAGCGGAACTGATAGCATTAACACGAACATGTGAGCTCAGTGCAGGATTGTGTGTGAATGTTTATACAGATAGCCGCTATGCTTTCGGAGTAGCGCACGATTTCGGCCTACTCTGGAAGGAGAGAGGGTTTCTAACGTCGCATGGAGTACAAATAATGCATGGAGAGTTAGTTCACAACCTTTTGACTGCATTGACATATCCGAGGAAAATTGCTATCATTAAATGTAGTGCCCATAAGAAAGTGGTTGGTAAAGTCGGAGAAGGGAATGCTTTGGCAGACCGGGTGGCACGGGAGACTGCGATGCAGCCCGGTGCTACTGCCATGTATGTAGTAAAGTCGCAGGTAGAAAGATGGCACGATGCGAGAAGAGAGGTGCTGGAAATACAGAGGACCGCTTCTGACAAAGAACGGGAGCAATGGTCCAATGATGGAGAATTGGATGATGAGGGTTGTTGGAGAAATAAGCAGATGGATAGATGGAAGTTACCCACAGCTTTTGTACAACCTATGGTTCAGATGGCACATGGGCTAGCTCATGTTGGAGCTTCCGCAATTGTAAAATTGCTTACTCAAGTCTGGGAGCATCCAGAGATTGCTAGCACGGCAAAGAGGGTAGTGCAGACCTGCATGATTTGCCTAAGGTACAACCCAGGAAAGGGTACTCGAACTCCAGCAGGAGGATTTGCGACACCTACTGCACCCTTTGAGGTTTTGCAGATGGATTACATCCAGCTTGAGCGCTGTAACAATTTGAAGTATGTTCTAGTAGTGGTATGTGCCTTTAGTAAATGGGTCGAGGCATACCCTACGAAAGATAATACTGCAATGACTACCGCCAAGATGCTATTGAAGGAGTTCTTCCCTCGATATGGCGTTTGTAGACTGCTGTGGAGTGATAACGGACCCCACTTTATAGCGGATGTTATAAAGTATGTTCTGAAGGGTCTGGGCATCACCCAGAAGTTCCACGCAGTGTTTCACCCTCAGTCTGCAGGACTGGTCGAGAAGTATAATGGTACACTGAAGCTCAAGATCGCTAAGATCCAAGCTTCGACTTCTTTGACTTGGCCAGATGCTTTACCGCTGGCATTATTGTCAATTAGATCGATACCGCACTCTCGAACTGGCCTTACACCGTACGAGATTGTTTTTGGACGCCCAATGAATATTTGGGGTCCGCCACGACCTAAGGCTGTGTATGATGTACCTTGTGTAATGATGAATGATTATCTGGCACAGTTAACGGATAGCTTGGTTTCTATTCATCAACAGGTCCGGGAGGCGCTCCCTGATCAGTCCACCGGCGAAGGTCACAGTCTCCGACCTGGAGACTATGTTATGGTGAAGATTTTTGAAAGGACGAACAGCTTGGAGCCGAGATGGGTTGGTCCTGAGCAAGTCCTACTTGCAACGAGGACGGCTGTGCGGGTTTCCAACCGAAAGAATTGGATCCATTCCCTGCACTGTAGCAAAGTGCCGCCCGGATTGGTGGAGCCTGCTGTATTGACCGACCATCGAGAAATTCTGACTGCAGAGAAAGGCCGTGCTGTGGAACCGAACGACACTGAGGAGCTCTTTCCGGACCACGTGATTCCTGGAGGAAGGCGATATCATCTCAGACCAAGGAAGTGAATTCTTCAGTATCAGGACACGTTGTCAGAACGGCCCTTGGGTTAGTGAAACGGAGAGCCAATGAGGCAAAGGGGGGGGGATCAGCCCTGCATTAGTGTAGCGACACCCGTCTTGGCCCGCTGGTGAAGAAATCAACCGCTGCCTAAGGGGAAGAGTTCTGACAACCTTTTAGTTTCAGGAAGATATTGATTTTTCATTCTGACATGGAGAAAAAGAAAATCCTTTGTGCAACAGGTTTTATGTTCACAGTAGCTATTGTTGGGATAACCACATGGTTTGTGGAGGATGTGACTCCTGCTCGAAAGTTACTTGTTTTGACTACTCCAGTGCCTGAGGAGCACTACTTTTATACACTACCGTATCAAGAGTTGAAGCATCGTCAGTCTTATTTGAATAACACTTTCATGCAGATGTTGCATCATACCCATGTTGCCACCAATGCTACGAACTGTTGGATATGTGGCATGATGCCAGCTCACCAGAAGAAAGGAGGAACTCCGTTTATACCCCTTCCTTTCTCTCATAATGGCTCCTGTAGAGCATGGTACACTTTACTTTTTGCCACCCGGAAACCTACAGTGGGACGATTACTCTTCAGACTTAATAGGGAATATCATCAAGATAAAGATGGATATCCGCAAGCGAATGGGACAATTTGGGAATGGGAAGAGTATCGACCGGACAATGAATCGATTCCCTATATTTTCACGAACACCAGAGACACTGTGGGGAAAGACCGATTTGTGATTCAAGTGGCACAAGCTCAAGCGGACCTGTGTGTCCAGAGTGTGGGTTATATTCCTGTGGGTGTTAGTGATTGCATCACTATCTTAAATATCGACGGGTTGAATAATAGTACCTTCTTAGCATCCCATAATACATACTTCGTGTGTGGAAATAAAGGTTATTACCGCTTGCCAGCCGGTTGGTCTGGAGTATGTTATGTAGAATTTCTATTACCTCCTGTATTCTTGGCACCTGCATCTTATCATAAGGATTTGAAGTTGTTGAATAATGTGACTGTAAATAGGTATAAACGTACTCTATCGATTGATGACGTGGACCAAACTGACACTAGTCTGCAGCAGTATATTGATTTTAATTTAGGATTGTTTTTCTTTGTTGGGGCTGCCCTAAACAGTAGGAAAGTTCGAAGGTTAACAAGAGTTGTAGAGGCTGTGACAAATCAAACCGCTGCTGCTCTTGGGAATCTTACGGAAGAATTGCAAATTACTAGAATTGTTGCATTGCAGAATCGTATGGTGTTAGATGTTATGTTAGATTACCGAGGTGGAGCTTGTAAAATTATCGGAAGTAGTTGTTGCGTGTTTATTCCTGACCACACGCCATCAGTTTATAATGCTATCAATAAACTGCATAAAATTGCAGCTGAAATCCATACAGAAAATGGCGCTTGGACCTTTTCTGGATGGTTTTGGGCATTGATCACCACATGGGGATGGAAGGTTCTAACTGGTCTCTGTATCATTGTAGCAATTCTGTTTTCCTGTTGCATTTGTATCCAATGTGGTCCTTTACTCTGTTCCCTATGTGTGTCACTCTGTATTCCTGATAAGAAAGCTATTGCCAATGTCACTTACCAGAGACATCTGACTAAAGAAATAGAAGAAATGATGAAGATTGATATATACGATGATTATTCTAATAAACCGGATGTCTTCAGTAAATGCTGAAAGGGTCGTCTGTTGAAAATTGAAATAACGATGCGAGTAAGCATTCACTAAAGACATGAATTCCCCTTTTATGACCGAGTTTCTCCCGTTATGTTGACTAAAGTCTGGACTCCATTTTGTATTGTCATGCCTCCACGTGCATAGCACGAGAAGAGTCCTATCTTCGTGTTAGTTGCTCTTGTAATCTGCCTAGTAACAGTCTATAAATAGCCCCTTTGTCCGTCTGGCGCATGCCCACACTTGACCACATCTGTTATCAGTTAGTCCTTGCTTGACCATGTTTTCGCGGGCTCAGGAAATTAGTTCCTCCGCCCACATATTGATTCTGTATCGAAAATGACCATAAAAGGTAATACTCTTTGCCTCATGTTGTATCCACCCACTTATGAGCCCCTCTGTTGTGTATAAAAGGGGACCGTGTACGCAAGTTCTTTGTGCTACCCTATGCAATACTGAAGAGTGTTGTATGGGTTGTAGGACCACCCTTAAGGGTTAATAAACTTTGTCTTTGTACTTTGCAGTTTCCGTGCCAACTTCCTTGTAGATTCCATTTGCAGGAGAGCGAACCCTTGTGTCCTGCTGGCCTAGCTGGGGCCTATACTCATCAAGGGTACCCTGCTCCCGACCTCACTCTCACAGGGGACCCTGCTCCCGACCTCACTCGCACCAGGGGATCCTGCTCCTTTTCGCACTCTCACCAGGGGATCCTGCTCCCAACCTCACTCTCACCAGGAGTCCCTGCTCCCAACATCACTCTCACCTATAGATGCTGCTCCCAACCTCACTCTCACCAGAGCACCCTGCTCCTAACCTCACTCTCACCTGGAGACCCTGCTCTCAACCTCACTCTCACCTGCAGACCCTGCTCCCAACCTCAATCTCACCAAGAGACCCTGTTCCCAACCTCACTCTTACGAGGGGACCCTGCTTCCAACCTCACTCTCACGAGGGAACTCTACAGCAAACCTCACTCTCACCAGGGGATCCTGCTCCCAACCTCACTCTCACCAGGAGTCCCTGCTCCCAACATCATTCTCACCTATAGATGCTGCTCCCAACCTCACTCTCACCAGAGCACCCTGCTCTCAACCTCACTCTCACCTGCAGACCCTGCTCTCAACCTCACTCTCACCTGCAGACCCTGCTCCCAACCTCACTCTCACCAGGAGACCCTGTTCCCAACCTCACTCTTACGAGGGGACCCTGCTTCCAACCTCACTCTCACAAGGGAACTCTAGAGCAAACCTCACTCTCACCTGGAGACCCTGCTCCCAACCTCACTCTCACCAGGAGGCCATGCTCCCAACCTCACTCTCACCAAGAGAACCAGCTCCCTACCTCACTCTCACCAGGAGACCCTGCTCCCAACCTCACTCTCACCAGGGGACCCTGCTCCAAATCTCACTCTCACCAGGGGACTCTGCTCCCAACCTCAATCGCACCAGGGGACCCTGCTCGCAACCTCACTCTCACCAGGGGACCCTGCTCCCAAGAGACCCTGCTCCCAACCTCGCTCTCACCAGGGGACCCTGCTTCCTACCTCACTCTCACTAGGAGACTCTGTTCTCAACCTCACTCGCACCAGGGGACCCTGCTCTCAACCTCACTCTCACCAGGGGGCCCTGCTCCCAATTGACCCTTTTCCCAACCTCACTCTCACCAGATGACCCTGCTCCCAACCTCACTCTCACCAGGAGACCCTGCTCCCAACCTCACTCTCACCAGGGGACCCTACTCTCGACCTCACTCGTGCCAGGGGACCCTGCTCCTCTCACCAGAGAACCCTGCTCCCGACCTCACTCGCACCAGGGCACCCTGCTCCCGAACCTCACTCGCACCAGGGGACCCTGCTCCTTTCCGCACTCTCTCCAGGGGACCCTGCTCCCACCATCACTCTCACCAGGAGGCGCTGCTCCCAACCTCACTCTCACCTATAGACGCTGCTCCAAACCTCACTCTCACCAGGGGACCCTGCTCCCAACCTCACTCTCATCAGGCGACCCTGCTCCCAACCTCACTCTCACCAGGAGACTCTGCTCCCAACCACAGTCTCACCAGGAGACCCTGCACACAACCTCACTCTCACTTGGAGACCCTGCTCCCAACCTCACTCTCACCAGGAGACCCTGCTCCCAACCTCACTCTCACCAGGAGACCCTGCTCCCAACCTCACTCTCACCAGGGGACCCTATTCCCAGCCTCACTCTCACCAGGGGACCCTCATCCCAACCTCACTGTCACCATGGGACCCTGCTCCCACCATCACTCTCACCAGGAGACGCTGCTCCCAACCTCACTCTCACCTATAGACTCTGCTCCAAACCTCACTCTCACCAGGGGACCCTGCTCCCAACCTCACTCTCACCAGGAGACCCTGCTCCCAACCTCACTCTCACCAGGAGACTCTGCTCCCAACCACAGTCTCACCAGGAGACCCTGCACACAACCTCACTCTCACTTGGAGACCCTGCTCCCAACCTCACTCTCACCAGGGGACCCTGCTTCCTACCTCACTCTCACTAGGAGACCCTGTTCCCAACCTCACTCGCACCAGGGGACCCTGCTCTCAACCTCACTCTCATCAGGGGGCCCTGCTCCCAATTGACCCTTTTCCCAACCTCACTCTTACCAGGGTACCCTGCTCCCAACCTTACTCTCACCTGGAGACCCTGCTCCCAACCCCACCCACACCAAGGGACCCTGCTCCCAACCTCACTGTCACCAGTGGACCCTGCTTCCTACCTCACTCTCACCAGGGGACCCTGCTCCCATCCTCACTCGCACCAGGGGACCCTGCTCCCAACCTCACTCTCACCAGGGGACCCTGTTCACAAGAGAATCTGCTCCCAACCTCACTCTCACCTGGAGACCCTGCTCCCAACCCCACCCTCACCAAGGGATGCTGCTCCCAACCTCATTCTCACCAGGGGACCCTGCTCCCAACCTCACTCTCACCAGGGGACCCTGCTCCTCAGAGCCTTGTCCAGGGGCCACTGGGAACATGAAGGGCATTTGTTGTGCCCTACAAACCGGCCCACTGCCCACTGCCCGCGGGGCCCACTGGACCGAGCCTTTGGCGTGGCATAGGTGGCACCTGTGATGTGCTGAGGATTGATCCCTTGTCATACTGTACCCCAGTCCTCCTGCACCAAAGACCAGGGGGTAGAGTATCAACCATGCAATGCAATAGTGTCCTTCTTCTATGTCTTGTAAGCAGTCAGCTCATTTCTAGTGGCTGCAGAGCACAGCCTTCCACTGTGCTCAGAGCTCTGTATGCTGGACGTGGCCAGCAGGTTCTGGCCCAGAGAGTGGCCCTACACTGCACCCTATGCCATCTTCCCCAGTACACAGAGCCTGTAGGGCACAGTGAGCTTTTGGAAAAATAGCTCACTGAAACCCCCTTTAGCCTCCCCCTGCATGCTGCACACCTCTGTGTATCCTGCCATTACTATTGTACTCTACTTTACACATCTGGCACTCTACACCATGCACCTGTGCTTCTAGTTTAAATGTCTCTGTGCTTCCACATGCAGTCTGCACTCTCTACATTCTCTGCACCCCGTTGCACTCTGTGCTTCCACATGCAGTCTGCACTCTCTACATTCTCTCCACCCCCTTGCACTCTGTGCTTCCACATGCAGTCTGCTCTCTCTGAACTTTCTGCATGCCCCTGCACTCTATGTTTCTGCATGCAGTCTGCACACACTGCATGCTGCACACCTCTCTGCAGTCTGCGCTTCCACATGCATTCTGCACTCTCTGCACACTGCACCACATTCCACTCTGTGCTTTTACATATGCAGTCCACACTCTGCACCTCTGTGCACTCTGTGCTTCTACATGCAGTCTGCACTCTCTGCCCACCCCATGCACTCTGTCCTTACGCATGCACTCTACACTTTCTGCCCCCTGCACTCCCCCTTGCACTCTCTGCTTCCACACGCAGTCTGCGCTCTCTGCACTCACTGCACTGTCAGCAGTCTGCACTGTGTGCTTCTGCATCCTGTCTGCACTCTGCAATCTCCCTTTGCACTCTGTGCTTCCACATGCAGTCTGCACTCTGCACAGACTACTCCTTCCTGTACCCTGTGCTTCTACGTGCAGTCTGCACTCTCTGAGTGTTGCACTCCCTTGCATTCTTCACTTTTACCCTTTGCATTCTGTGCTTTTACATATGCAGCCTGCACGTTCTGCACGCAGTCTGCACTCTGTGCTTCTACATGCAGTCTGTACAAGCTTCACTGTGCACTCTCTGCACTTTATGCACGCTGTGCTGCCCGTGCACTCTGTGTTTTTACATAAGCAGTTTGCACTCTGTGCACTCCCCTTTGCACTCTGTGCTTTAACGTGCAGTCTGCACTCTCAGCACACCGCACCTCCCTGGTGCTCTAGGCTTCACACGCAATGTGCACTCTCTGCACACTCCCTTTGCACCTTGAGGAGACTGATCAGCATTCTGAGTCAGGTGGGAAGGCTGTGCCTTAACCCTACTGCTCCTCCTCTTGTGAGGCACCTGGTCCATTATCCAGAATCCAGGGCCTGTCCAGCTTTAGACATTTTGGCCTGTGACCTAGTCACAGCAAAGATATGAGCAGGGATCCCTAACATTTCTGCATGTGTCCTGAGCTCCACTTCACCTAAAGCTGAAGTCTCTAGATCATTGCCACGCAAGCACTGTACTGGTAGGTCTGCACTTACCACAACCTTCTTAAGGCCAGTTACCCCTCCCCAGGAGAAGTTAACAACTGCCAGAGAATGGTCTGTTCTGACATTGCTAGCATTGGTTACTTGGTACATTTCACCAAGTTTAATCTGCCCAGGATCCACAAGATCTTTTGTCACCATTGTGACACTTGCTCCTGTGTCCCTGAATGCCCAAGCCTCTACTCCATTTATCAAAGGCTGTTGTCTGTATTTGCCCAGATTACTGGGACTCACACGGGGGGCATATCCATGCCCCCATCACAGACAAGCACAGCCTGAGTTGGTACTCTGACTAGGCCAGAGTCCATCTCAGAACCCAGGGTCAACCCTACTACACCCTCATTCTGGACATTTCCACCACCTATTGTACCTGTACTAGGGGGAACAGTTGCCTTAGGGGTAATTGTGGCTGGAGTAGATTCTTTGGACTTGGTGCAGTCACTGGTCCAGTGAGGTTTCTGTTTACAGATTTTGCACCAAGGCTTCTTTTGGCCTTGACTGTGACTCCCCATTTGAAGAAGATTTTTGGGGCCCTTGAGAAGACTTCTGGTCTTTACCCTTGGCCCCACACTTGTCAGAGTTCTTAGAATCCTGCTTCTTTGGGTCCCCACCCTGGTTCTGTACCTTCTGCCTCACCCTGGTTCTGACCCATTTGTCTGCCTTCTTTCCCAATTCTTGGGGAGAGGTCAGATCAGAGTCCACCAGGTACTGATGCAACAGCTGATTTTGACAGTTATTAAGAATGTGCTCCCTCATAATCAAATTGTACAATCTTTTGAAGTCACACACTTTACTGCCCAATAACCAACCTTCCAGAGCCTTAGCAGCACAGTCATCAAAGTCAACCCAGTCTTGATTTTGTGCCTTTTGGGTGTCTCTGAACTTTAGCCTGTATTGTTCAGTGGTTAGGCCAAACCCATCTATTAGTGCACTTTTCAAGACCTGGTAATCATCAGCATCCTCTTCTCTTACAGTGAGGAGCTTATCTCTACCTTTGTCTGCAAAGGAGAGCCATAAGATTGCTACCCACTGACCTTGAGGGACCTTCTGTATTTTACAGGCCCTCTCCAAGGCAGTTATCCATTTGTGGATGTCATCCCCACTCTGGTAGGGAGGGCCAATCTTACTTAGGTTTCTATGATCATAAGACCTCTCCCTATCTCTAGGGAAATTGCTACCACTAAGGGTCTCTAGTCCCTCCTTTTTACCAGGGCTTCCCTATCTAAGGCCATCTGCTGATTTCTGGGGTTGAACTTGTCTTGCTCATACTTCAGCAGTCTCTCCTCTCCTGGGAGGATTCCCTCCTTCTGTGAGCAGAGACAGAGGTCCCTATAGAGGAGTTAGCCTGGATAGATCCCCTTGACAGAGATCTATCCCTTTTAGCCCTGCTTTCAACTCTTCCTGGAGGAATAAAGGAGGGAGCGTTATTGTCATCCTCCTCATCCTCATCCAGGAGAGCTGGGTTCACCAGAGTCTGGTCATTGTCATCAGGCTGGCCAGCATTAGAGGTAGGGTCAGGGGAATTTCTACTCCTAGGCCCACCCTCACCTGCTGCCCCACCCAAACTACCTACCCCACCAGGCCCCCTAGGCCCTGAGATATCATCCTGCTTAATTATCTTTATGAGATGCTGGGTGGTTGGGCTTTTGCCTGTCTTCAGCTTCCTAATGGAACATAAGGCCCTAAACTGTGCAAAGGAGAGATCCTCATATTTATAGGGAAGGAGCTCACTGGTTCCTGGTAGGGACCCACTGGTTCCTGGCTGACTAGACATTACTAATGTGGTGTGGTGTATTGCAATACCTACACTAGTGTGGCCTACTAAACTCTCTTGAGTTGTAGAAAGGGTGTGCTATCCCTTAACACACAACTCTAAGTTCATTAGAACTTACTGTAGCTAAACTTAATATTATATGTACCTAAGGTACCTTTAGTGGTTTTCAGTTGATCAATTCAATTGAGATTATCTGGCAAAACAATAGCAAGCTGGAATCCCACACGCTGTACACCAATGTGAGAAGGTGGCCTGATATATGCTGTCCACTAGTTCTAGTGGGCACCTTGTATCAGTCCAAACAACCCCTTATGGTGAATGGTTAAAGACAACCTTTATTGAAAGCTATCCTAGTGGTAGCTATGGAGAGCAGCCTTCAGGCTAAGTCTTGAAGGAATGTAAAGCAGCTTGTTTTACCAGTCTATAATCTCTTGAATGACCAAATGAAAAGAAAACCACACCAGGTATATATTTAAAATATATGTATTTAAGATAAAACACACCCCTCTAGTCTCTTTATGAGACTGGAGTTCGAAGTACTTAATTTACTAGTTAGCAATCATCAGTAATAGCACTAATAAACGTTTGGGCCCTAGGGGCGTACCAAACCATATACCAATAAGGTGGTATAAGAACCACGACTGAACTAGACACAAGGCCTAGAGCCTGTAGAATCGCTGGGACCCCAAGGAACCACCCAAGTTAGTGACACAGGGGACCCACGGGGACCGTGTGCAGTGTGTAAACACAACCGCAGGATCCCGTTAGCTTCTATGGGCAATGTCGCGGTTGGAAAATTTAAAGATTAGAGACACTTAGAATCGAGTCAGGACCAAACCCTTTTGGACTTAGGAAGTTCTAGGGCTAGCACCCACGGGAGCATCGGAGTACTCGTGTTACCTCACCCGGGGAAGCAAGTGCATAGATGTCTTTTGGTGTCGGGTGGCGTCGTCAATTACAATGGAAGCTGGCGAAGTACTGCTGCTTGTGTAAAGAGAAGAAGGACGTCGGTGCAGACCAGCAAGGTCTGAGGGACTCACCCCTCAAGGGTACGTCAGGGCACGTCTGGAGCAACCAGGGAAGCCCAAGCAGAAGACGAGTTGCCTTTGTGGGGACCCACTAGCCAACGGGGTAGCGATCGCGAAGGTGCCTCGAGCGGTCGTACTGGAACTCAGCCCACGGGTCACTTGTGGAGTGGAGGCCAGAGATCTTCGGTGCAGTCAGTGCTCAAAGCTGGGGCTACTCGAAGTCCAAAGCAGAACTTCATGGATAAACAGGAAGTTGATGTACCAACAATAGTATGCGGTGCCCAGGGGTCACAGTTCCTCGTCACCCACGATAGCCACGGGCCTCAGCTCTGCTGTTGACTCAGAGTAGCCTCAGGGAAGTCAGGAAATCTACCTCTGGTGATGCAGAGACTTCGGTGTCCAACGGGAGTTTCTGAATTGCAGACCGGACAGTTGCTTCTTTGGTGCCTGCCAAGCAGGGGAGTCACTCCTTGACTCCAAGGGAGATTTCTTCAGTCTTGTAGTCAGGATAGAAAGTCGAAGGTCCAGGATATATGTTGCAGAGTTTCGTCCAGGGTAATCTAAAGTCCCAAGGACTGGGTTCCCATAGTTATACTAAGTTTGGGGGATGGACATACTCTAGGGACCCACCTATGGGTGGGCCTGGAAAGAGGGGTGGTTGAACCCATTTCCTTTGTCCAGTTTCGCTCCAGAGCAGGGGCAGGTAGCCCCTGGAACCGGTTTGATCTGGACTATGCACAGGGACAGCAAACGTGCCCCCAGTGCAGGACTTCAAAGCACCAGAGAGTGCTCCTGCCCAGCCCCAATACACATCTGCCTGTCTGGGGAGGTGGTTACACCTCCATGGGACAGGAAACCTATTGTCCAGGCCTCCCCTGACAGAGTTTCGGTCAGCAGCAGGAGGCCAGACCCGTGTCTGTGGTAGAGGCATCCATTTTGTGATGCCAGGGCTCAGGAAAGTCCTACCGCGTTTGATCAGTGTGAACATGTCTCTCCCTCTAGAAGGGTGAAATGCTACCCCTGCTGCCAGAACTGGCGGGGGGTAATATTCCAAAGCGTTTGACACGAAACACGACATGTTTCCGTGCAGCCATCCCAAAGTTAGCATTTACCGCAAGGTTATAATGCACTTAAGAGAATATGGTCAAGCTGCACCACAAACAGCATCAGAGGAGGTAATCCGAACGCTGCAGAGGGGCTCTGCTCATGCAGGGGCCCCCTCTCACATAAAAACCAAGTACTCTGCCTTCAGTATTGTTAAGGCCTGCGATAGGAGTGACTTATAGGTTTTATATGTGTGTGCAATGGTAGTGATATAGGTAGCCTATACCACTGTAAGGGGTGCAAGCACACCCTTAACCAGGCTGCAGTAGCAGACCTGTGGTGTCATTTTGGAGTGCTTCCCAGGGGTCACATAATAGATGTTTCAGCCCCTGGTAGGCCTCTGAGGTACCTATGCCCTAGGTACATAGTATACCATATACTAGGGGCTTATAAGGCACTCCAGAATCCAATTAGATATGTACCTAGGGGCAGATTTATAACGGACTTGCGCCACTTTTACGCCGCTGTTGCGTCACTTTTGTGACGCAGCGGTGGCGTAAACCCTGCGCCATGTTGCGCCCTATTTACATCGTGACGCATCTAGGGAGATGCGTCACTTTGTAAAGCTTGTGCCACATGTGGGCGTACCTGCACAGGGGTGGCGTTCCAGCGCAGGAACGCCTCTGAAAAGTGGCTGAGTGAAATCTACAAGATTTCACTCAGTCACTTTTCCGGCCATGCTGCGTCAAAACCCTGCGCCTGCTTGAAGCAGGCGTAAGGATTGACGCAGCATTGTAACGATAGGGCACCCCCGAGCCTTGCTGGAGCTGCGTCGCGCTTGCGACGCAACTCCAGCAATGCGCCAACCTTCCGCCATCAGATGCGTCACGCATCTGTTTATCCTTGCGCCACGATGTGCTGCATTGTAAATGCGGCGCATCTATTGTGGCGCAAGGGTAAACTTTCGTGACGCATCTTCCCTGGCGCATCCATGCTGATTTGCAGGGATGCGCCAGGGAACATAAATCTGCCCCCTAATGTACATGGAAACCATTTTAGAGAAGAAGCAGCTAGGCTGTGGTCCTGATTAGCAGGGCCACAGCCAGACTAAGGTCGAAAAACAGTGAAACACCAGCAAAAAGTGGGGGTACCCATGTGAAGCAGATCCTAGTCTCCTACACACACCAAACTCCCTCAGAAGACAGAGCCCGACATTAGACCTCTGTCTTTGAATGCACATCAAATGTGACATGATATGAACAAGATGTAAAGACCTGGCTACAGAAAGCGAATACTGGTAGAAAACAATAAATAGGGTATGGGCTATGGAAGGGGAAACTCAAACTGGACAGGCTAAACAAATAAAGCCAGCAAATGGAAGGCCAGGAAATGTGAGTTACGAACCACAAGGCCAATGGTAGGCAAATTGCAAAAGCATTTCCAAGGAAGCTTTCGAAATGTCCCCAAGATGTTGTTTCTAAGCCAGACAGCTGTGCTATCGGGTTTTCTTCGACCTAAAAAGCGCTCTTTTCAGACCATGGTCCTGCCTTTCACCACATTTGGTAAAAATCCGTTCAGCCTTTGGGGCTGTAGCTGTGTCTAAAGCTCCTATGGAAAAATGAATGGGAAAACACATTTTGGGACCTCCCTCTTTTAATGCCCCATGCTGGATGGATCACCTCAAAACTTCCCAGAATGCAGCTGAGGTGATTTTTTGTTTTGGAAAGTTACATGAAGATTCGTCAAACGGCGCCAAAGATATAAGCAAACATGATCCAAACTATAACCGCACACTGTTGGCCTAATTGTGCCTTATTTCCCATAATTCACAGCGCTAAATCAATTTACAGGATATTTTGTTTCTCTACACAAATAAAAACTTAAGCACACTATTTCGTCTTTCTCTCAGTGCATCATGAGAGTGCCGCTCTCACAGCTTGAACCGGCACACGTGACAAGCGCATCCTTACAGGCACAGCCGTGTGCCAGCATCTACCCGTGAATCCCCCCCGCGGGTGAAAATAAACACTGTACCCTCAAAAACCTGTCAGCAAAAGTGACACTTTCCCACGTTGCACTTGATTGCTTTTTCTTTCATTAGGTCTTGTTAAATGTGCTCAGTGGAGTCAATGTGCTTCGAATGAACAGCACATTCCAGAAGACATGTTTTTCATTTCTTGCAATGTGCTGCCCGTTTAAAACGTGACTTATAATAATACACACTGCTGCATAAAACACATTTTAATTATGAGCACATCACCTCAGAAAAAATCACATTTCTCTCTGACAGTCAGCAGTCTCAGCCAAACAGTGAGTGTTAATTTATAAACAACATTAAATGTGCCTACTGCATCATGTAATATAAAGAAGCCACAATGAGGAATGTGTATTATGGTGCTGTGCTGCCATCTCTGGGGTCAGGGGATGTTCCCAGACCGCAGTGAGGTACATTGTGTGTTGTGTTCATTCACAAACATGATAGATGCATTCCAGTGCTTTTATGCCTTCGAGCCAGAACCAGTGAATTTCATTGGCTTTGCTATGATACACTTAGGGGCCCTTTGTGCCACTTTCGTACCACGTAACGTGGGGCAAGACCCACGCAAAGGAAAGATCCGATTCATGAAGCCACGCTCGGCCACCTTGCTTGGCCCGAAGGGCCTTCATAAACCTCCAGCAATGCAGCGCAGCACAAGTCGCTGCGTTGCATTGCACGGGCCAAGGAGAAGTTTCCGTGGCTCTTGCGTGGTTCTTCCCACTCAACATCCATGGATTTTGGTGCAAGGACCTTGTAAACCTGGAAATGTGCCGAAAAGATATTCCTTCCTAGGGGAGGCATAAAGAGCAGAAATATCTTTTTTATCCTTGTTCTTCCCTCTTTCCATGTGTGCTGCATTGTGCGGCACACGTGGAAAGAGGAAAGTGCCTCAGAGGACTGTTGTTGTGCCGGAAGGTGCCCTTCCTGTGCTAAAACAATCCCGCATGCAACACAGGCACCCTTGCACCATCCTTTGCCACCAGGCTGCCCATTGCGCGCCAGCGCACGCGCAAACATCGGGAATACGCGTATACCTCAACTACGGTGCAGTCCTGCCCTTTGCCTCTGATGCAGCGCAGCGCAGCAGGGTGACTTGAAGCGCTGCCCTGTGCCACTTTTTCATAAATTTGCCCCTTAAGTGTCACTCCCTGCTGCACCCACCCTTAGGCCATGCACGGCGGGGTGGACAAGGGCGGCTGCGGGGGCAGTTCGAGCTCCATTGGAAATGCATCTTTGATTTGAGAGGGGGGGGGAGGGGGGGGGGATTTGCCCGAAACTTGATGAACCAAAAACCGCCGCAAGATTTACACCAAACTTGGCATGAAGGTAGGATGCACCCGGAGAGGGCGCCCTTCATCTGTGCATTCATTCAGTACTCCTCAAGAGATTCATTTTGAAACAAGGTGCCAGGTGGAGTTTAAAGGGTGAGCGCTTCGTACATCTTTACAGTGGAAAAGCCATCGGTAAATTTGCTCAGAACTTTGCGACCATTTGAGGAATATGCCTGAAATTCGTCAGAAATTGTAAGTTTAGATTACTAGTGGTATTTTCAAATGTGAGCATGTCCTCGGGGGTGGGGGGCAGTTAACAAGGGAGGAATTTTATAAAAAGTTCTCGAATCTGTTTAGAATTAGGAAGACGGCTGGAAGGATTATTTTTAAGTGAAGCTTCTTGGCTAAGAGAGGCTGGTCGAAGAGAGCCAATGGTTGAAAGGCGCAGACTGACAGCCCCTGTAGCCAATGGTTGAAAGGCACAGACCCTCCCCCCGAGCCAATGGTTGAAAGGCGGAGACCCACAGCCCCCTCAAGCCAATGGTTGAAAGGCGCAGACTGACAGCCCCTTTAGCCAATGGTTGAAAGGCACAGACCCCACCCCCCGAAGCCAATGGTTGAAAGGCGGAGACCCACAGCCCCCTCAAGCAAATGGTTGAAAGGCGGAGACTCACAGCCCCCTCAAGCGAATGATTGAATGGCAGAGACTCACAGCCCCCTCAAGCCAATGTTTGAAAAGCGCTGACCCAAAGCCCCTCAAGACAATGGTTGAAAGGCGCAGAACCACAGCCCCCTCAAGCCAGTGGCTGAAAGGCGGAGACCCACAGCCCACTGGAGCCAGGGGTTGAAAGGCGCAGACCTATGGCCCATTTTAGACAATGGCTGAAAGGCAGAGACCCACAGCCCATTTGAGCCAATGGTTGAAAGGCGGAGACCCACAGCCCACTGGAGCGAGGGGTTGAAAGGCAGAGACCCACAGCACACTGGAGCCAGGGGTTGAAAGGCAGAGACCCACAGCCCATTTGAGCCAATGGTTGAAAGGCGGAGACCCACAGCCCACTGGAGCGAGGGGTTGAAAGGCAGAGACCCACAGCACACTGGAGCCAGGGGTTGAAAGGCCGAGACCCACAGCCCACTCGAACCAGGGGTTTAAAGGTGCACACCCACAGCCCAGTGGAGCCGGGGGTTGAAAGGCGGAGACCCACAGCCCACTCGAGCCAATGGTTGAAAGGCGGAGACCCACAGCCCACTGGAGCCAGGGGTTGAAAGGCGCAGACCCACAGCCCACTGGAGCAAGGGGTTAAAAAGCGCAGACCCACAGCCCATTCGATCCAGTAGTTGAAAAGTGGCGACCCACAGCCCATTCGAGCCAATGGTTGAAAGGCGGAGATCCACAGCCCACTAGACCCAGGGATTGAAAAGCGCAGACCCACAGCCCACTCGAGCCAGGGGTTGAAAGGTGCATACCCACAGCCCAGTGGAGCCAGGGGTTGAAAGGCAGAGACCCACAGCCCATTCGAGCCAATGATTGAAAGGTGGAGACCCACAGCCCACTGGACCCAGGGATTGAAAAGCGCAGACCCACAGCCCACTCGAGCAAGGGGTTGAAAGGTGCACACCCACAGCCCACTCGAGCCAGGGGTTGAAAGGCGCAGACCCACAGCCCACTCGAGCCAGGGGTTGAAAAGCCCAGACCCACAGCCCATTCGATCCAATAGTTGAAAGGCGGAGACCCACAGCCCATTTGAGCCAATGGTTGAAAGGCGGAGACCCACAGCCCACTGGAGCCAGGGGTTGAAAAGCACAGACCCACAGCCCATTCGATCCAATAGTTGAAAGGCGGAGACCCACAGCCCATTTGAGCCAATGGTTGAAAGGCGGAGACCCACAGCCCACTGGAGCCAGGGGTTGAAAGGCGCAGACCCACAGCCCACTCGAGCCAGGGGTTGAAAGGCGCACACCCACAGCCCAGTGGAGCCAGGGGTTTAAAGGCAGAGACCCACAGCCCACTGAAGCCAGGGGTTAAAACACAGAGACCCACAGCCCACTCGAGCCACTGGTTGAAAGGCGGAGCCCCACAGCCCACTCGAGCCAATGGTTGAAAGACGGAGACCCACTGGTTGAAAGGCGGAGCCCCACAGCCCACTCGAGCCAGTGGTTGAAAGGCGGAGACCCACAGCCCACTGGAGCCGGGATTGAAAGGCGGAGACCCACAGTCCACTGGAGCCAGGGGTTGAAAGGCGCAGACCCACAGCCCACTGGAGCCATGGGTTGAAAAGCGCAGACCCACAGCCCATTAAACTAATAGTTGAAAGGCGGAGACGCACAGCCCATTCGAGCCAATGGTTGAAAGGCGGAGACCCACAGCCCACTGGAGCCAGAGGTTGAAAGGCACAGACCCACAGCCCACTGGATCCAGGGGTTGAAAGGCGCACACCCACAGCCCATTCGATCCAATAGTTGAAAGGCGGAGACCCACAGCCCACTGGAGCCAGGGGTTGAAAGGCGGAGACCCACAGTCCACTGGAGCCAGGGGTTGAAAGGCGGAGACCCAAAGCCCACTGGAGCCAGGGGTTGAAAGGCGGAGACCCACAGCCCACTGGAGCCAGGGGTTGAAAAGCACAGACCCACAGCCTATTCGATCCAATAGTTGAAAGGCGGAGACCCACAGCCCATTCGAGCCAATGGTTGAAAGGTGGAGACCAGGGCCGGACTGGGAACCAAAACCAGCCCTGGCAAAGTACTCGGCCGGCCCCCCGGGGCTTGGGGGTGCCGCCGAGCTCTTTGCCAGGGCCGGCTTTCGGCCGATTTTCTTACAGGGCCGATTTTACAGCTAAGCTACAAAAACGGCCGTGTAACAAAAACGGCCCCGAGGGGCCCAAAACCGTCCCCCACCCTTGCGGCGCACCAGGGGATTGCCCAGTGCCCACAACGGCCAGTCCGGCCTTGGCGGAGACCCACAGCCCACTGTAGCTAGGGGTTGAAAGGCGGAGACCCACAGCCTACTCGAGCCAATGGTTGAGGCGCAGACCCACAGCCCACTGGAGCCAGGGGTTGAAAGGCACAGACCCACAGCCCAGTGGAGCCAGGGGTTTAAAGGCAGAGACCCACAGCCCACTGAAGCCAGGGGTTAAAACACAGAGACCCACAGCCCACTCGAGCCACTGGTTGAAAGGCGGAGCCCCACAGCCCACTCGAGCCAATGGTTGAAAGGCGGAGACCCACTGGTTGAAAGGCGGAGCCCCACAGCCCACTCGAGCCAGTGGTTGAAAGGCGGAGACCCACAGCCCACTGGAGCCGGGATTGAAAGGCGGAGACCCACAGTCCACTGGAGCCAGGGGTTGAAAGGCGCAGACCCACAGCCCACTGGAGCCATGGGTTGAAAAGCGCAGACCCACAGACCATTAAACTAATAGTTGAAAGGCGGAGACGCACAGCCCATTCGAGCCAATGGTTGAAAGGCACAGACCCACAGCCCATTGGATCCAGGGGTTGAAAGGCGCACACCCACAGCCCATTCGATCCAATAGTTGAAAGGCGGAGACCCACAGCCCACTGGAGCCAGGGGTTGAAAGGCGGAGACCCACAGTCCACTGGAGCCAGGGCTTGAAAGGCGGAGACCCAAAGCCCACTGGAGCCAGGGGTTGAAAGGCGGAGACCCACAGCCCACTGGAGCCAGGGGTTGAAAAGCACAGACCCACAGCCTATTCGATCCAATAGTTGAAAGGCGGAGACCCACAGCCCATTCGAGCCAATGGTTGAAAGGTGGAGACCAGGGCCGGACTGGGAACCAAAACCAGCCCTGGCAAAGTACTCGGCCGGCCCCCCCGGGGCTTGGGGGTGCCGCCGAGCTCTTTGCCAGGGCCGGCTTTCGGCCGATTTTCTTACAGGGCCGATTTTACAGCTAAGCTACAAAAACGGCCGTGTAACAAAAACGGCCCCGAGGGGCCCAAAACCGGCTCCCACCCTTGCGGCGCACCGGGGGATTGCCCAGTGCCCACAACGGCCAGTCCGGCCCTGGCGGAGACCCACAGCCCACTGGAGCTAGGGGTTGAAAGGCGGAGACCCACAGCCTACTCGAGCCAATGGTTGAGGCGCAGACCCACAGCCCACTGGAGCCAGGGGTTGAAAGGCACAGACCCACAGCCCACTGGAGCCAGGGGTTGAAAGGCGGAGACCCACAGTCCACTGGAGCCAGGGGTTGAAAGGCGCAGACCTACAGCCCACTGGAGCCAGGGGTTGAAAAGCGCAGACCCACAGCCCATTCGATCCAATAGTTGAAAGGCGGAGACCCACAGCCCATTCGAGCGAATGGTTGAAAGGCGCACACCCACAGCCCACTTAAAGCATGTTGTTAGTCGTAGGTCTGTTGGAAAGCAGCGCTGTAAAGGCCAGGGAAGCATCAGAATGAACGGACAGCCAGTAGTAGAGCTGAGCACAAGAGCCCCAGGGCCAGCAGTCGGGGGGGGCATCATTAATGCCACAGAGGAGAAGACCACGTGCTCCGGCCTGTTTAGGGCTCGAGACCCGACATGGTTTAGAGCCACGCGCTGTAGTGCCAGAAAGCCTTATTGTACTTAAAATAAATGCAGAAGGAACTGAGGCGAGTCACCGGATTTCTCAGGGGAGCCAGTGGGCATATCAGCAACAACCGAAGATAATTATCGCTAAGCGCTCTTAGCGTGAGGATAATTATCGCCGCCTAGTGTGGATTTTTATCGCTGAGATAGCGTGCTATTAGCAACGCCTATTTCAAAAGTGATAAAAATCCTAGCGCTAACTGCCTAACTTGAGATTATCGCTGGAAACCCAGAGATAATCTCACGTAGTGTGGCGTTAGCTTGTTGATAGGGCCCCACAAACTTAGCCATGATATCCACCTTCCATAGGCTATTATGGCTAAGTCAGTCCTGAAGCAGGCGCAAGGAAAGTAGCGATAACAGGGGTTATCGCTACTTTTCCTGCCGCTATGCTTCATAGCGTGGGGCTTGATGATAGGAGAAATGTCGCTTAGCGACATTTCTCCTGTCATGTCAGGTCAGGAACGCCCACTTTGCATCTCATTAGAGATGCAAAGCTGGGAGTTAGGAATTCCTACGCTAACGCAAGTTTTCACACGTTAGCGTGACCTTGCTAATTAGGCGATAAAATTATCGCCGCTTTTCGGCCGAAAACGACCGCAAAGGCGGCGATTATTCTATCGCCTCGCCTTGCTGAAATGCCCCCAGGTGCCCACCAGTCACTGAAGGAAAGGACCTTTCCAGGACGCCTTTGTTTCAAAGGTTTACTCCTGTCCCCGTGGGTATGTGAACCCCTGAGGCTGCTGTGCGCGCGCCTGTGGATGGAAGTGAGCACACGTGCAACCTGTGTGCACGAGCAGACATGCCTAGAGACACACATGCTGTGAGTGCACATGCATGAAGCAGGCCAGGAAGCAGACACCACCTCTGGCAGAACCCACGCTTCGCTTCCAATTATTGCAAAATCCTGAAACACTGCCCTGCAATCTTGTTTTAATGTACACCAGGGGGTAGTTTATTCCATATAATGCATCCATGAGTAATAAGTGTTACCCAACCCTCTTTAAACCTTTGTTCTTTTGCTTGTGAAATATGTGTTGTGGTGGAAGTCATACATTACGCAGCTCGTAATTTGCTGGAAGCAGATATTTTAGGACGTTAATGTCACTTTCGAAGCCAGTGCGGGAAAGATTATGTAATAACTGCAGATGGATTCCTGCTCTCTTGCAATGGACTCCAGCAGTGCGATAAATAAACGCATCACCACAAATGCCTCCGCATCGCCTAATGATGGTGAACTGCCAAGGGATCTAAGTTCATAAGAGCGGGAGCTGCTAATCTCTCATAGTGCCAATATCGGCAACACACCCAACCCGCAAACACAGCACTACCATAATAAAGAACACACAAGACACATTGGTTGTAGAGAAAACATTGCTGAAGGTTTATTTTGCATAAGAAATATGCCAACAATGTGGGTCAACTTACGGCCGATCAAGGGCAGGCAGCCCCTCTGCTGCTGCCCACCTGATGAGCCAAGCTGCACCGTGGCATAACCAATCGTGCAACCATTTTGGGGATTACCCCTTACATCCTGTGGCCCACCAGTCCATCCATTTACTCATGCCCCTTGAGGGGCGGAGCGTATCCAGGCAAGCCCCCGGTTGCTCAGGTTTACAACCGCCCGAAGGACTAACGAGGCTCCAGGGTCCTGCCGAAAGGACTTCTTGGGGCTATTTGGCATTTGCACCCTTCTTCTGGTCTTGAAGAGGGTACCCCTATGTACCACTCAGCCTCTGGATCGCCCTGTAACTCCGCCACAGCTCTGGGTGTGGCACCCGTCATACTCAGGGTCCCCCACCAAGGCAGGCACTCTTACTTACACCCTGCGGATTCTAGGGCATCACCCAGGTCCGACAATACAGGTCCATGCCCATACTAGACAAATGGACCCCCATCCACATCAAAACATCTTGCGAACTTGGCATGCAAGAGCTGAGTCTGCTAAAGCCAAAAACCCCTCTGTCCCATGAATTTGCGCATGGCGCTGTTCACTCCGCTGCAAGAAATGTCAACGGCCTCTCCAGACCTGACCCATCCCAAACTAACCATGGAGTGATCTCGGACCACCATAACTCACAAGTGCTTAATTGGTTGCCTAACTTACTCATTGTGGCTCTGGCATCACAGGGGGTTGGTTAGCGTCATGGCTTAGTTACCCCATCGTAGGCAAGTTTGATGGCCTCCACTTCTTTGGGACTGCTGTTCTGTATTAACCACAGCTTTATTTACCCATCCTTCGGCATGATCGTCTGCCTGCCCGGAAGTGAATCAACTGCTCTCTACTTTAAACGCCGTTCAGTGTGTGATCCTGTGCCAATACGGGCTTACTTGTTATGTGTTGCCGGGTTGTGCATTACCCATCACCGCCCAGTCACTGATTTTAGAATACGCTGGAAAACATAATGGAGTTCGCCTCCCAGGCCAAGCGAGCATAAGTTAACAAGTTATTATTTGTGGCCAACACCGTACCCTTCTCTCTGCCAGCTGGCCTCGGCTTGTATCGGAGTACCACGCCGGATGGAGTTCTTACCCAAGCGCGAGTGCAAAACTACTGCTCTTCATGACCCTGGTTATGTCTGGTATACTCCATTGTGCACTGTGTGCAATGTGTGCCTTACGTAGAGGGATGACTAAGCCCTTGTTTACCCTCATACTTGATGATTCCCACAATTGGGGGTTCAAACTGATAACCATGTACCGCAACAGCAGTGGAAATTTACCTGCTCCTTCCAAATTTGAATACACGCTGTGCTCTAGTAACTGTCGGCATGAGCGCACCAAACCCTTCTTTCTCCCGCTCCGTGGAGTCGCAGCACACACATATTTGGAATGACAACCTCGCGCAACCCACCTATCACAAACAGGCAAATGTAAAAATGTAATGGCAATTACACACCTAAAGAAATGCGGCTGCACCCCCAAATATTCTGCTTAATTTCAGGTCCATATTGCATGCCGGCCCCTAATTGTCTGACTGCGATATTTAGATGCAGTGTCGCCCTGCTGACGCCCCCACCCTAGCGCAAGTCGTCCACGTCCCCCACTTCTGCTAATGTGTGCCAGGGAGCAAACATGTGGGAGGGAACAGGAGGAGAACAATACGTGCCGGTGCCCGCCCTAGCTTGACCCATGGGAATGCCAAATGTTCATAATACATTGTAAAAACCAAAGGAAATGATGGACGGAGTGTTGAACATTGCAAGCACTCACCCCCAGTCAACTGATCTGGGTTTGATCCATCACCGTTCTTTAGCCCACTCTGCCACCCCAGTTCAGACATGGCCATATGCAAATCAGTCTTGACCCTGTGCCTCATGGGAACAGTCCAGCCCGAACTGCCAAGCCATGCCTTCCCTGGACCGGAAACAAGCTTCCTAGGACCGGTTTCTGGCATTTCAGCCGTCTTCAGCCAGGCTTGCTTGAACCCAGTGGCAAAGTGAGCAAGGGACTCACGTCTGAGCATACCCTGCCAACTTATGGCGAACAAAGCGGTACAAAAGGGGGTGGTGATGGACGGAGCATCAGAACCAATCAAACACTCACCCCCAGTCAACTGATCTGGGTTTGATCCATCACCGTTCTTTAGCCCACTCTGCCACCCCAGTTCAGACATGGCCATATGCAAATCAGTCTGACCCTGTGCCTCATGGGAACAGTCCAGCCCGAACTGCCAATGATGGACGGAGTGCCAGAAACCGGTCCTAGGAAGCTTGTTTCCGGTCCAGGGAAGACATGGCTTGGCAGTTCGGGATATATAAATAGTACAATCCTGTCATTAAAACTGGAACACTCATTGTTGCCTGTTTGTAATTATTACGATTCAAATGTACAGAATATTTAAAAGAAGCCAATCCTGTGTGTGATGTGTATGTATGGGTATGTGGATTAATGTAGTATGTATGCTGATTTCTCTGTCATAATAATCCAAATCTTGCATATTTACTGTAGGGAATATTTAATAAAACATATATTTGTGTTTTTCTTTTATTGAGTGACGGTCTCTTCTCTTGAATACATTTTTATTTTGTATTTTTAAACGTGTATTGAAGTTGCCCTAGGAACTTTCCAGTATGCATTTCCCTGCCTAGGTGAACTTCTTATAAGTAGCAGGGGGCCTCTAATCTTCGCAGTTCCCGTCCCTCCTGTGATACACCTATTGTGATAACTAAGATGCTCCCTACCCCTGGTACTTTGTGGTAACTCAATGAGGACAACGGCAGGTCCTCACTGGGCGGCGGCCATGTTGCTTAAGCCAGGGGGTGGACCTAGTTCAAAGGCATTTCCCCAGAGTTCATTGCCCGCCACCAGAATCAGCGGGCTGCCTATTTACTGTTTTTGCCTCAAAGCTCCCTTCTGATTGGTGATACGAACCATTCTACTCTGCATGAGCTGGCAGTCTTGCGTTGCCATTACACCACCTATGCCCCTTTTAATCACTCTCATCCTCCTGTGCAGTGGCCATTTGGCAGAAGCCAAGGGGTCCCTGAAATGCTCTTTAGCCCTTCTTTCCTCCGCACTAATGGCGGGCGCCACTCACTTCTTGCCACCTAGGGGCTCCCGTTCGGAGAGTGTGTGTTGGACTTGGCCCTTCTTGCAGGTTCACCCCTGAAACTCTTTGCTTTTAATTGTGACCTGGTGTTAGTGATTTTTGGCTTCTGCGCCCTTTACCGCTGTGTCCCAGGGTAAAGTGCATGCATGTAGTGAGGTTGGCCTGCCCTCCCATAGGAATGCATGGGGGAATGTATGTGTCCCTGGTAGTTCCTGATGCGTGGGGAGTGCAGGTGCGAGTTTGGTATGTGCGGACTCGTGTGATGAAATGCTGCGCGATGATGTGTGCGGCGTGACTGTAGCTAGTATGGACGTGCCACTTCTAGACGCTGGCATAAATGTACAGTGACTGCCTGGCGCGTGATTGGCTGGCTGAGGTCATAAGACGGGCTAGGGAATCCCCAGAGTCAGGATGAGTCACCCAGTGGTGAATGGGGAGATCAACAGCCAGAGGGGTGGGAGGAGTACACCTAGGACCTGAATAGGGCTGGGCTTTCCCCACACAATGCTGGCTCCGCCCCCTGTGGTGCGACTGATGACCCTGGCCTGCTCTCTGAATAGGGAGAGGGGCCGAGCAAAACAAAGTGCTCAGGAACCAGTTGTAACTGGTTCGCCCCTCCCCTGCACCTTGAAACAAAGGTAAACCTGTGTATAAAATGGGGCTGTGACCCCAAGTAAAATGTTCTCTTCCAGGATCCTATCTGAGGGGGGCTGCTGCTACTGCTGGAGGCCAGGAGGAACCGCCACTTGGGACTGCCTTCCTGCCTGGAGGACCCAGTGATCTGGCCCCTGGCCCAGCCTTGCCCCCCTGCCTACCTTCCTGAACTTTGCCAAGACTCTGTTGCTGGACCTTGCTCAAAGCGCCTGGGGAGCGCCATACTAATTTGCTGAGAAGCGCCAGCATCTGTGGCCAGCAGCGTGGTGCTACGATAACCTAGGAGGGAACCCCGACGTAGGGATTCCCCCGCTTTGCCCTGGATTCATAGCGGGTGCCCACCCCGCATTGTTGTGCTAGTTGGCGGGTGCCCACCCCGCTTATGTTATCGTGTTTTGACCCTAAAACGAAGGCGGGAGCCCACCCCGCACTTCGGTGTGAAGGAAGGTAATCACCGCCGCAGGCCCAGAGTCTCTGCGACATCATCTCTCCGCCGCGCTGGGATTGGCCCAGCAGGAGGGAGTGTACCCACGTGACTGGGGGCTCGACGGAGGAAGCCGCGCTCTAATTGAGGGAAGCGGACGGAAGCCTACCCCGCGCTTCCCCGAGAGAAGAAGAGCGAGCGAGTCTGCGAGCAGCAGCAGCGCTGCTGCCCCGCCGGAGGGCTACCGGCCACAGCGGAGAGCGGAGACGACGCGGGAGTCCCCGGAGAGCAGCCCGGTAAGTGTGAAGGGCTGGGGGACTCCGTGCGTGTGCTGTGGGTGCTGGTCCCGGACCAGCCTACTCCTTGAGCGTCCCCCGCCTGATAGGCGGGGTCGCTCCAACGTGCAGGGACATTGTTGTTTAAAGCCTCGCCCGGCTCTCCAACGTTGGGGGCAAATTATTTGTTTAAAGAGCCTCGAGAAGGCTCCACCGACGGGCCCACATTGTTTCAAGAGCCTGTGAGGCTCCAACGACGGGCCCACATTGTTTACAGAGCCTGTGAGGCTCCAACGAGGGGCATACGTCATTTCCCCAGCTGCCCAGCACTTAGTGGGCAGCTGCTACGTGTAGGTTGTGCCCAGCTGCTTCTGCCTTGACTGCATGCGCAGTCTTGCCCTGACTCTGCTGGACGAAGGGCGTTTTAGCCCCTGAAAGGCAGAGGTTGGCCTGGGGACAGGTTTCTTGCGTTGTGCCCTCACCTAGAGTACCTGATTGTTTTTAACTATGTAAGTTTGGCGCAATTGTGTCTTCCTGCACCTCTGAATGTGTTTTTATGCGTCATGTGCCTTGTTCTTACACCGCTGAATGTATGTTATGCATCATGTGTTTTCCTTCCCTACACCTCTGAATGTGTTGTGATGCATCATGTGTAATGTGCTTAGACCCCTACAGGTATTGTGATACTTAGGTGGTTGTTCTTCTCCTAGTACAGGTGGTGCTAGTGAGGTCCTGGTTCCCTGCGCAATAGTCTCCTAAGGTGGTTAGGGTTGCGTAGGTGGTACTTAACATTTACCAGTGGTTACTGGTTGTGCGCTACATTTTCTAATTGGTGCTACAGTGATTATATGTGCTATGTTCTAAAGTGATATTTCTACAAAGTGCTTATTCCTGTCAGTGGTCCATGAGGCCCTGTCCCTTGTAGATAATTCCCCTGTTAATTCTGCCCATGCCAGTTGGCACAGTGTAAAGTGTGTATTTATTATCTAATGTGTTTGGTATAATACAAAGGCTATTTTTATATAATACCGTGTGTGGAGTTTCCTTTGTGGTGGGCCTTGGGTGTTGTTGCTGGGTGCGCGCGCAAACGCTTTACACATTGCCTCCGGGATAAGCCTGACTGCTCGTGCCAAGCTACCAAGGGGGTGAGCAGGGGTTATCTTTGGCGTGTAACTCCCCAGCCCTGACTAGAGTGGTGGTTTCTGCCTGGCTTTGGCGCAAGCCCCAGCCAACCAGAAATCCCATTTCTAACATTGGTGATCAGCGGTGGGATCCGGATTTGTGTTTGCGCTGTACTACAGTGGCAACTGGCCGCACTACAAAACTCTACATTTTAGATAATCACATTTTGGGGATTATTGTTTTTGAGTTCCATTATTTCTTCTCCTGAAGGTATCATTGTGTAATTGTGTCCAGTACATTTGTCCCCCGCCCTGCGTCCAGAGTTTGGTACCTGTGTCACGTGTGGTCAGGTTGAGGAATCAGGGGTGGTAGAAACTTCCTTACCAGTCCGAGGGGGGGTTGTGTGTGGATGAATGGTGTGTGGCACTAGACAGTGACTGTGAGTTCTCTGGGATAGAGAGCTTGCTGAATCCTTTGTGAATTGTGTGCTCCTGTTAAGCTCAGACCCCTAGGTTCCCTGTGTAATCTTTTCTCAAGAACGTCCGCCAAAATGGAGCCTGCTTTTAATTTCTGTGGTCTGTTTAGATACAGCATGTTGGAGCTGGTCAGGTTCTGTGAAGAGAGAGACATAGAGGTGGGTGAGTCAGACACCCAGTCCAAACTGAGGGACAACCTGATCCTATGGCAAAAGGATGAATGGGAACGTGAGTGCAGTGAGGAAGATAGGGCCTGGGTCTGAGGGGAGCCCTGAGGAATCTGAGGAGGAAAAAGAAAGTGACCTGACAGGGACACCAGTAGATATTGAAGACCCCATAGATAGGGAGTCCCTTGCTGGGTCCAGTGTCAGGAGCAGCACCCCATCCCTTTCCCTGTCCCCAGAGGAGTGGGTAGATAGGAGAGAAGAAAGGGAGCATCAGCTGGCCATGGAGAAGCTCAGGTTAGAGCATGACAAGGAGATGGCGCAGTTGAATGTGGAGGAGAAAAAGTTTGAGACCGAGAGGGTCTTAGCGCAGGAGAGGATAGAGGAGGCTGAGAGGGCCTTCACCAGGGAGAAATCAGCTCTGGAGGGTATACTATCCCCTGCGCGCAGTCTTAGTTTTCTGGGCTCCCCCGGGAGGGTTGAGTCCAGTGGTGGCAGCTATATAGATTTCAGTGTAGGAAATCCCAGTCCCAGTTCCCCGCAGTCTGGTACCTGTTTCCCAGGAGGAGGAGTTAAGGTTGAAATTCAGGGGCAGTAGGAAACTGTCTCACCAGTCTTGGGAGGAGTTTGTGGATGAATGTGATGATGCACTGTCCGATTGGGTGAATCAGAATACGGAATGTAGTTATTCCGGCATGTATAGGCTGGTTATCAGAGAGCAGATGCTCAGTCGTTGTGGGCCGGAGTTGCACCAACACCTGTTGGTGTTGGAGGACCGTGACCCTTGGGACCTTGCAGAGGAAGCAGACCGTTGGGAAAGGGCCCAAGGTTCTGACGAGGCATGGGAGAGTACTTCCAACAGTAGTGGCTCAAGTAGCTTCCAGTCCAGTATGGGGGAAGAGGCTCAGAGTAGCCCAGCTAGGTCCCAGAGTAGTGAGGGGGGTGTAGGGGCTCACGTCCTATCTCAGTGGAGTAGGAGTGAGTGGGTGACTTCGAGTCCCCAGAGGCCCGAAACCCAGTCTCAGAACCTGGATGGTTTCTTCAGGGAACACCAGGTTGGGGGCCTAGGCTGTCCTGTGAGTCCATTTGAGGAGGATCACCGAGGGTATGGAGAACCTGGAGCATCTGTAAGTAGAGCTCCAGTGGTTCTGATGTCTGGCAGTACCGCTCCAGTAGGGAGTGTGCAGATGTCCAGCGAGAGGGGTAGCATGGGGCTGTGTTCCCCGGTGGAGGAGCCAGTGGGTCAGGGACCAGCCGGGAGGGCTGAGTCTCCTAGAGGTGACCATGGTGACCACATGTCTGTCCTGGGGGATCTTCGCGCACTGGCAGGTGGACAGGGGACGTGAGATCTGCGCCAGGCAGACTGTCACGCAACATATGAGGCATATGTTACTCTCGGGGGGATGGTGTGTAAGTCCCCAGAAGTCCTGGAGTGCCAGGCAAGTACTCAGCCAAAGGGTTTAGACCCCTGGTTGGGAAGCCAGGTTCAGGATCAGCCTGACCTGGAGCAAATTAATATGGCGCTCCCCAGGCACTTTGAGCAAGGTCCAGCAGGAGGGAGTGTACCCACGTGACCGGGGGCTCGACGGAGGAAGCCGCGCTCTGATTGAGGGAAGCGGACGGGAGCCTACCCCGCGCCTCCCCGAGAGAAGAAGAGCGAGCGAGTCTGCGAGCAGCAGCGGCGCTGCTGCCCCGCCGGAGGGCTACCGGCCACAGCGGAGAGCGGAGACGACGCGGGAGTCCCCGGAGAGCAGCCCGGTAAGTGTGAAGGGCTGGGGGACTCCGTGCGTGTGCTGTGGGTGCCGGTCCCGGACCGGCCTACTCCTTGAGCGGCCCCCGCCTGATAGGCGGGGTCGCTCCAACGTGCAGGGACATTGTTGTTTAGAGCCTCGCCCGGCTCTCCAACGTTGGGGGCAAATTATTTGTTTAAAGAGCCCCGAGAAGGCTCCACCGACGGGCCCACATTGTTTCAAGAGCCTGTGAGGCTCCAACGACGGGCCCACATTGTTTACAGAGCCTGTGAGGCTCCAACGAGGGGCATAAGTCATTTCCCCAGCTGCCCAGCACTTAGTGGGCAGCTGCTACTTGTAGGTTGTGCCCAGCTGCTCCTGCCTTGACTGCGTGCGCAGTCTTGCCCTGACTCTGCTGGACGAAGGGCGTTTTAGCCCCTGAAAGGCAGAGGTTGGCCTGGGGACAGGTTTCTTGCGTTGTGCCCTCACCTAGGGTACCTGATTGTTTTTAACTATGTAAGTTTGGCGCAATTGTGTCTTCCTGCACCTCTGAATGTGTTTTTATGCGTCATGTGCCTTGTTCTTACACCGCTGAATGTATGTTATGCATCATGTGTTTTCCTTCCCTACACCTCTGAATGTGTTGTGATGCATCATGTGTAATGTGCTTAGACCCCTACAGGTATTGGGATACTTAGGTGGTTGTTTTTCTCCTAGTACAGGTGGTGCTAGTGAGGTCCTGGTTCCCTGCGCAATATTCTCCTAAGGTGGTTAGGGTTGCGTAGGTGGTACTTAACATTTACCAGTGGTTACTGGTTGTGCGCTACATTTTCTAATTGGTGCTACAGTGATTATATGTGCTATGTTCTAAAGTGATATTTCTACAAAGTGCTTATTCCTGTCAGTGGTCCATGAGGCCCTGTCCCTTGTAGATAATTCCCCTGTAAATTCTGCCCGTGCCAGTGGCACATTGTAAAGTGTGTATTTATTATCTAATGTGTTTGGTATAATACAAAGGCTATTTTTATATAATACCTTGTATGGAGTTTCTTTTGTGGTGGGCCTTGGGTGTTGTTGCTGGGTGCGCGCGCAAACGCTTTACACATTGCCTCCGGGATAAGCCTGACTGCTCGTGCCAAGCTACCAAGGGGGTGAGCAGGGGTTATCTTTGGCGTGTAACTCCCCAGCCCTGACTAGAGTGGTGGTTTCTGCCTGGCTTTGGCGCGAGCCCTAGCCAACCAGAAATCCCATTTCTAACAGTGTGGAATTGTCTTGCTTGAGTGGCCACCCCGGGCAGTTATATGGTTGTGACTGTACTTGCTGGAATTCTGGTTCCTCGCTGCAGATGCTTCTAGCTCTCACACATTCACCACAGGGAATTGCCTGCAATTGGTGTGCCGGGTGTGAGCTCGCAGCATGTAGAACGGCATTACAGGAGGTCTCCTTGCGAAAAAGTTGACTGTGTAGCTTCTCTTCCCTGATGTATAATTCCACATCTAGAAAACTGATGTGGGAAGTGCTGGAGGGCAGAGTGAATCTCATATCCATGTTACTGGAATTGAGGTGAGTGCAAAAATCTTCCAGTTCTTCATGGGTGCCTGACCACAGTAACAGACAGTCGTCTATGTAGCGACCCCAAACAACAATGGAGTCCACCCAATGGGCTCCCTTTGTGCCCCAGATCCATTCTGCTTCCAGACCACCCATGTATAGATTGGCAAAAGAAGGCGAAAATCTAGAGCACCCGGCTGCCCCTTTGGTTTGTTTATACCATTGCTTGTCAAAAGTTGTGATTTAGGACCTCCTCCGTCATAGTGATGCGCATGTGTGTGTGTCACCATTGAGTGGCAGGCCTGTTGTGAGCATGTGTGTGTGTCGCCATCGAGTGGCGGGCCTGTTGTGAGCATGTGTGTGTCGCCATCGAGTGGCAGGCCTGTTGTGCGCATGTGTGTGTGTCGCCATTGAGTGGCAGGCCTGTTGTGTAGAAATCTGGTGATGACTTCTGGGCCTTGATCTGGTTTTATGCTGGTGTTAAGAGACACCACATCTAAAGTGACCAGAATCATGCCTGGCTGCCATTGTAGGTCTGATAGGATGCTTAGGATGTGTTTGGTGTCCTGGATGAACGAGGGTACATTTTTGACCATGGGACCCAGGAAGATGCCAACGTTTGTGCCAGTCTCTCAGTGGGACCTCCTATGCCCAATACTATAGGTCTTCCTAGTGGGAAAAGTGCCTGTATGTGTATCTTCGGTAAGGTGTAAAGACAGGGAAAGGTGGGTCTAAAAACATTCATACATGAGTGTTCATCATCAATAAGATCTAATGTGTGCCACTCAGTTAGATGTTTATTCATTTTCAGGGTCATGGCATGTTAGACCCGGCCCTCGAAACATAGCTAAACCTGACCCCTGCACCTCACACCAGCCCCCAAACCCACGGCCTAGCCGATCCTCCCCACCAGAACTCACACGCACCCAACCCGGACTTCCCCGTCCATGGCCTTCCTCCCTTCGGCCACACCGGGCCCGCGTGCCCACTTCATGCACCAAGATGGCTGCCCGGCCCCAGCGCGACCCTGGCCTAGAGGCGCCACTCCGGCTGGAGGACATCGCGCTCCCCTTGGGATGAGAGAGGGAGGAGCAGTTTCTATCACACCTCTGCGCTTCCCTGGGACGGTGGGTTTCGATCGACCTGCCGGCCTCCCCGAGGGCTGGCTCCACGCCTGCTGGGTGTCTGGGACTCCTCCCGACCCGGCCCTGGAAGGATCAAAAGACAATGGCAGGAAACCCCAACAAGCAACCCCCCAGGTGACAAGACCCCTGCCTGCACAGACTCCGGACATCAAAGAGGAGTCGCCCTATAACAAGGGGTGCTCGGGGACTGTCCGGCAGATTCGCCTTGGAACACCTGAGCCCTGCTGAGTGACTCGTGGCTCCCTGAAGATCGTAAGACCTCCGAACTGGTACCTGAGCCCTGCTGAGTGACTCGCGGCTCCCTGAAGATCGTAAGACCTCCGAACTTGTGCTTGAGCCCTGCTGAGTGACTCGCGGCTCCCTGAAGATCGTAAGACCTCCGAACTTGTGCTTGAGCCCTGCTGAGTGACTCGCGGCTCCTCGAAGATCGTAAGACCACCAAACTTGTATCCGAGTGTTGGACAGGCCTCACAGACGGCTTGCTCCCTCCCCGCACGACAGGGCCCGAACTCCGGCCCACCTGGCATATCCCCGCGACAAGCACCTGTACTCCGTCTCCCGACGGACCCTCTGCCCTCGGACCCCTACTCATCACGGGGTCCAGCCCCACCGGCTTCCCCGGCCGGGTCAAGCCGCCCTCTTGGGGGCCTGCACCACGCGGCCGCATGGCCTCACCTCGACCCTAACCCCGGGCCTGGCCGGCCCCGACATCCCGGCACCACCATCCACCCAGGAGGTGAGCGGACCACTTGGCAGGTCAATGGGAGAACGAAGTGTCAAGGGCTCTCCCCCGCCAGGTGCCGATCGCCCCCAGCTCCCCCAGGCACTGGCTCCACCCCCTGCTGGGTGTCTGGACACCTTCATCCCGGACCCTCCGACCTCCAAGTGCGAGGGTCCGGACATCAAAGGGCACCAGCCCTATAACTGAGGCAGCTCCGGAGCAGGAAGGCAGTTGTATCCTGGAGTCGAGAGACACCGAGTGAACTCAACCTTGACGGTCTACTGGCGCTGCCGTAGCCGCTCTTGTGAACCATCGTCCTGCCTGCTGGCGCTGCCGCGGCCTTCTGCAACATTCATCTTCCTGGGACCTGCTGGCGCTGCCGCGGCCCGTTGTAACGACCATCCTCACCGGGACCTGCTGGCGCTGCCGCGGCCTTCTGCAACATTCATCTTCCTGGGACCTGCTGGCGCTGCCGCGGCCCGTTGTAACGACCATCCTCACCGGGACCTGCTGGCGCTGCCGCGGCCTTCTGCAACCTTCATCTTCCTGGGACCTGCTGGCGCTGCCGCGGCCCGTTGTAACGACCATCCGCACCGGGACCTGCTGGCGCTGCCGCGGACCGTACATCTTCCGGGGACCTGCTGGCGCTGCCGCGGCCCGTTGTATCGACCACCCGCACCGGGACCTGCTGGCGCTGCCGCGGTCCGTACCACCTAACCACCAAGCTCGAGGATTGTGAGCTCATCATCATCTCATCCGAACTACCTGATTGGTAAATAGACTGTCCCGCTACCCCCTTCCCTACCTTGCGAGACTCTCATCGAGGGGACCCCTGAGTCCAGACCTCCTTGTACCACTCAACCGTATCTTAAATAAGTGCTTATAAAGAACACTGAACCTTATCCGTGTGTGATATCTGTCTGTGGGGGGGAAGTTACTTGTCTGTACGATCGCTGGAGACGGCTCTCCCCGGAGACCTCTCCCCCTGACCCCGGCCGGCCCTCCCGGTCCGTCTACCTTTTCTAACATTGGTGGCCAGCGGCGCGATCCGAATCAACGCGTAATCGTACAGAGAGTAGCTCACCCCACGACATAAGCACGATGTCGACCAAAGATAGCAGCTCCACCGAGAAATTCCACATGGAGAAATTAGAAGAATACAACCACCGCGAACTGAGACAATTTTGCATAGAACTTGGCATTGCTACCACCGGCCTGAGTACCAAGGATGATCTAAAGCGCGCTCTTGAGTCATGGACAGAAACTGGGGTCACAGGACCCTCCGACCAAAGCAGCGTCACACCAGACCAAAACAGCATCACACCAGAGGGGAACGCCACGGCTCCCGAGGAGCGGGGAACGGGCCTCTCGCAAGAGGAGATCCGAGAAAGAGACAGAGTCAGATTACACGAGTTGGAGATGGCACGACTCAAGATGGATGGGGAACTCAAGTTAGCTGAACAGAAACTCAACCTCGAGCATATGCGGCTTCGAGAGGAACGAGAAGAAAAGCAGAGACAGAGAGAGCTGGAAGAGAAAAAAATAACGCTCGAGCACGAGCGCCGACTAGCGGAAATAGAACTGCGCAAACAGAATAAGGAACTGGGGGTGCCTGAGCGACCACACACCCCGGGGCCAAGTGAGAAAAAAGTTCACATCCCCAAGGATGTTGTCCGCGAATATGTCCGAGAAGACGACATACAACAGTGGTTTAAAGCCTATGAGATCGCAATGACCTCCCACCGGATCGACAGGAGTGATTGGGGAGCCGGACTTTGGGGGAGATTTATCAACGAGGGTCGCGATGCCCTGCTGCAGCTCCCCGATCACCAAATGTCGTCCTACGACCACATGAAGGCTGCCCTCCTCACCCGCTACGGCCTCACGCCCGAGATGTACCGCCAGAGGTTCAGAGATTGCACCCGGATCCCAGGTACAACTTGGGTAGAATACGTGAACTATTTCAGCCGGGCCTTCGAGGGTTGGATCAAGGGAAGTCAGGTCACCACCTACGAACAACTCTTCAACCTTATGGTATGGGAGCACCTGTCAAACAACTGTTTCGTCGAGCTCAGGCAGCACCTACTCGACAGTAAGCTGACTGACCCCCGGCAGCTCGCCGCCGAAGCTGACCGGTGGGAAAGCACCCGAGTGGGCCGGAGAGGGCCACACGACCAGAACAGAAGCAACCAAGGCCAGCACCGTCCTCGGGGAGGAGGAGGGGGCCAGGGGCGAGGGAGAGACGCCTTACCAGCAACACCCGTGGCCAGCACCCCGCCTCCGGCCGGCCGGGGCAACCCCCCGTTGCGGCCTGGGTACCGAGCCAACGTCACGTGCCACCGGTGCCAGCGACTAGGCCACTACGCCAATGACCCGAACTGCCCGCTAAACCAAACACCCAAGCCCCGCCAGGTAGCTGCCGCTGCCCTAGGGGAAGAGCAATCATCGGAGGGACCCGAAGAGTACGAGCCGGCCCAGCAAGGGTGGGAACCGGCCGCCATGGTCCTGGCGTGCTTAGGGGGAAGAGACATGGTTCCGCGGGCTCCCCTACCCGCCAACACCAGAAAATACGGTCAGTGGGTGACCATTAATGGACAGAGAGCCGAGGCCTTGCGTGACACCGGCGCCAGCGTGACGGCCGTCCACTGTCATCTGGTGAAGCCCGAGCAGATCCTGCCGAACATTCTCTGCCCCGTCCGCTCGGCAGATAACTCTGAGAGTATGTGTAAGATGGCCTGCGTCCCGTTTGAATGGGGAGGGGTCTCCGGCCTACTGAAGGTGACGGTCCGGGACGATGCCCCCGTGGACTGCCTCCTGGGGAATGACCTCGAGAGTTCCCCGTGGGCCACCGTCGAGAAAAGAGAGCACCTGGGGATGCTGGGCCTCCCGGACTGGGCCTGCATAACCATCCGATCCATGGCCGCCCGTGCCGCCCCCCGATCAGAAGAAACCGAATGGCCAGCACCTCCGCCCCCGGTTGCCCCCGCAGAGGACAACGGCGAGTCCGACCTCCCGGACCCGACTACCGAAGAAGACGCGCAACACCAGGACCTTCCGGATCTGGCTCAGTGGCGTCAAGAAGGGGGGCCCACCCAAGAACAGTTCCGCCAGGAACAAAAGACCTGTCCCTCCCTCGAGGGACTCCGCCAACAAGCCAGTACCCAAAACGCCGGGGACACCACCGGAACCCACTGGGTCTACTGGGATAACGACCTGCTCTACAGCGAGCAAAGAATCGCCGAGCTGGGGGCCGGTCGAGTTCTGGTGGTACCGCTCCGCTTCCGAGACTTTCTGCTCAACCTGGCCCACGATGTCCCCCTGGCTGGACACCTGGGCCAGGACAAAACGTACAGTCGCCTGGTGACCCACTTTTTCTGGCCGAAAATGAGGAATGACGTCCTGAACCACTGCCGATCTTGCCCCACATGCCAAGCCAGCGGGAAGAGTGGTCGGAAGCTGAAGGCCCCTCTGCAACCCTTCCCTGTGGTCACCACCCCGTTCGAGAGGGTGGGGATAGACATTGTGGGGCCTCTGGACCCCCGCACGGCACAAGGACACAGGTTCATCTTGGTACTAGTGGACCATGCCACCCGCTACCCCGAGGCGGTGCCCCTACGGACAGTGACGGCTCCGGTGGTTGGCCGGGCCCTGATGGGGATCTTCTCCCGGGTAGGCTTCCCCCGAGAAGTCGTCAGCGACCGAGGTACGAATTTCATATCTAAATACATGAAGTCCCTCTGGCAACAATGCGGGGTCACCTACAGATTCACGACCCCCTATCACCCCCAAGGGAACGGACTAGTGGAGCGTTTTAACCGCACTCTCAAGGGGATGATTGGGGGATTGGAAGAGCCTCTCCGTCGCCAGTGGGATGTACTGCTCCCGTGCCTCCTCTTCGCCTACCGGGAAGTTCACCAGAAGTCCCTCGGTTTTAGCCCCTTCGAACTCCTGTACGGGCACCCTGTGCGAGGGCCCCTCAGCCTAGTCAAGGAAGGTTGGGAGATGGCCCCCTTAACGACCCCTCCAGACGTCTTCAAATACATCCTGGCCTTACGAAACCAGACCCGGCGCTTCAGGGAGATGGCCAATGCGAACCTCGAGGCCAGCCAGGAGGACATGAAGAGGTGGTATGATCACAATGCCTCCTCCGTTGAATTCGAGCCTGGGCAGCAAGTATGGGTGATGTCCCCCACCGAACCATGTGCCCTGCAAGATAAGTGGACGGGGCCCTTCAAGGTGGTCGAGCGTAAAAGCCCCGTCACTTACCTCATCGACATGGGGTCCTCCCGGAACCCCCTTCGGGTCCTCCACACCAACCGGCTCAAACCACACTTTGTGCGCTCCGAACTAAGCCTCTTGATGGCTACAGACAGTGGTACAGAAGAAGACTCCGAGCCCCTCCCGGATCTCCTGAAGACTCAGGAGAAGGACGGCTCCGTGGACGGGGTCCGGCTCTCTGACGCCCTCACTTCGGAGCAACGCCAGGACTGCCGGGACCTCCTGCTGCAGTTCGCTGCCCTGTTCTCCCTCACCCCCGGGGTCACCCCTTGGTGTTTGCACGACGTAGACACCGGGGACAGTCCCCCTGTCCGGCACCGGGCCTACCGCGTACCAGATCGGGTACGGGCCTGCATACAGGAGGAAGTGGCCAAGATGCTCACGATCGGGGTCATCGAGCCCTCGGACAGTCCCTGGGCCAGTCCGGTTGTATTAGTTCCCAAGGCCGCTGCCCCCGGCACCGCACCTGAACTGAGATTCTGCGTCGACTACCGGGGCTTGAACGCTGTCACCCGGACCGACGCTCATCCCATCCCCCGAGCAGACGAGCTGATCGACCGGCTGGGGGCCGCCCGCTACCTTAGTATCTTCGACCTAACGGCGGGCTACTGGCAGATCGGCCTCACACCCAGGGCTCAGGAACGGTCAGCCTTCTCCACCCCCGATGGCCACTATCAATTTAAGGTCATGCCCTTTGGCATGAAGAATGCCCCCGCCACGTTCCAACGCCTTGTGAACCAGGTCTTGGCGGGGCTCGAAGAATTCAGCGCTGCCTACCTGGACGATATCGCTGTATACAGCCGCCACTGGTCCGACCACCTCCGTCACCTCCAAGAGGTCCTACAAGCCCTCCAGCGGGCCGGCCTCACCATTAAGGCCGGCAAGTGCCAAATTGGCCAAGGGTCTGTGACCTACCTTGGGCACCAAGTGGGAAGCGGGCTGGTGGCCCCACTACAACTTAAGATTGCGGCCATCCAGTCCTGGCAGCCCCCCGTCACCCAGACCGAGGTCCGAGCCTTCTTGGGGCTCACCGGCTACTACCGGCGGTTCGTGAAGGACTACGGCAGCATCGTGGGGCCCCTCACGGGTCTCACATCCAAGAACCAACCGAAGCGGGTCAACTGGACTCCTGATTGTCAAGCGGCCTTCGAGGAGCTGAAGGCCGCCCTGTGCACTGCCCCTGTGCTCCAGGCCCCCGATTACAGTCGGGAATTTGTGGTGCAGACCGACGCCTCCGACCACGGCATCGGAGCCGTCCTCTCTCAGTTGAACCCCGAAGGTCATGACCAGCCGGTGGCCTTCATCAGTCGACGTCTCCTGGCCCGAGAACAGCGTTGGAGCACCATCGAGAGGGAGGCATTTGCAGTAGTGTGGGCCCTCAAAAAGCTCCGACCCTATCTCTTCGGTACCCACTTCCGGGTACAAACCGACCATCGACCCCTGCAATGGCTGATGCAGATGCGGGGGGAGAACCCAAAACTCTTGCGCTGGTCCATTTCCCTGCAGGGAATGGACTTCACCGTGGAGCACCGACCAGGCCAAGACCACGCCAACGCGGATGGCCTGTCCCGCTTTTTCCGCCTCGACGAAGAGAGTCCCCAAGGAGATGGGTGACTCTCCCCGCCTTCAGCTGGGGGGGACGCATGTTGGACAGGCCTCACAGACGGCTTGCTCCCTCCCCGCACGACAGGGCCCGAACTCCGGCCCACCTGGCATATCCCCGCGACAAGCACCCGTACTCCGTCTCCCGACGGACCCTCTGCCCTCGGACCCCTACTCATCACGGGGTCCAGCCCCACCGGCTTCCCCGGCCGGGTCAAGCCGCCCTCTTGGGCCCTGCACCACGCGGCCGCATGGCCTCACCTCGACCCTAACCCCGGGCCTGGCCGGCCCCGACATCCCGGCACCACCATCCACCCAGGAGGTGAGCGGACCACTTGGCAGGTCAATGGGAGAACGAAGTGTCAAGGGCTCTCCCCCGCCAGGTGCCGATCGCCCCCAGCTCCCCCAGGCACTGGCTCCACCCCCTGCTGGGTGTCTGGACACCTTCATCCCGGACCCTCCGACCTCCAAGTGCGAGGGTCCGGACATCAAAGGGCACCAGCCCTATAACTGAGGCAGCTCCGGAGCAGGAAGGCAGTTGTATCCTGGAGTCGAGAGACACCGAGTGAACTCAACCTTGACGGTCTACTGGCGCTGCCGTAGCCGCTCTTGTGAACCATCGTCCTGCCTGCTGGCGCTGCCGCGGCCTTCTGCAACATTCATCTTCCTGGGACCTGCTGGCGCTGCCGCGGCCCGTTGTAACGACCATCCTCACCGGGACCTGCTGGCGCTGCCGCGGCCTTCTGCAACATTCATCTTCCTGGGACCTGCTGGCGCTGCCGCGGCCCGTTGTAACGACCATCCTCACCGGGACCTGCTGGCGCTGCTGCGGCCTTCTGCAACCTTCATCTTCCTGGGACCTGCTGGCGCTGCCGCGGCCCGTTGTAACGACCATCCGCACCGGGACCTGCTGGCGCTGCCGCGGACCGTACATCTTCCGGGGACCTGCTGGCGCTGCCGCGGCCCGTTGTATCGACCACCCGCACCGGGACCTGCTGGCGCTGCCGCGGTCCGTACCACCTAACCACCAAGCTCGAGGATTGTGAGCTCATCATCATCTCATCCGAACTACCTGATTGGTAAATAGACTGTCCCGCTACCCCCTTCCCTACCTTGCGAGACTCTCATCGAGGGGACCCCTGAGTCCAGACCTCCTTGTACCACTCAACCGTATCTTAAATAAGTGCTTATAAAGAACACTGAAACTTATCCGTGTGTGATATCTGTCTGTGGGGGGGAAGTTACTTGTCTGTACGATCGCTGGAGACGGCTCTCCCCGGAGACCTCTCCCCCTGACCCCGGCCGGCCCTCCCGGTCCGTCTACCTTTTCTAACACCGAGCCTTGCTGAGTGACTCGCGGCTCCTGCAGACTCTCTTGGTCCCGCCGGACCCCACGACGACAAGCGTATCCCCCAGCTCGAGGATTGTGAGCTGTGCGCCGGGTACGCTCCTGCATTTGATCCATATCCCCAAAGACTGTCCCGCTACCTCCTACCCCCCTCCAAGACTCTGAGAGCCCACGCTCTGCTTGTATATATTTGCCGTGCGGATCATAAAGATCCTTCTACTCTAACTTGATAAAGATTTGCTCGTAAGAACTCCTCGTGTGGTGTCCCTCTGTCGTGTGGTGCCGAGTGTGCGATCCTAGATACGAGGTTCCTCCCGGAGGAATCTCCCGCCAGTGCCCGGTTACGATATTTCGAGGGTGGGTCTCAGCCAGGGCAGTCAGGGCCCCCTCCGGGCCCCTCTGAGGTCGCCTTCTAACATTGGTGGCAAGCGACGGGATTTGGGCCCATAATCTAGAGATCGAACGGCTGACGCACTACCGACAAAGATGGCGGAAGGAAACGCCGTGGTTCTCATAGAAGACGACGCCAGTACCGTGTTCCAGGTGGAACAGCTGGAAGAGTACACTCACAAAGAACTAAAACAATTCTGTAAGGAACTCAGAATCGCTACCACTGGTCTCAACACTAAAGAAGATATGCAAAAGGCACTGAAAGCTTGGGTGGATTCAGGGGCCTCCCGGCCAGAAGGAGCGGGGGAACCCCACGACGAAGCTGGACCCTCCCAAGGAGTACGCAGCAACAACCAGGTGCGAGGCTTCGTACCAGACGGGGGCCTATCCCCGGAGGAACTCGCAGACAGAGAAAAAAGTCACCATCACGAGCTCGAATTAGCGAAACTCAAAATTGAGGGCGAGCTGAAATTAGCAGAGAAAAAGCTAGCAGTCGAACAGTTGCGAGTACAAGGAGAGCTGGAAGAGAAGAAACTCCAACGAGAACACTAGGGAAAGAGACTTCAACTGGAGCATGAACGCAGCCTGAAGGAAATAGAACTGAAAGCAAAAAGCGGAGAAACGCGGCCCCCGGGGAACCGGGAGGCGGCCGCCCCAACGGAACAGAAGGTCCACATCCCCAAGGATGTGGTCAAAGAATATTATAAAAATGATGACATTCAGCAGTGGTTCCGGGCCTACGAGGTCGCCATGACCTCCCATCGGGTCCCACAGAAGGATTGGGGGGCTGGGCTATGGGGACGATTCCTGAGCGAAGGGAGAGACACCCTGCTCGACCTACCCACCTCCATGCAAACGTCCTATGAACACATGAAAGCGGCCCTCCTCACAAGGTACGGCCTCACCCCGGAGATGTACCGCCAGCGGTTCCGGGACTGCCGGAAGATCCCGGGTACCACCTGGGTGGAATATGTGAATTTCTTCAGCCGCGCCTTCGATGGTTGGATCAAGGGCAGCAAGGTAACCACCCTGGAAGAACTAACCGACCTTATGTTGTGGGAACACCTGGCGGCCAACTGCTTTGTAGAACTCCGCCAGCATCTGCTCGACAGCAAGCTCACGGACCCAAGGAAGCTGGCTGTCGAGGCGGATCGCTGGACCAACACCCGGGTCTCCCGGAGCCCTGTAGGAGAATACCCCCGAGCCAGTCAGGGACCACCCCGCCAGAGAGGGGGGGGGAAACCAGGGAGGGCAGAGAGAGTCCCAGGCTAGTCCCCCGAAGTCCCAACCTCCACCCTTCCCGGCACCCCCACTTGCTGTATCCGGCCCCCCCCTTAGACGGGGGCACCGGGTAACAATCACTTGTTTCCGTTGCCAGAAGCCCGGGCATTACGCCAACGACCCTGAATGCCCCATGGCCCCCCGCACCACCCAGGCAGCACCCCCTGCTAGACAGATCGCCAATGTAGCCCTGGGGGAGGAGGTTGAGCAGGCCGAGGAGTGGGAACCCGCCGCTATGGCCCTAGTATCCTTAGGAGATAGAGAGATGGTCCCTGGGAGCCTCCTGCCCTCTAACACAAAGAAATATGGGCAGCTCGTAACGATCAATGGCCACCAAGTAGAAGCCCTCCGTGACACCGGGGCCAGCATCACCGGTGTCCTTAGCCATTTAGTACACGAAGACCAGGTCCTCCCCAACGTCTTTTGCCCTGTCATCTCCGCCGACAACACCGAAAGCCTATGTAAAGTAGCCCTGGTGCCCTTTGAGTGGGGAGGGGTGGTCGGTAAACTGAAGGTTGCAGTAAGAACCTCCCAGCCCGTCGACTGTCTCCTGGAGAACGACCTAGAAAGTTCCCCCTGGGGACAAGTTGAGCGCAAGACCCATTTAGGGATGATGGGCCTCCCTGAGTGGGTGTGCGCCACCACTCGATCCATGGCGGCCCGACTGACCCCCCTGAGGGAAGTCGACGACGCCCCGACCCCTGAAGATAGGATGGTCCCAGCCGAGGGTCCCCCCATTACCCCACGAGAGGAGTCGATCGCCAGTGACGAACCCCCGCCTTCCGACTCCACCCCAGTCACCGAGTTCGGCGATCTGCCCGAATTAGCCCAGTGGCGCCACGAGGGGGGCCCCTCCCGAGAAGAGTTCTGCCGAGAGCAGGCTTCCTGTCCCTCCCTGGACGGACCCCGGCAACAGGCAGAGGCCCAGGCCGCGGGCGACCAGACGGGGACGCACCGGATGTACTGGGAGAATGACCTCCTGTACAGTGAACAGAAGTCGGTGGAGCTAGGGTCCGGCCGGGTGCTGGTGGTACCCCTACGCTTCCGAAACCTCCTCCTGGGCTTGGCCCACGATGTCCCCCTCGCAGGCCACTTGGGCCAGGACAAAACGTACAGTCGCCTCGTGACCCACTTCTACTGGCCCCGGATGAAAGCCGATGTAGGAGCCCACTGCAAGTCCTGTCCCACATGCCAGGCCAGTGGGAAGAGCGGAGGGAAGAGCAAGGCTCCCCTCCAACCCTTCCCTGTCGTCAGTACCCCTTTTGAGCGGGTCGGGATCGACATTGTAGGGCCCCTGGACCCCCCAACTTCCCAAGGGCAACGGTTCATCCTCGTCCTGGTGGACCATGCCACCCGTTACCCTGAGGCCATCCCCCTGCGCACCGTCACGGCCCCCGTGGTGGGCCGGGCATTGATGGGAATCTTCTCCCGCATGGGTTTCCCCCGCGAGGTCGTGAGCGATCGCGGTACCAACTTTATCTCCCGATACATGAAGTCCTTATGGCAACAATGCGGGGTGTCCTATAAGTTCACCACCCCGTACCACCCCCAGGGAAACGGCCTGGTAGAGCGGTTTAACCGGACTCTGAAGGGGATGATCGCGGGCCTGGAAGAGCCCCTCCGGCGTAAGTGGGACATCCTGCTCCCCTGCCTCCTATTCGCATACCGCGAAGTTCCCCAGAAATCCTTGGGGTTCAGCCCCTTTGAGTTACTCTACGGGCACCCCGTCAGGGGGCCCCTCAGCCTGGTCAAGGAAGGCTGGGAGGCGGCGCCTCGAGGCCCCCCCCGAGATGTGTTCCGGTATGTCCTGACCCTCCGAAATCAGACTAGAAGGTTTCGAGAGATGGCCGAGGCCAACCTGTAGGCGAGACAAAACCAACAGAAGGTGCACAGTCCGTTCAGAAAAAATGGTTAACCAATAGTTATTGTGGAGAAATGCATGAGATCCTACACGTAGTTGAGACACCACCTAGCAGGAGGTAAGAGTCCATCAGCCCACCCTTATTGGCGGAGCATCGTCATTTGGAACTCTAAGGAATCACTGTCTGAGCCCGGGGTCACAGATCGCCAAGGACTCTACCTGGTGCGCAGGCCAGTGATACCCAGAAAGAAAATGAACTCCTGCCAGGGTGTGTACCCAAGTAATCGAGGGCTCAAGTGATGTGCAGTGCTAGTGAGTGATGTGAGTTTAAAAATGAATACTTGATCAAAAAATGTGTTTAATATGGATCAACCAAGTTTCATAACTAAAAGAACCTATAGTCTGCTATGAATTTTTACAGGCTAATTCTTGGTTCGTATAAAAGTGTGGCCAACATGTTTCAGCCGTAGTGGTCACTTGACCCGGCTTTCATCAGGACCGAAAAAACAAAAAAATATGCTACTGCCAAACTAATCACAAAGTGAAAAATCTAAACCCATGCAAACCAAATGTGAATGTTGGGTACGATAGTGGCACTTGCCACCCTACCAGATAAAAGGGCTCATGCTTGAGCGTAAGGACAATGTCTTCATTCCTGAAAAAGAGATATGAACATAAACCATAGGAAATGGACATCATGCACATCAGAACAAAACCACTAGTCACCAAACGGCAGAGCTGTATCAGCATCGCCCTAATTGCCACAAAAACTCTTAACGATGTTTTGTAAACACAATTGTATGCAAAAAATTAAAAATGAAACTCACCCAGCTTTATGTGGGAGAACAGCCTCACCTCACCCGGCTGACTGCTCGGAGAAGGAGGCACCGCTCTGTTTAAATGTGGAGAAAGAAACCAGACAGGTTGCGATTTGATACCCATCTGCTCACAGCTCAACACACATACTTTTAAACATAAAAAAGACCTACAGTGTTGAAAACGTCCAAAACCTCGAGACTCCCTAGATGTATCTTATATTATTTTAATGAAGTCTAATTACAAATTCCTAACAATCATCTGGTATAACCAGGTAACAGGTAAACATATGAATGATTATTACCTATGTGAATAGGGGAAAGGAAATGCTGTAAGTGAGTGAAAAGCTTACTGTAGTGGCTTAATGTGTCCACATTTCTTTAGAAACTGAGTCTGGAAAGAAATTGCATCCAAAAGAAGTATACAAGGACAAACAGCTGAGACTCAAAAACCTCCGACCTTACCTGTCCGTCGATACCTCTGACTGACTCACGAGCTGTCTGGGAGGTGCCGACAGGAAGGGGAGGATACTATTTATAGCGCTAGCAATTGACGTGCTCGCCCATAATCAAAGTCAGCTGTGAGTGTTTGTTGGCAGACACAAGCGCATGAGCAACAAAGCGCATGCGCCTAGTTTGGACGCATCACGTCAAAGGTTGGACAGCATGTCTAGCGTCCAATGCGCAGGCGTCAGCGGTAGACACTCTAGAATAGCGATGTGTCTACAAAAACATTTATTGTTTAAACAGTTGTAATAAAGATACAGGTGGCCACGTAGTGAAAACACAGGCGTATAAATATATACGCGAGGCATACAGCATCGATCACGCCTCAGATGAACACTTCGTGTTCTTTGCGCGCACGCGCTAGTGAGCAGTGTGGTCGACCCACGCATGCGCAAAACACCACCGCATTGTAATGAAGAATAAACAGCTAAACCAGTTGGTATGGGTCACCCTATCGGTATATTACAACCGTGATACGGCACTCTAGTGAAAAAAATCGATGTTCATATCTCTTTTTCAGGAATGAAGACATTGTCCTTACGCTCAAGCATGAGCCCTTTTATCTGGTAGGGTGGCAAGTGCCACTATCGTACCCAACATTCACATTTGGTTTGCATGGGTTTAGATTTTTCACTTTGTGATTAGTTTGGCAGTAGCATATTTTTTTGTTTTTTCGGTCCTGATGAAAGCCGGGTCAAGTGACCACTACGGCTGAAACATGTTGGCCACACTTTTATACGAACCAAGAATTAGCCTGTAAAAATTCATAGCAGACTATAGGTTCTTTTAGTTATGAAACTTGGTTGATCCATATTAAACACATTTTTTGATCAAGTATTCATTTTTAAACTCACATCACTCACTAGCACTGCACATCACTTGAGCCCTCGATTACTTGGGTACACACCCTGGCAGGAGTTCATTTTCTTTCTGGGTATCACTGGCCTGCGCACCAGGTAGAGTCCTTGGTGATCTGTGACCCCGGGCTCAGACAGTGATTCCTTAGAGTTCCAAATGACGATGCTCCGCCAATAAGGGTGGGCTGATGGACTCTTACCTCCTGCTAGGTGGTGTCTCAACTACGTGTAGGATCTCATGCATTTCTCCACAATAACTATTGGTTAACCATTTTTTCTGAACGGACTGTGCACCTTCTGTTGGTTTTGTCTTGTCTAATTGGGATTGGAGGTGTATCAGTCCTTAAACTAATTCCCTTTCTTTGACCCTCTTATAAAGTTGTTTTTTGGTTCAACCTGTAGGCGAGTCAGGAAGAGATGAAGCGCTGGTACGACCAGAACGCCACTCTGGTCGAGTTTCAGCCGGGCCAGCTGGTATGGGTCATGGCCCCAGTGAAACCCTGCGCCCTCCAGGATAAATGGACCGGGCCCTTCAAAGTGGTTGAGAGGAAGAGCCAGGTCACGTACTTAGTGGACGTCCAGTCCCCCCCGGACCCCCTCCGGGTCCTCCACGTGAACCGCCTCAAGCCCCACTTCGTGCGGACGGAGCTGAGTCTGCTGCTGGCCACCGATGACGGGGCCGAGGAGGAGTCCGATCCTCTCCCCGATCTCCTGTGTACCAAAGAGAAGGACGGCTCCGTAGAGGGAGTGAACCTCTCCCCGTCTCTCACTCCCCAGCAACGGGAAGATTGCCGCCAGCTCCTAGGGCAGTTTTCGGACCTCTTCTCCCTGGTCCCTAGGGTCACCGACTGGTGTGTCCATGACGTGGATACCGGGGACAGTCCGCCAGTGAGACACCGGGCCTACCGAGTCCCTGATCGGGTCCGGTCCTGTATCCAGGCCGAAGTCTCAAAAATGTTGACCCTAGGCGTAATCGAACCCTCAGATAGCCCCTGGGCCAGCCCCGTGGTCCTGGTCCCTAAAGCAGCCGTCCCCGGGGTCGCGCCAGAACTCCGCTTCTGCGTGGACTACCGGGGACTCAATGAAGTCACCCGAACCGATGCCCACCCCATTCCCCGGGCTGACGAGCTCATTGACCGGCTCAAAGCTGCTCGATTCCTCAGTACCTTCGATCTCACCTGTGGCTACTGGAAAATTGCGCTCACAGAAGGAGCCAAGGAGCGGTCCGCCTTCTCCACCCCGGATGGGCACTATCGCTTTCGCGTAATGCCTTTCGGGATGAAAAATGCCCCGGCCACCTTTCAGCGACTGGTAAATAGAGTCCTGGCCGGACTGGAAAAATTCAGTGCCGCTTATCTCGACGATATCGCAGTTTTTAGTTCTGAGTGGAGTGAGCACCTCCAGCACCTTCGGAGGGTGCTGCTGACCGCCCTGCGCCAAGCAGGCCTCACCGTGAAAGCCAGCAAGTGCCAGATTGGGCAAGGTTCGGTAACCTGCCTGGGGCACCAGGTCGGGAGCGGCCAGGTGGCCCCCCTACAGCCCAAAATCGACGCCATCCTAGCCTGGGAACCACCCACTACCCAAACGGAGGTTCGAGCATTCCTGGGCCTCACGGGCTACTACCGGAGATTCATCCGGAATTATGACAGCCTGGTCGGCCCCCTCACGGGACTCACGTCCAAAAAACAGCCCAAGAAGGTGCAATGGTCCCCTGCCTGCCAAGAGGCGTTCGAGGCCCTGAAAGCGGCCATGTGTACTGCCCCCGTCCTCCAGGCCCCCGACTACTCCAAGGAGTTTGTGGTACAGACTGATGCCTCCGAGCATGGCATCGGGGCAGTCCTCTCCCATGACCAAGGCCTAGACCAGCCCGTGGCCTTCCTCAGCCGAAGGCTATTTCCCAGAGAACAAAGATGGAGCACCATCGAGCGAGAGGCATTCGCCGTAGTCTGGGCCCTCAAAAAACTACGCCCTTACCTGTTCGGCACCCATTTCAAGGTCCAAACCGACCATCGCCCCTTGCGATGGCTCATGCAGATGCGAGGAGAAAACCCCAAGCTACTGCGGTGGTCAATCTCCCTCCAGGGGATGGATTTCACCGTGGAACATCGCCCTGGGAATGACCACGCCAACGCCGATGGCCTCTCCCGGTTTTTCCGCCTCAGCGAAGAGAACCCCCAAGAAGATGGGTAGTTCTCTCCGGCTTTCAGCTGGGGGGGACGCATGTTAGACCCGGCCCTCGTAACATAGCTAGACCTGACCCCTGCACCTCACACCAGCCCCCAAACCCACGGCCTAGCCGATCCTCCCCACCAGAACTCACACGCACCCAACCCGGACTTCCCCGTCCATGGCCTTCCTCCCTTCGGCCACACCGGGCCCGCGTGCCCACTTCATGCACCAAGATGGCCGCCCGGCCCCAGCGCGACCCTGGCCTAGAGGCGCCACTCCGGCTGGAGGACATTGCGCTCCCCTTGGGATGAGAGAGGGAGGAGCAGTTTCTATCACACCTCTGCGCTTCCCTGGGACGGTGGGTTTCGATCGACCTGCCGGCCTCCCCGAGGGCTGGCTCCACGCCTGCTGGGTGTCTGGGACTCCTCCAGACCCGGCCCTGGAAGGATCAAAAGACAATGGCAGGAAACCCCAACAAGCAACCCCCCCAGGTGACAAGACCCCTGCCTGCACAGACTCCGGACATCAAAGAGGAGTCGCCCTATAACAAGGGGTGCTCGGGGACTGTCCGGCAGATTCGCCTTGGAACACCTGAGCCCTGCTGAGTGACTCGCGGCTCCCTGAAGATCATAAGACCTCCGAACTGGTACCTGAGCCCTGCTGAGTGACTCGCGGCTCCCTGAAGATCGTAAGACCTCCGAACTTGTGCTTGAGCCCTGCTGAGTGACTCGCGGCTCCCTGAAGATCGTAAGACCTCCGAACTTGTGCTTGAGCCCTGCTGAGTGACTCGCGGCTCCTCGAAGATCGTAAGACCACTGAACTTGTATCCGAGCCTTGCTGAGTAACTCGCGGCTCCTGCAGACTCTCTTGGTCCCGCCGGACCCCACGACGACAAGCGTATCCCCCAGCTCGAGGATTGTGAGCTGTGCGCCGGGTACACTCCTGCATTTGATCCATATCCCCAAAGACTGTCCCGCTACCTCCTACCCCCCTCCAAGACTCTGAGAGCCCACGCTCTGCTTGTATATATTTGCCGTGCGGATCATATAGATCCTTCTACTCTAACTTGATAAAGATTTGCTCGTAAGAACTCCTCGTGTGGTGTCCCTCTGTCGTGTGGTGCCGAGTGTGCGATCCTAGATACGAGGTTCCTCCCGGAGGAATCTCCCGCCAGTGCCCGGTTACGATATTTCGAGGGTGGGTCTCAGGGCAGTCAGGGCCCCCTCCGGGCCCCTCTGAGGTCGCCTTCTAACATGGGACTTGTTGGATTGTACTGGATAGGTTCATAGCAGGAAGTATCTGACAATTGTGTAATGATTTCGTTGTGGTTCATGATCACAACGTTGCCCCCTTTGTCGGCTTCCCTGATTATGATATCAGGGTCTGTAATCAACGATTTAAGTGCCAGGCGTTCATTCCTCGCCAGGTTGTCATTGCGATAGTGTCTTGGTTCTCCTCTGGTCATACTTATCTATGTCCTCAAGTATTAAGTTGTAGAAAGTGTCTATGGCATTGCCCCCTGGAAGATTGGGGTCCATTTAGACTAGTCTTGAGACCACTCGCTATGGTGTAATCGGGGTCTATGTTGAGTTCTTTCAGAAGAAGCTCCATGTTGTACGGAGATTGTTTTAGATTGTTGGACAGGCCACACGAAGGGCTTGCTCCCTCCCCGCATGACAGGGCCCAAGCCCCGGCCCGCCAGGCGTGACCCACGAGAATCACCCGCACCCCGTCTCCCGACGGAACTTCTGCCCTCGGACCTCCATGTATCACGGGCCCAAGCCACCACCGGCTCCCTCGGCCGGGTCAAGCCGCCATCTTGGGCCCTACGCCACGAGGTCGCGCGGCCTCCACCCGACCCTAACCCTGGGCCTGGCCGGCCCCGACATCCCGGCACCACCATCCACCCAGGAGGTGAGCGGACCACTTGGCAGGTCAATGGGAGAACGGAGCACCAAGGACTCTCCCCCGCCAGGTGACGATCGCCTCCAGCTCCCCCAGGCACCGGCTCCACCCCCCCGCTGGGTGTCTGGACACCTTCATCCCGGACCCTCCGACCTCTAAGTGCGAGGGTCCGGACATCAAAGGGCGCCTGCCCTATAACTGGAGCAGCTCCGGAGCAGGAAGGCAGTTGTATCCTGGAGTCGAGAGACACCGAGAGAACTCAGCCTTGACGGACTACTGGCGCTGCCGTAGCCCTATCTTGTGAACTATCGTCCTGCCTGCTGGCGCTGCCGCGGCCTTCTGCAACATCCATCCTCGTCGGGACCTGCTGGCGCTGCCGCGGCCCGTTGTAACGACCATCTTCACCGGGACCTGCTGGCGCTGCCGCAGACCGTACATCGACCATCTTCACTGGGACCTGCTGGCGCTGCCGCGGACCGTGTAGCGACCATCTTCACCGGGACCTGCTGGCGCTGCCGCGGCCCGTACCAGCTAGACCACCAAGCTCGAGGATTGTGAGCTACCCACCATACCATCTCAACTACCAGACTGGTAACCGGACTGTCCCGCTACCCCCCTTTCCCATCTTGAGAATCTTGAACCGAGGGGACCCCTGAGTCCAGACCTCCTTGTACCTTTTCATCGTACCTTAAGAAAGGCTTATAAAGAACGCTAACTCATCTCCTTGTGTGGTATCTGTCTGTGGGGGGGAAGTTATTTGTCTGTACGATCGCTGGAGACGGCTCTCCCCGGAGACCTCTCCCCTTGTCCTCGGCCGACTCTCCCGGTCCGTCTAACATTGGTGGCCAGCGGCGCGATCCGAATCAACGCGTAATCGTACAGAGAGTAGCTCACCCCACGACAAAACCACGATGTCAGCCAAAGAGAGCGGTTCCACTGAAAAGTTCCATATGGATAAGTTGGAAGAATTTAGCCACCGCGAACTTAAACAATTCTGCATGGAACTAGGCATTGCTACCACCGGCCTGAGTACCAAAGATGATTTGAAGCGCGCCCTTGAGTCGTGGGCAGAAACTGGGATCGCCGGATCCTCTGACCAAAACAGTGTCGCGCCAGAGGGGAACGCCACGGCTCCCGAGGAGCGGGGAACGGGCCTCTCGCAGGAGGAGATCCAGGAAAGAGAAAGGTCCAGATTACACGAGTTGGAAATGGCACGACTCAAGATGGACGGTGAACTAAAGTTAGCAGAGCAGAAACTAAATCTAGAGCATCTGCGGCTCCGAGAGGAACGAGAAGAAAAACAGAGACAGAGAGAGCTTGAGGAAAAAAGAATAACACTCGAACACGAGCGCAAACTGGCGGAAATAGAACTTCGGAAACAGAATAAAGAACCGGGGGTGCCTGAGCGACCGCACACCCCAGGGGCAACCGAGAAAAAAGTCCACATCCCCAAGGATGTTGTCCGAGAGTATGTCCGAGAAGACGACATACAGCAGTGGTTCAAAGCCTACGAGATCGCCATGACCTCCCACCGGATCGACCGGAGTGATTGGGGAGCCGGACTATGGGGGAGGTTCGTCAACGAAGGTCGCGATGCCCTGTTGCAGCTCCCAGATCACCAAATGTCGTCCTACGACCACATGAAGGCTGCCCTCCTCACCCGCTACGGCCTCACACCCGAGATGTACCGCCAGAGGTTCAGAGATTGCACCCGGATCCCGCGTACAACCTGGGTGGAGTACGTAAACTATTTCAGCCGAGCCTTCGAGGGTTGGATCAAGGGGAGCCATGTAACGACCTACGAACAACTCTTTAACCTTATGGTATGGGAACACCTGTCGAACAACTGTTTCGTCGAGCTCAGGCAGCACCTCCTCGACAGTAAATTGACTGACCCCCGGCAGCTCGCCGCTGAAGCTGACCGATGGGAAAGCACCCGAGTGGGCCGGAGAGGACCACACGAGCAGAACCGAAGCAACCAAGGCCAGCACCGTCCTCGGGGAGGAGGAGGAGGCCAGGGGCGAGGGAGAGACAACCTCCCGGCAACACCCGTGGCCAGCACCCCGCCCCCGGCTGGCCGGGGAAACCCCCCGATGCGTCCAGGGTTCCGAGCCAATGTCACGTGCCACCGATGCCAGCGAGTCGGCCATTACGCCAATGACCCGAGCTGCCCGCAGAACCAAACGCCCAAGCCCCGCCAGGTAGCTGCCGCCGCCCTGGGGGAAGAACGACTATCAGAGGAACAGGAAGAGTATGAGCCGGCCCAGCAAGAGTGGGAACCGGCCGCCATGGTTCTAGCGTGCCTAGGGGGAAAAGACATAGTCCCGCGGGCTCCCCTACCCGCCAACACCAGGAAATACGGTCAGTGGGTGACCATTAATGGGCATCGGGCCGAGGCCTTACGTGACACAGGCGCCAGTGTGACGGCCGTCCGCTGTCACCTGGTGAAACCCGAGCAGATCCTGCCGAACATTCTCTGTCCCGTCCGCTCAGCCGACAATTCCGAAAGTCTGTGTCAAATGGCCTGCGTCCCCTTCGAATGGGGAGGGGTCTCCGGCCTGTTGAAAGTGACGGTCCGGGATGATGCCCCCGTGGACTGCCTCCTGGGGAATGACCTTGAGAGTTCCCCGTGGGCCACCGTCGAGAGAAGAGAGCACCTGGGGATGCTGGGCCTCCCGGGCTGGGCCTGCGTAACCACCCGGTCCATGGCCGCCCGTGCCGTCCCCCGAGCAGAAGAACCGGAATGGCCAGCACCTCCGCCCCCGGTCGCCCCAGTAGAAGACAACGACGAGGCCAACCCCCCGGAACCAACGACCGAAGGGGACGCGCAACCCCAGGACTTCCCCGGCCTGGCTCAGTGGCGTCAAGAAGGGGGGCCCACCCAAGAACAGTTCCGCCAGGAGCAAAAAACCTGCCCCTCCCTCGAGGGACTCCGCCAACAAGCCAGCGCCCAGAGCGCAGGGGACTCCACCGGAACTCACTGGGTCTACTGGGAGAACGACCTGCTATACAGCGAACAGAGAATCGCAGAGCTAGGGGCCGGTCGAGTGCTGGTGGTACCTCTCCGCTTCAGAGACTTCCTGCTCAACCTGGCCCACGATGTCCCCCTGGCTGGACACCTGGGCCAAGACAAAACTTACAGTCACCTAGTGACCCACTTTTTCTGGCCGAAGATGCGGAACGACGTCCTGAACCACTGCCGGTCCTGCCCCACGTGCCAGGCCAGCGGGAAGAGTGGCCGTAAGCTGAAAGCCCCTCTACAACCCTTCCCAGTGGTCACCACCCCGTTCGAGAGGGTAGGAATAGACATTGTGGGGCCCCTGGACCCCCGCACGGCACAAGGACATAGGTTCATCCTGGTACTGGTGGATCACGCCACCCGCTACCCCGAGGCGGTGCCTCTACGAACTGTAACAGCTCCGGTGGTTGGCCGGGCCCTAATGGGGATCTTCTCCCGGGTGGGCTTCCCCCGAGAAGTCGTCAGCGACCGAGGCACGAACTTCATCTCAAAATACATGAAGTCCCTCTGGCAACAGTGCGGGGTCACCTACCGATTCACGACCCCCTATCACCCCCAAGGGAACGGACTAGTGGAGCGATTCAACCGCACTCTCAAGGGGATGATTGGGGGATTGGAAGAGCCCCTCCGTCACCAGTGGGATGTACTACTCCCGTGCCTCCTCTTCGCCTACCGAGAAGTTCCCCAGAAGTCCCTCGGTTTTAGCCCTTTCGAACTCCTGTACGGGCACCCTGTGTGAGGGCCCCTCAGCCTAGTCAAAGAAGGTTGGGAGATGGCCCCCCTAAAGACCCCTCCAGACGTCTTCAAGTACCTCCTGGCCCTACGCAATCAGACCCGGCGCTTCAGGGAGATGGCCAAGGCGAACCTCGAGGCCAGCCAGGAAGACATGAAGAGATGGTATGATCACAATGCCTCCTCCGTCGAGTTCGAACCTGGTCAACAAGTGTGGGTGATGTCCCCCACCGAACCATGTGCCTTGCAAGATAAGTGGACGGGGCCCTTCAAGGTGGTCGAGCGCAAAAGCCCCGTCACTTACCTCATCGACATGGGGACCCCCCGGAACCCCCTTCGGGTCCTCCACACCAACAGACTCAAACCACACTTTGTGCGCTCAGAACTCAGCCTCCTGATGGCTACGGACAGTGGGGCAGAGGAGGACTCCGAACCCCTCCCGGATCTCCTGAAGACTCAGGAGAACGACGGTTCCGTGGACGGGGTCCGGCTCTCCGATGCCCTCACCCTAGAGCAACGCCAGGGCTGCCGGGACCTCCTGCTGCGGTTCGCTTCACTGTTCTCCCTCACTCCCGGGGTCACCCCTTGGTGCTTGCACGACGTGGACACCGGGGACAGTCCCCCTATCCGACACCGGGCCTACCGCGTACCAGATCGGGTACGGGCCTGCATACAAGAGGAAGTGGCCAAAATGCTCACAATCGGGGTCATCGAGCCCTCGGACAGTCCCTGGGCCAGCCCGGTTGTATTGGTCCCCAAAGCCGCTGCCCCCGGCACCACACCTGAACTGAGATTCTGCGTCGACTACCGGGGCTTGAACGCTGTCACCCGAACCGACGCTCATCCTATCCCCCGAGGGGATGAATTAATCGACCGGCTGGGGGCCGCCCGCTACCTCAGTATCTTCGACCTAACAGCGGGCTACTGGCAGATCGGTCTCACACCCCGGGCTCAAGAACGGTCCGCCTTCTCTACCCCCGATGGCCACTACCACTTCAAGGTCATGCCCTTCGGCATGAAGAACGCCCCCGCTACATTTCAACGTCTTGTGAACCAGGTCTTGGCGGGGCTCGAAGAGTTCAGCGCTGCCTACCTGGACGATATCGCTGTATACAGCCGCCACTGGTCCGACCACCTCCTCCACCTCCAGGAGGTCCTACAGGCCCTCCAGCGGGCCGGCCTCACGATTAAGGCCGGCAAATGCCAAATTGGCCAAGGGTCCGTGACCTACCTGGGGCACCAGGTGGGAAGCGGGCTGGTGGCCCCACTGCAACTTAAAATTGCTGCCATCCAGTCCTGGCAGCCCCCCGTCACCCAGACCGAAGTCCGAGCCTTCTTGGGGCTCACCGGCTACTACCGGCGGTTCGTGAGGGACTACGGCAGCATTGTGGGGCCCCTCATGGGTCTCACGTCCAAGAACCAACCGAAGCGGATTAACTGGACCCCCGATTGTCAAGCGGCCTTCGATAAGCTGAAGGCCGCCCTGTGCACCGCCCCTGTGCTCCAGGCCCCCGATTACAGTCGGGAATTCGTGGTACAGACAGACGCCTCCGACCACGGCATCGGAGCGGTTCTTTCCCAAGTGAACCCCGAGGGTCATGACCAGCCGGTGGCCTTCATCAGCCGACGTCTCCTGGCCCGAGAACAGCGCTGGAGCACAATCGAGAGGGAGGCCTTCGCAGTGGTGTGGGCCCTCAAAAAGCTCCGGCCCTATCTCTTCGGTACCCACTTCCGGGTACAAACCGACCATAGACCCCTGCAGTGGCTGATGCAGATGCGGGGGGAGAACCCAAAACTATTGCGCTGGTCCATTTCCCTGCAGGGAATGGACTTCACCGTGGAGCACCGACCGGGCCAAGACCACGCCAACGCAGATGGCCTGTCACGCTTCTTCCGCCTCGACGAGGAGAGTCCCCAGGAAGATGGGTGACTCTCCCCGCCTTCGCTGGGGGGGACGCATGTTGGACAGGCCACACGAAGGGCTTGCTCCCTCCCCGCATGACAGGGCCCAAGCCCCGGCCCGCCAGGCGTGACCCACGAGAATCACCCGCACCCCGTCTCCCGACGGAACTTCTGCCCTCGGACCTCCATGTATCACGGGCCCAAGCCACCACCGGCTCCCTCGGCCGGGTCAAGCCGCCATCTTGGGCCCTACGCCACGAGGCCGCGCGGCCTCCACCCGACCCTAACCCTGGGCCTGGCCGGCCCCGACATCCCGGCACCACCATCCACCCAGGAGGTGAGCGGACCACTTGGCAGGTCAATGGGAGAACGGAGCGCCAAGGACTCTCCCCCGCCAGGTGACGATCGCCTCCAGCTCCCCCAGGCACCGGCTCCACCCCCCCGCTGGGTGTCTGGACACCTTCATCCCGGACCCTCCGACCTCTAAGTGCGAGGGTCCGGACATCAAAGGGCGCCTGCCCTATAACTGGAGCAGCTCCGGAGCAGGAAGGCAGTTGTATCCTGGAGTCGAGAGACACCGAGAGAACTCAGCCTTGACGGACTACTGGCGCTGCCGTAGCCCTATCTTGTGAACTATCGTCCTGCCTGCTGGCGCTGCCGCGGCCTTCTGCAACATCCATCCTCGTCGGGACCTGCTGGCGCTGCCGCGGCCCGTTGTAACGACCATCTTCACCGGGACCTGCTGGCGCTGCCGCAGACCGTACATCGACCATCTTCACTGGGACCTGCTGGCGCTGCCGCGGACCGTGTAGCGACCATCTTCACCGGGACCTGCTGGCGCTGCCGCGGCCCGTACCAGCTAGACCACCAAGCTCGAGGATTGTGAGCTACCCACCATACCATCTCAACTACCAGACTGGTAACCGGACTGTCCCGCTACCCCCCTTTCCCATCTTGAGAATCTTGAACCGAGGGGACCCCTGAGTCCAGACCTCCTTGTACCTTTTCATCGTACCTTAAGAAAGGCTTATAAAGAACACTAACTCATCTCCTTGTGTGGTATCTGTCTCTGGGGGGGAAGTTATTTGTCTGTACGATCGCTGGAGACGGCTCTCCCCGGAGACCTCTCCCCTTGTCCTCGGCCGACCCTCCCGGTCCGTCTAACATAGATCAGTCAGGGAGAGAAGTTGTGTAGCTTGAATGTCACGTATGCTTTGTACATTAGACAGATTGTCATTTGAAATATTCACGAGGTTTTTATTCACATTTGTGGGTGGATTAGTACAAAAATGTTTCTTTAATTTCAAACACCTGATGAACTTGAACAGGTCTATTTTAAGTCTGCAAATGTATCCTTGAACATGGGATTGAAGCTCAATCCCTTGCTGAGTAATGAAATCATATAGTTGTTAGGTGTTTTGGGGATACGTTAACTACTTGTACTTCCTTGCTAGAATTGTCTATTTGTTTCTCCCATCCCCTGATCTCAGTTTCTTTTTGTATACGTCTTTCTCCTGCTCTCTTGCCTCTACAGGTTTTCTGTCTGACGCCCCTCTTGTGTTTTGTGTTCTGTTCTCTCTCCGTATTGTTTGAACCTCCCTTAAAAAGAAGATTTGGTCTGTCCTGTTCTATTATGGTCTGACTGGTTCTCGGTGTCACTATCTCTGGTTAAGACGATGCTAAGGGAAGTGGAGCTAGAGGAGACTGAAGCAGCTCCTGACCTTACTGTCTTATCACCAGATTGAGCGTTGTGGACGAGTAGGTCGGACTTTCTGGCGAAAGTAAACACTCTCCCCTCCCTGTAATCAGCCTCGTCTCTCTTGAGTTGTCTAGCTTTCCTCTCCTTAGTCTCGTTTTGATGTTTGGATAGAATGTCACTTAAGATCACGTAATTGTTTTCAGTAGCCTCTTTGATTTCTAGTTCCAAGCACACTCGTCCTGATTCTGCGCATTTTGTGAGAAAGTATTTTTGGGGCTACGCTCTCCAGGGTTCCATTACCACTTGCCTAGTTCCAAGTACACCCGTTTTGATTCTGAGCCGTTTGCAATTGTTTGGGTCCATTACTATCACCCCGCTCTATCCCTTCCCTTTTTTTTCTGTATCCCCCCATTTTCCACATTTTTTATCACGTTACCGCAATTCACACTTATGTTGTGCTTTCCCGTGTAGTTATTTTCAACGTTGCTCTGTTATTTTACTTTAGGGCAAAGTAATAGGCTGGGTCATTTGCCTCCTTGTATACGGAGTGTTGCGCTCTAGTTTTTTCCGTCCCTCGAGACTACTTAAAGGCACTTCCGGTTGCACTCTCTGTCCACTTCCGGAGCAGAGGTGAACCAGTGCCTGTTCTCCGCCTCAAGCGCACTCGCTACAGGTCAGCCTGTTTGGTTTTCCACATCGCGTGGCAAGTTTCTTTGCTTCCAAACCAGTTTATCATTCCAGAGGGTGATGGACAAGCAACTTCTAGTATTTTGCCTTCACAGGTTCTTTTCAACTGCGGACCCGCCGTTATACTGAATAACAGGCGCTCTTTGTTGGGGATCACCGTTACACCGGTAAGATCCTCTGGCGCGTTTGTCATTGTTCACGCCCCCGTTTTCAGTGAGTGCACCAGTATAATGAAGTGTCACCACGCAAACCGCCACCACGACCACGGCAGACAAGCTAATCAGAGGAGAAGCACCCGCAAGCACAGCTGGATCACGACACTTCACCCACCCACCCATATCACCCCAATGCCATGTGTCAGCACGCCAAAAGGAGGTGGCCCAACAGGTGTGGGTGGGCTCCGAACCCATGGAAGGCGAACGAGATCGCATACATTGGTGTCAATCACCCTTCAGGGACCATCTACACCCCACAAAGGAGACCCACACTGCCATAGAGACACACGCAGATGCACATTCACAGTACAGAACCACGCCCAGGGGCATGCATATAGCAGTCACACACCCACATAGGCTCTGCGTACGATGGCCCAGGCCACTCCCCTTATGAATTGAGTGGGTGACGACAAAGCTACATGTCCAAGCTCCAACCCGCTGCCCACGATGACATGTCTGCATCTGCTGTACACAGCACAATGTGATGTCGTAGGGCCCAGGGCCCTCATGCATACAAGATCACAGGGACACATGCAGATATTATGTTGAACTGGCTACGGGCACGTGCGCCCGGCCCCTTTATTGGCAGGGCCACATGTACAGTGATGCCTGTGCTGGATGTGTGTGGGGTGAGTGTAAGCCAGCCCGCACGGAGTGCTTGATGCTGGCAACCACTTGAACGGTGGACACCAGTGCAACGGAAACTGCAAACACATGCATAACAGAGTCAACTACTGAGCAACATGCAGGGAGCCAGAGAAAGTCCAGAGGACACACAACATGCAAACAGAAGTGTCCGTGAGTTGCAGTGCACTGAGGTAGGGACACAACAGCTGAGCACCCCCATGTGAAGAAAAAGTCTCGGATAGTGTCCCCTCGAGATATTCCTGATGCCAATGCAGTGGGGTGTGTTAGACCTGCATCATCTTCCTCATCAACGTCCCAGGCACCCAGCCACGGGACGGTGACTTGCGGTGCAGTCAGATGGGCCATGTGACCTGAGCGGGTCCTCATCAATGTCCGAGGTGTATGTTGCGGAGGGTTGCAGGGGACAGTGGAAGGTATCCTCGAGGGCATGATGCAGAGGATGGAAGCTGTCCTGAATCAGCAAATGAAGGGGTGGAATGCCAAGGCCTCATTTTCGCCATTGAGTCAGTATCACCGCTGTTAGAATTGGGAATCTCTGGTTGACACAGGTAGGGACTTGTGTCAAGCAGGGATCCTCTCCTCTAGTCAGGGTAGGGGGGTACACTCCAACAATAACCCCTGCTCACCCTCTAGGTAGCTTGGCGCGAGCAGACAAGGCTTATCTCAGGGCGCAATGGTTAAGCATTTGTGACCACATACAGTGATTCAATGATACCCCCACAAATGGACTCCACACTGGTTTATCAAAAATAAATGTATTTTATATAAACAGACTTATCACAAGACCCAATAACGATAAACGGGCCCACAATACAATTTGTAATAAGCAGTTCTTGGTTTTAAGCGTATTTCATTAGTTCTGTGCGCTTCGCGCTCTTCGTACGGTTCGTACGGGCTGGAAAGAAGCTTACGAGCGGGGCTCACAAGCGTTTGCAGACACTCCGGGCGAAGCATACTCCTACGGTGCTTACGGAAGGGTTCACAGACGCCCCGACGCTCCGGTGCGAAGCGCACACCTGCACATGATAGCGACGACAACCCCAAGTCCATGGACTCAGTCGCCACCAAAGTCCACCGTGAAAGTGTCCATGAGTCTCTGGGAATAGACATAGTGGCCCGGGGCTGAAAGGGGATGCAGTCTGCGATGAGGCCTGTACAATGACATCAAGTCAGCCATAAATAAACCAAGGCTGAATTCAAAGGTGTGTGTGACCCATTCGACCGCAGTGTAGGCCGGAGGCAGCAGTCAGCCACGTGTCGTTGGGATGCTGTGCACATGGTTGCTGCCACCTGACCGAAGGGAGTACAGTGAAGTAGAATCTTCCTTTTTATGCATACGCAGACAATGTATGATCAAGACTCTGTTCCAAATGTGTGATCTACTTGTCCATAGTGTGGGCCCAAGGCAGTAGTCAGCAGTGGACCACACCCACCTGTTGTTGGCTTGCGATGCACAGAGTTAGTGACACCAAGTCAGTTGTCGGTAGTGTTCGTCCACCTCCGTAACAATGATCCTTTTCCCTCCAGACTGCAACGCATCATCCTCTTATGCCTTTCCTTGCGTGCGATGTTATGTATTCTGCATTTGAATAATCGATTGTTAGACCTGGCACTTTGGAGTGAGTCTCCCTTCCACTTTTTGCACTGTCAGACCTCCATAAAGTGCACCAGGAGTGCCAGGGTGTGTAAATACAAATGCCGCTGGTGGGCTCGCAGCACTGGTTGTGCTACCCACAGAAGCGGCCTGGTAAAATGTGTCTAGGTCTGCCACTGCAGAACCTGCGTGCAGTCTGGTACTGACATGCTGACTGGGCAAGTGCACACACTTGCCAGTCCCTAAACCTTCCCTTAACTTCATATTAGTCACCCCTATGGTAGGCCCAAGGGCAGGGTGCACTGTAAGCGTGAGGTAGGACAAGCCCTGATGTGTGTGGCATGTCCTAATAGTGAATTACAGCCATTTTCGTTTTTCACTATTGTAAGGCTACCCTGTTCTCATAGGCCAGAATGGGCTGTTAAGATTGTTACATCCTATGATCCTAACAGACCCAGGGAACATGGTAGAAACTCGAGTTTAGTATGCCTGAACTCAGAATAATGAAGTACATCTGTTAGCAAGGTTTATTTTAATGTTCTGTGTTCGCAAACGCCACTTTTAGAAGGATGGCCTTTGCTCGCCTAACCATTTCAGCCCACCTCTGCGTGATGTGTATCTGCTGTCCGGCTTGCGTGAGTGACAGGCCTGGGGAAACTCAGATGGGCAGGGCTAGGTAGCCTGGTGGTGAATAGAACGATTGACAGGTAGATGGGTGGGAGGAGTACACCTGGACTCTGAATAGGACTGTGCTCTGCCACCACAATGCCGGCTCCGCCCCCTGTGGAGCGTCTGATGACCCTGCTCTGCACTCTGAATGAAGAGCCTGCATCGCGTAAACAAATTGCTCCAGAACTGGACTGAACTAGGCAAGGGCCCCCCTGGCCTGGGAGAACAAAAGAAATGTAGTATAAATGTAGGAGCCCTGCTCCTAAGAAATCAGATCCTGCTACAAGACGAACCTCTGCCTGAGGGGAAGGAACCGGGAAAGCTGTAGGAGGAGTACTGTCCCTGACCTGGGGGATTGGCCTGCAGTGGTTGCCTTGCTGCTGAAGGAGAGGAGAAACATTGCTGAGAAACTTTGCTTCAACTTGTGCTGTTTAAGGTCTCCAAGGGATTGTGCTGAGCTTGCCCCCTCAACGAAGTCCCAGGACCAGTGGACTTCACCCCCCTTGAGAACCGCCGTTCTCCCCATGAAGCTGTCACCGAGAAAAGTGTGCGCCTCTCAACTCGGTGCGTACTTTGGCAAGCCTGTGCCCTCCTGCCCAGCCCGAGCACCGCGACTAAGGCCCCTCGAGCCGTAGCTCGCAACGCAAAGGAAGGACTTCGTGACACTTGCTATTTGCCCCTCTCCGCATCGTACACCTTGTGTATGCCCCCCTACCCTTGCTGAGGGCAGGCTGTGGTGCGTAGAGTGGTTGGCACGCGGCTTCCCCCGGGAGTGTACTGCCTGCTTCGCATCGCGCTGAGAACAAAGGTGCCGCTCTCAAGGTACGGCTCGTATGCCGCAACGAAGAGCCAGCGCACCGTACACCCGCATTGGTCCCCTGAGCAACGTGACTGAGGCCCCCTTCGAGCCGTAGCTCGCACCACAATTGAAAGGACATCGTGCCGTACAACCGCGCTGGAATTCACCGCATCGTCCGTGACGAACTCCTGAAAGATAAAGGTACTGTGCCCCCTTCGCACCGTAAGGTGTACGCAGCGCCAGGAGCGTCTGCAAATGCTTGTGAGCCCCGCTCGCAAGCCTCTTCCAGTCATACGAACCGCACGACACGCACGAAGCGCACTGAACTTCTGAAATACGCTTAACCTCAAAAACTACTTATTGCAAAGTATTGTGGGCCCGTCTTAACGTTATTGGGTCTTGTGCTAAATCTGCTTATACATAAAATACTTATTATTGATAAACCCAGTGTGGAGTCCATTTGTGGGGGTATCATTAAATTGTTGTATGTGGTCCCAAATGCTTAACCATTACGCCTAAGATAACGCCTTGTCTGCTCGCGCCAAGCTACCTAGAGGGTGAGCAGGGGCTATTGTTAGAGTGTAACCCCTTACCCTGACGGGAGGAAAGGTCCCCTGCTTGGCACAAGTACCTACCTGTGCCAACCAGAGAACCCGGATTCTAACATCGATGTTCAGTTCCAATTCTGTGGGCAGTAGTCCGCGTAGGCCCACAGACACGTGTGGTTGTAATGCTATGCACAGACTTGGTGGCACCAAATTGAATCGAAGGGAGTATAGTGACATGAACTCTGCCTTAAATAATGTTCACTGCCATGGTGTAATCAAGACTCAGTTCCAAATGTGTGACCTACTTGACCGTGGTGTAGGCCAGAGGTGGCAGTAGAGTATGTCAACAAGAAAGGTCTCAAGCGGGCCTGTGTCGTGGAGCCTGTGATGGTCTGAGGAGCCTGCCAAGGTCGTGGGCCTCAGGCTTGGAGTTTGTGCAGGGATATGGTGGGCCCTCCTTGACACACGCCGGTGTCAGAAGGTGATCAGTGTGGCCTGGCTGCGCAGGGACGGGCCTGACGGGTTCGGGCTCCAGCGGTCCGGGGTACGGCAGGCGCACAGGATTGCAGGCAACTCCGCTCACAAGGACGGCGTCGGCCTCGTGGCGTGGTGAGAGGTGTCGCCCTGGCAGAGACGTTGGGCTTTCTGAGAAAGGACCACGCCCAGGGCTGCGTGCTTTTTATTCACACCCCTACGCGGGCCTGGCATACGCCGGGCCATCCCACTCCGCTCACGCTTATGGGGGGACGTGACTGGCAACATTTCCGAGAACTCCCCCACTGGCTGGGGTGACATGGTTGCGTCCACTGTCCACTACACTCCATACACCAGAGGTGTGTGTCGCAATGGATATGGGTGTGTTCTGCATACTGCGGTCTGTTCAGGACATCTCCGCCACTCTTGGCATTGTGTATTTTCCCAATCACGATTCTCCTGCATCCTTCACACATGCCTGGTTGCCATCTCTCCCCACATTGGGCTATTGTGTGGCTGAGGTGCCATGCTGTTGATGGGTCATGTTCACGGCTTGCCCAGGTTACCATTGTGAGTTGTTCTGTTGTGTCTGGTGGGTGAGCATGTTGTTTTGCATGATGGTTTTGATTTTGTGACGTGTGCATTGCCAGAGTTGTGAGTTGCATGGTTGAGGTGAGTGGGGTGTTCATTTGGAACTTGCCAAGGGGCTGTGCATTTCCCTTGGTGCCATCCTGGGAACGCTGGTTGCTGATGGACTATCGGAGGATGAAGGAATCATGCACACTGGTTGGGTATTTGGAGGCCACATTAGTGGAGGTTCCACCGTGTTTGGATGTTGCCTGCACATTGATGTGAGACGTGTGCTTTCTGTTGCGGTGATTGTGTGCTGTGTCACCAGGGGGCACAAGTAGGACATGTGTGCTGTGGATTGCCCCCAACATGTGCATGCATCCAGCTATGGCGTATGGTCCTTGCTTGGTCTCCAGCAGGTCCTGCGCATTGTGTTGGATGTATAGGGACTGGGGTACCAGGCTGATGGTGATGTCCAGGACAGGTGTGAGGGACTTGGATGTGGCTGGCTGTGAGACTCATCCGAATTTGGCAGGTGTTGGTTGGCGGGTGCCAGGCGCCAACAGGTGCAGCACAGCCAGCAGCTTTGTGTGGGGTGGGATGTTGGTTGTCTGCTGTGTTGGTACCTTTGGCCTGTTGGGCGATGTTGGTCAGGATGTGTACGACGGTTGTCCTTTTGTGCCTGTAGTGGGCAATGACATTTTCAGGTGTTGGGTCTGTGAGGCTGGTGTGTCTCCTGGGGGTCTGCTGTCTTTGTCTGTGCAGCCTCTGTGGTGGTCCGGGGGGGGTTCCGGGTGGGTGTTGCGGTCCTGGGGTGGTGGCGGTGGGTGTTGTGGCCCTCTTGGGTGTCCAGGCCGCATGACCAGATGACCAGTGGCTCCATGGCATCTGTCGCCCTTCCGATGTGGCTGTGGGCTGGGCTCCCTTTTGTGGTGCAGGCTGTGGTCCGACTTTGCTCCAGGTCAGAGCAGGTGTTATTTTCCTGCTGCTAATGCGCTTTATCGCCTATTTTGTGTTTTATCCCAGTTCTGGCTGGTCGTTGTGAATGTTGTGGAGTGATGTTGTTGCAGCTTTTAGCACGGGAACTCCTACTCTGCATCTCATTAACGATAGTTGCGGGGGCCATCTGTGGCGATGTTTTTTGCGGCTGCTATCGCGGGTAAACTGGTGCTGTGGGATGTTAACACCAGCTTGTGATTGGGGCGATAAGTGTATCGCAACTTTGGCTGCGATAAAGTGTCGTTAACTTGACGCTAGATCCTTGTGAATATCCCCCTTAGAGCACGGCACATCCCGGGGTAGACAACTCAATTGCGGATGTCATTTCTCATTTTCAGTGGGGCAGATTCCAGGAGCTCGCCCCAGATGCGGACCAAGGGATGACCCCGGTGCCGGAGGAAGCATGGGCATGGGTGGACCCGGATTAAAGAGGATGCTGGACAACGCGCTGGCCCCTAAGACAGAGAAACTAATACCGTAAGTGCTGGGCTATGTTTGCTGACATAACTGGGCTTGCGGTGGGCCAGCTGGCTGGGCAAGAAGAGGTCTTAGATTTCCTAGAGTGGGCACTCCTGACGGGGAGAACAAAATCATGGGCCCAGTCACACTTAAACGCTGCAGCATACTACTACACAAAGATGGCAGCAGAGGAGGATCCGACTAGGTCCTTCCGGTGTAGAATGGCGTTAAAAGGCTGGGGTAGATTGCAGCAAACAAAAAGGGCTATTCGGTGGCCCATTGACTTTGCAGTGCTGCATCAAATAATAGGGGCACTGGGCGAGGTATGCACCACGGAACGGGAGATGACACTATTCAGGGCACCGTTCACGCTGGCATTCTTCAGGGCATACAGGGTCAGAAAGATAGTGGCCCCCGCGATAGATGACGCTGGAGGAGCCTGCATACGCCGGCCTGACGTAGAATTGGGGGCAGGATACATGAACATCCTCCTGCGTCTGTCGAAAACAGACCAGGCAGGCCGAGGGAAGTGACCAGGATCCACTGAATCAGGGACAAGACATGCTGTTTGGTATGCTTAGTTCGGACGTACATGCGACACGGGGGCACGAGCCAGGGCCGTTGCTAAAGCATGAGAATGGGACTTACCTGAGCCAGTTCCAATTCATAGCAGTGATGAGGAAAGCGCTAGAAAAGGTAGGGCTCTCTACAAAGGCGTACGGGTCCCACTCTTTCTGAATTGGGATGGCCACCACTGCAGCAGAGATAGGTTTGAGAGCAGACCACATCAAGGTGTTGGGCGCTGGGCATCCGGCGCATTTCAGCGGTACATTCCCCTCACGGTTTGCTGAGTCTGGTTTCTCCACCCCACCCCACCGTTTAGGTCTGGCAGAGCGGTGCAAGAAGGTCTGGATTGTGGGTCACTCATACATAATGCGAACACAGCGGTGGGCAGCGTCCAGACGTGAATTCGGCGGAATATGGCTTCATGACACGGAAGTAATCTAGCTGGGGCAATCAGGGATGAAATGGGACCAACTGCTCCCCTCAGTGCCGGAGGCGCTGGGGCAAGGTGGGAGACCGGATGCGGTGGTGGTCCCCCTGGGAGGGAATGACCTGGCAACGGTAGGGAGGAGGGGCTTCTTGGAGAAAATGGACACAGGCCTTACAGCTGTAGCAAGACTAGTCTGTCCAGCCGAAGTGGTCTTTTCAGAGATCATAGTGCGCAAAGAATGGAGAGGAGCCATGGAGAAATCCAGACGTAAGCTAAACATCACCATCACAAAGATATGCAGGGCCAACGGCTGGGGTTTCATGAGACACGGGTACATCAACTTGAGACCCCCGGGTTATCATTTGGACGACGAGGTACATCTGACAGGGGTGGGAATGGACATGTTCTTGCTTAATATCGTAGGGTTATAGAGCAGATGGGTTTCTCATGAGAAGGAAGGGGAGGGGAGGGGAGAGCAGAGGGAGCTCAATCCGATCATAAAATCGTAGGTAGCATGGCAGAAGAAACCCAGGAAAGATATTCAAAAGAGAGAGAAATTACTAGAGGTAGATGGAAAGCTCACTCAGTGTCCTTGGGATTAGGCCTGGGCGGAAAACTATGCTACGCTCGTGTAGTTTGCGCAACTACGCGCTATGCGAATTGCATGTAGCACAGTGCAAAAACATGTAGCGTAGTGTAGTTGACATTTTTTGCTCGCTCGCGGTCCTCAACGTCAAGTTGGCGACCGCGAGCGAGCAAAATGACATCCCGGCGAGACTTGTTCCTTGTTCGCGATCAGCAACATCAAGTTGCCGATCGCGAGTGTGGGAAATAAACCTTCCGGCGAGATTCTCAACGCAGGGAGGTCAGGTTTCTCATTGCGAGTGGTCGAGTATGCTCGCGACCGCTTGCGATAAGAAACTACCAGTCCGTGTTGAGAAATCTACTCGAGCGGTAGAAAACGACAGCTTGCACTGTGCAAGATGCCGTTTGCAATGAGCAGCCGTATTCCCGGACTCTGCCTCACGCATTGACGTACCCGTGATCATCCCCCTTCCAGCGCATTGCCGCGGACCAACCCATTTTGCCAGTCCCTACTCACCCAGCACGCTTCATTATTCTTCATCATTAGCACCAAATTGTGTCCCCATCCAAGTCCTAGGAGCTTCAATTCCCGAGCGAATATGACACTCTCTATTGAGTAACTAGTCCTATCGAAGCTTACTATTGAATGTCCCTGCGTCCCATTCCTTCCATTCTGCTCTGCTGACTTGGCGCGAATCATTGGACCCCTATATTTCGGATCCAACCCCTCCGATTCCGGTCATATGCACAGGCTTTGATTATGTTGTCCTGATGATGATCCCAGTATTATGTGTGAGGATCGAAACGTCGTCGACAATTGCATATACCCTATATGTTCCTATTGACATCATACTATGTACATAAGGGTTTCTATGTAATGTTTGTTAATCTTATTCTCCAACCTTTTTCTCATTGTTACAAACATTTTTTCGCCTGAACAACTTCTTTTGTAAAAAGCTTTCTTCCTTATCTGTTGTACGGTACACAGGCTTGTGTCCTACTTTGAGAATTCTTTTGTATTTTGTTGTCTACATTACCTTATTAGTAAAAATGTATGACCACTGTCCGGCTGGACAAGTCTCTGAAAATAAGCACTGATTGGGTCCTTATTTACTCCCTCTTTACTCAACTGATGCCCAGGGACCTCTGTTGTTTATAAATACTTAATTCCCATGGTCCCTGGTCGACCTTATATGGGTGCTCTTGTTGTGAATTACATATGTTTGCAATGATTGCACAGTCCGGACAAACATCCGGCACTGTGCAATCATTGCGAACAGCATTTCCCTACCGCACTACGCAGTTCGCGTAGTGCTACGCATAGCTTGCGTAGTGCGAAGTGCACTTCGTGTAGCTATGCATAGCGCTACTACGCGAACTACGCCCTGGGTTACTTGGGATGCCTCACGGCAGGGGCCCTGAGGAGCAGGCGAGGGGCCAACAAAGGGTCCAGGGCAAGCAGAACGGCACTTGCAGCCCAGGCAGGTCCTGACGGACACCCACCAATTTCAATAGCAAGTTGAAGCCTGGAACTGCAGACATAGAGGCCTGGCCAAAGGGGCACCTCGCAAATCTGGACTATCTGGGAGCAAGTAAAGAAAATCAATGTACAAAGACAATGCAAGTATGCAGTAACATGGATGTTATGAATTACCAATAAAATTGCTAAATGTACAGCCATGTTATGTTTGAATAAACTGCGACCTTTTAAGGCACCAACAGGCACATGCATCAACGAAGACTTTTGTGATTCCTTAATTGCGATTATTAAGGAATCGCAATTAAGGAATTGCAAAAGCCTATGCATGTAGGAATCGCTATAAAAATAGCGATTCCTACACATTCCTTAATTGCGACTCGCAAATTGCGGGTCGCAATTAAGGAATGCCGTCCCATTCATTCCTATGGGCCTCCAGGCCCATAGGAATGAACTGGAGATTGCATGAGCAAATTGCGAGTACCAGTAGGTACTCGCAAATTGCTCATGCAATTTCAAGGGTGCAAGGGTGTCAACATGACACCCTATTGCACCCCTGAAATTGATCTGTGCACATATGTTGCACACACACATGCTCCAAGGGCATGTGTGTGCGCAACATGAAACTTTGAAAAAAGCAGAAAAGTGCATTTTTTAAAGTTTTTGCAAATTACCATGAAGTTCAACTCCATGGTAATTTGCTCCCCCTAATAGCAAAATCGCTAATTTTTATACTTTAATGCATTGCATTTAAGGTATCTCAATTTGGGATTCCTTAAATGCAATCGCAATTTAAGTAATTGCAATTTAGAGATTCCTTAAATTGCGATTTTTGCATTTGGGATGATGCATCCCAAATGCAAAAATACCGGTCGCAATCTGCCCGTTTGCGACCGGTTTTTCCTTTGATGCATGTGCCTGATAATCAGTGGTGTCATTGAAAAGGTGAAAGGGACGCAGTGAGGTGGGCAGGGAGGGGGAGGAAGACTCGCCCCTGGGAGGGGTTCAACGCTGAATCCGACCTGCTTTGAAGCATCCAGAATAAAAGGGGCGCCCCTTTTATCACAAGACACGTCAGGGTTGTTTTCTTCGAGCTCTACATTGCGTGCGGCCACACACATTATTGTACCAGGTAGGAAGGACAGTTAGCAATAAACTCCATTATTTGTTGGTGTATACCATTACCATTTCGAGTGGGCTCTGGTGTGAGGGCAGCTTCTGTTATTAAGAAAGCTCTTTTCTGCCTACAGCGTGGGGGTGGGGGGTTCAGATCCCTTTGGGGTCCGTAACCAGCTCGGTGTCAGCGGGAGGCTCCGGTAGAGGATTGGTCTTTGATCACATTTTCCGTTTCTTGGCGCTATATGTGGTCTGCTGGGTGGTTTATCGGGTTCTGCATCCCTCCAGTGGCTCAGCTGAGTCTGACCTCTGGTCCCAGACCTTTCCAGTGTCTCCCCAGAATCCCTCAGTGCCGCTCTGAAGAGCCCTAGGATCTTGTACCCCAATATCCTGAGGTTCTGTGATTCATCCTCAGATTTCCAACCCCTGAGACTTCTCACTCCTCGTCCAGACCTTAAAAAATGCAGCAAGTGCAGGGGTTTGTGGTGCTGAGTTCAATCTCTAGCCATTCCTCCTGGGTTCCCACCCCTCGGCGCCCCCGCCCCAAACACGGGTCGACTTTTAGATTTCAAGCCGGCCATGGACAGGGCTGTCTCCTGGTCTCATCCTAGTCGAGCGTCTGAGCTTGCAAACACAGGTCTGTACGGTGGCCCAGAGCGCTCACTATCAATAGGGGCAAAACCTTCTACAGCAAATCTCTCAAGGTCAACACGGCGTCAAAGTGCAAACAAGGGACACTGTTTTCTCTTCCAAACTCACTAACGGGGGCCACTGTTCTCTCTTCCAAACTCACTAACGGGGGCCACTGTTCTCTCTTCCAAACTCACTAACGGGGGCCACTGTTCTCTCTTCCACACTCACTAACGGGGGCCACTGTTCTCTCTTCCAAACTCACTAACGGGGGACACTGTTCTCTCTTCCAAACTCACTAACGGGGGCCACTGTTCTCTCTTCCAAACTCACTAACGGGGGCCACTGTTCTCTCTTCCAAACTCACTAACGGGGGCCACTGTTCTCTCTTCCAAACTCACTAACGGGGGCCACTTTCTCTCTTCCAAACTCACTAAGGGGGGCCACTGTTCTCTCTTCCAAACTCACTAACGGGGGCCACTGTTCTCTCTTCCAAACTCACTAAGGGGGGCCACTGTTCTCTCTTCCAAACTCACTAAGGGGGGCCACTGTTCTCTCTTCCAAACTCACTAACGGGGGCCACTGTTCTCTCTTCCAAACTCACTAAGGGGGGCCACTGTTCTCTCTTCCAAACTCACTAACGGGGGCCACTGTTCTCTCTTCCAAACTCACTAAGGGGGGCCACTGTTCTCTCTTCCAAACTCACTAAGGGGGGCCTCCAAACTCACTAAGGGGGGCCACTGTTCTCTCTTCCAAACTCACTAAGGGGGGCCACTGTTCTCTCTTCCAAACTCACTAACGGGGGCCACTGTTCTCTCTTCCAAACTCACTAACGGGGGACACTTTCTCTCTTCCAAACTCACTAAGGGGGGCCACTGTTCTCTCTACCAAACTCACTAACGGGGGACACTTTTCTCTCTTCCAAACTCACTAAGGGGGGCCACTGTTCTCTCTACCAACTCACTAACGGGGGCCACTGTTCTCTCTTCCAAACTCACTAAGGGGGGCCACTTTCTCTCTTCAAAACTCACTAAGGGGGGCCACTTTCTCTCTTCCAAACTCACAATGGGGCATATTTACAAACAGGCGTTAAAAAATTATCGCTGCTTTTGCGGCCGTTTTCTGCCGAAAAGCGGCGATAATTTTATCGCCTAATCAGCAAGGCTCGCTAACGCGTGAAACCTTGCTTTAGTGTGGGGATTCCTAACGCCCAGCTTTGCATCTCTAATGAGATGCAAAGTGGGCGTTCCTGACCTGACATGACAGGAGAAATGTCGCTAAGCGACATTTCTCCTATCATCAAGCCCCACGCTATGAAGCATAGCGTCAGGAAAAGTAGCGATAACCCCTGTTATCGCTACTTTCCGTACGCTTGCTTCAGGACTGACTTAGCCATGATATCCTATGGAAGGTGGATATCATGGCTAAGTTTGTGAGTCCCTATCAGCAAGCTAACGCCACACTATGTGAGATTATCGCTGCGTTTCCAGCGATAATCTCACGTTAGGCAGTTAGCGTGAGGATTTTTATCGCTGAGGAGATAAGCGTTGCTAATAGCACGCTATATCAGCGATAAAAATCCACGTTACCCGGCGATAATTATCCTCACACTAAGAGCGCTGAGCGATAATTAGCGCCGGGTGTTGCTGATATGCCCCTAAGGGGGGCCACTTTTCTCACTTCGGGGCATATTATCAAGACCGGTGAATGAAGCCCATGTTACATCTAACGTCCTTCACATCTAACCTGGGCTTCAATTGGAATTCCATAGATCATATTATCAAGCCCATTATCGCCGTTTTAGCGGCAGTTTTCTGCCGCTAAAGCGGCGATAATTTTATCGCCGGTCTTGATAATATGCCCCTTGATTCTTTTTTCCTGGACCCTGGAGTCCGCCCTGACAGTCATCTGAAGACCTTGCTGGGCTAACAGAATGAATGTTATTCATTATTTTTGTGACCTCTTGACTTTGTGTAAAGCCGTCCGACGCCCCCGGGCCATGCCTGCGCCATAAATAAACAGTGCTGCTTCTATGCGAGGGTCGTTGGCCCCTCACGGTGACAGGAGGTGCTTAAATCCCCCACTGGCATCTTTTACAGTAAGATTCGCTCTTTGGGGTGAGGAGCCCCCGAGGAGTCTGCTTGTCACAGTCCACCCCCCTCCACCTCCTGCAACAGACACCCAGAGCCTGGGAGGGCCCGAGACCCCCCAGGCGCTGTGTTACTGCAGTACACGCATACTTTTCATGGCATGGCAAACAAGCATTGTCACTGCAGGCACTCGGCCTCCAGCAGGGTCTCAAGGCTGTCTGCTCTCATGGACGCTTCACCACGGGTCTCGGTAGCTCTGCTGCAGCGTCGCTGCTGTTGACACAACCCCCCAATCCCACGGGTTCGTGGCTTCTCTTCCTCACTTGGAGGGTCTCTTCTTGCAAACATGGGGAAAGTGTCCTGGGTTCTTCGTTGCGGGGTGAAGGGTGCCTCTCTGTCTCCTCTTCTCCAAAGTCGGCTGCTGCCCCGGCTGGTCTCTTTCGATCCTGGTTTCATCTTGTCTGGTTGTTCTCTGGCTGCAGAGAGAAGGGAGAGGGAAAGAGCGAAGAGAAGGCAGAGGAAGGACAGAGTGAAGGAAAAGACGAAGAAACAATCTACTGTGTCCAGTAAATAAACAACATTTTACACTAAACAAAAAGTCATATCAACAAACTGCAAAGCGTTTAGATTCGAGTCTAATCCGTATAACTTCCATAAACAGCTGTTTTGCTTTTAAAACTTGTTACTTATAAAATCTAACTGTTCCCACTGACTTTATTCTGCTTTTGTGGTGATATTAGTGCTTGGACTCGTTCTGTGAATGCAAATCTAATCTAATCTAATCTAATCCTAATGTAATCTAATCTACCCCTAAACTAAAATAATACTGATCTAAACTAATTTAACCATATTCTAACCCTAATCTACATCCAATCCAATCCAATCTAATCTAAACCCAATATTTTCTAAATCTGATCTACTGTAATCTAATCCCGATCCACTCTAACCCTAAAATAATCTAACCCTAATCTATTCTAATACAATTTTTTCTAATCCTAATCTTTTGTAACTTTAATCTAACCTAATCTAATTTTAATGTATCTAATCTAATCTAAATCCAATCCAATATAATCTAAACCCAATCTTTCCTACATCTTATCTACTGCAATCTAGTCTTGATCTAATCTAACCCTACTCTATTCTAATATAATTGTATCTAAACCTCGGGGCAGATTTATGACGTCTGGCGCATCTCTGCTAATCAGCAGAGATGCGCCAGAAGAGTTGCGATGCATCTGCCCACCCGTGCGCCACCATGGATGCACCGCATTTACAATGCGGCGCACCGTGGCACTCGGATGGGCAGATGCGTGACACATCTCCTGTCGGAAAGGCGGCGCATTGCTGGAGTTGCGTTGCAAGCGCGACGCAGCTCCAGCAAGGCTTGGGGGTGCCCTTACATGCTGCGTCAATCCTTACGCCTGCTTCAAGCAGGCGCAGGGTTTCTTTTGACGCAGTATGGCCTTAAAAGTGACTGAGTGAAATCTTGTAGACTTCACTCAGCCACTTTTCGGAGGCGTTCCTGCGCCGGAACGCCCCCCCTGCTCCAGAACGCCTACATGTGGCACAGGGCTTTACAACGTGACGCATCTGCCAGATGCGTCACGTTGTAAATACCCCGCAGCATGGCGCAGGATTTGCGCCGCCGCTGCGTCACAAAAGTGACGCAACGGCGGCGTAAATGAGGCGCAAGGGGCTCATAAATATGCCCCTTAATCTTTTGTAACTTTAATCTACAGTAATCTAACCTAATCTAATCTAATTTTATTTTATCTAATTTAATCTAATCTATTCAAAATCTAAATTAATCTAATTGCATCTAATCAAACACTCACCATATCAAATGTAATCCTAGTTTAATCTAACTATAATCTACTCCAATCTAACTCTAATGTAATCTAATTCTAATTCAACCCTCATGCTAATTTGATCTTAATCCCAGTTTTAATCCAAATTTTAATCTTAATCCTGATCATAATCTAACTCAATCAATCGAAACAACATTGTAATGAATTAAAACTAGATTTAAGAAAAAAACTACTAGACACAGTGCCATTTAAAGACCCAAAAAATGACACCAACACAATTTAGGTAGTACAATGTAACTGCACAATTTTTTCTAAAATTCCAACTCAAAACGTTTCCAGCCATTATTCTTCAAAGACCTTGATTGATTGATGTACTTATAGAGCACAGCTATCACCCTACGGGCATCTTGGCGCTTGCATTGGGAACCCGTCCTGGTTTTTCCCTGTAAGATAACCCGTACTGGGCATCCCCAAGGTGAAAGCCAGGCATCCCGCCGCGGGGGCCGTTGTGGAGATTAAGCAGGCTTGTTGCCCAGAGCTGCATAGTGTGAACTCGTGCTTAGAGTGGGCACCGAAGCGAGAATTATCAAGTCCGTGGACAATTGGGCTCTGGACCCTGCCACGTCGGGAATTGAACCCAGGTCCCGGGTCTGATCTCTGCTTCAGGGTATGCCTCCTCTAACCAGTGAGCTACACTTCTCCACAGGCAAATCTCACCAAATGCCGGCCGCCTCTTACCCAAAATTCAACACAAGTGTTTCTGCTTTGGAACTTTGTTGCTGCGTCAATCCGTCGACAGAAAAAGGCATGGTGGTCACTGCCAAGGCCTAAGCAGCGCAGAAAAGATGGGTGATCCCTTCGGGTTGAAACCCACTGAGGCTGAAGCACTTACCGCTATATAGGGAAACCGACCAGGCAGATTGAATCGATGGATTGACGCAGCAACAAAGTTCCAAAGCAGAAACACTTGTGTTGAATTTTGGGTAAGAGGCGGCCGGCATTTGGTGAGATTTGCCTGTGGGTTGATGTCATGAAAGCTGGAAGTTTTCTGTAGAATCCTAGTCCCTTGTCTTGCCACTGCCGGCCTCCTAATAGGATGTGTGACAACCTCACAGTGTCCATTCCTGGCCCACCACAATTCCCACCTCTTCTGGTAGGCGGGAGACGGAAGTGGGCGGTTGTTGGACAGGCCACACGAAGGGCTTGCTCCCTCCCCGCATGACAGGGCCCAAGCCCCGGCCCCCCAGGCGCGACCCACGAGAATCACCCGCACCCCGTCTCCCGACGGAACTCCTGCCCTCGGACCTCCATGTATCACGGGCCCAAGCCACCACCGGCTCCCTCGGCCGGGTCAAGCCGCCATCTTGGGCCCTGCGCCACGAGGCCGCATGGCCTCCCCCCGACCCTAACCCTGGGCCTGGCCGGCCCGACATCCCGGCACCACCATCCACCCAGGAGGTGAGCGGACCACTTGGCAGGTCAATGGGAGAACGAAGCGCCAAGGACTCTCCCCCGCCAGGTGACGATCGCCTCCAGCTCCCCCAGGCACCGGCTCCACCCCCCCGCTGGGTGTCTGGACACCTTCATCCCGGGCCCTCCGACCTCCAAGTGCGAGGGTCCGGACTAGGGGTGGGCGGAATTTGCGCAATTGCATTACGCAAATCTCCGCGAAACGGTAAAAAATCTCCGCGAACACGCAGAAATTCCGCGAACACGCGGAATTGCTTGTTCGCGATGCTTTTCCCCTGTTCACAATTGCTGTTTGCGTGCTCGGGGAGAAATATCTCGCGAACACGCATTTTGAGAACGCGAACAAGCAAAAATTTCGCGAAATCACGGAAAGCAGACTTTTGAGCAATTTCGCGCTATCCGCGGAACGCGAAATTACACGAATTCCGCAAATTCCGCGAGCGGAACGGAATTTACCGCCCAGGCCTAGTCCGGACATCAAAGGGCACCTGCCCTATAACTGGAGCAGCTCCGGAGCAGGAAGGCAGTTGTATCCTGGAGTCGAGAGACACCGAGAGAACTCAGCCTTGACGGACTACTGGCGCTGCCGTAGCCCTATCTTGTGAACTATCGACCTGCCTGCTGGCGCTGCCGCGGCCTTCTGCAACATCCATCCTCGTCGGGACCTGCTGGCGCTGCCGCGGCGCGTTGTAACGACCATCTTCACCGGGACCTGCTGGCGCTGCCGCTGACCGTACATCGACCATCTTCACTGGGACCTGCTGGCGCTGCCGCGGACCGTGTATCGACCATCTTCACTGGGACCTGCTGGCGCTGCCGCGGCCCGTACCAGCTAGACCACCAAGCTCGAGGATTGTGAGCTACCCACCATACCACCTCAACTACCAGACTGGTAACCAGACTGTCCCGCTACCCCCTTTTCCCATCTTGAGAGACTTGAATCGAGGGGACCCCTGAGTCCAGACCTCCTTGTACCTTTTCATCGTACCTTAAGAAGTGCTTATAAAGAACGCTAAATTCATCTCCTTGTGTGGTGTCTGTCTGTGGGGGGGAAGTTATTTATCTGTACGATCGCTGGAGACGGCTCTCCCCGGAGACCTCTCCCCTTGTCCTCGGCCGACCCTCCCGGTCCGTCTAACTTTGGTGGCCAGCGGCGCGATCCGAATCAACGCGTAATCGTACAGAGAGTAGCTCACCCCACGACAAAACCACGATGTCAGCCAAAGATAGCGGTTCCAATGAAAAGTTCCAAATGGATAAGTTGGAAGAATATAGCCACCGCGAACTTAAACAATTTTGCATGGAACTAGGCATTGCTACCACCGGCCTGAGTACCAAAGATGATTTGAAGCACGCCCTTGAGTCGTGGGCAGAAACTGGGATCACCGGATCCTCCGACCAAAACAGTGTTGCACCAGAGGGGAACGCCACGGCTCCCGAGGAGCGGGGAACGGGCCTCTCGCAGGAGGAGATCCAGGAAAGAGAAAGGACCAGATTACACGAGTTGAAAATGGCACGACTCAAGATGGACGGTGAACTAAAGTTAGCCGAGCAGAAACTAAATCTAGAGCATCTGCGGCTCCGAGAGGAGCGAGAAGAAAAACAGAGACAGAGAGAGCTTGAGGAAAAAAGAATAACACTCGAACACGAGCGCAAACTGGCGGAAATAGAACTTCGGAAACAGAATAAAGAACTGGGGGTGCCTGAGCGACCGCACACCCCAGGGGCAACCGAGAAAAAAGTCCACATCCCCAAGGATGTTGTCCGAGAGTATGTCCGAGAAGACGACATACAGCAGTGGTTCAAAGCCTACGAGATCGCCATGACCTCCCACCGGATCGACCGGAGTGATTGGGGAGCTGGACTATGGGGGAGGTTCGTCAGCGAAGGTCGCGATGCCCTATTGCAGCTCCCAGATCACCAGATGTCGTCCTACGACCACATGAAGGCTGCCCTCCTCACCCGCTACGGCCTCACACCCGAGATGTACCGCCAGAGGTTCAGAGATTGTACCCGGATCCCGGGTACAACTTGGGTGGAGTACGTAAACTATTTCAGCCGAGCCTTCGAGGGTTGGATCAAGGGGAGCCATGTAACGACCTACGAACAACTCTTTAACCTTATGGTATGGGAACACCTGTCGAACAACTGCTTCGTCGAGCTCAGGCAGCACCTCCTCGTCAGTAAATTGACCGACCCCCGGCAGCTCGCCGCTGAAGCTGACCGATGGGAGAGCACCCGAGTGGGCCGGAGAGGACCGCACGAGCAGAACCGAAGCAACCAAGGCCAGCACCGTCCTCGGGGAGGAGGAGGAGGCCAGGGGCGAGGGAGAGACACCCTCCCGGCAACACCCGTGGCCAGCACCCCGCCCCCGGCCGGCCGGGGAAACCCCCCGATGCGTCCAGGGTTCCGAGCCAATGTCACGTGCCACCGATGCCAGCGAGTCGGCCATTACGCCAATGACCCGAGCTGCCCGCAGAACCAAACACCCAAGCCCCGCCAGGTAGCTGCCGCCGCCCTGGGGGAAGAACGACTATCAGAGGAACAGGAAGAGTATGAGCCGGCCCAGCAAGAGTGGGAACCGGCCGCCATGGTTCTAGCGTGCCTAGGGGGAAAAGACATAGTCCCGCGGGCTCCCCTACCCGCCAACACCAGGAAATACGGTCAGTTGGTGGCCATTAATGGGCATCGGGCCGAGGCCTTACGTGACACGGGCGCCAGTGTGACGGCCGTCCGCTGTCACCTGGTGAAACCCGAGCAGATCCTGCCGAACATTCTCTGCCCCGTCCGCTCAGCCGACAATTCCGAAAGTCTGTGTCAAATGGCCTGCGTTCCCTTTGAATGGGGAGGGGTCTCCGGCCTGTTGAAAGTGACGTTCCGGGATGATGCCCCCGTGGACTGCCTCCTGGGGAATGACCTTGAGAGTTCCCCGTGGGCCACCGTCGAGAGAAGAGAGCACCTGGGGATGCTGGGCCTTCCGGACTGGGCCTGCGTAACCACCCGGTCCATGGCCGCCCGTGCCGTTCCCCGACCAGAAGAACCGGAATGGCCAGCACCTCCACCCCCGGTCGCCCCAGTAGAAGACAACGACGAGGCCAACCCCCCGGAGCCAACGACCGAAGGGGACGCGCAACCCCAGGACGTCCCCGGCCTGGCTCAGTGGCGTCAAGAAGGGGGGCCCACCCAAGAACAGTTCCGCCAGGAGCAAAAGACCTGCCCCTCCCTCGAGGGACTCCGCCAACAAGCCAGCGCCCAGAGCGCAGGGGACTCCACCGGAACTCACTGGGTCTACTGGGAGAACGACCTGCTATACAGCGAACAGAGAATCGCAGAGCTAGGGGCCGGTCGAGTACTGGTGGTACCTCTCCGCTTCAGAGACTTCCTGCTCAACCTGGCCCACGATGTCCCCCTGGCTGGACACCTGGGCCAAGACAAAACTTACAGTCGCCTAGTGACCCACTTTTTCTGGCCGAAGATGCGGAACGACGTCCTGAACCACTGCCGGTCCTGCCCCACGTGCCAGGCCAGCGGGAAGAGTGGCCGTAAGCTGAAGGCCCCTCTACAACCCTTCCCGGTGGTCACCACCCCGTTCGAGAGGGTAGGAATAGACATTGTGGGGCCCCTGGACCCCCGCACGGCACAAGGACATAGGTTCATCCTGGTACTGGTGGATCACGCCACCCGCTACCCCGAGGCGGTGCCTCTACGAACTGTAACAGCTCCGGTGGTTGGCCGGGCCCTAATGGGGATCTTCTCCCGGGTGGGCTTCCCCCGAGAAGTCGTCAGCGACCAAGGCACGAACTTCATCTCCAAATACATGAAGTCCCTCTGGCAACAGTGCGGGGTCACCTACCGATTCACGACCCCCTATCACCCCCAAGGGAACGGACTAGTGGAACGATTCAACCGCACTCTCAAGGGGATGATTGGGGGATTGGAAGAGCCCCTCCGTCGCCAGTGGGATGTACTACTCCCGTGCCTCCTCTTCGCCTACCGAGAAGTTCCCCAGAAGTCCCTCGGTTTTAGCCCTTTCGAACTCCTGTACGGGCACCCTGTGCGAGGGCCCCTCAGCCTAGTCAAAGAAGGTTGGGAGATGGCCCCCCTAAAGACCCCTCCAGACGTCTTCAAGTACCTCCTGGCCCTACGTAATCAGACCCGGCGCTTCAGGGAGATGGCCAAGGCGAACCTCGAGGCCAGCCAGGAAGACATGAAGAGATGGTATGATCACAATGCCTCCTCCGTCGAGTTCGAACCTGGACAACAAGTGTGGGTGATGTCCCCCACCGAACCATGTGCCTTGCAAGATAAGTGGACGGGGCCCTTCAAGGTGGTCGAGCGCAAAAGCCCCGTCACTTACCTCATCGACATGGGGACCCCCCGGAACCCCCTTCGGGTCCTCCACGCCAACAGACTCAAACCACACTTTGTGCGCTCAGAACTCAGCCTCCTGATGGCTACAGACAGTGGAGCAGAGGAGGACTCCGAACCCCTCCCGGATCTCCTGAAGACTCAGGAGAACGACGGTTCCGTGGACGGGGTCCGGCTCTCCGATGCCCTCACCCCAGAGCAACGCCAGGGCTGCCGGGACCTCCTGCTGCGGTTCGCTTCACTGTTCTCCCTCACTCCCGGGGTCACCCCTTGGTGCTTGCACGACGTGGACACCGGGGACAGTCCCCCTATCCGACACCGGGCCTACCGCGTACCAGATCGGGTATGGGCCTGTATACAAGAAGAAGTGGCCAAAATGCTCACGATCGGGGTCATCGAGCCCTCGGACAGTCCCTGGGCCAGCCCGGTTGTATTGGTCCCCAAAGCCGCTGCCCCTGGCACCACACCTGAACTAAGATTCTGCGTCGACTACCGGGGCTTGAACGCTGTCACCCGAACCGACGCTCATCCTATCCCCAGAGCGGATGAATTGATCGACCGGCTGGGGGCCGCCCGCTACCTCAGTATCTTCGACCTAACAGCGGGCTACTGGCAGATCGGTCTCACGCCCCGGGCTCAAGAACGATCCGCCTTCTCCACCCCCGATGGCCACTACCACTTCAAGGTCATGCCCTTTGGCATGAAGAACGCCCCCGCTACATTTCAACGTCTTGTGAACCAGGTCTTGGCGGGGCTCGAAGAGTTCAGCGCTGCCTACCTGGACGATATCGCTGTATACAGCCGCCACTGGTCCGACCACCTCCTCCACCTCCAGGAGGTCCTACAGGCCCTCCAGCGGGCCGGCCTCACGATTAAGGCCGGCAAATGCCAAATTGGTCAAGGGTCCGTGACCTACCTGGGGCACCAGGTGGGGAGCGGGCTGGTGGCCCCGCTGCAACTTAAGATTGCTGCCATCCAGTCCTGGCAGCCCCCCGTCACCCAGACCGACGTCCGAGCCTTCTTGGGGCTCACCGGCTACTACCGGCGGTTCGTGAGGGACTACGGCAGCATTGTGGGGCCCCTCACGGGTCTCACGTCCAAGAACCAACCGAAGCGGATTAACTGGACCCCCGATTGTCAAGAGGCCTTCGAAAAGCTGAAGGCCGCCCTGTGCACCGCCCCTGTGCTCCAGGCCCCCGATTACAGTCGGGAATTCGTAGTACAGACAGACGCCTCCGACCACGGCATCGGAGCGGTTCTTTCCCAAGTGAACCCCGAGGGTCATGACCAGCCGGTGGCCTTCATCAGCCGACGTCTCCTGGCCCGAGAACAGCGCTGGAGCACCATCGAGAGGGAGGCCTTCGCAGTGGTGTGGGCCCTCAAAAAGCTCCGGCCCTATCTCTTCGGTACCCACTTCCGGGTACAAACCGACCATAGACCCCTGCAGTGGCTGATGCAGATGCGGGGGGAAAACCCAAAACTATTGCGCTGGTCCATCTCCCTGCAGGGAATGGACTTCACCGTGGAGCACCGACCGGGCCAGGACCACGCCAACGCAGATGGCCTGTCCCGCTTCTTCCGCCTCGACGAGGAGAGTCCCCAAGGAGATGGGTGACTCTCCCCGCCTTCAGTTGGGGGGGACGCATGTTGGACAGGCCACACGAAGGGCTTGCTCCCTCCCCGCATGACAGGGCCCAAGCCCCGGCCCCCCAGGCGCGACCCACGAGAATCACCCGCACCCCGTCTCCCGACGGAACTCCTGCCCTCGGACCTCCATGTATCACGGGCCCAAGCCACCACCGGCTCCCTCGGCCGGGTCAAGCCGCCATCTTGGGCCCTGCGCCACGAGGCCGCATGGCCTCCCCCCGACCCGAACCCTGGGCCTGGCCGGCCCCGACATCCCGGCACCACCATCCACCCAGGAGGTGAGCGGACCACTTGGCAGGTCAATGGGAGAACGAAGCGCCAAGGACTCTCCCCCGCCAGGTGACGATCGCCTCCAGCTCCCCCAGGCACCGGCTCCACCCCCCCGCTGGGTGTCTGGACACCTTCATCCCGGGCCCTCCGACCTCCAAGTGCGAGGGTCCGGACATCAAAGGGCACCTGCCCTATAACTGGAGCAGCTCCGGAGCAGGAAGGCAGTTGTATCCTGGAGTCGAGAGACACCGAGAGAACTCAGCCTTGACGGACTACTGGCGCTGCCGTAGCCCTATCTTGTGAACTATCGACCTGCCTGCTCGCGCTGCCGCGGCCTTCTGCAACATCCATCCTCGTCGGGACCTGCTGGCGCTGCCGCGGCCCGTTGTAACAACCATCTTCACCGGGACCTGCTGGCGCTGCCGCGGACCGTACATCGACCATCTTCACTGGGACCTGCTGGCGCTGCCGCGGACCGTGTATCGACCATCTTCACTGGGACCTGCTGGCGCTGCCGCGGCCCGTACCAGCTAGACCACCAAGCTCGAGGATTGTGAGCTACCCACCATACCACCTCAACTACCAGACTGGTAACCAGACTGTCCCGCTACCCCCTTTTCCCATCTTGAGAGACTTGAATCGAGGGGACCCCTGAGTCCAGACCTCCTTGTACCTTTTCATCGTACCTTAAGAAGTGCTTATAAAGAACGCTAAATTCATCTCCTTGTGTGGTGTCTGTCTGTGGGGGGGAAGTTATTTATCTGTACGATCGCTGGAGACGGCTCTCCCCGGAGACCTCTCCCCTTGTCCTCGGCCGACCCTCCCGGTCCGTCTAACAGCGGTGGTACATGGCTACCAGTGGCAGTTACCAGCTCACATGTTTCACACGCCACTGAGGGCCCAGTGTGCTCATCCTTCCGTAAAACTTTACCTTTTGTCAAGTTTTACAAAGCGTCTGAAGCTTGACAATGACTCCGAGGTGCTGAGGTTGAGATTCACAACATCACACAATGTTGTGAGTGGACACAAGTGTCTCAAGTTGTTTCATGCAGTGATGGAATCCCTGGAGCCCCACCATGGACTTGGAGCAGAGGGGAGGGGGTGGCTGCTGATTCCCACAGAGGAGTGAGGGGACCAGAGGTGGGTGCCCGCACCAGTGCAGGGGGCCGGACGGGGTCATCAAGGCCGGCGGTCTCCAAGCTGTTCATAAATCCACCAGAGACAAAGAGCGCACTTGTCACACTTAGAGACACAAGCACACACTTAGAGACACTGATAGACACAGACACACATTGACACACACTTAGAGACACAAACACAGAGGTAAACCCACTGACTTATGCTTTGAGACACAGACACACACTGACGTGCACTTAAAGACAAAGACACACACAGAAACACACACTGATGCAGACTTAGAGACAGAAAAATATGCAGATGCACACACCGATGGATACTTAGGGACACAGACTCACAGAGATACACACACTGATGCATACTTAGAGACACAGACACACACAGAGATATACACACTGATGCATGCTTAGAGACAGAGACACACACACATGTATACACACTGATGCATGTTAAGAGACATAGGCACATACTAATGCACATTTACAGACTCAGAAATAGGGGTGGGCGGAATTTGCGTAATCGCGTTACGCAAATCTCCGCGAAACGGTAAAAAATCTCCGCGAACACGCAGAAATTCCGCGAGCACGCGGAATTGCTTGTTCGCGATACTTTTTTCCTGTTCGCGATCGCTGTTTGCGTGTTCGGGGTGAAATATCTCGCGAACACGCATATTGAGAACGCGAACAAGCAAAAAATTTCGCGAAGTCGCGGAACGCAGATTTTTGGTCAATTTCGCGTTCTCCGCGGTACGCGAAATTACGCAAATTCCGCAAATTCCGCGAGCGGAACGGAAGTTACCGCCCAGGCCTACTCAGAAACACACAGATACGCCCACTAACGCATGCTTAGAGACACAAACAACCACAGATGCAGGCACTGATGCACACTTAGGGACACAGACACACACGGCTACTCACACTGGCACAGACTTAGAGACACAGGCACACTTAAATACACAGACACACAGATACACATACTGATTCATGCTTAGAGACATGGACACACACAGATACATACACTGACATGCACAGATGCACACACGAATACACACTTAGGGACACAGACACACACAGATGCACCCACTGATGCACGCTTTGAGACACAAGCACACACAGATAAACATACTGATGCACAATTAGAGACACAGGCACAAACAGATGCACACACTATTGCACATTTAGGGGCATATACACACACAGATACACACACTGATGCACACTTAGAGACACAAACACACACAGATACACACACTGACGCATGCTTAGAGACAGATACACTCACTGACACACCCTTAGAGACACAGACACACACAGATACATACACTGATGGACGCTTAGAGAAACAGACACACACAGATACACACATTGAGGCATGCTTAGACACACATACACAAACAGATACATATACTGACGTGCACTTAAAAACACAGACACACACAGATACATACACTGATGCACACTTAAAGGCAGAGACACACACAGATTCACATTTAGAGACACAGACACACACAAGTACACATACTAACGCATGCTTGGATTCACAAACACACACAGATACACACAGTGACGCACGCCTAGAGACACAGACACAAACAGATACACTGACACACACTTAGAGACATAGGCACACTTAGATACACATACTGACACACACTTAGAGACACAGACACACACAGATACACTCACTAATGCACGCTTTGAGACACTGACACATACTTACACAGACACACAGAGACACACACTTAGAGACACAGACTCACTTAGATACACAGACACACAGATACACATACTAACACACACTTAGAGACACAGACACAAACATGGACACTGTAGGAGAGTAGGATCTGCTTCACATGGGTACCCCTACTTTTTGCAGGTGTGTCACTGTTTTTCGACCTTAGTCTGGCTGTGGCCCTGCTAATCAGGACCACAGCCTAGCTGCTTCCTCTCTAAAATGGTTTCCATGTACATTAGGTACATATCTAATTGGAATCTGGAGTGCCTTATAAGCTCCTAGTATATGGTATACTATGTACCTAGGGCATAGGTACCTCAGAGGCCTACCAGGGGCTGCAGCATATATTATGCCACCCCTGGGAAGCCCTCCAAAATGACACCACAGGTCTGCTACTGCAGCCCGGGTAAGGGTGTGCTTGCTCCCCTTACTGTGGTATAGGCTACCTATATCACTACCCTATACAGACACATATAAACCTATAAGCCACTCCTATGGCAGGCCTTGACAATCCTGAAGGCAGAGTGCTTAGTTTTATGTGAGAGGGTGCCCAAGCATGAGCTGAGCCCCTCTGCAGATTTCGGAAATACTTCCTTATGGCTGTTATGTGATACAGCCATACCATATACTCTTAAGTGCATTATAACCTCGCGGTAAATGCTAACTTTGGAATGGCTGCATCAAAACATGTCGTGTTTGGTGTCAAACACTTTGGAATACTACCCCCCCGCCAATTCTGGTGGCGGGGGTAGCATTCCACCCTTCTAGAGGAAGAGACATGTTCACACTGGCTAAACCCGGTAGGACTTCCCTGAGCCCTGGATTCACAAAATGGATGCCTCTGCCACAGACACGGGTCTGGCCTCCTGCTGCTGACCGAACTCCGGCAGGGGAGGCCTGGACAATAGGTTTCCTGTCGAAGGGAGGTGTGACCACCTCCCCAGACAGGCTGATGTGTATTGGGGCTGGGTGGTGAGGTTCCGTGTGAGACGGGACGCCACTTTCTTTGATGGTGACGAATATGGATGAGTTTGGTATCTATGAACCGCAAATGACGAGTATAGTGGGTGTACGAAGTTTCGCAATACAGCCACGTATGGTTCGCCTCATTTTTGGGTCCGTTCATCCGAACCCTCGGGTTCCATTTTAGATACAGCGTCCATTTTGTTTCTTGCCCTCAGGTAGCCAGCGAACGGGCTTTTTTGTCCGCTTCGTGACCCTGGAACTCTCAAAGCTTACACGAAGGACACGTGTTCCTTTGAGGTGACTTTTACGATGAGGGAAATGACACGACTAAGGCAGATGGCCCTGCTCGAGGCTCATCTTGCCGCTCCGGTCTATTGTTTCAGCCACGCATACATTAGACACGAGGTCTTTGATCCCTCTATCGAGTTTCCTCTATTGCCCTCATACTCTTTTCTAACCTGTTGTGCATCCTTGTCCTTTCCTTACATCTGTTTTTCGTCCTTCCTCTTAATGTGTTTATGGTTAGGATGGAATGTGTTTATTGCGGAGGGGATATGTTTTTACAGTTGGGAACCGGCAAGACTGTTATAATTATGTTCCGGCCTCTTGAAATATGAACGCGACCCTTTTGAAGTTTATTGTGGGAACTGAGTTGTAACCTTTGTTCACCATACTGTGCTATGGCCAAAACCTGTATAAAAGGAGCGATCCACTTCTACGAATTTGAAGCAGTCTCCGAGAACCTACACGTTGTGTACTTCTTGTGACTTCTGTATCCCTGCAGTAATAAACGCTGATCTCTGACGTCGCTGGAAGTGTCCGTGTCTCTGTGTTTGGTACGCCAGAACAGGTAACCCACAAAGGTTTCAGGTGTTGTTCCCTGGCACCGCTGGGTCTTAAGAATAACCCAGTCCTTCAGTTGGCGCCCAACGTGGGGCGACATCAACGGTACCGGTCCAAAGCCCGACGATCGTGAGGAACTTCGTGTGAAATCTCCGAGGGAAGGTGCACCCCGCTTCATCGATCCAGTTGTCGAAATAAGTGGCCCGACGTCTTTTCCCGCGAAGATCCCCGCCTCCTGACGGCTGCGACGGACCGATGCCCTGACTGTCGACCTGTTTTGGCGCCTGGCGTAGTCCTTTGTACGGCGAGACGATCAACGGGCCTTCCTGGTGACGCCATTGTTCTCTCAGTTAAGTATTTGTGGGTCGCTCCCAGTGTTGCTTTGTTGTTTGCATGGTTCCATAGCATTCGTGGTTCTTAGTTGTTGGGTTTTATTTGACGATTGCAATTGCCAAAAACCGAGGGTCTCGCATTTTTGCGAGGACATCGTAATTCGATAGCCCTTGAAGTTTGTATACTCGGTTAGTGTGCACGATGCCTGGCCGTAGTACTTTGTTTGGGTTTCTTAAATGTTGCAGCATGGATTCCCGGCTGGAGGATTCATGTCCGATACCTCCGGCTGGAACTCCGCTTTACGAGCTCTATAGTCGTCATGGCGTGGGTCCTATCGTATATAATGAATATTGGGTTCGTTACACTAAAAAAGATGGCGTCCTTAGTTGGCCACCTCATGGTAGTTTCGAGACTGCCATTTTAGATAACTTGGAAGCTAAATTATTTAAAAGGAAAGCTAGGCCGGCCATGTTTGATTCCTTCCGGTTATGGCGGAAAGAGGCCAAACAGAAAGAAATCAAACAGAATAAGAAAAATAAACGAGAAGGTGTTATTACGGTGATGCGGAATGCTGAACAGTATCAGTTAGACAAAGATGAGAAAGAGCAGGAAGTTAGTGCTCGGCTTCACCACATGGCAGTGGACAAATGTTATCCAGCGCTACCTTCTACGATCGATAAGGCAGGAGAAGAATCGATGGAGGATTCGCTCTTGTCTTATCTGATGAAATCGCCACCTCCCTATGCTCCCGATGTTATGGGTCCCGTTCGTCCACCTCTTCCTCAACCCGCTGTTTTGGCGGCTGCTGGTCAGCCCGCCGTTCCTCCCGTACTCCCGAATCCCCTTGGGCCACAGATCGTACATCCTCTTGTTCCGGCTTCTCTCCCTACTGCGCCTTTCCAAGTCCCTCCTCAGCCTGTCGTTCCCGCTACTCCTGCTGCTGCGTCTGCTTCTACTGTTTCCACCCCTATGGCTGCTACGCCTGCATCTTTGTCCTCTTCTCCTTCTGTTCGTAGTCGTCTCTTGACTGCTGTTGCTTCTCTTTATTCTCCGCTCTTTGGGCCGATACTTGGCTCGACTCTTTCAGATGTTGCTCAAAGACGCAGTCAGCTTCCTGATGGTAGGGAACGTGAATCGTTGGTGAAAACGGCACGTAGATGGATTCGTAACCCTGTTAAATACACCCCACGTGTAGTGTTTGAAACGTTTTCTCAGTTTAATGTGCCCACGCAACGATTTGTGTTCGAAGAATTGTGTAAGTCATTGAAAGAGGAGTGGGACGATGATATAGCTGATGATATACCACCTGAGGTTTCCGAGCTACAGCTTCGGTTTGCCACGGGTGTAATCGTAGGTGACAAAGTTCGAGAGGCTCTGGAACGCTTGTTATCCTTTCGATGTACAGTGCAACCACGTGCGCTGTTTAAAGACGCGACTGCGGAATGGATGGCACAACCTGGTCAATATCCCATGCGGGAAGTTCCCCCGGTATGGATGCCAGGTGATCCTACTGCTGTCCCTGCTGTCCCAGGCCATTTCCAGAGAGTGTGGATACACCTCCCTTGGAAGCGATCGGAAGTTTTGCAAGTGAAACAATCCCTACCTGATCCCCGTAAGAATCCTGCGGGTTATTATAAGGAGCTGTCCCAATTGGTGGATGCTACTGTTATGAACCTAGCCGATATTGATATGTTGTTTGGCAATGTGGTGCCTCAGCCGATTTGGGCGAAAATTCGTCATGAGAATCACGTAGCCGAGTTAGGCGGTGACTGGGCTGCCCTTACAGCGGCAGATGCCCGGCAGGTTGGTGGGGCTAAACCTGAACAGATTATTGTGGCTTTGCCCCAGAGGATAATTACCCTCATGAAAACGCTTATGCCAGCAATGCGCGTCAATTGGGACAAATTATCAGCGTGCAAGCAAAAGAGGGATGAAAGTGTTTCTGATTTCTTTACGAGATTTGAGGAAGCGTTCATTGATCATAGTGGTCAGGACATGGGTTCCGAGGGTGGTCAGCGGCTGTTCGTTGATAAGTTTGTATCAAATTTGTTGCCCGACCTTAGCAACAAGTTGAAGAATTCTGAGAGTGCGTGGGCTGTTTCTACCACTGCCCAAATATTGGCTACGGCCCAATATTACGAGAATAGAGAAAAAGAGGAAAGTGAGCGTGCAGAAAAGAAAACGAAGGATCTCAAAACTAAGGTCTTGTTGCAGCAAGCCTATCCACCGCGTTCGAATTTCAGTGATACACAGCCGCCAAACAGATCTCAATCGCAGTTTTCCAGATCGCAGACGCGAAATGCTTCGCCTGCGCCTCGCTTTGTGCTGGGATATAATCAGTGCGCATATTGTCGTGGGAAAGGCCATCTGAAGTTCGATTGTCCGGTTCTCCGTGATAGGACCAATGGTGTGTCGGCTCGAGGAGGTCGTAGTGGCCCTCAGCAGGCTTCCCGTGGTAGAGGTCGTGGAGTTACTCAGAATCAGGCTGACCGTTTTTCAACGTCTGCGGACTCGCAAAATTGTTTCGATCGGCGCGACCTGCCGTCCGGTCGGTCTGCACAGTATCATGTGGATGACTGCTATGTTGAGTGTGATGTTGATGCGGATGGTGTCTACTAGGACAGCCATAGACAAAGGAAGGGAGAAGTATCAGTTCCGGTTGATCAGAGAGGGCCTTATGTTGCAGTAGCCACTTTGGGCGTTGTTGAGCCTTTTCTGTTGGACACTGGTGCAGCAAAAAGTTCCATCATGCATTCGAAACTCCCTGGCGCGCCTTTGTCTGGCTTAACGAATGTTTCCGTTGGATTTTCTGGCGCCCCCGTTAGCAATCCAGTTTCTAGCCCTTTGCCCCTTACGATTGGGTCTCATGAGCTGGAAGCTCCTTTGATTTTGACTACTGGTTGTGGTGAGAATCTTTTGGGTTTAGATTTGTTGAAAAGGTTACATGCGACTTTGTACTGTTCTCCTACGGGTGTGGAGCTTACGTTGGGTAAGAACGTGATTTCCCCTATGTATTTATCGATCGACAAGCTCCCATCGGAATTGAGATCTCTTCCAGACTCCTTGTGGGCGACAGGTCCCAATGACGTGGGCCTGTTGGATATACCACCTTATGTTGTCCAACTAAAAGTTGGTGCGCGTTTGCCACGTATACCTCAGTATCGTATTTCCCTTGATGGTGAAAGGGCACTGTTAGCGATCATTTACGATCTGATCGTCAAAGATGTTATTGAGGAGACACGAGGTAATGTGTGCAATAGTCCCGTGTTGCCTATTCTGAAACGAACGGATCCCTCCAAGCCTCCCGTGTATCGTCTAGTTATCGACTTACGGGAGGTAAATAAAGTCGTTGTTCCGCAGTTTCCTGTGGTGCCAGACATTACAGCTTTACTAACTCTGATTCCAGCCACTGCATCATGGTTCTCGGTCATCGATCTGAAGAATGCGTTCTTTAGCATTCCGATTGCTGAGGAAAGCAGAGACTTGTTCGGTTTCTCATTAGGTGGTCGTAGCTTCAGATTCAAACGCGCTCCACAGGGCTACTGTGAGAGTCCATCAATCTACAGCCAAGCTCTAAAGAGTCAACTTGATGCGTTTGTGTTACCGGCTGGTGCAGCCTTGATTCAGTACGTTGATGATCTGTTGGTTGCTGCTGACACTGAACAGCTCTGTAGAGCCGCTACAGTGTCTTTGTTACAGCATCTCTGCGCTTTAAACCATAAAGTGTCCCCTTCCAAACTACAATATTGTTGTCAAGAAGTTACCTATCTCGGTCACTTATTGTCAAAGGCGGGAAGAAGGTTGACCCCTGAACGAATTGCAGCAATTGCTCGAATGACTGTGCCAGCAACTCAGAGAGATGTGCGTGCCTTTTTAGGTATCACGTCATACTGCAGACAGTGGATCCCGAACTTTTCACTGTTAGCGAAGCCATTGGTAGCTCTCACGTGCAAGGACGTTTCAACTCCTTTGCCTTGGACGGAGGAATGCCAGAAAAGTTTTTCTGAACTACGTGATGCGCTGTGTTCGGCTCCTGTGTTAGGTACTCCTGATTACAGCAAGCCTTTCACATTATACGTCCATGAGAGGGACGGTTGTGCGTTGAGTGTTCTAACGCAACAATTTGGTGATAAGCAGCGTCCGTGTGCATATTTTTCCTCGACCTTAGACCCGGTGGCTAGAGCGTTGCCAAGTTGCTTGAGGGCGACAGCGGCAGCTGCGGCGTCTATTCGGCAGTCCGCAGGTCTGGTCATGGACAATATGCTCATAGTAATGGTTCCGCATGCAGTTGATACGCTCTTGAATAGGACAAAGACTCAACATCTGACGAGTGCAAGGTTGTCTGGGTACGAGCTGACCCTTTTGGCAAGTCATATACAGATCAAGCGTTGTAATGTACTGAATCCGGCGACATTGTTGCCGATTAGTATGGAATCAGATGATGTGCTGCCCCATGATTGTTATTTACGGACTGAGGAAGAAACAAAAGGTCGGGTGGACCTGAAAAACACTCCCTTGTCAGATCCCGATGGTACTTTGTATGTGGATGGCTCTTGCTTCAAATTGCCGAATGGTGATGTGACGACTGCGTACGCTGTAGTGACGTTGAGCACGGTTGTGGAAACTGCGAGATTGAACCAGAATTCAGCACAAGCGGCAGAATTAATTGCATTGACAAGAGCGTGTGTTCTGTCGAAGGGAAAGCGAGTGAATGTGTTTACTGACAGTCAGTATGCATTTGGTGTTGCGCATAACTTTGGAAGATTGTGGAGAGAAAGAGGATTTATGACATCGCATGGTACGAAGATCCAACACGGGCATCTCGTGAATGATCTTTTGGATGCACTTACGTTGCCTAAACAAGTGGCGATCGTCAAATGTAGTGCACATCGGAAAGTGACGGATGATGTTGGTCGTGGTAATGCATTTGCGGATGAGATTGCTAAGGAAACGGCTAAGAATCTTGCGACTCGAATGTATGTCACGAATTCAGTGAGGTGGCCGGCGGAGACGGGTATGTGTGAAAATACTGTTGAAAGTGTGAAAGCAATCCAGAACGAAGCTACTGAAGCTGAAAGAACCAAGTGGAAAGAAAGTACAGGGAAATTGGATATGCATGGATGTTGGGTTGACCTGACGGAATGTCAGAGGTGGATGTTACCAGACGCGTATGTATTAGCTGTTGTGACGATGGCTCATGGGCTGTCACATATTAGTGCGAAAGGAATATGTAAGTTCTTGTCTCCTGTATGGAGGAATGATGGTATCGCTAAGTGTGCCGAAAGAGTGGTTAAGAATTGTATGGTGTGTTTGATGCACAATCCCGGAAAAGGCACCCCCACTCCACCTGGTCATTTCGCTCCTCCTGCCTGTCCCTTTGAGGTTATCCAGCTGGACTTTATCCATATGGAGAGATGCAATAATCTGAAGTATGTTTTGGTTGTGGTTTGCGCGTTCTCCAGATGGATTGAGGCCTATCCTCTTAAGGATAATACTGCCCTGTCCACAGCAAAAATCCTGCTGAAGGAGTACTTTCCTAGGTATGGAATGCCGCGGATTGTGTGGTCGGATAATGGAAGTGAGTTTGTGGGAAGTGTAATGCAGAGTGTGTGTAAGGGCCTTGGAATTCGTCAGAAATTCCACAGTGCTAATCATCCTCAGGCAGCGGGTCTGGTTGAAGGGTACAATGGTACCCTGAAGCTGAAACTCGCTAAGATTCAAGCTACGACTGGTCTGTCATGGCCTGATGCCTTGCCTCTGGCTCTCCTATCGACCAGAGCGACTGTACACTCTCGAGTAGGGCTCAGCCCATATGAGATTGTGTTCGGTCGCCCTGCGAATATTTGGGGAGTCCCGAGGCCTAGGGCTTTTGATAGTCTTGAATATCCAATGTTGATCGATTACTTGCATGATTTGACCACTAAACTACGGTTAATTCATCAACAGGTCTTTGAAGCTCTACCAGCGCAGACAGAGGGTCCTGGACACCAGCTCCGGCCAGGAGACTGGGTGGTTACCCGAAACTTTGGTCGAAAGCGTAATTTGGAGCCAAGATTCGTCGGACCCCACCAAGTCTTGTTGACGACGAGGACAGCGGTTCGACTGGAGGGCCGGAAAAATTGGGTGCATGCCAGCCACACAAAGAAGGTACCGATCCCCTTACCAACCGACAGTTGGGTGAGAACTGGGATTTCGGCCGAAGAAACTGAGACTCCTTTGCGCTTTGTGCCATTTAGCGACGCTCAACTTGTGGAGGAGGATTCGTCATTGCCAGATCCACAGGTGGAGACATTAGTAGTAGAGAACCCAAGGTCCGACTCGTCATCTGTTTCATTGAACACTGTTGCGCCAGCTGAACAATTGTTCGTAGAGCAAACTCGACCTGGAAGAAGTCGATACTTTCTTCGTTCAAGGACTAATAAAAATTAACAGTATAGTGTTTTTTTTTATGTTACGAATATTATGGACAATTACATCCTTTCTTTCTGAGTTTTTGTGCTTTCCACTGCTAAGAGACTTGTAATAAATTTGAACGTTTCGAGGAAACCTCGCCATCTGGGTCACCGTAGGGCCGTGCGGGTACTTCTTTCTGCCTAGCAGGTTTCTGACGCTAGGTTGGTTACTTTTGTCGATCTCTGGGAACTCCCGGGGATTGACAATCGCTACTCAGAACGAAGTGCGTCAAGTACGTCACGGACGGTTTGTAGAGGATGGCATTCTCTAAGCTAGTGGACGAAGAAAGGGTGTCAGTACAGAGATCAGAGTTATGGAGGGTTGTACGAACAAAATGTTTTCTGTTTCAGGTGTTTCTATTGTTCCTAACTGTATCTATGTTATTGGTGGGTGGAGTGTATTTCGGAGTATCGCAATTCTTGCCTTCTGTTTCACCTACCTCTTCTCTTAACCTAAGTTCCCTCACCACTGTCTCCCCACATTCCTTTCATCCTTTGCCTCAACATGAGCAGGTTAGACGTGCGGAATTCATGAATAATTCCTTCGTTCAACTCCTACATCAGCATCAGTTGGTGGTGAATACTACCAATTGTTGGGTATGTGGGTTAATGCCACACACTATGGATAGGGGTATTCTGTATTTGGTCCTTCCATACAGCTCTCAGGGTTCAGCTCGAGCATTCCAAACTATGTTCCGCAGTGCACTAGATTCCTACCCCAGTCGAGAGCCACGGTCTGTCAACTTTGGTCCTGGGCCGTACCACAAGCCTTTGGCGATAGCCATAGCAGATCTGGATAGAGATGTTTTTGATGCATCACTCATTCCAGATGAGGAAGTACAGGCCTATAAAGACCTGAGTGAGACTGAGTATAGTACGTCAGTGGGTGATAGACAACTTAAGAGCTCGTCCCCAATATGGATTGTACCGCACCTTGGAAATTTCTGCTTGCAGGGTTTGGGTCGAAATCCGAGAGCACAACTTGGGAACAGTGCTTGCACTGAAACGTATGTCCTACCGATGCTCTCCTCCCCTGTTTTTCTGACTGCTAAGGGCACCTATTTTGTGTGTTATGAACGCGCATATACATGGTTACCCCGCGACTTTTCGGGTACCTGTTATATTGCGAATCTTTTACCTCCGACCTTTACAGTTGCTTCGGACTACCACAAAACTAGAGTCGTGAGAGGCGTCATTAGCAAAGAGGATACTGCTGGTCAAGAAGCAGGAGACTTCTTTAAGGGTTTCTTGCCGTTTTGGGGACCTATGGTTAATAGTAGGAACCTAAGACAGTTGACCCGTGTGGTAGAGTCGACTGCTAATGTTACTGCAAATGCCCTTGGTAATCTAACAGCTGAACTACAGGCGGATAGACTCATGACGTTGCAGAACCGTATGGTTCTAGACGTTGTTCTTGCAGATAGAGGGGGCGTGTGTAAAATTATCCATTCGAGTTGTTGCATTTTTATTCCTGACAATGCTCCAACTGTTTATCAAGCCATCTCGAAGTTGCACAAGATTTCCGAGTCCATACACGTGGACGAAGGTAATTGGACGCTCCTAGGATGGTTTTGGGGCCTGATGTCAACCTGGGGTTGGAAGATTCTAATGATCGTAGGGGCTGTTGTAGCGTTTCTGTTCACGTGTTGTCTTTGTGTACAGTGTGGTCCTGCCTTATGTGGCCTATGTGCTGCGACGTGTATAAGGCGGCCATCTGTTACCAAGGAGACGTTGATGAATAGAATGATGTTCCAGCAGCAGCTGAACGATCTGATGAATATTGATATAGATTCCGATCTTGACTAGTGCTTGCCTACATGAGGGCAAAAGGAGCGTCTGAGGTTCCGTGTGAGACGGGACGCCACTTTCTTTGATGGTGACGAATATGGATGAGTTTGGTATCTATGAACCGCAAATGACGAGTATAGTGGGTGTACGAAGTTTCGCAATACAGCCACGTATGGTTCGCCTCATTTTTGGGTCCGTTCATCCGAACCCTCGGGTTCCATTTTAGATACAGCGTCCATTTTGTTTCTTGCCCTCAGGTAGCCAGCGAACGGGCTTTTTTGTCCGCTTCGTGACCCTGGAACTCTCAAAGCTTACACGAAGGACACGTGTTCCTTTGAGGTGACTTTTACGATGAGGGAAATGACACGACTAAGGCAGATGGCCCTGCTCGAGGCTCATCTTGCCGCTCCGGTCTATTGTTTCAGCCACGCATACATTAGACACGAGGTCTTTGATCCCTCTATCGAGTTTCCTCTATTGCCCTCATACTCTTTTCTAACCTGTTGTGCATCCTTGTCCTTTCCTTACATCTGTTTTTCGTCCTTCCTCTTAATGTGTTTATGGTTAGGATGGAATGTGTTTATTGCGGAGGGGATATGTTTTTACAGTTGGGAACCGGCAAGACTGTTGTAATTATGTTCCGGCCTCTTGAAATATGAACGCGACCCTTTTGAAGTTTATTGTGGGAACTGAGTTGTAACCTTTGTTCACCATACTGTGCTATGGCCAAAACCTGTATAAAAGGAGCGATCCACTTCTACGAATTTGAAGCAGTCTCCGAGAACCTACACGTTGTGTACTTCTTGTGACTTCTGTATCCCTGCAGTAATAAACGCTGATCTCTGACGTCGCTGGAAGTGTCCCGTGTCTCTGTGTTTGGTACGCCAGAACAGGTAACCCACGAAAGTTTCAGGTGTTGTTCCCTGGCACCGCTGGGTCTTAAGAATAACCCAGTCCTTCAGTGGGAGCACTCTCTGGTGCTTTGAAGTCCTGCACTGGGGGCACACTTGGTGTCCCTGTGCATAGTCCAGTTCAAACCGGTTGCAGGGGCTACCTGCCCCTGCTCTGGCGCGAAACTGGACAATGGAAATGGGTGTAACCACCCCTCTTTCCAAGCCCACCTATAGGTGGGGCCTTAGAGTTAGTCCATCCCCTAAACTTACTATAGTAAGTATAGGAATCCAGTCCCTAGGACTTTAGATTACCCTGGACGAAACTCGGCAACATATTTCCTGGGCCTTTGACTTTCTATCACGACTAGAAGACGGAAGAAATCTCCCTTAGGGTCAAGGAATGACTCCCCTGCTTGGCAGGCACCAAAGAAGCAACTGACCGGTCTGCATCGCTAAAGCTGCCGCCGGACGTTGATGTCTTTGCATCACCAGAGGTGGATTTCCACACTTCCCCGAAGCTACCCTGAGTTCACAGCAAAGCTGTGGCTCGTGGCTATCGTGGGTGACGTGGAACCGTGACCCCTGTACACCGTGAACGTTTGCAGCAACACTATCTTTCTGGTCCTCCTCGAAGTTGTGCTTTGGGCTCCTAGTAGCCCCAGCCTTCGGCACTTCCTGCACCGAAGATAGTTGGCCTCCACACCACGAGTGACCCGTGGGCCAGCTTCAAGTGCAACCACTTGAGACTCCTTCGCGATCACTAGCCAGTTAGCTAACAGAGCCCCACGAAGGCAACTACTTTTTTGCTTGGGCTTTCCTGGTTGCTCCAGACGTGCCCTTACTTTCCCTCGCTGGGTGAGTCCATCAGACCTTACCGGTCTGCACCGCAGTCCTTTCTCTGCATTCCAGTGACTTGCCGTTGCCAAGGCTTGTTGGGTCCAATCTGGTCACCGACACCACAGCACTCGACAGACTTTGTGGGACAGCTCGACTCCGGCTCGTGGCCTTCGTTGATGCCTCCTGGACCTCATGGCTGAAGAGTCAAGACTCCCATCAATTCACCTGAAGCACCCGACATCTGTGGGCATTGGTCCATCCTGCCCTAGGTCACTGGCAAGTGACCCAGACTCTTTTCCCTCTGCTTTCAGGTTATTTCCATCCTAGATGCGGCCTTGGATCTCTGCGTACACTGCTCCTTATCACGGCAGCAGCAGTTCTTTGCAGGCTCCCATTGAAATCGACGACGCGACCCGACACCAAAACACACCTATGCACCCGGCTTCCCTGGGTGAGGTAATCGAGTACTCCAGTGCTCTCGTGGGTGCTAGCCCTAGAACTTCCTAAGTCCAGAAGGGTTTGATCCTGACTCGATTACAAGTGTCCCTAATTTTTAAATCTCCAACCGCAACATTGCCCATAGAAGATAACAGGAACCCACGGTTGTGTTTACACACTGCATACAGACCCCGTGGGTCCCCTGTGTCACTACCTTGGGTGGTTCCTTGGGGTCCCAGCGATTCTAGAGGCTATACGCCTAGTGTCTATCCCAATCGTGGTTCTTATACCCCTTTTTTGGTATATGGTTTGGTACGCCCCTAGGGCCCAAACCTGTATTTGTGCTATTACTGATAATTGCTGACTTGTAAACAAAGTACTTCGAACTGCAGTCTCATAAAGAGACTTGAGGGGTGTGTTTGATCTTAAATACATATATTATGAATATATACCTGGTGCGGTTGTCTTTTCATTTGATCATTCAAGAGATTATAGACTGGTAAAACAAGCTGCTTTACATTCCTTCAAGACTTAGCCTGAAGGCTGCTCTCCATAGCTACCACTAGGATAGCTTTCAATAAAGGTTGTCTTTAACCTATCACCATAAGGGGTTGCTTGGACTGATACAAGGTGCCCACTAGAACTAGTGGACAGCATATATCAGGCCGCCTTCTCACAGACACACACTGAGGCACATTTAGGGACACATACACACACAGATACACACACTGATGCATACTTAGAGACACAGACACACAGATACACACACTGACGCACACTTAAAAAACACAGACACACAAACACAGATACACACACTGAAACACACAGAGAGACACACACACACAGATATACACACTGACGCATGCTTAGAGACACGGATACACTCACTGATGCACACTTTGAGACACACACAGATACACACACTGACGCAAACTGAGAGACACAGACACACACAGATACACACACTTTTGCATGTTTAGAGAAACAGAATAATACACTGACGCACACTTAGAGACACAGACACACACACAGATACACACACTGATGCATGCTTAGAGACACAGATACACACAGATACACATACTAACGCATGCTTGGAGACACAAACACTCACAGATACACACAGTGATTCACACTTAGAGACAGAGACACAAACAGATACTCACACTGACACACACTTAGAGACAAAGGCACACTTAGATACACATACTGAAACTCACTTAGAGACAGGCACACACAGAAGCACTCACTGATGCACACTTTGAGACACAGACACACTGACACACACTCACACGCACTCACAGAGACACACACTTAGAGACACAGACTCACTTAGATACATAGACACACAGATACACATACTAACACACAGACACAAACATAGACACAAACTGATGCACCTTTAGGGACACATACGCACACAGATACACACACTGATGCACACTTAGAGACACAGACACACAGATACACACACTGACGCACACTTAAAAACACAGACACACAAACACAGATACACACAATAAAACACACTTAGAGACACAGACACACACAGATACACACACTGACGCATGCTTAGAGACTCGGAGACACTCACTGATGCACACTTAGAGACACAGACACACACTGATACACACACTGACACATACTGAGAGACACAGACACACACAGATACACACACTGATGCATGCTTAGAGACACAGACACACAGATACACACACTTATGCATGTTTAGAGAAACAGATTAATACACTGATGCACACTTAGAGACACAGACACACACACAGATACACATACTGATGCATGCTTAGAGACACAGACACACAGATACACACACTTATGCATGTTTAGAGAAACATATTAATACACTGATGCACACTTAGAGACACAGACACACATATACTCACACTGACACACACTTAGAGACACAGGCCCACTTAGATACACAGACAAACAGATACACATACTGATGCACACTTAGAGACATCGACAAACACATACACACACTGATGAATATTTAGAGACACAGATATACACACTAACTCATGCTTAGAGACACAAACACACACAGATACACACACTGACACACACTTAGAGACACAGACACACACAGATACTCACACTGCCACACACTTAGAGACACAGGCACACTTAGATACACAGACACAGGGATACACATACTGATGCACACTTAGAGACACAGGAACACAGATACACACACTGATGCACATTTAGAGACACAAACACACAAACAGATACACACTGACAAATACTAAGAGACATACTCTAACGCACACTTAGAGACACAGACACACACATATACACACACTGTGCACACTTAGAGACACAGACACACACAGATGCACACACTGATGCACTCTTAGAGACACAGACACACAGATACACACACTGATGCACGCTTAGAGACACAGACACAAACAAATACACACACTAATGCATGCTTAGAGACACAGATACACTCACTGATGCACACTTAGAGACACAGAAACACACACCGACTCATGCTTAGAGACACAGACACACAGAGCTACACACACTAATGCATGCTTAGAGACACAGACACTCACAGATACACACACTGATGCACACTTAGAAATGAAGATACACTGACTGATGCACACTTAGAGACACAGACACACAGAGATACACACCCACGGATACTTGGATACACAGACTCACACAGATACACACACTGACGCACACTTAGAGACACAAACACACACAAATATGCACAGACATGCAGACTGAAATGGAGATACACGTAGAGACCCTGACACCAAACACAGGCACAAACAAATAGATACCCACGCAGATGAAAACCCAAAGCCCAAAGACATATCCATAGAGACACAAATGCACACAGATCCATACTTAGACACATACATACAGACGCACACATTGATGCACACATTCCCAGCGACACACACAGATGCACATATATATATATATATATTTTTTAACAGAGTTTTATATAGCGCAAACTTTTCCCGAATTGGCTATCAGAGTGTTTTACATAGCACCAGTTGCATTACATGGGGACACATTCATTTTTGTTAGGCACGGGGAGATTAAGTGATTTATATTGCAGCACACTTAGTGTTACTCACGCACAATAGACAGATGCACATACAGATGCAGAAACCTAGACACAAATACACACACACAAACCTTTAAAACACCTCTGCTTTCAGGTACTGACCACTTTTAACTCTAAATGCATCCATTAGCCAGACTCAATGGGCCCCATTCACAAAAGTAATCTGAGACAAAATTAGTAATGTTAGGAATCCTAACTGAAAGTCGTAAAGTTAGGATTTTGTCTCAGATTACTTTTGTGAATGGGGACCAATGTTTGTGATAATGTGTATGGCACACCTGTGCTACACAACCAATCTTTTCAACTTCTGAGCTGAACGTGGCAGCTGATGTTTTATTCTGTTTGTCTACGTTTTTTCTCTCCTACAGCAGGGACTGCGCCTCCTGGAGGCCACACTGCAGATCAGACGCGTGCATGAAATACACCTTGGGACATATTTACAAGCCCCTATCGCCGCTGGAGTGTTACTTGTTTTGACACTCAGCTGGCGTATCGCCATTTTCAATATTTACACGGTGGAGCTCAGGCACTTAGTGTGGCTTAACGCCACCTTGTAAATATGCCCCTTTCCGCCGCAGTCCACTGCGGCAAAGGGTTGTGCAATGAGTGTTGCTGTGGGCGTTCCACCGCAACACCAATTACTTCTTCACACTGCCCCAGTTTTACAAGAAGGTGTAAATCTGAGGCAGCGCCAGAAAACGAACGCCACGCAAGAGCAGGCGTTGGAATGGAGCACAAGGAGAGATGCTTTTATTTCTCGTTGTTTTTGCAGCGCACAGAAAGAGGAAAAACGCCATGAATGATTGTTTATGTGCAGGAAGGTGCCCCTTTCTGCACATAAACAATCGTTAAATAATGACGATTTGCACTTCTATGTATGCCATAGAATTCAGCACACATAGAGGTAACACATCGCCATTATGGATTGTTCATGTGCAGGAAGGGACACCTTCCTGCACATAATCAATCATTCCTTGAAACGCAGTCACCCTGGCACTATGGTGCTATTCATCTCATTTTAGCACCCGCACTAGGGAAAACACAGGGGTGCGCTGTATTATAGTAAATAGGGCACATCCCTGCATTTCAAACATTACGTACCATGGCACTGCCAAATTTGGCATCGACATTTCCTAGTAAATATGCCCCCTTGTTTGGAAGAACATATTATTATACCTCTGACTACACACATCGCCCAGCCAAATCCAACCGCACAGAGGGACAAAAGTACATCTTCTATTCTCATGCGCTCCTCAGTGGCTGGAAGCTGGTATTAAGCGCTTTATGAGGGCTGTGAGTATATAAATATGTGAGCCTGTGATTCAACTTCAGCATCAGTTTCAGCGGTCCTTAAAACAGCAGGTATTGTGCAATGTGCCAGAGTGCAGGCAGGGCTGCTCTTGTAGTCAGTGCTGGAATTAGGGGTGTCCCACCAGATCCTAGCCGGTAGCTATGTCTGCGCCCGCTGTCGTATCTTGCTGACCCAGGCAAACATGCTGAATTTGTCTTGGTGCCTTTTTCCGACACCAACACACATTTCAGCTGCACCACATGTCATCTCCATTCTGGTTGGAGCCTCAATGTGCCGTTGGTGTGGGGGATTTCTTTTTTTCACTTCCATGTGAGCACAAAACAAAGGCCTCATTTAGGGGCATATCTACAAGGCCCCGCGATAATTATCGCTAAGGGCGCTTAGCGCAATTAAAGTTATCGACGGCTATCGCTGGATATTATCGCTGAGATAGGGCGTTATCATCAACGGCTATCTCCAAAGCGATAAAATATCCAGCGAGAGCGGCGACATGCGATAATATCACTGGTAATTCAGCGATAAAATGTCAGAGATAGGGAATTCCTTGCTAATATGCCATGGTGGATTTAGCATGACAATCCAGCCCCCAAAGGGCAATATGGCTAAGTCAGAAATTAACCTGGCGTTAGAAACCAGCGTTAATTGGGTCCGCGGCTATGGGGCATCCTTGTTGATAGCGCAAAGCCGCGATATCGACGTTTCGCCATGTAGTGGATGCCAGGAACGCCTACCTTGCATCTCATTAGCGATGACATGCAAGGCGTTAGTGAAATGTGGGATGACACAATGTAACACACGCTAATGCCTGTGAGCGTGTCCTTGTTAATACCGCGTTAGGATTATCGACGCTTTACTGCCAAAAACGGCCGCTAAAGCGGCGATAATTGTTTTGATGATATGCCCCCAAAAGTGCTATCAGCCCTACTTTGCTAAAATACCCCCCTGGCTGGTAGCTATCTGGAGCCTATTGCCTAGAAGCAAATGCAATGGCAGGAAACAAATGTGACAACTTATAACTTTATAAGTACTTTAGAGAAACTATGACTTGGAGGCAGGTTTTTGACTTTGTTCAACCCCCTATTTAAGAGATATACCTATGTATATGGGTAATAACAAAAATAGTGATTTAAATGACATCTACTGGTTTCTTTTAATGTAATTCTTTTATAGCGCTACTCATGCTCGTGTAGGGTGTTCGAGCACTTTACATCACACACACAGTCACAATAAATCATACAAGTGTGTAAATCAATGTACAGGAAATGTTACATAAGATATTGAGTTATATATAAGGTGTAGGAGTCACATATCTCTCATACATGTCGACATTATGTTAAGAGTGAATTGTCGGGAGAAACACAAAGTCAGGATATGAAACATAACGCGATGATTGTGGTTGTCCCCAGCACCCGGCTCGAAGGTGTGATGAAGGACACGTCCTGTATCTCTTTTTCTGCCATGGGAACCCCTCTTCCCCTCCACCCCCAGTCCAGCTCCCAGAGGGCTTGATGGAGGACACAGCCTGTATCTCATTCTCTGCCATGGACCCCCTCCTCAACCAACCCCCAACCCCAGAGGGTCTGTTGGAGGACATGGCCTGTATCTCTTTCCCTGTCTTGGGGGCCTCTGCAGCCCCAGTGTTTGACAGAGGACATACCCCGTATCTCTTTCTCTTTCTTGGTCTGCCCCCCCATAGACTGCAATGGAAGGCACAGTGTGCCTTGGAGCCACCTGTGTCGTGGGCACAGGTGGGCTGGGATGAAAGCAGAGGGCTTAATTTGCAAGCCCCTTGCACCACCGGACATCACTTTCTTTGACGCACCGGCAGCACAGGGTGCCTGCCCATATTTACAAGTCACCCTGCGTGTGTAAATATGGACCCTTTCACGCATTACTCTACATGACTAGGGCGTTCCATGTGTGTTGCTGTGGGTGCTCCTTGCAACATCCGTGGAACCTGTCGCATTCCCAGATTTACAAGGCTTTGCAAACTCGGAATGCGTCAGATTCTTATGCCTCCCAGAGGAGGCGTAGGAGTGGCACAACAAGGAGAAATGCTTGTATTTCTCCTCGTTTTCCCTTTTCTATGCATGCTGCACACGTGGAAAGAGGAAAAACACACCTTGTAATTGTTTTTGTGCAGGAATATTATCCTTACAAGGCAGGCAGACACCCTTGCACCATAGCGCAAAGGTGCCTGCTTTGGCGCATGCCAGCCCATTGTGCGCCGGCACAGGGAAAAGGACAGGAATGCACCGTATCGCATAGATACGGCGCATTCCAGTCCTTTTTTTTTACGCAGGGCAGTGCCGCAGGATTCCTTGCGGCACTGCCCTGTGGCAAAGCTTTGTAAATGAAGCCCAGAGTCTGTGATGCAAACATCTGGAGGCAGGGTGAGGTGCACCAGATGTTGGTGCACGTGCTGTCAGCGATGAACTGAGTGAGAGGCAGCCGTAGGACCGCACACTCCATGCACGGGTACAACAGGCACTCCTTCCACCTCCTCCAAACAGCCCTGCAAATTCCCCAGAGCGCATGAGCCTGGCAATAAGCCGCCTCCCTGTGCCCCTTCAGGTTCCATCCCTCAGAGCTCCACCGGGGATGAGTAACATTGATCCCCAGAAACCCTCTCCGAGACCCTGCGCCCCTTCAGGTTCCATCCCTCAGAGCTCCACCGGGGATGAGTAACATTGATCCCCAGAAACCCTCTCCGAGACCCTGCGCCCCTTCAGGTTCCATCCCTCAGAGCTCCACCGAGGATGAGTAACATTGATCCCCAGAAACCCTCTCCGAGACCCGGCGCCCCTTCAGGTTCCATCACTCAGAGCTCCACCGGGGATGAGTAACATTGATCCCCAGAAACCCTCTCCGAGACCCTGCGCCCCTTCAGGTTCCATCCATCAGAGCTCCACCGAGGATGAGTAACATTGATCCCCAGAAACCCTCTCTGAGACCCTGCGCCCCTTCAGGTTCCATCCCTCAGAACTCCACCGAGGATGAGTAACATTGATCCCCAGAAACCCTCTCCGAGACCCTGCGCCCCTTCAGGTTCCATCCCTCAGAGCTCCACCGGGGTTGAGTAACATTGATCCCCAGAAACCCTCTCCGAGAACCTGCGCCCCTTCAGGTTCCATCCCTCAGAGCTCCACCGAGGATGAGTAACATTGTTCCCCAGAAACCCTCTCCGAGACCCTGCGCCCCTTCAGGTTCCATCCCTCAGAGCTCCACCGAGGATGAGTAACATTGATCCACAGAAACCCTCTCCGAGACCCTGCGCCCCTTCAGGTTCCATCCCTCAGAGCTCCACCGAGGATGAGTAACATTGATCCCCAGAAACCCTCTCCGAGACCCTGCGCCCCTTCAGGTTCCATCCCTCAGAGCTCCACCGAGGATGAGTAACATTGATCCCCAGAAACCCTCTCCGAGACCCTGCGCCCCTTAAGGTTCCATCCCTCAGAGCTCCACTGGGGATGAGTAACATTGATCCCCAGAAACCCTCTCTGAGACCCTGCTCCCCTTCAGGTTCCATCCCTCAGAGCTCCACCGAGGATGAGTAACATTGATCCCCAGAAACCCTCTCCGAGACCCTGCACCCCCTCAGGTTCCATCCCTCAGAGCTCCACCGAGGATGAGTAACATTGATCCCCAGAAACCCTCTCCGAGACCCTGCGCCCCTTAAAGTTCCATCCCTCAGAGCTCCACCGGGGATGAGTAACATTGACTCCCAGAAACCCTCTCCAAGACCCGGAAAATCTACCCCAGAGGAAAATGTGCCACATAAATGAGAGCCTTGCATCATGTTTGCACCACACAAAGTGGTACATGCGTGACCCAAGGCTTTGAGTCATATTACTGAGGCCGCGTAAAGCCACTGTTCCTGGCTTTGAGAGGCCTCAAAAACCTTGAGTACGGCGATGCCGGGCAAATTGCTGCGTTGCCTTACTCCACACAAGCAGCGGTGGCTCCTTTGTTATGGCGGAGGAGCGCCGCCCCACTACTGCCAGCAGATGAAAACGTAAAATAAAATGGTAATAAAGCAGGTTTATTAACATTTTATTTTGCATGCTGGAGCCAGGGACAAGTCTTGAGGGCGGGGCCATCCTCTCACAACAGCAAAGAGGACGAGTGGCGGGCACTGCAAGAGCGCATGACTGTTTGGCCGGCTGTCTTAGGACGGCCAAACCATCATGCGCACTCACATATCTGCAGGCTATCGCATGAGGATACAGCAGGAACAGGCTCCGTTCTCCAGGCGCAGGATCCCAGTCCCGCTGGGAGTGTAAAACCAGCCTCCCTTATCCAATCACAGCGCTTCTCTCATCCTGGGTGATAGTATTCCAAACACAAGAGCAGCATCTGGATTGACTCCGGGACGTCAGGAAGCCTGTCGGAGAAAAGCACCGAGGCTGAGAGGAAACCAGCCTCCCTTATCCAATCACAGCGCTTCTCTCATCCTGGGTGATAGTATTCCAAACACAAGAGCAGCATCTGGATTGACTCCGGGGCGTCAGGAAGCCTGTCGGAGAAAAGCACCGAGGCTGAGAGGAAACCAGCCTCCCTTATCCAATCACAGCGCTTCTCTCATCCTGGGTAATAGTATTCCAAACACAAGAGCAGCATCTGGATTGACTCCGGGGCGTCAGGAAGCCTGTCGGAGAAAAGCACCGAGGCTGAGAGGAAACCAGCCTCCCTTATCCAATCACAGCGCTTCTCTCATCCTGGGTAATAGTATTCCAAACACAAGAGCAGCATCTGGATTGACTCCGGGGCGTCAGGAAGCCTGTCGGAGAAAAGCACCGAGGCTGAGAGGAAACCAGCCTCCCTTATCCAATCACAGCGCTTCTCTCATCCTGGGTAATAGTATTCCAAACACAAGAGCAGCATCTGGATTGACTCCGGGGCGTCAGGAAGCCTGTAGGAGAAAAGCACCGAGGCCGAGAGGTGGCGACGCGGCAGGGACGTTTTCATTTTAATATAGAAAATGGAACCTCATTAACAAAGAAGATTTTTTCAACACTTTAGGAGACTCGACCCCAGTTTTACATCACGATGATGTTAACATTCTGGAAAATAAGGTATCCAGGTGGCTTCTTGAGGCCAGCGACAAACATGCCCCTTCCAAAAGAGTTAAATTATTGCGTCGGACTGAGACGAACAGATGGTTTTCAGATGATCTTAAGGCACAGAAACTGACGGAACGTCAACTGGAGAGACAATGGCGCCAACAATACTCTCCTGAAAAAAGATCTCAGTACATCACTGCGCACAAAGATTATAGGAAAAACATTCTGATCGCTAAATCTGCTTTCTTCTCTGACCGCATCTTAAAGTCCAATCACTGTTCTAAAACAATATTCTCTGTAATAGACGAACTCTCAAACCCGGAACGCACATTAAGAAAGGCCGCTCCTTCGCAGGAACTATGTGATTCCCTGAATGACTATTTCATTGATAAGATTACTCTAATAAAAAGCAGTATACCGTCCCACCCCCCCCAGCAAAATGCCCCGGCTCATCACTGTAACAACAGCACCTTCTTCACTTTCCCTCCGATTAGTGAAGAGACCTTCCTGTCTCTCGTAAAGGAAACTAAATCAGGTGCACCCGTGGACTGCTGCCCTCCTCATATTCTAAAAGAGTGCTTGGCGATCCATCCTGGCCCGGCCCTTGCCCTATTGAACAAATCTATTACATCTGGTACAGTTCCCTTAGCTTTTAAAAAAGCCACAGTGGTCCCCCTCCTGAAAAAGTTGGGAGCTGACCCGGCGCTCCTCACCAACTATCGTCCTTTTCAGGCCAAGGTATCGGAGGGCTATGTAGCTAGATGCCTCTCCGACTTCCTGGAGAGGTATAAACTTTTGGACTCCCATCAGGCTGGTTATCGTCCCGCGCATTCCACTGAAGCCGTGATCCTGTCAGCTATGGATAGTCTTCGTGACTTCGCTGACAGAGGGTGTCCTCGAGCCCTGGTTGTGTTGGATCTGTCTGCGGCATTTGACACGGTCGACCACAACATCTTGGTCGACCGTGTCAGGGAGATTGGAGTCTCAGGCATAGCGGCGCGTTGGATCTCCTCTTTTCTGAAGGATCGTTCTCAAGCAGTGCGCCTTGGCCAATTCTCTTCTGCCCCTCACATTACCACCTGTGGGGTGCCTCAGGGCTCGGCTCTCTCCCCACACTTATTTAACATCCTCTGATTAAATCACTTAAAGAGAGAAAGGTACTGGCCCTTAATTATGCTGATGATCTGCAGCTTCTCCTCAGGGTTGATGGTACCAACGACTCCGTCATGGAGTTCCAGGATACCATGCTGTTCATCCAAACTTGGATGGATAAGAACCATCTGAAACTTAATCCTGGGAAAACGGAGATAGTCCTTACTGGGGATAGCTCTAAGCATTGGGGCCCCCAATATTGGCCTCCTGCGCTCGGTCCTCCTCCCATCCCCTCTAGCTCCGCCAAGACTTTGGGGGTACTTTTGGACAGCGGCCTATCCTTAAAAGCCCAGGTTGGAGCAGTGGTGTCCAAATGTTTCTACCAACTGCGTAAAATCAGGAAGATCCATCGTTTTCTCACTCATGAAGCTATGGTCCAAGCTATGATTTCTACGGTACTATCTCACTTAGACTATTCCAACTCGGTTTACTTGGGAATGCCGCATTATCTGCTCAAACGCCTTCAGCTGGTCCAAAACCAGGCAGCCCGACTTATATACCACCAACCTAAATGGCAACCGGCCTCGCCTCTCTTGAGGAAATTACATTGGCTTCCGGTGTCACGTCGCTGTGCCTTTAAAACCGGCTGCCTTATTTTTAAGGCCCTACACGGCACCAGCCCGGAATTCCTTAACAACATTATACTTAGGTACGCCCCTATCCGCCACCTAAGATCCACCCATCTTTCCCTTCTTACTATTCCAAACTTCAAGAGGGCCCGTCTTGGAGGTCGCAGGTTTGCCATTCTTGCTCCCAAGCTGTGGAACTCTTTCCCTCTTGAGATCCGTACGTGCATTGACATGCTTCCATTTAGGAAACTCCTGAAAACCTGGCTGTTTAGTCAGGATTAGCTTTCGTTGCCGTGTCAAGCTGTCTGTTAGCGCCATGAAGCCAACCCGGCGTACGTGCGCTCTATAAATACACACTAACATTAACATTAACAATATATTTATTATTGTCCCCCGCGCTGCCTTACCACTTTTCCCTGCTGGCAGCCGCCACTGCACACGATTTCAGCGGATGATACTGAAGAGAGGGCCAGGACTAACACTTATCTATCAGCCCTCTCCTACTCTGGCACTGCCGTCTGACCCCCATCAGCCCTCCCCTACCCTGGCACTGCCCTCTAGTATCCCATCAGCCCTCTCCTACCCTGACACTGTCCTCTGGTCCTCCATCTGCCCTCTCCTATCCTGGTACTACCATCTAGTACCCTATCCACCCTCTCCTACCCTGGCACTGCCCTCTAGTATCCCATCAGCCCTCTCCAACCCTGGCACTGCCCTCTAGTACCTTATGAGCACTCTCCTACCCTGGCACTGCCGTCTGATACCCCTATCAACCCTCTCCTACCCTGACACTGTCCTCTGGTACCCCTATCAGCCCTCTCCTACCCTGGCACTGCCCTCTAGTATCCCATCAGCCCTCTCTTACCCTGACACTTTCCTCCGGTCCCCCATCTGCCCTCTCCTATCCTGGCACTGCCGTCTGGTACCCCTATCAGCCCTCCCCTACCCTGACACTGCCCTCTAGTATCCCATCAGCCCTCTCCTACCCTGACACTGTCCTCCGGTCCCCCATCTGCCCTCTCCTACCCTGGCACTGCCCTCCGGTCCCCCATCTGCCCTCTCCTACTCTGGCACTGCCCTCTAATACTTTATGAGCACTATCCTACCCTGGCACTGCCGTCTGGTCCCCCATCTGCCCTCTCCTACCCTGACACTGCCCTCTAGTATGCCATCAGCCTCTCCTATCCTGGTACTGCCCTCTAGTACCCTATCAGCCCTCTCCTAGCCTGGCACTGTCCTCTGGTACCCCTATATGCCCTCTCCTACCCTGACACTGCCATCTGATACCCCTATCAGCCCTCTCCTACACTGGCACTGCACTTTAGTATCCCATTAGCCCTCTCCTAGCCTGGTACTGCCCTCTGGTACCCCTATCAGCCCTCTCCTACCCTGACACTGCCCTCTGGTACCCCTTGCAGCCCTCTCCTACCCTGACACTGCCCTCTAGTACTTTATGAGCACTATCCTACCCTGGCACTGCCCTCTAGTATCCCATCAGCCCTCTCCTACCCTGGCACTGCCCTCTAGCACCTTATGAGCACTCTCCTACCCTGACACTGCCCTCTGGTACCCTATCAGCCCTCTCCTACCCTGACACTGCTCTCTGGTACCCCTTGCAGCCCTCTCTTACCCTGATACTGCCCTCTGGTACCCCTTGCAGCCCTCTCCTACCCTGATACTGCCCTCTGGTACCCCTTGCAGCCCTCTCCTACCCTGATACTGCCCTCTGGTACCCCTTGCAGCCCTCTCCTACCCTGATACTGCCCTCTGGTACCCCTATCAGCTCTCTCCTACCCTGACACTGCCCTCTGGTACCCCTTGCAGCCCTCTCCTACCCTGACACTGCCCTCTTGTACCCCTTGCAGCCCTCTCCTACCCTGATACTGCCCTCTGGTACCCCTATCAGCCCTCCCCTACCCTGACACTGCCCTCTGGTACCCTATCAGCCCTCTCTTACACTGACACTGCCCTCTGGTACCCCTTGCAGCCCTCTCTTACCCTGACACTGCCCTCTGGTACCCCTATCAGCCCTCTCCTACCCTGACACTGCCCTCTGGTACCCTATCAGCCCTCTCTTACCCTGACACTGCCCTCTGGTACCCCTTGCAGCCCTCTCTTACCCTGACACTGCCCTCTGGTACCCCTATCAGCCCTCTCCTACCCTGACACTGCCCTCTGGTACCCTATCAGCCCTCTCTTACCCTGACACTGCCCTCTGGTACCCCTTGCAGCCCTCTCTTACCCTGACACTGCCCTCTGGTACCCCTATCAGCTCTCTCCTACCCTGACACTGCCATCTGGTACCCCTTGCAGCCCTCTCCTACCCTGACACTGCCCTCTGGTACCCCTATCAGCGCTCTCCTACCCTGATACTGCCCTCTGGTACCCTATCAGCCCTCTCCTACCCTGACACTGCCCTCTGGTACCCCTATCAGCCCTCTCCTACCCTGACACTGCCCTCTGGTACCCTATCAGCCCTCTCCTACCCTGACACTGCCCTCTGGTACCCCTATCAGCTCTCTCCTACCCTGACACTGCCCTCTGGTACCCCTATCAGCGCTCTCCTACCCTCACACTGCTCTCTGGTACCCCTTGCAGCCCTCTCCTACCCTGACACTGCCCTCTGGTACCCCTTGCAGCTCTCTCCTACCCTGACACTGCCCTCTGGTACCCCTATCAGCGCTCTCCTACCCTCACACTGCTCTCTGGTACCCCTTGCAGCCCTCTCCTACCCTGACACTGCCCTCTGGTACCCCTTGCAGCTCTCTCCTACCCTGACACTGCCCTCTGGTACCCCTATAAGCCCTCTACCACCCTGACACTGCCCTCTGGTACCCCTATAAGCCCTCTACCACCCTGACACTGCCCTCTGGTACCCTATCAACCCTCTCCTACCCTGACTCTGCCCTCTGGTACCCTATCAGCCCTGTCCAACCTGGCACTGCCCTCTGGTACCTCTAGCCTCAAGGGAGATGACGTCGGTTCATGTGAACCCTGCTCCTGCCTCTCAGCAGCAGCCAATAGGAGGCCGCTGCGGGGTAATGGTGGCCCAGTGAACAGCGGGGCATCACCCGGGGATAAAGGCGGGTGGTGAAGCCATTTACTCTGCGGATGGTATGTTGCTGTCTGAGCTCACGTTGGTGCAGCGCCTAGAAGCGGCCAGCACGTGGCACCAGCTCCCGTGCTGCCTTGTTGGCCTCTGTGCACAAGTGTCACATCTCTGGGTCAGTGAGGGGTGGGCAGTGCTGGTGTCCGTCCGGTGTGTCTGACCCCTCCCGCCCCCCCAGTACAGAAGTCTGACGCAGGCTCCCAGCATTGGCCTTCCAGCATTCCAGCCATTCCAGCCTGGCCCCGGGAGTGACTCAGCCCGGCCCCCATCCCTCGGTCCCGGGAGGCTATGAGTGACTCAGCCCCGGGCTCCCATCTCCTCAGCCCCCAGGGGAGGGACAGGAAGCTGAGCATCCCTTACCAAACATAGCCCTGCTGCTCTTCTGCTGGAGGGCATAGCGCCAAGAGGCCGGCCTCGGGGCGCTGCGTGCGCCTGCTCCCAGGGGCACCCAGGGCCACAGGCAGTGGCCCCCACGCAGGAGCGCGGTATGCGGCACGGGGATGCTGCAAGCACAGACACGTGAGGCGTGATGCAATGTATGCGGAGGCAGGATTCGTCTGTTATTGTCTCCCATTAATGCTGTCCGCTCCACGCCCATCTGAGAGCTGAGTTCAGCAATCACGGACTGAAAGGCGACCGGTGGAGCCCTTAAAGAGCACCTCACTGTCCAGGAACACGTGCGGCACGTGCTTCTGGGAACTTTTGATCAATTTGAGCTAGAAACCGCATTATGCAGCAGATGTGAATTATCCGGTAAAATATGGAATTATGTGGAAAACGCCAGAGCCCCAGACTTGCGTGATCCCCGCGGTCCTGTTTATGTTTCGTCAGCTCCCACGCAGGCGCTTCAAGCACTTCCAGGAGACCCAGGGGCTATGAGCCCCTGCGTCACTTTTGCGCCACCGGTGCGTCACTTTTTATGACGCACCAGTGCTGTAAACATGCACCATGTTGCGCCATATTTACCAAGTGACGCATCTAGGTAGATGCGTCACTTCGTAAACCCCTGCGCTACATTACACCTGCGCCAGTTATAATGTATGCAGGGTGGGCGTACCCCCACAAGAAAGGGTCGTAGGAGTGGCGCAGTGAAATCGATGAGATTTCGCTGCGCCACTACTAGGATGCCAATGCGTCAAAACCTTACGCCTGCCATGAGGCAGGCGTAAGGGTGACGCAGGCCCTTTCACAAGGAACATTGCTGGAGTTGTGTCAGGCTTACGACACAACTCCAGCAATGCGCCACTTTTTGCGCAGACAGATACGTCAGTTATACTGACGTATCTGTCCTTCCTTGCGACATGATGCGTCATATTATAAATATGACGCATCATTGGTGTCGCAAGAAGGGCGCACTGAGAAGTGACGCATCACTGCTTTCACGCAGCGATGCGTCAATTCTCATAAATGAGCCCCTCAGCGTCTAAGTGAAGGTGGTGTGTGTGTGTGTGCATATGTGCGCGTGTGTGTGCGTGCGTGTGTGTGTGTGTGTGCAGTGATACAATGTACGGCAACTCTATGAAAAGCCACACAACGCTTGGGGTAGATTAACTATAAAATGTGGGAGCGCAGGGCTGCGCCAAGTCTGGCAGCGCCGCTCTCCCACATCTTCAAAGTGCAGGGGTGTGCCGTATTTACAACAATACAGCGCAGCCCTGTGTTTTCCCTAATACTGGCGCTAAAAGTAGCTGCGTAGCGCCAGCGCAACCAGTTTAGTGCAAGGGCAGAGCCGAAGTGGAAACCCAAAGCAGCACACATAGAAAAAGCAACAAGCATTGGCATAGCCAATAGGTCTTGCCTTTGGGACCTTCTAAGTGTTTATCCATGCAACACTTGATGTTGTTTAATGAAGGATATTGTTCTGCATAACTAAATACTTATAAGGTCCCAAAGGCGAGACCTATTGGCTATGCCAATGGTTGTTTTACTGTAGTTGTTATCGGAACACAGTCTGGCTCTCTCGTAAAGTGCTCTAATACACCTGGACGAAGTCTGTGCGCTATAGAATACTGGACCTAAAATAAACAGATAGGAGGGAGCGAGGCGGGTGCATCCGCCCCCTCTCTCTCTGCCCAGTGCGGCAGCCCCTCCCTCGCAGCACCGCACCCCCTCTCTGACATGGCCCCCCTCTATCGCCTAAGGGCACTCTCCCTGGCACTAGCATATGAAAGGCACTTGTGAAAGTGCTCAAAGGCGGTGGTGAAGCCCCAGCACGCGGTGCCACAGAAGTCTGGCACGGTGCCTGGGGCTGGCTTATTACCAGAAGAGGGGGCTGCCTTCATACTCACACCTCATTTCTATCAAGGACGAAGGCTGCACAGGCTCTGGGGACAGACCCCACAGAGCCCCCCATTCTTTTTTAGGTCTCGCGAGCCAAAGGCTCGAAGAGACATTTTATAACTGGGCTTTTCAAAGTGCTGCCGTGGCCTAAAGCTACAGTGTACGTGAACGTGCACGCGCGCAGCGCCATGTGTCTTTCCTCCGTAGCGATCGTAATCACGATCACTTTCACTTTCGCGGGCTCCTCTGTTGCTGGTTTGTTGTTGTTAAACTAAGCTGTTTACACCAAAGGCATCACCCCCGTTCTGTGCTACTTTAGCAGTCAAGCGCTTTTAAAACCTCTAGGATTTTTCTTTTGCCATTTTATGCAACTGCTTTTTATTATTGCTAGGATTTCACGAAAAGCCACGTTGTGCTAGGTTAGTAGATCTGCCTCTGTTCCCGCCCTGATATGCCCCCACTGCATTACATCAAGAGGGGGCTTGCTGCCATGCAATACAGAGCCAGACATTTTGCTTCAAATTATCAGCGCAAAACCTCTCTTTTGTTTGACAATTGGTGTTTGTTCTGCTTTGTGTCGCGCTAGAGTACTCCTAAAAGAATAGTCAATCTGAGCCTACCATTATGGGGTTTAAAAGTTTGGAGCCAACGTCGGTTTGCCAAATTGAGGAGTTTTGCCCACAATACACGTGTTGCTCTGCAGTGATGAGACAGCACGTCACGTCAGCTGCACGGCTCGAGCCAACAACAGGCAGTCTCTCCTCACGACTGCAACAGCCAAGTTGCGATAGGAGGGGCGCTGCTTACGAGCCCTGAGACAGCCGTGCGCGTGCACATCGCCTGTCCGGCCGCATGCCATCTCCTGTCCTGTCAGAACCCCTCGATCTCAGATGAGATTGCTGCACAGAAATCCATAGAAAACCACGTTTCTCAAGCCCAGCAAATACCAATCCCCGAGCCTCCATACTCTCTCTCAAAATTTAACTTGACTTTGCGGCTTACTTGTAGTTTGCAAATGCATATAGGAATTACTAGGACGGCCCTAACAAATCTTTATCTAGAATGCACTTTTTGAAACTCTTACCATGAGGCAGCTGGCACTGTGATCGGCTAAATGACTGTGTACAGAAATTCTGGGAACAGACCTATTGTTTAGCTTCCATTTCTGTGTCACTTCAAAATTGGTAGTATTTCTGCTTTCACTTTTTCTCTAACAAGACGGATGGCAACAAGAAATAATGCCTCTTAGGGTCCAACTACAAATCTCCACAAGCCTGAAGAGACAAAGTCTGAGTGTATGCCACATGCTTGGCCATGATGTGGTGGAGTACACAATGACCACCTTCCCTGAGAGTAATGAGTGGTGAAGGCAATGGCCATTCCTGAAGTTTCACCTAACTATGAATACTGTACTTTTAGAGAATATGCAGTGTGGCACCCTAGATGCATTTTTTAGGCTTGTTTTGATGCAGATTGGAGTCTTAGGACTCAACTACCAGAAACCGTCAGAGTGACTTTATAATCCCGCCGGGATTCCAGCACCCCCCTCTCCTAATACAACGAAGAACGAATGTGTATTTTACGTTCCTTCGCTATGCCGTACTTTATAATCATTTTTCAAAGGGAGCGATTCGTGTCCGTTGGTAGCGCCTATTACCGCAGCGCTACAAAACCGAATACAGGAGCTGCTGGTTTACACAGAAAACAAGGTATTGATATTTCACCCATGTGTTTTCTTCGTGTGAGTTGTATAAAGTAGGCCCCTGTGGCATTAAATGGGTCTTGCACAGCTTGTCTGGTCTGCCACCGTGTGCGATCTCTTAGTCTTCGTAGTTGGGCTTGTTCGATTCACTGGCCCTATACCTTCATCCCACCCCTCCCAGTCTATACTTTAAACATGAGCATATTTCCACTTCAGTGCACAACATATAATTCCACATCATGCCACATACTATGCCACAGAATTTCACTCCCTACAACATAATTCCACTCTGTGTCACATAATGCCTCTTCCCTTTCGCGCCACATAATTCAGCTCAACATATTTCCACTCAACTCAACACAATTCCTTGCCATGCGACACAATTGCACATCACATAACTCCATGCCACATAATTCTACTATATGCCACACACTTTCACTCCACACCACATAATTCCACACCACGTCATATAATTCCACTCCACATCACTTAATCCCACTCCACACAATTGCACTCCATGTCACACAGTGGCACTCCTCACAATTCCATTTCTCAAAATTTCACTCCATGGCACACAATTGCACGCCATACAATTTCACACCACACAATTCCATGCCACACAATTCCATGCCAAATAATTCTGCGCCACTTAAATCCAATCCATGGCATGTAATGCCATGCCACACAATTCAACTCAACATAATTCGGCTCCATGCCACATAATTCCACGGCACGTAATTCCACTCAACACCACACAATTCATTACTATGTCACATAATTCCACTCCATGCTATATGATTTCCACTCCACTCAGTGACACTCCATGTCACCCAATTGCACTCCACATCACACAATTGCATTTCACGCCACACAATTCCACGTTGCACAATTCCACTCCAGTCAACACAATTACACTCCGTGCAACACAATTCTGCACCACACAATTCAACTCCATGCCACCTAATTGCACTCCACCCTCATATTTCCAATCCAAGCCACATAATTCCACTCCATGTCGCATAATTCCAATCCTCTCAATGCCGCACAATACCATGCAAAACAATTCCATGCAACACAATTCTTCTCCACATAATTTCACGCCACCTAATTCTACTCTACACCACATAATTCCACTAGTCAACACCCCACAATTCCATGCCACACAATTCAACTCCATGCCACATAAATTCACTCCATGCAACATCACATGACTCAACATCATGCTACATAACTCCACTCCATGAGACATAAATCCACTCCATACCACATAATTCCACATTGTACCACACTGTACCACTGAAATTTAATCTCCCCAAACCAACATAATTTCACACCACACAATTCCACACCACACAATTCCATGCCAGACCATTCCATGTCACATCTCATAATTCTACTCCACGGAGCATAATTCCACTCCTTGCCACCTAATTCTATGCCACACCACTTGAATTCAAACCATGTAACATAATTCCACTTCACGCCACTGAATTCCTCTCTACACAATTGCACACCACGTCACATAATTGTAGTTCACGCCACACAGTAACATGTCTATCTCAGTGAATGCAAAATAATTTCACTCCACATAATTCCATGCCACATAAAGTGCTCTCCACTTCTCATAAATCCACACCACATAATTCCATTCCATGGCACACAATTCCATGCCACATAATTCCATACCACACCCCATAATTCCACACCACATCACATAATTCCACCCCATCCCCATACTTCCTCTACGCAGAATTGCACTCCATGTCACACAATTGCATACCACGCCACACAATTCCATGTCTCATAATTTCCCTCAACACCCCACAATTCTAGGCCACACCACACACATCCACACCAATTAATTCCATGCCATACCACATAATTCCACTCCATGGCACGTAATTCCATGCCACATAATTCCACTCCACTATTAATGAATCTACTCAATAACATAATTCCACTAAGCGGCACATAATTCTACTCCACCACATAATTTCATTCCATGCCACATATTTCCACTCCATTCCATGACACATACTTCCATTCCTCTCAACACAATTCCATGCCACACAATTCCATGCCACACAATTCCACTCTACACAATTCCACACCACACCACATAATCCTACTCCACGCCATGCCAACTAATTCCACACCACATCCCTTAATTTCACACCATGCCACATAATTTAACTCCAGGTAACATAATTAATTTCCATACAATTGCAGTCTATGCCACACCACGCCAATCAATTCCACATCTCACAATTCAGCTCCATGCCACACAGTTCCAAGCCACTCAACATACTTTCATGCCACATAATTTCACCCCACACATCATAATTTCACTCTGCATATTTCCACTCTACTTGACACCACGTAATTCTACTCCCCTCTACATTTGCAGAACAAGCATTTGCAATGCAATAGGTCTTGCATTTACGCAAGTTTGAGCTATTCACATTACAAATAACAATGCCTTTTATTTTTGTTTTCTTTTTTAAAATTAAAATAAAAGGCAGTGTCATTTACAATGCCAATAGCTTAAACTTGTGTAAATGCGAGACCTATTGCATTGCAAATGCTTGTTTTGTTATGCAGATTTATATAGCGCAAACTCGACCCAAAGGTATTAGGAGCGCTTTACATGAGCACCGGTTACGTTACACGAGGTACACACGGAGGCGAGTAAAAGAACACCGCACAACATCAAATCCTTCAAGGGCTAACCCAGCTCTCGAGTTTTGAGGTTCATAATATGAAACCCACTGGGATTTCTGTTATCCCTTGTTAACAAGCTATTCACGCTTCCTGTGCCTAAAAACTGCTGTCGCCATGAGCCGAGCATCGTGTGAAAAACATACATGAAGCACTGAGGCCTCTCTGTATGTTGTGTACAATCAGAGCATGTGAAAGGCCGTAGTCATGGTTTAGGCACACGTCAAAGACACTGTGTGATGTGCACGTCCCTGGCTCTTACCTAGAGCTACTGGAATTATGTGATTGTGCGCCGCTGCTTTTGTCGCATCATTATGGGTTTGCCTCATCTCCCACATAATCTCTCATCTGCTGTGAAATCTGAAGATTCTAACCATAAAAAAATGTGATTTGCACTCAAACGGTTCAAAAGTGACTAAATATGCAGCAACACATTTTGCAGCAAAGTGGTTGACCCTAAGCAAATCTGGAGGGGTCACCTTTCTGTTGCTTACACTTTTTCCTCGGGTCTCTTAACAGTGACAGCCATGAAACATCATCACCGCCACCCCGGTCATCGGCCATTGGGTTACCTTGCAGTGGAGCTCGGGTTAAACTACCGATATAACTTTTCTGTCAGAGCTGTAGGAGAGTAGGATCTGCTTCACATGGGTACCCCCACTTTTTGCTGGTGTTTCACTGTTTTTCGACCTTAGGCTGGCTGTGGCCCTGCTAATCAGGACCACAGCCTAGCTGCTTCCTCTCTAAAATGGTTTCCATGTACATTAGGTACATATCTAATTGGATTCTGGAGTGCGTTATTAGCCCCTAGTATATGGTATACTATGTACCTAGGGCATAGGTACCTCAGAGGCCTACCATGGGCTGAAGCATGTATTATGCCACCCCTGGGAAGCACTCCAAAATGACACCACAGGTCTGCTACTGCAGCCTGGGTAAGGGTGTGCTTGCACCCCTTACTGTGGTATAGGCTACCTATATCACTACCATTATACAGGCACATATAACCTATAAGCCACTCCTATGGCAGGCCTTGACAATCCTGAAGGCAGAGTGCTTGGTTTTGTGTAAGAGGGTGCCCAAGTATGAGCTGAGCCCCTCTGCAGCTTTCGGGAAATACTTCCTAATGGCTGTTCTGTGATACAGCCATACTATATACTCTTAAGTGCATTATAACTGTAAATGCTAACTTTGGAATGGCTGCATCATGTCGTGTTTGGTGTCAAACACTTTGGAATACTACCCCCCCCGCCAATTCTGGGGGCGGGGGAAGCATTCCACCCTTCTAGAGGGAGAGACATTTTCACACTGGCTAAACCCGGTAGGACTTTCCTGATCCCTGGCATCACAAAATGGATGCCCCTGCCACAGACACGGGTCTGGCCTCCTGCTGCTGACCAAAACTCCGGCAGGGGAGGCCTGGACAATAGGTTTCCTGTCGAGGGGAGGTGTCACCACCTACCCAGACAGGCAGATGTGTATTGGGGCTGGGCGGGAGCACTCTTTGGTGCTTTGAAGTCCTGCACTGGGGGCACACTTGGTGTCCCTGTGCATAGTCCAGTTCAAACCAGTTGCAGGGGCTACCTGCCCCTGCTCTGGCACAAAACTGGACAAAGGAAATGGGTGTAACCACCCCTCTTTCCAAGCCCACCCTTAGGTGGGGCCTTAGAGTTAGTCCATCCCCTAAACTTACTATAAGTATAGGAATCCAGTCCCTAGTACTTTAGATTACCCTGGGCGAAACTCTGCAACATATATCCTGGACCTTCGACTTTCTATCCTGACTAGAAGACTGAAGAAATCTCCCTTGGGGTCAAGGAGTGACTCCCCTGCTTGGCAGGAACCAAAGAAGCAACTGACCAGTCTGCATCGCTGAAGCTCCTGCCGGATGCCAACATCTTTGCATCACCAGAGGTAAATTTCCAGACTTCGCCAAGGCCACCCTGAGTCCACAGCAAAGCTGAGGCCCGTGGCTATTGTGGGTGACGTGGAACCGTGACCCCTGGACACCGTGCTCTTTTGCAGCAACACTATCTTCCTGCAAGTCCTTGAAGTTTTGCTTTGGGCTCCAAGTAGCCCCAGACTTGAGCACCTCGTGCACCGAAGATAGTTGGCCTCCACTCCATGAGTGACCCGTGGGCCAGAATCAAGTGCAACCACTTGAGGCTCCTTCATGATCACTAGCCCGTTGGCTAGCAGGTCCCCACAAAGGCAACTCTTTTCCTGCTTGGGCTTTCCTGGTTGCTCCAGACGTGCCCTGACTTACCCTCACTGGGTGAATCCCTCAGACCTTGTTGGTCTGCACCGCAGTCCTTCATCTAAATTCCAGTGACTTGCCGTTGCCAAGGCTTGTTGGGTCCATCCTGGTCGGCAACACCGCAGCACTCGACAAACTTCATGGGTCAGCTTGAATCCGGCTCGTGGACTTCGTCGAATGCTCCTGGACCTCATGGCTGAAGAGTCAAGACACCCATCAACTCACCTGAAGCACCCGACATCTGTGGGCATTGGTCCATCTTGCCCTAGGTCACTGGCAAGTGACCCAGACTTTGTCCCCTCTGCTTTCAGGTTCCTTACATAATAGATCCAGGCTTGGATCTCTCCGGACACTTCTCCTCTTCACGGCAGCAGCAGTTCTATGCAGGCTTCCATTGGAATCGACGACGCGACCCAACACCAAAAGACACCTATGCACCCGGCTTCCCTGGGTGAGGTAACTCGAGTACTCCGGTGCTCCCGTGGGTGCTAGCCGTAGAACGTCCTAAGTCCAAGAGGGTTTGGTCCTGGCTCGATTAGAAGTGTCCCTAATCTTTAAATTTCCAACCGCAACATTGCCCATAGAAGATAACGGGAACCCGCGGTTGTGTTTACACACTGCATACAGTCCCCTTGGGTCCCCTGTGTCACTACCTTGGGTGGTTCCTTGGGGTCCCAGCGATTCTAGAGGCTATAGGCCTTGTGTCTATTCCAGTCATGGTTCTTATACCACTTTTTTGGTACATGGTTTGGTACGCCACTAGGGCCCAATCGTGTATTTGTGCTATTACTGATGTTTGCTGACTTGTAACTTAAGTACTTCGAACTCCAGTCTCATAAAGAGACTAGAGGGGTGTGTGTTAACCTAAATGCATATATTTTGAATATATACCTGGTGTGGTTGTCCTTTCATTTGATCATTCAAAAGATTATAGACTGGTAAAACAAGCTGCTTTACATTCCTTCAAGACTTAGCCTGAAGGCTGCTCTCCATAGCTACCACTAGGATAGCTTTTAATAAAGGTTGTCTTTAACCTATCACCATAAGGGGTTGTTTGGACTGATACAAGGTGCCCACTAGAACTAGTGGACAGCATATATCAGGCCACCTTCTCACATTGGTGTGCATCGTGTGGGATTCCAGCTCGCTATTGTTTTACCAGATAAACTCAATTGAATTGATCAACTGAAAACCACTAAAGGTACCTGAGGTACATATAATATCAAGTTTAGCTACAGTAAGTTCTACTGAACTTAGAGTTGTGTGTTAAGGGATAGAACACCCTTTCTACAACTCAAGAGAGTTTAGTAGGCCACACTAGTGTAGGTATTGCAATACACCACACCACATTAGTAAAGTCTAACCAGCCAGTAACCAGTGGGTCCCTACCAGGAACCACTGAGCTCCTTCCCTATAAATATGAGGATCTCTCCTTTGCTCAGCTTAGGGCCTTATGCACCATTAGGAAGCTGAAGACAGGCAAAAGTCCATCCACCCAGCATTTCATAAAGATACTGAAACTGGATGATATCACAGGTCCTAGTGGGCCTGATGATGTAGACATTGTGGGTGGGGCAGCACCTGAGGGTGGGTTCAGGGGTGGAAACTCCCCTGACCCTAACTCTAATGCTGACCAGACTGGTGACAATGACCAGACTCTGGTGAACACAGACCATCAGGATGAGGATGATGACAATAATGCCACTTCCTTTATTCCTCCTGGTAGGCCTGACAACAGGGCTAGAAGGGATAGATCTCTGTCAAGGGGATCTATTCAGTCTAACTCCTCTATTGGAACCTCTGTTTCTTCTCACAGAGGGAGGGAAACCTCCCAGGAGAGGAGAGAGAGACTGCTGAAGTATAAGCAAGACAAGTTCAACCTCAGAAAGCAGCAGATGGCCTTAGATAGGGAAGCCCTGGAGCTCTACAGAGCTAGTAAAAAGGAGGGACTAGAGTCCCTTGGTGGCAGCAATTTCCCGAGAGATAGGGAGAGGTCTTATGACCATAGAAACCTAAGTAAGATTGTCCCTCCCTAACAGAGTGGGGGTGACATCCACAAATGGATAACTGCCTTGGAGAGGGCCTGTAAAGTACAGAAGGTTCCTCAAGGTAAGTGGGCAGCAATCTTATGGCTCTCCTTTACAGAAAAAGGTAGAGACAAGCTCCTCACTGTAAGAGAAGAGGATGCTGATGACTACAAAGTCTTGAAAAGTGCACTGATAGATGGGTTTGGCCTAACCACTGAACAATAAAGGTTAAAGTTCAGAGATACACAAAAGCACAAAATCAGGACTGGGTTGACTATGTTGACTGTGCTGCTAAGGCTCTGGAAGGTTGGTTATTGGGCAGTAAAGTGTGTGAGTTCAAAGGATTGCACAATCTGATAATGAGGGAGCAGATTCTTAATAACTGTCAAAATCAGCTGTTTCACCAGTACCTGGTAGACTCTGATGTGACCTCTCCCCAAGAATTGGGAAAGAATGCAGACAAATGGGTCAGAACCAGGGTGAGGCAGAAGGTACAGAACCAAGGTGGTGACCCAAAGAAGCAAGATTCCAAAAACTCTGATAAGGGTGGGGACAAGGGTAAAGACCAGAAGTCTTCTCAAGGGCCCTAAAAATCTTTTTCTAATGGGGAGTTACAGTCAAGTAAGGGTAAATGCCAAAAGAAACCTTGGTGCAAAATCTGTAAACAGAAAACTCACTGGACTAGTGACTGCACCAAGGCAAAAGAAAATACTCCAGTCCCCACCAATTCCCCTAAGGCACCTGCTCCCCCTAGTGCAGTTACAATTGGTGGTGGGAATACACAGAATAAGGGTGTAGTAGGGTTGACCCTGGGTTCCTAGATCGACTCTGGCCTAGTTAGAGTACCAACTCAGGCTGTGCTTGTCAGTGATTGGGGCATGGATTTGTCCCCCTTTGTGAGCTCCAATAACTTGGGCAAATACAGACAGCAGCCTTTAATTAATGGAGTAGAAGCTTGGGCATTCAGGGACACAGGAGCAAGTGTCACAATGGTGACAAAAGATCTTGTGGATTCTGGGCAGATTATACTTGGTGAAATGTACCAAGTGACCAATGCTAGCAATGTCAGAACAGACCATTCTCTGGCAGTTGTTAACTTCTCCTGTGGAGGGTTAACTGGCCATAAGAAGGTTGTGGTAAGTGCAGACCTACCAGTACAGTGCTTGCTTGGCAATAATCTAGAGACTTCAGCTTTAGGTGAAGTGGAGCTCAGGACACATGCAGAAATGTTAGGGATCCCTGCATATGTCTTTGCTGTGACTAGGTCACAGGCTAAAATGTCTAAAACCGGACAGGCCCTGGATTCTGGAATAATGGACCAGGTGCCTCACAAGAGGAGGAACAGTAGGGTTAAGGCAGAGCCTTCCCACCAGTTTAAGGATACTGATCTCCTCAGGGAGATGATATTGAGCCTGCAGAAGGAAGTGTCCCAGAGGAGCTTGAACCTGACCAGGTTGAGTTCTTGTGGACAGGGGGCCCTTCCAGGTGTGATCTGATCAGGAGCAGAACAACTGCCCCTCTCTTGAAACCCTCAGACAGCAAGCTGCTGATGAGGCTGCTGGGAATGCTAGTGGCACCCATAAAGTTTATTGGGATGATGGACTCCTTTACTCAGAGAGTAGAGACCCCAAGCCTGGTGCATCCAGGAGGATGGTTATACCTCTGAATTGAATTGAATTGTTCCTCACTTTCACTGGCCTCACATGTCTGAAGACATAAAGGAGTTTTCTCGCTCCTGTGTAACCTGCCAGGAAAGTGACAAAGCAGGTGGCACTACAAAGGCCCCCCTGATACCACTACCTGTGGTGGGCTGCCCTTTGAAAGGGTAGGGATTGACATTGTTGGTCCCATTGATCCACAAACAGCATTTGGGCACAGATTTATACTGGTGGTATTGGATCATGCCACCAGGTATCCAGAAGCAGTTATCCTAAGGAGCACTACAGCACCTGTGGTGGTAAGAGCTCTCAAGAGGGTGTTCTCAAGAGTAGGCTTTCCTAAGGAGGTAGTATCTGACAGGGGTGCAAACTTCATGTCTAGTTACTTGACTGCTATGTGGAAGGAGTGTGGAGTGACCTACAAGTTCACCACACCCTATCACCCACAATGCAATGGTTTAGATGAGAGATTCAACAAAACCATAAAGGGCATGATCAAAGGACTCCCAGAGAAGCTTATGCGAAAATGGGACCTGCTCTTTCCCTGCCTTTTATTTGCATACATGGAGGTGCATCAGAAGGGAGTTGGCTACAGCCCATTTGAACTTCTGTTTGGTCACCCTGTCAGGGGTCCATTGTGTTTGGTGAAGGAAGGATGGGAGTTACCTCTCAAGCCCCCAAAGCAAGACATAGTGGACAATGTACTTGGTTTCCGCTCCAGGATGGCGGAGTACATGAAAAAGGCAAACAAAAACCTTGAGGCTAGCCAGGAACTGCAAAAAGCCTGGCTTGACCAAAAGGCTGTACTGACTGTTTACCAGTCAGGACAGGAAGTGTGGGTGTTGGAGCCTGTGGCCCCAGCAGCTCTCTAGGACAAGTGGAGTGGACCCTACACTATTGTTGAATGGAAGGGAGAGGTTACTTATTTAGTAGACCTAGGAACTCCCAGGAGTCCCCATAGGGTACTTTATGTCAACAGGCTAAAGCCATTTGTGGACAGGTTTGACATGGGCTTGCTCATGGCATCTGATGAGGGACAGGAGGAAGAGAGTAACCCACTCCCTGACCTCCTCTCACAGAACCCTGATGATTGGTCAGTTGATGGTGTAGCCTTGGCAGGCAGCCTCACTGCCCAGCAACAAACTGATTGCAGACAGGTGCTCAATCAGTTCAGACACATGTTCTCACTGAATCCAAGTCAGACTACCTGGTGCACTCATGAAGTGGACACTGGACACTGGGGACGGTCTGCCTATTAAAAATAAGATTTATAGGCAACCTGACCATGTCAGGGACTGTATCAGGACAGAAGTCCAGAAAATGTTGGATTTAGTTGTTATTGAACCCTCAGATAGCCCTTGGGCTAGTCCAGTGGTCCTTATACCAAAACCTCACACCAGTGGTGGAAAAAGAGAGATGAGGTTTTGTGTGGACTACAGGGGCCTCAATGCAGTCACTAGGACTGATGCCCATCCAATACCAAGGGCAGATGAGCTTATAGATACTTTGACCTCAGGCAAGTACCTTAGCACATTTGACTTGACAGCTGGCTACTGGCCGATCAGGCTAGCTGATGATGCCAAGCCAAAGATAGCATTTTCAACCCCTATTGGGCACTATCAATTTGTGGTAATGCCATTTGGTCTGAAAAATGCACCTGCCACTTTCCAAAGGTTGGTGAATACAGTTCTCACAGGACTGGAAGCCTTTAGTGCAGCATATGTAGATGATATTGCTGTCTTTAGCTCCACCTGGGAGGATCACCTGGTCCACCTAAGGAATGTTTTGGAGGCCCTGCAAAAAGCAGGCCTAACTATTAAGGCTAATAAGTGTCAGATAGGGCTGAGTCAGGTTGTGTACCTGGGCCACCTTTTAGGTGGCGGCCAGGTTCAACAATTCGAGAGCAAAATCTAGACCATACTGGACTGCTCCAACGACCCAGACTCAGGTGAGAGCCTTCTTAGGCCTGACTGGGTACTATAGGAGATTTGTCAAAGGGTATGGATCAATAGTGACACCCTTGAATGACTTAACTTCTAAGAAAATGCCCAAAAAGGTTCAGTGGACAGCTATCTGTCAAAAGGCATTTGATGGCCTGAAGCAGGCCATGTGCACTGCACCCATTCTGCAGAGTCCTGACTACTCCAAGAAGCTCATTGTTCAAACTGATGCATCTGAATTGCTGGTTGGGGCTGTACTGTCACAATTGAATGAAGAAGGTCAGGATCAGCCAGTAGCTTTCATAAGCAGAAGGCTGACCCCTAGAGAGAAACGTTGGCCAGCCATTGAGAGGGAGGACTTTGCTGGGGTTTGGGCTCTGAAGAAGTTGAGGCCATACTTGTTTGCTACTTACTTCCTTGATCAGACAGACCATAAGCCCCTCTTATGGCTAAAACCAATGAAGGGTGAAACCCCCAAACTGCTTAGGCGGTCCATTTCCCTACAGGGGATGGACTTTACAGTGGAACATAGACCTGGGAGTAACCATGCCAATGCAGATGGACTCTCTAAGTATTTCCACTTAGAACATGAAGACTCAACTGGTCAAGGTTAGTTTAATGTCCCTGCGTGGGGGGGGGGGGGGAGGTTGTGTAGGAGAGTAGGATCTGCTTCACTTGGGTACCCCCATTTTTTGCTGGTGTTTCACTGTTTTCGACCTTAGTCTGGCTGTGGCCCTGCTAATCAGGATCACAGCCTAGCTGCTTCCTCTCTAAAATGGTTTGCATGTACATTAGGTACATATCTAATTGGATTCTGGAGTGCCTTATAAGCCCCTAGTATATGGTATACTATGTACCTAGGGCATAGGTACCTCAAAGGCCTACCAGGGGCTGCAGCATGTATTATGCCACCCCTGGGAAGCACTCCAAAATGGCACCACAGGTCTGCTACTGCAGCCTGGGTATGGGTGTGCTTGCACCCCTTACTGTGGTATAGGCTACCTATATCACTACCATTATACAGACACATATAAACCTATAAGCCACTCCTATGGCAGGCAGAGTGCTTGGTTTTGTGTGAGAGGGTGCCCAAGTATGAGCTGAGCCCCTCTGCAGCTTTCGGGAAATACTTCCTTATGGCTGTTCTGTGAAACAGCCATACCATATACTCTTAAGTGCATTATAACCTCGCGGTAAATGCTAACTTTGGAATGGCTGCATCAAAACATGTTGTGTTTGGTGTCAAACGCTTTGGAATACTACCCCCCTTCGCCAATTCTGGCGGAGGGGGTAGCATTCCACCCTTCTAGAGGGAGAGACATGTTCACACTGGCTAAACCCGGTAGGACTTTCCTGATCCCTGGCATCACAAAATGGATGCCTCTGCCACAGACACGGATCTGGCCTCCTGCTGCTGACCAAAACTCCGGAAGGGGAGGCCTGGACAATAGGTTTCCTGTCGAGGGGAGGTGTCACCACCTCCCCAGACAGGCAGATGTGTATTGGGGCTGGGCGGGAGCACTCTCTGGTGCTTTGAAGTCCTGCACTGGGGCACACTTGGTGTCCCTGTGCATAGTCCAGTTCAAACCAGTTGCAGGGGCTACCTGCCCCTGCTCTGGCTCGAAACTGGACAAAGAAAATGGGTGTAACCACCCCTCTTTCCAAGCCCACCCAAAGGTGGGGCCTTAGAGTTAGTCCATCCCCTAAACTTACTATAAGTATAGGAATCCAGTCCCTAGGACTTTAGATTACTCTGGACGAAACTCTGCAACATATATCCTGGACCTTCGATGTTCTATTTTAACTAGAAGACTGAAGAAATCTCACTTGGGGTCAAGGAGTGACTCCCCTGCTTGGCAGGCACCAAAGAAGCAACTGACCAGTCTGCATCGCTGAAGCTCCCGCCGGACACCAAAGTCTTTACGTCACCAGAGGTGGATTTCCAGACTTCACAGAGGCTACCCTGAATCCACCGTAAAGCTGAGGCCCGTGGCTATCGTGGGTGACGTGGAACCATGACCCCTGGACACCGTGAACTTTTGCAGCAACATCATTTTCCTTGTCTTCCTCTATGTTGTGCTTTGGGCTCCGAGTAGCCGCACCCTTGAGCATCTTCTGCACCGAAGATTGCTGGCCTCCACTCCATGAGTGACCCGTGGGCCAGTTTCAATTGCGACCGCTCGAGGCTCCTTCATGATTGCTAGCCCGTTGGCTAGTTGGTCCCCACAAAGGCAACTCATCTTCTGATTGGGCTTTCCTTGTTGCTCCAGATGTGCCCCGACTTACCTTTGCTGGGTGAGTCCCACAGAACTTGCTGGTCTGCACCGCCTTCCTTTCACTGATTCCAAGTGACTTGCCATTGCCAAGGCTTTTTGGGTCCAATCTGGTTGCCAACACAGCAGCACTCGACAGACTTCGTGGGACAGCTTGAATCCAGCTCCTGGTTGTCATCACCGCCTCCTGGACCTCGTGGATGAAGAGTCAAGACATCCGTCAACTCACCTGAAGCATATGACATCTGTGGGCATTGGTCCATCCCGCCCTTGGTCACCGGTAAGTGACTCAGACTCTGTCCCCTCTGCTTTCAGGTTCCTTCCATCCTAGATCCAGGCTTGGATCACTTCGGACACTTCTCCTCTTCACGGCAGCAGCACTTCTTCGCCAGCTTCCATTGAAATCGACGACGCGACCCGACACCAAAAGACACCTATGCACCCGGCTTCCCTGAATGAGGTAACTCGAGTACTCCAGTGCCCCCTTGGGTGCTAGCCCTAGAACTTCTTAAGACCAAAAGGGTTTGACCTGACTCGATTCTAAGTGTCCCTAATCTTTACATTTCCAACCACGACATTGCCCATAGAAGCTAACGGGAACCCGCGGCTGTGTTCACACACTGCACACGGTCCCCGTGGGTCCCCTGTGTCACTACCTCGGGTGGTTTCTTGGGGTCCCAGCGATTCTACAGGCTCTAGGCCATGTGTCTAGTTCAGTCGTGGTTCTTATACCACTTTATTGATATATGGTTTGGTACGCCCCTAGGGCCCAAACGTGTATTTGTGCTATTACTGTTGATTGCTAACTTGTAACTTAAGTACTTCGAACACCAGTCTCAGAAAGAGACTACAGGGGTGTGTTTTATCTTAAATACATATATTTTAAATATATGCCTCGTGTGGTTGTCCTTTCATTTGGTCATTCAAGAGATTATAGGCCGGTAAAACAAGCTGCTTTCCTTCAAGACTTAGCCTGAAGGCTGCTCTCCATAGCTACCACTAGGATAGCGCTCAATAAAGGTTGCCTTTAACCTATTCACCATAAGGGGTTGTTTGGACTGATACAGGGTGCCCACTAGAACTAGTGGACAGCATATATCAGGCCACCTTCTCAAAGTCATGTTCAGTGGTTGCCAGAAAACCATTCACTCCCTGGTAGGTTAGGGGGGCTTTCAGTGGCATTGTGAGCTAGCCGGTCTATAGGCCAACATATCCTGTGGGGGTGTCCGGGATCAGTCTTGACACCAAAGCCCTAGTTTATGTTTTCCAAACAATGCACAAATTCTACGGATTAGTAGGAACTACATGACAGAGGTGCACTGTGAGTCACTGGGACCGTAAGCAGGGGTGAGAGTTGTAACGTGAGTCACTGGCACTATGAGCAGGGGCGTGAGGTGCACCGTGAGTTCCCTGGCACCAGGAGAAAGGGCTTGAGGCATAAATTAAGTCCATTAGCAGCATCAGCGGGGATGGGGGTGCACTTTGACTCCACTGGCAATGTGAGCAGGGACGTGAGCCGCACCGTGAGTCAACTGGCACTATGAGCAGGGTCGTGAGGAGCATCATGAGTCTACTGGCAATGTAAGCAGGGACGTCTGGTGCACTGTGAGTCCCTAGCACCATGAAGAGGGGTGTGAGGTGCACAGTGAGGTACACCGTGAGTCCACTGGCACTATGAGCAGGGCGTGAGGTGCACCGTGAGTCCACTGGCAATGTAAGCAGGGACGTGTGGTGCACTGTGAGTCCCTAGCACCATGAGGAGGGGTGTGAGGTGCACAGTGAGGTACACCGCGAGTCCACTGGCACTATGAGCAGGGTGTGAGGTGCACCGTGAGTCCACTGGCAATGTAAGCAGGGACGTGTGGTGCACTGTGAGTCCCTAGCACCATGAGGAGGGGTGTGAGATGCACAGTGAGGTACACCATGAGTCCACTGGTACCATGAGCAGGGGCGTGAGGTGTACCGTGAGTCCGTGGCACTATGAGCAGGGCGTGAGGTGCACCGCGAGTCCGTGGCACCCTGAGCAGGCACTGATGTCTCAGGAGACCCACCGCACCTCAGATGGCTCAGTTAGAAAAACATTTACTCATTCTTAAAAGCAGTAGAAATGACTGATAGCTAAAAGTGCCCGGGTGGCAAGTCTTCCATCCATAACTTCACTCATCCACCCATACATGAACTCATCCATCATGACAGCCACTCTTCCTTGCACTCATACATGAACTCATCCATCCACTGACTCACAGCACCCACACAAACTCAGCAATCATTGAAAAGGTGCTTATGTTGTCAGCCAGACCAACTCATTAGCTGCTAGTTTGGGAGGGGTGTAGGAAAGTAGCGTTTGTTTTCATGTTTTCCACCCCCTTTTGTGCTGATGTTCTACTATTTTTGTGACTAGTCTGACTAGGATCCTACTGATCAGGACCCCCGTCACCGTGCTCCCTCCCTAAATTGGCTATGGTGAGTACCTTGCTACATTCCTAATTGGCTGCTGGTGTACCCTAGTAAGTCCCTAGTATATGGTGCTATGGTACCTAGGGCCTAGGTAGACCAGGGGTCCCCCATGGGCTGCAGCATGTGTTATGCCACCCATAAGGGACCCTCCAAACTCTGACTACAGGCCGGCCATTGCAGCCTGTGTGAGTTGGTGCCCTTGTATCTAACGTCACTGCCCTTGGAACCTATAACTCACCCCTCTAGCAGGCCTTTCAGTCCCCAAGGCAGGGTGCTCCGTTCCAAGTGCAAGGGTGGCCCTGCATGAGCAGAATACCCCTACAAACTCCAGGTCCTCTTGCCATACTTTGTAAGTCAATCGGCCATTGCAATATAGAGAGGCCATGCATCATTACGCGAGGACCATCTCTAGACTGGCTGGAACAAACCTGGGCATGTTTGTTATAAAACATGTGGGAATCATACCCCAACACAGTATCCGACGTAGGAGGTATGATTCCATCCATGGTAGGGCCCCTACGGGGAGCCCTCCATGCTCCTGGGGCCAATCTGACAATGACTGACAGCAACCTAGGGCTGCTGCAGATTACAGACACAATTCTGCCCTCCAGCTGCAGGGCCAGGTCCAAGCAGGAGAAGATAGGTTTCCTGTCACAGGGAGGTGTAACCGCCTCCCAGACAGGATTTAGTGTATTAGGCCGGGATGGGGGTGCTTGCCAGTGCCACATAGTCTGTTGGAAGGGCACATTTGGTGCCCTCCTTGCATCCTCCAGTTCAAACCAGTTCAAGGAGCCATTGGCTCCCACTCTGGTGCGAAACTGGACAAAGGATTTGGGAGTATCCTCCCCACTGTCCAGCCCCTCCTCTGGGAGGGACCCCTGAATAATCCCAACCCTTTCCTGAGAGTTCTTAAGAGTTTACCTGTGGGTGGGACCCTAGATTTGTTGTGGGATTTGATTCTGCTCCAACTCCACTTCATCTTTGACTATCTGGAAATCCAGGCAGACTCGTGCTGACTGTGCCGGACTGATCGCATCGTCCTTTGCTTTGGGACCTAGACTGCAACTGAGAAGACTCTGTCTGCTCCTGACCTCGTTGTCTTGCAAACCCGCTGCACCATCAGCGTCCGTGCTCCATACAGGCTCCGTCCTGGGCTTGTGGACATCTAAAGACATCCAAAGGAATCTCCCTCAGAGTGAAGGAGTCACTCCCCTGCATCCACAGGCACCGCAAGACGATCGACCGGTCTGCTGAACCTGGGCTCCACCGGACTCCGAAAGGCTCAGCAACACAAGTCGTGGTTCTGCCTTTCCTTCGAGGCCTCAGTTGTCCTCTTGTCTAGTTGAGGCCAGCATCCCTTGTAGGACGCCCTGCAACTGAACCCGTGTGCACCGCGTTGCTGCATTGCTTCATCACACGGTAACCGCATCGGTTACCACAACCGACTCGTGCCAACAGAGTCAGTTGCATTGAAAGGTTCTGTTGACGAGTCTATTCCTGCTAAAGCTGACCCGTGCCAACACGGTTGGTTGGACGGACAGATTCTGTCTTCAGCATCATAGTGGCTTGGGCAGAGCCACCGACTTGGTATACCCGTACTTGAAGCCTCTTCATCAACTGACCGGCTTCATTGATCTTGAGGGGCCTTCGTCGTCCATGCCTCCTGGACGCCCGGAGTGGCATATTGTCTCTGCACCCTCTGCTTTCAGGTACTTTTTGACACAAACCTGCGCCCGGGTTCCAACAGACTCTTTCATGCTTCTTCAACAGCGATCTCGTCCTGAAGTCCTGAATTGTGCTCGACAGTGGTTGTAGGCACTCTAATTCCGAGGGTATCCACAGGTGGGGTGGCTCCTCAACCTCCTGTCCTCTGCGGGGTGTCTTTAGAGTCCACTGGGAAGAGTTCTCTCTCTGAGGCTGCAAAGGTGACGTACCCATTGAATAGTACTGAGTACCCGACTGTACACCCTCTTAGTGTAAGACTGTCTTGGGGGCCTGGATTCTCACCTGGGGTGGTATTGTGGGTCCTCAACTCTCCTACATCTCCTGGGTCCTGGCTCTACTACTGTTGTGGTTCGCATTCCACTATATTGGTATATGGTTTGGTCTCCCCCGGGGACCCCTGTGCATTGTTGCTGCTTACTGTTCTATTTCAAAGTATTGTGCGCATTGTCATTATATCTCCGGGTAGGAGATATTGTAGAGTGTTAGTGAGTGACTGTAATAAATATCTATTGTTAAAAGTACACTATGTGTTTCTTTTTCACTTACTCTGTACTAAAGATTAGACAATGGTGAAGCGAGATGCTTTACACTCCTCTGGACTAAGCCTGCAGTCTGCTCTCCAAAGCTACCACTAAGAAAGTCTTTCTAAGGTTGTCTAAACCTCTAAAATCACCATAAGGGTTGTCTGTATTAGTGTAGGGTGTTACGCTTACATAAGTGAGCACCATATACTAAGGTAGCCTCCCACAAAGTGTGTGAAAGTGACTGTGGCAGTGTTTTATTTCTGCTTTGTGAGGGAAATGAGGGAAGTTGTGGTAGAGTGTGACTCCTTAATGCCCCCCTGTGGTCTTCTCTCGAAACCCCCCAGCCAGCCCCACTGCTCCACCGCTCCTAGCTGCAGCGGCCGTGGCTGGGGTGAGAGGGTGCTTCTGCTATTGTGTGACTGTTAGCATGTGAGGGAAGAAGGTGCTTCGAGTAGTGTGAGGGGATTGAGGGTGCTTCTGCTGCTCTGATGGGTGTGGGGTGCTCTCGAGGGGGTATGAGTGTGAGTACGTGAGGGTGATCTAGTTATTTTTGTACTCTGTGGTTGATCTGAGAGTTCTGGCAGTGTTTGGGGTGTTATGCATTTCCACCTTGGGGCTTTAACAGTTTCCTTTGTGTTTTTTGTGCAGACTGAGGGTGAAGATCCGCTGAGGACTCGCTGACAGAAGAGGTGTATTCTTGTCAGACGCCGCAGCAGCAATTCTTCTCTATCCACTGGTCAGCTTTGGTGTTCTGCCCTCCGTAATGATTCTGCACAAAGTGTGGGAGCCAGGGGCGTTGATACCCCAAGTGTTCATTTGTGTACTTCCAAGTAGTCTTTCACAGACCCCTAAATCATGTGCAATATCGGTTGGGAAATCTCCTAAGTAAATCTGGGATCCTTTACCACCTCTATGCCGATGATAGTCAAATCTTCCTTAAGGTGTCTTCCGCAGTTGGATGTCAGCTCATCAACTCATTCTGAATCCTTCCAAAAACTGAATTCCTCCTTCTCTCCACCTCTCTCTCTCCTCCTCCTGCTCAACTTTGGATGGGCAATCTGAACGTACTTAACAACAAACCTATTGTTGTCGACAGCGCTAAATCCCTTGGTATCTTACTAGACAAAAGACTCAGTCTAGACTTCCTCATCAATTCCATCCCCAAGAATGCATGATACCAACTGCACCCTCTCTGGGGGATTCAGTGTTACCTTACGGAGCAAGACATAAAAACCTTGGTCCAATCTCTGGTTCGCTCTAGATTGGACTAATGTAATTCTCTCCTTGCCGGCCTCCCATAGCCCACCTTTTCCCCTCTTAACTCCGTACTCCATTCAGCGGCTTGTTTTGTTTAAGGGGCCAAAAGAAATGATCATATCACACCCATACTGTTTTCCCTTCGATGGCTTCCTATCGAAGCAAGGTCAATCTACAAGACTGCCTGTATCACCCACAAAGCCTTGCACACTTGCTCGCCTCGATACCTGGCGAATAAACTTAAAATCTCAGGCGGCTCTAGACCTTCACGCAATGCTGAAAACTTACTGCTCGAGCCCCCTATTTTCAAAAAGGAAAGATCGATGGTGCAATCCTTCTCAGGCCATGTGGTTAGAATCTGGAACTCGCTTCCTCCACGACTCCGAACCACCTCCTCTACCCGGACTTTCAAAACAGATCTAAAATCTCTCCTCTTCCAAAGACACTTCCAGAATTAATACATCCCTTTCCATGTCCCTCGAGGTCACTTGGCATTCACCAGAGCCCAACGTTGTAAATATGTATTCTATAGCTGTACTAATCTATTGTGTTTTTGTGTTGTTTTTTGTGCTTGCCACCTCTTATGTTAGTTTACTTTTTTTGTCTATCCCGATTGTATTTGTAACGTGTAAGTATGTAATCTCCTTATGTAACGTACTGAGGGGCATATCAGCAAGGGCCTGCGATAATTATCGCTAAGCGCACTTAGCGCTAGGATAATTACCGCCGGCTATCGTGGAATTTTATCGCTGAGATAGCGTGCTATCAGCAACGCTTATGTCAAAAGCAATAAAATTCCTTGCGCTAACAGCCAAAAGTGAGATTATCGCTGGAAATCCAGCGATAATCTCACACATTTTGGCGTTAGCTTGCTGATAAGGCAGGGCATACGTAGCCATTATATCAACCTTACATTGGATATAATGGCTAAATCAGGGTGAAAGCAGGCGTAAGGAAAGTAGTGTTAACTGTGGTTAGCGCTACTTTTCTTATCGCTATGCTGGTTAGCGATTCCCTTGATAATTGGAGAAATGTCGGTTAGCGACATTTCTCCAGTTATTTTGGGACGGAACGCCCACTTTGCATCTCATTAGAGATGCAACGGTGGGCGTTATGGGAAAGGGAGCTAAAGCAAGGGATCACGCGTTAGCGTGACCTTGATGATTAAGCGATAAAATTATCGCCGCTTTTCGTCCGAAACTATCCCCAAACTATGCATGTGTCAAAGAGCAGAAGGAGCGCACACCAGAAAGCGCAAAACTAGTGCAGAATAGAGCTCAGAGCACCCTCCCCTCCCCCCCGCCGCTAGTAACACGGGGGGTAAAAGGTCCGAGGCTCCAGCATCAGCAACCCAACTACCATGAGCGTGGGAGAGGCATGGAGACCACAGCAGCGCCCACCGCCCACTCGCCCTCTCCATAAGGCGAGTGACTGTGATGGGGTGGCCCTGTGTCCCTCAGAACTGGGCGTTTGCACAATGAACTACGAGCCGTCCTGCGCAGTTTCTTAGTATTTCGTAATTAATACACATCAAGAAGCGCACCGAGAGTATTTTTGTATGATTTCAACAGTTTGTGTATTTTTCCGTTTTTCTTCTTTATGCAAGGCTGTCACACAAACAACGTTATAGGTTGAAAAGAAATATGTGACCTTTAGGTGAATATGTGAGAGTGAGTGACAAGGTGATAATGTTCATACGATACATACAGTGAGAAGATATTATAAAATGTATGAATCAATTGACATCCGTCCCTATACAAGATGATCTAAAAAAACTCCGGTCCGAGTCCTTAGGTCGAGCCTGTCCAGCGCTTGCACCGTTAGGCGCTCTCTTGTAGGCACTGTGTGCAGGTGAGACTCCCGCCATACTGTAGGTTGCCTTCTGTCTGCGTCCTTACAAATGGTGGCCTGCAAGTGGCTAATGATGGGTGTGTGTCCCAACTTTTTTGCAAGTGAACGCCCAGGGCGTATTGCCACGGGAGCGAGCAGCAGCGGGCACGCTGGCTGCGGGGGCACGATGCACCGAGCACACTATGCTGCCACAGCGATCCCCCCCTCCCCTGCCCCCCCCATTAGTTCCACCCCCTCCCCGGCCTCACTCCCGCCCGTCACTTTCCTTACTGTTTCCCCTGCGGATCTGCCACTGACCGCGGCCCCCGCAGGGGGCCAATCAGCGGTCGGCGCTGTAGTGCCCCCGGGGCACCGGTCACCCCTCCCCACCCCCTCCCACAGGGAGGGGGCGGGGACGCCGACCGGAGCCCCCCTCCTCGGGTTGGCCGGAAGTGACGCGCAATGCGTGTCACTTCCTGGCCCTGGTGTGAGGGGGAGGCTATTTAGCCTTCCCCCACCCTCCTGGCGACCTCTTTGTCGCCCACCTCGCCACATAGAAGGGTCGTCGGGTCCTCGCGCCAGAAGGTCGCTCGTGTCGTTTTGCGCCCAATCTACGGTGAGTTTCGATGCACCCCACCCCCGCCCCGGCCCTGTCCCTGGGCAGCACCAGGTGAACGGGGCCCTGTGGCACGGATTGCCACGGGCGGGGGGGCGGGCTAGAGTTTCACGGGCCTTTGGCCGGCCTCTGGAAGGCGAACAGGCGACTTGCTAGCTTTTCAGTGGCTGTATCATAGCCAGTGCGGTCTAACTGTGGCGTGATTATGGCTTATTGAAAACTTGAAACTTTAGGGGCAGTAAGGTGCCCGGGCTAGCTGGCCCGCACGGCTGCCACGGTGGGAACCCGCTTGTGGGTCCCGATCGGGTGGTGGGCTTGAGGCTGGGCCCAAAGGTGGGGGGCCCTGGCTGCGACGGTAAGCCGCCTCCAGGGCTGTGGCGGAGTTACAGGGCGATCTGGAAGCAGGCCGGTACAAAGGGTACCTCTGCGCGGCACCATTGGGGGTACCTAAGCCAAAACCGAGGAGCCTCATGGGAGGGTCCCGGAAGCCGTGTCGGCGCCCCACTAGTCCTACGGGCGGTTGTGGGCCTGAACAACCGGGGGCTTGATAAGCGACGCTCCGCCCCGATAGGGGGGCGTGAGTAGAAGTTACCAACGGCACGTGATCGTAGAAAGAATCACATGGATGGCAGCATCAGCGGGCATCGCTCCCGCACTGCCCGGCTCATCAGGCGGGCAGGCGACCCAGTTGGTTGCCTGCCCTTGGATCGCCCGTAAGATAACCCACCCATTACATATTCTGGAATTATGTAATAAACCTGCAGCATTGTTACCCAACACCAACTGTCTTGTGTGTGTCATTTGGGTAACCTACCATGGGGGAGGGGGGACAGCGGGGTGCCCCTGGGGGTACTATGCCAGTTCGAATTGTTTATTTAATAATAAACATGGCAGGCCCTGCATGTACAGGTCACCAGGCCCATGCTGCCACCCTCCGGTGTCACAAATAAACAAAGCATAGGCGCACGTCCTCAGCTTCACTGGGATCTGTTGCTCCTCCGGGCAGGTGTGTCACCGGTCATTGGTCCCAAACAAGCTGTGGGCTGTGTCTGTCAGTGCCCGCAGAGATGCCCTGCCACTGTGCCCCATCGCCCGAGCAGCTGGCGCAGTGCTCCGGGGTGTTCTTCGGCCGACACCAATGGGGAAAGAGCTGTATTTCAAGCCTCCCCTGTGCTGTGGTGCCCGAGGCCGCCACTCTGATAACGGGTTGTCATCAACGGTGATGATCTCAGCCCCAGTGTATTGTGCTGCTGATGTCTGAGCATCAAGGGCCATTCATTGGTGGTGGTCCGACACCCCTTGGGATGTGTGCGGGAGGGGCTGTCATGTGTGGCGGGGTGCACACATAAGTGCCAGGCTGCCAACACACTAGGTTGCCACCAGGCCAGTATCTGCAGCCCCACTGATGCATTCAGGTCAGAGGCCGGCTTCGGTAACTATTAAACACGGCGATGCCTTGCCGGTATAGCTTTGCCCTTTCCTATGTGTGATAAGAGACCAAGGGCCGGCGGAGCTGGCGTAGTGCCTCTATGCGTAGTTCCATGGAGTCTGAGAAAAACTCAGTGGAACTACGCTCCGCTCCCTCCCCCATCCAAAATTAATGACAAATTTAAGAAGAAGGCACTTACTGCGTTGCTGCCTCGTCCTCTGCCTGGCCGCTCGCCTCCCTGCTCCTCGCCATCCTTCTTCTATGAATAAACTCCGACATTGTGCGCCTCAGGACCATGGGAGCACCGTTGGTTTGTCAGTACCAGACCCAGCGAACTGGGTGCAGAGCGAATAGGTTCGCCATGCTCTCTGCGTCAAGATGGTCTTCGCGGTCAGGGACAGGCAGGTTGCAGGAATCATTTCCAGACCGCTGGGCCACTCACAAAGTGGGTCTCAACATCCCTCAGGGGGTGCTTGCTTCCTGCGCCATTGAAATCCGGAGAAGACTCACTTGGCGGGAGGACAGATCTGGCCCTCAGGAGCTGATGTACCACTTCTGGTTTAGTTGTTGCATTGGCATCGCTGGGGAGTGGCGAGTCGGTAAACTGGACTCTGCTGAATCGGTGCCCGAGCACGTAGCAGGAGTGGTTCCTCTTCTCCAAGGGAATTCTCTGGCGATTGGCAAAGGGCTGGGGATTTGGAGGGGCACAGCAGCAGAACCAGACAGAGCACCACTATGGCCGGGTCCTTGGAGGCAGCAGGCAAGGTTTTGCGCCAAACGTCTGCAGCAGTTACTCTGTTCTCGGGTCCGCAGCTCTTCTTTACTGGTTTTCATTTTCCGTCCGCCGAATCTAAAATTCAGAGTACAGAGAAATACTGCAGGGCATATTTACAAGCCCCTTGTGCCACCGATGCATCACTTTTTGTGCCGCACCGGCGACACAGTGCGGTGCTCGGTATTTACAAGGACACGTAAAGTCACCCTGTGTGGTACTTCATGTCCTTGTAAATACGACCCCCTCACACGCAGCACTTGGGGTGAAAGGGGCGTTCCATGGGTGTTGCTGTGGGTGTTCCCATGCAACACCCATGGATGCTGCCACATTCCCAGATTTACAATGCTTCGTAAACCTTGGAATGCGTCAGAATCCTACACCTCCCGGGGAGGCGTGAGGAGGCGCAACAAAGAGAAATACTAGTATTTCTCCTCATTTTTTCCTCTTTCTGTGTGTTCCTGAAGCACAAATAGAAAGAGGAAAGCACCTGTCATGATTGTTTTTGTGCAAGGAGATTTCCCTTCCTGCACAAAAACAATCATTCCCCCAATGCAGGTACCGTTGCACCATGGTGCAGGGGTGCCTGCGTTGGCGCGTGACATCCAATTGTGTGACAGCGCAGGGGAGAACTCAGAGATACACCATGTTGTAAATATGATGTGTCCCTTTTCTTGGGAAATAAAGCAGCGTGACACAGACAAATATCTTGCGGCACCATGCTGCGTTACTCCTTGTAAATATGGCCCTAAATTTAGGAGCGTTACAGGGGAGGACCGGTCGTAGCCAATGGGCTACCAACCTTTTGGGTGTCCAAACACTCTATGTGACCACTCCCTTTGGGGAGTGGGTACAACCCTGACCCAAATTGGTTAACTACCTCTCTAACAAGATGGAGGAAACTGAAAAGTGGGGTTCTCATCACCTGCCTCTTCTTAGGGGTGTTGCAGGCTGGATGTGGACCCACCTCTTAACTGAACTCATTTTCCCACCTGCCCTCCTGCCAAATGTGGGGCAGGATAGGGGGTTGGGATCCTCGACTATCTGGAAACGCCTGGTGTGAGAGGCTGGCCTGGAATATGATGTCCACTAATGTAAGTGGGCACCTTGCACCAGTCTAGACAACCCTTATGGTGATTTTAGTGATCTTAGACAACCTTCGAAAGCTCTCTAAGTGCTAGCGGTGGAGAGCAGCCTTCAGGCTTTGTCTAGGAGGAGTGTAAAGCAGCTGGTTTTACCAGAATGCAATCTTATAGTATAGAGTAAGTAAAAAAGAATCACACAAGGTATTTATAAAAATATGTATTTATTATATAATACTCTCTAATACATTTAGATATCTCCTACCCAGCGATAAACACAATGCACACAATACTTTGCATAGAAATATAGTAAATAGCACAGAATACACAGTGGGCCCCAGGGGGGGACCAAACCATATACTAAGAAAGTGGTATAAGATCCACACCTCGGGTCAAGAGTAGGACGTAGACATGCTGGGGACCCAAAGGAACCACCCAAGGTGAGTAGATAGGAACCCCACAGAGGACGGGTGCAGTGTGGGAACACGACTGCGTGCTCCGTACATCTCTACGTGTTAGTCGCGGATGGAATTTTAAAGATTAAGGACCCTTCCTAGTGGACCCTGAAGACACCCCGTGGACGACAGAAGGTTGGAGAGCCACCCCACCCGTGGATACCCTAGTACCACGTTTCCTACACCAGGGAAGCCGGGTGCATAGGTGTGAAGTGGCTTTGGAAACCGCCGTCAAACCCACTGGAGGACTTCAGGAAAGTGCCGCTGCTGAAGAAGGATAAAGTGTCCAGTGAAATCCGAAGGTGGATTCTAGTTGAGAGGTACCTGCCAGCAGAGGGGACGGAGTCTATGTCACTCAGGAGTGACCAGGAGACATGGAAGACGAATACCCACCAAAGTCGGGAGTTGCAGGAGAGTTGACGAGGACCTTGATTCTGCAGCTGTGAGGACCAGGCGATGTTGAGGAAGATCAGGAGCCATGCATGAGCTGTCCCAGATGTCAAGTGCTGAGGGGTTGGTATCCAGCGGGAGCACCAACAAGCCTTGGCAAATGACTGACTAAGTGACTGTGAACCACAGTTCGTGAGTGCCAAAGGCTAAGTGACCGAGAACCACAGTCTGTGAATGCTACACACTGATTGACCGAGAACCACAGTCAATGAGTGGCAAAGACTGAGTGACCGAGAACCACAGTCTGTGAGTGACAAAGACTAAGTGACCGAGAACAACAGTCCATGAGTGACACAGACTGAGTGACCAAGAACCACAGTTTGTGAGTGACACAGACTGAGAGACCCAGAACCACAGTCCGTGAGTAGCAAAGACTGAGTGACTGAGAACGACAGTCCATGAGTGACACAGACTGAGTGACCAAGAACCACAGTCCGTGAGTGACACAGACTGAGTGACCGAGAACCACAGTCTGTGAGTGGCAAAGACTGAGTGACCGAGAACCACAGTCCATGAGTGGCAAAGACTGATTGACTGAGAACCAAAGTCTGTGAATGCCACACACTCAGGGCCCAATTCACAGAACTAACTTAAGACAAAATCCTAAACTTACTACCATTTTGGTATTCACAGAAGGCACTTACTCATTTTGGTATTCACAGAAGGCACTTACTCATTTCGGTATTCACAGAAGTTAGGAGTCCTAACTTTAGGGCTCCTAAATGCCTTCTGTGAATACCGAAAGTCTTAAAATTAGGATTTTTCTCAGTTTAGTAGTAGTATAGTTAGGACTCCTAACTTTAGGACTCCTAAATGCCTTGTGTGAATACCGAAAGTCTTAAAATTAGGATTTTTCTCAATTTAGTAGTAGTAAAGATAGGACTCCTAACTTTAGGACTCCTAAATGCCTTCTGTGAATACCGAAAGCCTTAAAATTAGGATTTTTCTCAGTTTAGTAGCAGTATAGTTAGGACTCCTAACTTTAGGACTCCTAAATGCCTTCTGTGAATACCGAAAGTCTTAAAATTAGGATTTTTCTCAATTTAGTAGTAGTAAAGTTAGGACTCCTAAATGCGTTCTGTGAATACCGAAAGCCTTAAAATTAGGATTTTTCTCAGTTTAGTAGTAGTAAAGTTAGGAGTCCTAACTTTAGGACTCCTAAACTGAGAAAAATCCTAATTTTAAGTCTTTCGGTATTCACAGAAGGCATTTAGGAGCCCTAAAGTTAGGACTCCTAACTTCTGTGAATACCGAAGTGAGTAAGTGCCTTCTGTGAATACGAAAATGGTAGCAAGTTTAGGATTTTGTCTTAAGTTAGTTCTGTGAATCAGGCCCTGAGTGACCGAGAACCACAGTCTATGATTGGCACAGACTGAGTGACTGAGAACAACAGTCTATGAGTGGCAAACTGAGTGACCAAGAACCACAGTCCGTGAGTGGCACAGACTGAGTGACCGAGAACAAAAGTCTGTGAGTGGCAAAGACTGAGTGACCGAGAACCACAGTCCGTAAGTGACACAGACTGAGTGACCAAGAACAACAGTCCGTGAGTGGCAAAGACGGAGTGACTGAGAACCACAGTCCGTGAGTGGCAAAGACTGAGTGACCGAGGACCACCGTCCATGAATGCCACACACTGAGTGACCGAGAAACACAGTCTGTGAGTGGTACAGACCGAGTGACCAAGAACAATAGTCCGTGAGTGGCAAAGACTTTGTGACCGAGAACCACAGTCTGTGAGTGACACAGACTGAGTGACCGAAAACCACAGTTTGTGAGTTGCACAGACTGAGTAACCGAGAGCCGCAGTCTGTGAGTGACAAAGACTGAGTGACCAAGAACCACAGTCCGTGAGTGGCAAAGACTCAGTGCCCGAGACCCACAGTCCGTGAATGGCACAGACTGAGTGACTCAGAACCGCAGACAGTGAGTGGCCCAGATTGAGTGGCCGAGAATCACAGTACGTGAGTGGCATAGACTGAGTGACTGAGAACCACAGTCCGTTAGTGGCACAGACAAAGTGACCGAGAACCACAGTATGTGAGCAGCAAAGACTGAGTGACTGAGAACCACAGTCTGTGAGTGTCGCACACTGGGTAACCGAGATCCACAGTCTGTAAGTGACCCAGACTAAGTGTGAGGGCCCCTGTACCTCCGTGCACTGCTGCTGCCTTCCAATGCTGGCCCTTGAGTGATTCTCATCAAATGTGAGGGCGGTCAGTCAGTGGTACCCTTGATAGCACCACCTCATGAAACCCTCACTCACTGAGGTCCTCCGTTCCATCAGCACATGAGTTACCCAGTCGCTGATGTCCCAGGCTCTGATCCACATGAGGTACTCAGTCACTGATGTCCCTGGTCTCTGATCCACAGGAGTTACTGATGTGCACGATCTCTAGCTTGCTTGAGTCACTCGGTCACTGAACCCTATCATTCTTTGGTCACACAAGGCGCTCAGTCACTGATGCCTCTGGGCCTAGGACCATCATCGCCACTGAGCCGCTGACATGCGTGATCCCTCGCTTGCTTGACTCACTCGGTCACGGGTACTCTTAGCACCATTCCCTGGTATGGCTCTCAGTCACTGAGGCCCTTCACCCCGAGGCCGCAGAGGCACTCATCTCCTGGGTCTGATTACAACACGAAGCCCTCACTCAATCAATCCCTTGGTCCCATTACTAGGGGAGACACTCAGTCACTGAAGCCATTGGCCCGTTGCTCGCATGGGACTCAGTCACTGATGCAGTTGCCCACTTCCTAACTTGAGGCCCTCAGGGAATGATGACCTCACACCCATCAGCAAGAGGCAGTCAGTCACTGCCGCTATTGGCCCCTAGGTCACGTGGGACTCAGTCACTGACGCCCTGGCTCATTTGAGGCTCTCAGTCACTGAAGCTCTTGGTAACTCCCTCAGTCACTGGTGCTATTGGCCCCTAGGAGGTCACATGGGAATCAGTCGCTGATGCCCTGGCCCCCTGGCTCGTTTGAGGCTCTCAGTCACTGCAGGTCTTGGCGACTTGTGCTATTGGCCCCTAGGTCACGTGGTACTCAGTCAATAATGTCCTGGCTCGTTTGAGGCTCTTAGTCACGGAAGCTCTTGGTGACTTGTGCTATTGGCCCCTGGGTCACGTAGTACTCAGTCACTGAGGCCCTGTCTCGTTTGAGGCTCTAAGTCACTGAAGCTCTCGGTGGCTCCCTCAGTCACTGCTGCTATTAGCTCCAAGGTCACGTGGGACTCAGTCAATGATAAACTGCCCCCCTGGCTCGTTTGGGGCTCTCAGTCACTGAAGCTCTTGGTGGCTCCCTCAGTCACTGCTGCTACTGGACCCGAGTTCACATCTGACTCAGTCACTGATCTCCGGGCCCCCTGTCTCGTTTGTGGCTCTCAGTCACTGAAGCCCCAGATGGCTCGCTCGGTCACTGATGCTGCTGTCCTCTGCACCGCATGACATTAGTTGGGGGTGGGGGGGGGGGGGGTGCAGAGTACCCCCCCTGGTATGTATCTGGGAGCAGCAGCTGGGCTGTGGAAGGCCATAATAAGCCCTGGGTTTATCTCAGACACGTGCGGTTTTGGTCACTGATATCTTACAAACACGCTCTGCAGAAACACTGACAGCTCACTCGGGGGGCCCTGGAGAGGCCTGATTATTCCCCGCACGATCCATCATCGCGACCCACACGTGTCGCTGTTTTTAGAAAACATTAATCAGGTCACACAACATTACAGGGCAGTTCATCTGTCGCTGCTCATCTGTGAAGGGAACCCTGAGTCACTTCCGGTGCGTGATAAACACTGATGTGCTGCCATGGAAATGCACTGACCTCCTGCAAAACATCCCCTGGCTCCAGGGACTCCCTCGGCCCTGCAGTGTTCTTTCTCAGTGCGACCAATGTGGAATTGTCTCCATTCTGCAGTATTGTGTCTCAATGCGACCCCTGTAGTATTGTCTCCCTTCTGCAGTATTGTGTCTCAATATGACCAATGTGGCATTGTCTCCCTTCTGCAGTATTCTCTCTCCCTGGGACCCCTGTGGTATTGTCTCCCTTCTGCAGTATTGTGTCTCAATGCGACCAATGTGGTATTGTCTCCCTTCTGCAGTATTGTCTCTCAATGGGACCGATGTGGTATTGTCTCCCTTCTGCAGTATTGTGTCTCAATGCGACCAATGTGGTATTGTCTCCCTTCTGCAGTATTGGGTCTCAATGCGACCAATGTGGTATTGTCTCCCTTCTGCAGTATTCTCTCTCCCTGGGACCCCTGTGGTATTGTCTCCCTTCTGCAGTATTGTGTCTCAATGGGACCCATGTGGTATTGTCTCCATTCTGCAGTAGTGTGTCTCAATACGACCAATGTGGCATTGTCTCCCTTCTGCAGTATTGTCTCTCAATGGGACCCCTGTGGTATTGTCTCCCTTCTGCAGTATTGGGTCTCAATGCGACCAATGTGGTATTGTCTCCCTTCTGCAGTATTGTGTCTCAATACGACCAATGTGGCATTTGCTCCCTTCTGCAGTATTGTCTCTCAATGGGACCCATGTGGTATTGTCTCCCTTCTGCAGTATTGGGTCTCAATGCGACCAATGTGGTATTGTCTCCCTTCTACAGTATTGGGTCTCAATGCGACCAATGTGGTATTGTCTCCCTTCTGCAGTATTGTGTCTCAATGCGACCCCTGTAGTATTGTCTCCCTTCTGCAGTATTCCCTCTCCCTGGGACCCCTGTGGTATTGTCTCCCTTCTGCAGTATTGTGTCTCAATACGACAAATGTGGCATTGTCTCCCTTCTGCAGTATTGTCTCTCAATGGGACCCATGTGGTATTGTCTCCGTTCAGCAGTATTCTCTCTCCCTGGGACCCATGTGGTATTGTCTCCCTTCTGAAGTATTCTCTCCCGATGGGACCCCTGTGGTATTGTCTCCCTTCTGCAGTATTCTCTCCCGATGGGACCCCTGTGGTATTGTCTCCCTTCTGCAGTATTCTCTCCCGCTGCAGAAGGGAGACAATACCACAGGGGTCCCATCGGGAGAGAATACTGCAGAAGGGAGACAATACCACAGAGGTCCCAGGGAGAGAGACTACTACAGAAGGGAGACAATACCACATGGGTCCCAGTGAGAGAGACTACTACAGAAGGAAGACAATACCACAGGGGTCCCATCGGGAGAGAATGCTGCAGAAGGGAGACAATACCACAGGGGTCCCATCGGGAGAGAATACTGCAGAAAGGAGACAAAACTACAGGGGTCCCAGGGAGAGTGAATACTATAGAGAAGGAGACAATACCACAGGGGCCCCATGACCAGAGAATCCTGCAGAAGGGAGACAATACAACAGGGGGCCCATCGGGAGAGAATACTACAGAAGGGAGACAATACCACAGGGGTCCCAGGGAGAGAGACTACTACAGAAGGGAGACAATACCACAGGGGTCCCAGGGAGAGAGACTACTACAGAAGGAAGACAATACCACAGGGGTCCCAGGGAGAGGGCGAATACTATAGAGAAGGAGACAATACCACAGGGGCCCCATGACCAGAGAATCCTGCAGAAGGGAGACAATACCACAGGGGTCCCATCAGGAGAGAATACTACAGAAGGGAGACAATAACACAGGGGTCCCAGGGAGAGAGACTGCTACAGAAGGGAGACAATACCACATGGGTCCCAGGGAGAGAGACTACTACAGAAGGAAGACAATACCACAGGGGTCCCATCGGGAGAGAATACTACAGAACGGAGACAATACCACATGGGTCCCAGGAAGAGTGAATACTGCTGAAGGGAGACAATACCACTGGGGTCCCAGGGAGAGAGAATACTGCAGAAGGGAGACAATACCACAGGGGTCCCATCGGGAGAGAGAATACTACAGAAGGGAGACAATACCACAGTGGCTCCATCGGGAGAGAATACTACAGAAGGGAGACAATACAACATGGGTCCCAGGGAGAGAGAATACTACAGAAGGGAGACAATACCACAGGGGTCCGAGGGAGAGAGACTACTCCAAAAGGGAGACAATACCACAGGGGTCCCAGGGAGAGAGACTGCTACAGAAGGAAGACAATACCACAGGTGTCCCATGGAGAGAGCCTACTACAGAAGGGAGACAATACCACAGGGGTCCCAGGGAGAGAGACTACTACAGAAGGAAGACAATACCACAGGGGTCCCATCGGGAGAGAATACTGCAAAAGGGAGACAATACCACAGGGGTCCCAGGAAGAGAGACTACTACAGAAGGGAGACAATACCACACGGGTCCCAGGGAGAGAGACTACTACAGAAGGGAGACAATACCACAGGGGTCCCAGGGAGAGAGACTACTACAGAAGGAAGACAATACCACAGGGGTCACATCGGGAGAGAACACTGCAGAAGGGAGACAATACCACAGGGGTCCCAGGAAGAGAGAATACAACAGAAGGGAGACAATACCACATGGGTCCCATTGAGAGAGAATACTACAGAAGGGAGACAATACCACATGGGTCCCATTGAGAGACAAGACTGCAGAAGGGAGACAATACCGCATGGATCCCATCAAGAGAGAATACTACAGAAAGGAGACAATACCACAGGGGTCCCAGGGAGAGAGACTACTACAGAAGGGAGACAATACCACAGGGGTCCCAGGGAGAGAGACTACTACAGAAGGAAGACAATACCACAGGGGTCCCATCGGGAGAGAAGACTGCAAAAGGGAGACAATAACACAGGGGTCCCAGGAAGAGAGAATACTACAGAAGGGAGACAATACCACAGGGGCCCCATGACCAGAGAATCCTGCAGAAGGGAGACAATACCACAGGGGTCGCATCAGGAGAGAATACTACAGAACAGAGACAATACCACATGTGTCCCATTGAGAGACAAGACTGCAGAAGGGAGACAATACCGCATGGATCCCATCGAGAGAGAATACTGCAGAAGGGAGACAATACCACATGGGTCCCATCGAGAGACAATACTGCAGAAGGGAGACAATACCACATGGGTCCCATCGAGAGACAATACTGCAGAAGGGAGACAATACCACAAGGGTCCCATCGAAAGACAATACTGCTGAAGGGAGACAATACCACAAGGGTCCAATCGAAAGACAATACTGCTGAAGGGAGACAATACCACATGGATCCCATCGAGAGAGAATACTGCAGAACGGAGACAATACCACAGGGGTCCCAGGGAGAGAGAATACTACAGAAGCGAACAATACCACAGGGGCCCCATGACCAGAGAATCCTGCAGAAGGGAGACAATACCACAGGGGTCCCATCAAGAGAGAATACTACAGAACGGAGACAATACCACATGGGTCCCAGGGAGAGTGAATACTGCTGAAGGGAGGCAATACCACTGGGGTCCCAGGGAGAGAGAATACTGCAGAAGGGAGACAATACCACAGGGGTCCCATCGGGAGAGAGAATACTACAGAAGGGAGACAATACCACAGTGGCCCCATCGGGAGAGAATACTACAGAAGGGAGACAATACAACATGGGTCCCAGGGAGAGAGAATACTACAGAAGGGAGACAATACCACATGGGTCCCATTGAGAGACAAGACTGCAAAAGGGAGACAATACCGCATGGATCCCATCGAGAGAGAATACTGCAGAAGGGAGACAATACCACATGGGTCCCATCGAGAGACAATACTGCAGAAGGGAGACAATACCACAGGGGTCCCAGGGAGAGAGAATACTACAGAAGGGAGACAATACCACATGGGTCCCATCGAAAGAGAATACTGCTGAAGGGAGACAATACCACATGGATCCCATCGAGGGAGAATACTGCAGAAGGGAGACAATACCACAGGGGTCGCAGGGAGAGAGAATACTACAGAAGCGAGACAATACCACAGGGGCCCCACGACCAGAGACTACTACAGAAGGGAGACAATACCACAGGGGTCCCATCGGGAGAGAATACTGCAGAAGGGAGACAATACCACAGGATCCCAGGGAGAGAGAATACTACAGAAGGGAGACAATACCACATGGGTCCCATCGAAAGACAATACTGCAGAAGGGAGACAATACCACAGGGGTCCCATCGAGAGAGAATACTGCAGAAGGGAGACAATACCACAGGGGTCCCAGGGAGAGAGAATACTACAGAAGGGAGACAATACCACAGGGTCCCCAAGACCAGAGGATCCTTCAGAAGGGAGAAAATACCACACTGGTCCCATCGGGAGTGAATACTACAGAAGGGAGACAATACCACATGGGTCCCAGGGAGAGAGAATACAACAGAAGGGAGACAATATCACATGGGTCCCATTGAGAGAGAATACTACAGAAGGGAGACAATACCACATGGGTCCCATCGGGAGAGAATACTGCAGAAAGGAGACAATACCACAGGGGTCCCAGGGAGAGCGAATACTATAGAGAAGGAGACAATACCACAGGGGCCCCTTGACCTGAGAATCCTGCAGAAGGGAGACAATACCACAGGGGGACCATCGGGAGAGAATACTACAGAAGGGAGACAATACCACAGGGGTCCCAGGGAGAGAGACTACTACGGAATGGAGACAACACCACAGGGGTCCCAGGGAGAGAGACTACTACAGAATGAAGACAATACCACAAGGGTCCCAGGGAGAGGGTGAATACTATAGAGAAGGAGACAATACCACAGGGGCCCCATGACCAGAGAATCCTGCAGAAGGGAGACAATACCACAGGGGTCCCATCAGGAGAGAATACTACAGAAGGGAGACAATACCACAGGGGTCCCAGGGAGACAGACTACTACAGAAGAGAGACAATACCACAGGGGTCCCAGGGAGAGAGAATACTACAGAAGGAAGACAATACCACAGGGGTCCCAGGGAGAGAGACTGCTACAGAAGTGAGACAATACCACAGGGGTCCCAGGGAGAGAGACTACTACAGAAGGAAGACAATACCACAGGGGTCCCATCGGGAGAGAATACTACAGAAGGGAGACAATACCACAGGGGTCCCATCGGGAGAGAATACTGCAGAAGGGAACAATACCACAGGGGTCCCAGGAAGTGAGACTACTACAGAAGAAAGACAATACCACAGGGGTCCCATCGGGAGAGAATGCTGCAGAAGGGAGACAATACCACAGGGGTCCCATCGAGAGAGAATACTGCAGATGTGAGACAATACCACAAGGGTCCCAGGGAGAGAGTCTACTACAGAAGGGAGACAATACCACAGGGGTCCCAGGGAGAGAGACTACTACAGAAGGAAGACAATACCACAGGGGTCCCATCGGGAGAGAATACTGCAGAAGGGAGACAATACCACAGGGGTCCCAGGAAGAGAGAATACTACAGAAGGGAGACAATACCACAGGGGCCCCATGACCAGAGAATCCCGCAGAAGGGAGACAATACCACAGGGGTCCCATCAAGAGAGAATACTGCTGAAGGGAGACAATACCACATGGATCCCATCGAGAGAGAATACTGCAGAAGGGAGACAATACCACAGGGGTCCCAGGGAGAGAGAATACTACAGAAGCGAGACAATACCACAGGGGCCCCATGACCAGAGAATCCTGCAGAAGGGAGACAATACCACAGGGGTCCCATCAAGAGAGAATACTACAGAACGGAGACAATACCACATGGGTCCCAGGGAGAGTGAATACTGCTGAAGGGAGACAATACCACTGGGGTCCCAGGGAGAGAGAATACTGCAGAAGGGAGACAATACCACAGGGGTCCCATCGGGAGAGAGAATACTACAGAAGGGAGACAATACCACAGTGGCCCCATCGGGAGAGAATACTACAGAAGGGAGACAATACAACATGGGTCCCAGGGAGAGAGAATACTACAGAAGGGAGACAATACCACATGGGTCCCATTGAGAGACAAGACTGCAAAAGGGAGACAATACCGCATGGATCCCATTGAGAGAGAATACTGCAGAAGGGAGACAATACCACATGGGTCCCATCGAGAGACAATACTGCAGAAGGGAGACAATACCACAGGGGTCCCAGGGAGAGAGAATACTACAGAAGGGAGACAATACCACATGGGTCCCATCGAAAGAGAATACTGCTGAAGGGAGACAATACCACATGGATCCCATCGAGGGAGAATACTGCAGAAGGGAGACAATACCACAGGGGTCGCAGGGAGAGAGAATACTACAGAAGCGAGACAATACCACAGGGGCCCCACGACCAGAGACTACTACAGAAGGAAGACAATACCACAGGGGTCCCATCGGGAGAGAATACTGCAGAAGGGAGACAATACCACAGGGTCCCAGGGAGAGAGAATACTACAGAAGGGAGACAATACCACATGGGTCCCATCGAAAGACAATACTGCTGAATGGAGACAATACCACAGGGGTCCCATCGAGAGAGAATACTGCAGAAGGGAGACAATACCACAGGGGTCCCAGGGAGAGAGAATACTACAGAAGGGAGACAATACCACAGGGTCCCCAAGACCAGAGAATCCTGCAGAAGGGAGAAAATACCACAGGGGTCCCATCGGGAGTGAATACTACAGAAGGGAGACAATACCACATGGGTCCCAGTGAGAGAGAATACAACAGAAGGGAGACAATACCACATGGGTCCCATTGAGAGAGAATACTACAGAAGGGAGACAATACCACATGGGTCCCATCGGGAGAGAATACTGCAGAAAGGAAACAATACCACAGGGGTCCCATCGGGACAGAATACTGCAGAAAGGAGACAATACCACAGGGGTCCCAGGGAGAGCGAATACTATAGAGAAGGAGACAATACCACAGGGGCCCCATGACCAGAGAATCCTGCAGAAGGGAGACAATACCACAGGGGGACCATCGGGAGAGAATACTACAGAAGGGAGACAATACCACAGGGGTCCCAGGGAGAGAGACTACTACGGAAGGGAGACAATACCACAGGGGTCCCAGGTAGAGAGACAACTACAGAATGAAGACAATACCACAGGGGTCCCAGGGAGAGGGCGAATACTATAGAGAAGGAGACAATACCACAGGGGCCCCATGACCAGAGAATCCTGCAGAAGGGAGACAATACCACAGGGGTCCCATCAGGAGAGAATACTACAGAAGGGAGACAATACCACAGGGGTCCCAGGGAGAGAGACTACTACAGAAGGGAGACAATACCACAGGGGTCCCAGGGAGAGAGAATACTACAGAAGGAAGACAATACCACAGGGGTCCCAGGGAGAGAGACTGCTACAGAAGGGAGACAATAACACAGGGGTCCCAAGGAGAGAGACTACTACAGAAGGAAGACAATTCCACAGGGGTCCCATCGGGAGAGAATACTACAGAAGGGAGACAATACCACAGGGGTCCCATCGGGAGAGAATACTGCAGAAGGGAACAATACCAAAGGGGTCCCAGGAAGTGAGACTACTACAGAAGACAGACAATACCACAGGGGTCCCATCGGGAGAGAATGCTGCCGAAGGGAGACAATACCACAGGGGTCCCATCGGGAGAGAATACTGCAGAAGGGAGACAATACCACAGGGGTCCCAGGGAGAGAGACTACTACAGAAGGAAGACAATACCACAGGGGTCCCATCGGGAGAGAATAATGCAGAAGGGAGACAATACCACAGGGGTCCCAGGAAGAGAGAATACTACAGAAGGGAGACAATACCACAGGGGCCCCATGACCAGAGAATCCTGCAGAAGGGAGACAATTCCACAGGGGTCCCATCAGGAGAGAATACTACAGAACGGAGAAAATACCACATAGGTCCCAGGGAGAGTGAATACTGCTGAAGGGAGACAATACCACTGGGGTCCCAGTGAGAGAGAATACTGCAGAAGGGAGACAATACCACAGGGGTCCCATCGGGAGAGAGAATACTACAGAAGGGAGACAATACCACAGTGGCCCCATCGGGAGAGAATACTACAGAAGGGAGACAATACCACAGGGGTCCCAGGGAGAGAGACTACTACAGAAGATAGACAATACCACAGGGGTCCCAGGGAGAGAGAATACTACAGAAGGAAGACAATACCACAGGGGTCCCAGGGAGAGAGACTGCTACAGAAGGGAGACAATACCACAGGGGTCCCAGGGAGAGAGACTACTACAGAAGGAAGACAATACCACAGGGGTCCCATCGGGAGAGAATACTACAGAAGGGAGACAATACCACAGGGGTCCCATCGGGAGAGAATACTGCAGAAGGGAACAATACCACAGGGGTCCCAGGAAGTGAGACTACTACAGAAGAAAGACAATACCACAGGGGTCCCATCGGGAGAGAATGCTGCAGAAGGGAGACAATACCACAGGGGTCCCATCGGGAGAGAATACTGCAGAAGGGAGACAATACCACAGGGGTCCCAGGGAGAGAGACTACTACAGAAGGAAGACAATACCACAGGGGTCCCATCGGGAGAGAATACTGCAGAAGGGAGACAATACCACAGGGGTCCCAGGAAGAGAGAATACTACAGAAGGGAGACAATACCACAGGGGCCCCATGACCTGAGAATCCTGCAGAAGGGAGACAATACCACAGGGGTCCCATCAAGAGAGAATACTGCTGAAGGGAGACAATACCACATGGATCCCATCGAGAGAGAATACTGCAGAAGGGAGACAATACCACAGGGGTCCCAGGGAGAGAGAATACTACAGAAGCGAGACAATACCACAGGGGCCCCATGACCAGAGAATCCTGCAGAAGGGAGACAATACCACAGGGGTCCCATCAAGAGAGAATACTACAGAACGGAGACAATACCACATGGGTCCCAGGGAGAGTGAATACTGCTGAAGGGAGACAATACCACTGGGGTCCCAGGGAGAGAGAATACTGCAGAAGGGAGACAATACCACAGGGGTCCCATCGGGAGAGAGAATACTACAGAAGGGAGACAATACCACAGTGGCCCCATCGGGAGAGAATACTACAGAAGGGAGACAATACAACATGGGTCCCAGGGAGAGAGAATACTACAGAAGGGAGACAATACCACATGGGTCCCATTGAGAGACAAGACTGCAAAAGGGAGACAATACCGCATGGATCCCATCGAGAGAGAATACTGCAGAAGGGAGACAATACCACATGGGTCCCATCGAGAGACAATACTGCAGAAGGGAGACAATACCACAGGGGTCCCAGGGAGAGAGAATACTACAGAAGGGAGACAATACCACATGGGTCCCATCGAAAGAAAATACTGCTGAAGGGAGACAATACCACATGGATCCCATCGAGGGAGAATACTGCAGAAGGGAGACAATACCACAGGGGTCGCAGGGAGAGAGAATACTACAGAAGCGAGACAATACCACAGGGGCCCCACGACCAGAGACTACTACAGAAGGAAGACAATACCACAGGGGTCCCATCGGGAGAGAATACTGCAGAAGGGAGACAATACCACAGGGTTCCAGGGAGAGAGAATACTACAGAAGGGAGACAATACCACATGGGCCCCCTGACCAGAGAATCCTGCAGAAGGGAGACAATACCACAGGGGTCCCATCAGGAGAGAATACTACAGAAGGGAGACAATACCACAGGGGTCCCAGGGAGAGAGACTACTACAGAAGGGAGACAATACCACAGGGGTCCCAGGGAGAGAGAATACTACAGAAGGAAGACAATACCACAGGGGTCCCAGGGAGAGTGACTGCTACAGAAGGGAGACAATAACACAGGGGTCCCAAGGAGAGAGACTACTACAGAAGGAAGACAATACCACAGGGGTCCCATCGGGAGAGAATACTACAGAAGGGAGACAATACCACAGGGGTCCCATCGGGAGAGAATACTGCAGAAGGGAACAATACCAAAGGGGTCCCAGGAAGTGAGACTACTACAGAAGAAAGACAATACCACAGGGGTCCCATCGGGAGAGAATGCTGCCGAAGGGAGACAATACCACAGGGGTCCGATCGGGAGAGAATACTGCAGAAGGGAGAAAATACCACAGGGGTCCCAGGGAGAGAGACTACTACAGAAGGAAGACAATACCACAGGGGTCCCATCGGGAGAGAATAATGCAGAAGGGAGACAATACCACAGGGGTCCCAGGAAGAGAGAATACTACAGAAGGGACACAATACCACAGGGGCCCCATGACCAGAGAATCCTGCAGAAGGGAGACAATTCCACAGGGGTCCCATCAGGAGAGAATACTACAGAACGGAGAAAATACCACATAGGTCCCAGGGAGAGTGAATACTGCTGAAGGGAGACAATACCACTGGGGTCCCAGTGAGAGAGAATACTGCAGAAGGGAGACAATACCACAGGGGTCCCATCGGGAGAGAGAATACTACAGAAGGGAGACAATACCACAGTGGCCCCATCGGGAGAGAATACTACAGAAGGGAGACAATACCACAGGGGTCCCAGGGAGAGAGACTACTACAGAAGAGAGACAATACCAAAGGGGTCCCAGGGAGAGAGAATACTACAGAAGGAAGACAATACCACAGGGGTCCCAGGGAGAGAGACTGCTACAGAAGGGAGACAATACCACAGGGGTCCCAGGGAGAGAGAGACTACTACAGAAGGAAGACAATACCACAGGGGTCCCATCGGGAGAGAATACTGCAGAAGGGAGACAATACCACAGGGGTCCCAGGAAGAGAGAATACTACAGAAGGGAGACAATACCACAGGGGCCCCATGACCAGAGAATCCTGCAGAAGGGAGACAATACCACAGGGGTCCCATCAAGAGAGAATACTGCTGAAGTAAGACAATACCACATGGATCCCATCGAGAGAGAATACTGCAGAAGGGAGACAATACCACAGGGGTCCCAGGGAGAGAGAATACTACAGAAGCGAGACAATACCACAGGGGCCCCATGACCAGAGAATCCTGCAGAAGGGAGACAATACCACAGGGGTCCCATCAAGAGAGAATACTACAGAACGGAGACAATACCACATGGGTCCCAGGGAGAGTGAATACTGCTGAAGGGAGACAATACCACTGGGGTCCCAGGGAGAGAGAATACTGCAGAAGGGAGACAATACCACAGGGGTCCCATCGGGAGAGAGAATACTACAGAAGGGAGACAATACCACAGTGGCCCCATCGGGAGAGAATACTACAGAAGGGAGACAATACAACATGGGTCCCAGGGAGAGAGAATACTACAGAAGGGAGACAATACCACAGGGGCCCCATGACCTGAGAATCCTGCAGAAGGGAGACAATACCACAGGGGTCCCATCAAGAGAGAATACTGCTGAAGGGAGACAATACCACATGGATCCCATCGAGAGAGAATACTGCAGAAGGGAGACAATACCACAGGGGTCCCAGGGAGAGAGAATACTACAGAAGCGAGACAATACCACAGGGGCCCCATGACCAGAGAATCCTGCAGAAGGGAGACAATACCACAGGGGTCCCATCAAGAGAGAATACTACAGAACGGAGACAATACCACATGGGTCCCAGGGAGAGTGAATACTGCTGAAGGGAGACAATACCACTGGGGTCCCAGGGAGAGAGAATACTGCAGAAGGGAGACAATACCACAGGGGTCCCATCGGGAGAGAGAATACTACAGAAGGGAGACAATACCACAGTGGCCCCATCGGGAGAGAATACTACAGAAGGGAGACAATACAACATGGGTCCCAGGGAGAGAGAATACTACAGAAGGGAGACAATACCACATGGGTCCCATTGAGAGACAAGACTGCAAAAGGGAGACAATACCGCATGGATCCCATTGAGAGAGAATACTGCAGAAGGGAGACAATACCACATGGGTCCCATCGAGAGACAATACTGCAGAAGGGAGACAATACCACAGGGGTCCCAGGGAGAGAGAATACTACAGAAGGGAGACAATACCACATGGGTCCCATCGAAAGAGAATACTGCTGAAGGGAGACAATACCACATGGATCCCATCGAGGGAGAATACTGCAGAAGGGAGACAATACCACAGGGGTCGCAGGGAGAGAGAATACTACAGAAGCGAGACAATACCACAGGGGCCCCACGACCAGAGACTACTACAGAAGGAAGACAATACCACAGGGGTCCCATCGGGAGAGAATACTGCAGAAGGGAGACAATACCACAGGGTCTCAGGGAGAGAGAATACTACAGAAGGGAGACAATACCACATGGGTCCCATCGAAAGACAATACTGCTGAAGGGAGACAATACCACAGGGGTCCCATCGAGAGAGAATACTGCAGAAGGGAGACAATACCACAGGGGTCCCAGGGAGAGAGTATACTACAGAAGGGAGACAATACCACAGGGTCCCCAAGACCAGAGAATCCTGCAGAAGGGAGAAAATACCACAGGGGTCCCATCGGGAGTGAATACTACAGAAGGGAGACAATACCACATGGGTCCCAGTGAGAGAGAATACAACAGAAGGGAGACAATACCACATGGGTCCCATTGAGAGAGAATACTACAGAAGGGAGACAATACCACATGGGTCCCATCGGGAGAGAATACTGCAGAAAGGAGACAATACCACAGGGGTCCCATCGGGACAGAATACTGCAGAAAGGAGACAATACCACCGGGGTCCCAGGGAGAGCGAATACTATAGAGAAGGAGACAATACCACAGGGGCCCCATGACCAGAGAATCCTGCAGAAGGGAGACAATACCACAGGGGGACCATCGGGAGAGAATACTACAGAAGGGAGACAATACCACAGGGGTCCCAGGGAGAGAGACTACTACGGAAGGGAGACAATACCACAGGGGTCCCAGGGAGAGAGACTACTACAGAATGAAGACAATTCCACAGGGGTCCCAGGGAGAGGGCGAATACTATAGAGAAGGAGACAATACCACAGGGGCCCCATGAACAGAGAATCCTGCAGAAGGGAGACAATACCACAGGGGTCACATCAGGAGAGAATACTACAGAAGGGAGACAATACCACAGGGGTCCCAGGGAGAGAGACTACTACAGAAGGGAGACAATACCACAGGGGTCCCAGGGAGAGAGAATACTACAGAAGGAAGACAATACCACAGGGGTCCCAGGGAGAGAGACTGCTACAGAAGGAAGACAATACCACAGGGGTCCCAAGGAGAGAGACTACTACAGAAGGAAGACAATACCACAGGGGTACCATCGGGAGAGAATACTACAGAAGGGAGACAATACCACAGGGGTGCCATCGGGAGAGAATACTGCAGAAGGGAACAATACCAAAGGGGTCCCAGGAAGTGAGACTACTACAGAAGAAAGACAATACCACAGGGGTCCCATCGGGAGAGAATGCTGCAGAAGGGAGACAATACCACAGGGGTCCCATCGGGAGAGAATACTGCAGAAGGGAGACAATACCACAGGGGTCCCAGGGAGAGAGACTACTACAGAAGGGAGACAATACCACAGGGGTACCAGGGAGAGAGACTACTACAGAAGGAAGACAATACCACAGCGGTCCCATCGGGAGAGAATAATGCAGAAGTGAGACAATACCACAGGGGCCCCATGACCAGAGAATCCTGCAGAAGGGAGACAATTCCACAGGGGTCCCATCAGGAGAGAATACTACAGAATTGAGAAAATACCACATAGGTCCCAGGGAGAGTGAATACTGCTGAAGGGAGACAATTAGGGGTGGGCGGAATTTGCGGAATTAACCTTCGCAAATTATCGCGAGAATGTTTAAAATTATCGCAAACAAGCAGAAATATCGCGAAGATGCGGAAGTTTTTTTCCGGCATGTTCGCGAGATTTTCTGCATGGTTGCGGGTCGCCAACTTACCCATGTGGTTGCTTGCGGGCGCGGCCATCTTGTTTTGAGTTGTTCTCGCGGTGCATGATCGCGAGAAGAAAGACGTGATCGCGCGACGCATGACGTCACTGCGGGCGCGAACTGTCGCGAGACAGCGCAAATGGCTAAAAACAATACAACATCTCATGGAGAACGCGACCGGATCAAGAAAACTTGTCGGCGAACGCAGGGATTCAGGTAAGGCGATCGCGCGCGCGCAAGAATGTATCATTTTACAGCGCGAGCAAGAAACAAATTATCGCCAAGCTGCGGAAACCGGAATTTTTGACATTTTCGCGCTTTCCGCGGAACGCAAAAATGTCAAATTATCGCAATTTCCGCGAACGGAACGAAATTTTTGCCCAGGCCTAGAGACAATACCACTGGGGTCCCAGGGAGAGAGAATACTGCAGAAGGGAGACAATACCACAGGGGTCCCATCGGGAGAGAGAATACTACAGAAGGGAGACAATACCACAGTGGCCCCATCGGGAGAGAATACTACAGAAGGGAGACAATACAACATGGGTCCCAGGGAGAGAGAATACTACAGAAGAGAGACAATACCACAGGGGTCCGAGGGAGAGAGACTACTACAGAAGGGAGACAATACCACAGGTGTCCCAGGGAGAGAGACTGCTACAGAAGGAAGACAATACCACAGGGGTCCCAGGGAGAGAGCCTACTACAGAAGGGAGACAATACCACAGGAGTCCCAGGGAGAGAGACTACTACAGAAGGAAGACAATACCACAGGGGTCCCATCGGAAGAGAATACTGCAAAAGGGAGACAATACCACAGGGGTCCCAGGAAGAGAGACTACTACAGAAGGGAGACAATACCACACGGGTCCCATAGGGAGAGAAGACTGCAAAAGGGATACAATACCACAGGGGTCCCAGGAAGAGAGAATACTACAGAAGGGAGACAATACAACAGGGGCCCCATGACCAGAGAATCCTGCAGAAGGGAGACAATACCACAGGGGTCGCATCAGGAGAGAATACTACAGAACGGAGACAATATCACATGTGTCCCATTGAGAGACAAGACTGCAGAAGGGAGACAATACCGCATGGATCCCATCGAGAGAGAATACTACAGAAGGGAGACAATACCACATGGGTCCCATCGAGAGACAATACTGCAGAAGGGAGACAATACCACAGGGGTCCCAGGGAGAGAAAATACTACAGAAGGGAGACAATACCACATGGGTCCCATCGAAAGACAATACTGCTGAAGGGAGACAATACCACATGGATCCCATCGAGAGAGAATACTGCAGAAGGGAGACAATACCACAGGGGTCCCAGTGAGAGAGAATACTACAGAAGCGAGACAATACCACAGGGGCCCCATGACCAGAGAATCCTGCAGAAGGGAGACAATACCACAGGGGTCCCATCAAGAGAGAATACTACAGAAGGGAGACAATACCACAGTGGCCCCATCGGGAGAGAATACTACAGAAGGGAGACAATACAACATGGGTCCCAGGGAGAGAGAATACTACAGAAGGGAGACAATACCACATGGGTCCCATTGAGAGACAAGACTGCAAAAGGGAGACAATACCGCATGGATCCCATCGAGAGAGAATACTGCAGAAGGGAGACAATACCACATGCGTCCCATCGAGAGACAATACTGCAGAAGGGAGACAATACCACAGGGGTCCCAGGGAGAGAGAATACTACAGAAGGGAGACAATACCACATGGGTCCCATCGAAAGAGAATACTGCTGAAGGGAGACAATACCACATGGATCCCATCGAGGGAGAATACTGCAGAAGGGAGACAATACCACAGGGGTCGCAGGGAGAGAGAATACTACAGAAGCGAGACAATACCACAGGGGCCCCACAACCAGAGACTACTATAAAAGGAAGACAATACCACAGGGGTCCCATCGGGAGAGAATACTGCAGAAGGGAGACAATACCACAGGGTCCCAGGGAGAGAGAATACTACAGAAGGGAGACAATACCACATGGGTCCCATCGAAAGACAATACTGCTGAAGGGAGACAATACCACAGGGGTCCCAAGACCAGAGAATCCTGCAGAAGGGAGAAAATACCACAGGGGTCCCATCGGGAATGAAAACTACAGAAGGGAGACAATACCACATGGGTCCCAGTGAGAGAGAATACAACAGAAGGGAGACAATACCACATGGGTCCCATTGAGAGAGAATACTACAGAAGGGAGACAATACCATATGGGTCCCATCGGGAGAGAATACTGCAGAAAGGAAACAATACCACAGGGATCCCATCGGGACAGAATACTGCAGAAAGGAGACAATACCACAGGGGTCCCAGGGAGAGCGAATACTATAGAGAAGGAGACAATACCACAGGGGCCCCATGACCAGAGAATCCTGCAGAAGGGAGACAATACCACAGGGGGACCATCGGGAGAGAATACTACAGAAGGGAGACAATACCACAGGGGTCCCAGGGAGAGAGACTACTACGGAAGGGACACAATACCACAGGGGTCCCAGGTAGAGAGACTACTACAGAATGAAGACAATACCACAGGGGTCCCAGGGAGAGGGCGAATACTATAGAGAAGGAGACAATACCACAGGGGCCCCATGACCAGAGAATCCTGCAGAAGGGAGATAATACCACAGGGGTCCCATCAGGAGAGAATACTACAGAAGGGAGACAATACCACAGGGGTCCCAGGGAGAGAGACTACTACAGAAGGGAGACAATACTACAGGGGTCCCAGGGAGAGAGAATACTACAGAAGGAAGACAATACCACAGGGGTCCCAGGGAGAGAGACTGCTACAGAAGGGAGACAATACCACAGGGGTCCCAAGGAGAGAGACTACTACAGAAGGAAGACAATACCACAGGGGTCCCATCGGGAGAGAATACTACAGAAGGGAGATAATACCACAGGGGTCCCATCGGGAGAGAATACTGCAGAAGGGAACAATACCAAAGGGGTCCCAGGAAGTGAGACTACTACAGAAGAAAGACAATACCACAGGGGTCCCATCGGGAGAGAATGCTGCCGAAGGGAGACAATACCACAGGGGTCCCATCGGGAGAGAATACTGCAGAAGGGAGACAATACCACAGGGGTCCCAGGGAGAGAGACTACTACAGAAGGGAGACAATACCACAGGGGTCCCAGGGAGAGAGACTACTACAGAAGGAAGACAATACCACAGGGGTGCCATCGGGAGAGAATAATGCAGAAGGGAGACAATACCACAGGGGCAACAGGAAGAGAGAATACTACAGAAGGGAGACAATACCACAGGGGCCCCATGACCAGAGAATCCTGCAGAAGGGAGACTATTCCACAGGGGTCCCATCAGGAGAGAATACTACAGAACGGAGAAAATACCACATAGGTCCCAGGGAGAGTGAATACTGCTGAAGGGAGAGAATACCACTGGGGTCCCAGGGAGAGAGAATACTGCAGAAGGGAGACAATACCACAGGGGTCCCATCGGGAGAGAGAATACTACAGAAGGGAGACAATACCACAGTGGCCCCATCGGGAGAGAATACTACAGAAGGGAGACAATACCACAGGGGTCCCAGGGAGAGAGACTACTACAGAAGAGAGACAATACCACAGGGGTCCCAGGGAGAGAGAATACTACAGAAGGAAGACAATACCACAGGGTTCCCAGGGAGAGAGACTGCTACAGAAGGGAGACAATACCACAGGGGTCCCAGGGAGAGAGACTACTACAGAAGGAAGACAATACCACAGGGGTCCCATTGGGAGAGAATACTACAGAAGGGAGACAATACCACAGGGGTCCCATCGGGAGAGAATACTGCAGAAGGGAACAATACCACAGGGGTCCCAGGAAGTGAGACTACTACAGAAGAAAGACAATACCACAGGGGTCCCATCGGGAGAGAATGCTGCAGAAGGGAGACAATACCACAGGGGTCCCATCGGGAGAGAATACTGCAGAAGGGAGACAATACCACAGGGGTCCCAGGGAGAGAGACTACTACAGAAGGAAGACAATACCACAGGGGTCCCATCGGGAGAGAATACTGCAGAAGGGAGACAATACCACAGGGGTCCCAGGAAGAGAGAATACTACAGAAGGGAGACAATACCACAGGGGCCCCATGACCAGAGAATCCTGCAGAAGGGAGACAATACCACAGGGGTCCCATCAAGAGAGAATACTGCTGAAGGGAGACAATACCACATGGATCCCATCGAGAGAGAATACTGCAGAAGGGAGACAATACCACAGGGGTCCCAGGGAGAGGGAATACTACAGAAGCGAGACAATACCACAGGGGCCCCATGACCAGAGAATCCTGCAGAAGGGAGACAATACCACAGGGGTCCCATCAAGAGAGAATACTACAGAACGGAGACAATACCACATGCGTCCCAGGGAGAGTGAATACTGCTGAAGGGAGACAATACCACTGGGGTCCCAGGGAGAGAGAATACTGCAGAAGGGAGACAATACCACAGGGGTCCCATCGGGAGAGAGAATACTACAGAAGGGAGACAATACAACATGGGTCCCAGGGAGAGAGAATACTACAGAAGGGAGACAATACCACATGGGTCCCATTGAGAGACAAGACTGCAAAAGGGAGACAATACCGCATGCATCCCATCGAGAGAGATTACTGCAGAAGGGAGACAATACCACATGGGTCCCATCGAGAGACAATACTGCAGAAGGGAGACAATACCACAGGGGTCCCAGGGAGAGAGAATACTACAGAAGGGAGACAATACCACATGGGTCCCATCGAAAGAGAATACTGCTGAAGGGAGACAATACCACATGGATCCCATCGAGGGAGAATACTGCAGAAGGGAGACAATACCACAGGGGTCGCAGGGAGAGAGAATACTACAGAAGCGAGACAATACCACAGGGGCCCCACGACCAGAGACTACTACAGAAGGAAGACAATACCACAGGGGTCCCATCGGGAGAGAATACTGCAGAAGGGAGACAATACCACAGGGTCCCAGGGAGAGAGAATACTACAGAAGGGAGACAATACCACATGGGTCCCATCGAAAGACAATACTGCTGAAGGGAGACAATACCACAGGGGTCCCATCGAGAGAGAATACTGCAGAAGGGAGACAATACCAAAGGGGTCCCAGGGAGAGAGAATACTACAGAAGGGAGACAATACCACCGGGTCCCCAAGACCAGAGAATCCTGCAGAAGGGAGAAAATACCACAGGGGTCCCATCGGGAGTGAAAACTACAGAAGGGAGACAATACCACATGGGTCCCAGTGAGAGAGAATACAACAGAAGGGAGACAATACCACATGGGTCCCATTGAGAGAGAATACTACAGAAGGGAGACAATACCACATGGGTCCCATCGGGAGAGAATACTGCAGAAAGGAGACAATACCACAGGGGTCCCATCGGGACAGAATACTGCAGAAAGGAGACAATACCACAGGGGTCCCAGGGAGAGCGAATACTATAGAGAAGGAGACAATACCACAGGGGCCCCATGACCAGAGAATCCTGCAGAAGGGAGACAATACCACAGGGGGACCATCGGGAGAGAATACTACAGAAGGGAGACAATACCACAGGGGTCCCAGGGAGAGAGACTACTACGGAAGGGAGACAATACCACAGGGGTCCCAGGGAGAGAGACTACTACAGAATGAAGACAATTCCACAGGGGTCCCAGGGAGAGGGCGAATACTATAGAGAAGGAGACAATACCACAGGGGCCCCATGACCAGAGAATCCTGCAGAAGGGAGACAATACCACAGGGGTCACATCAGGAGAGAATACTACGAAGGGAGACAATACCACAGGGGTCCCAGGGAGAGAGACTACTACAGAAGGGAGACAATACCACAGGGGTCCCAGGGAGAGAGAATACTACAGAAGGAAGACAATACCACAGGGGTCCCAGGGAGATAGACTGCTACAGAAGGGAGACAATACCACAGGGGTCCCAAGGAGAGAGACTACTACAGAAGGAAGACAATACCACAGGGGTACCATCGGGAGAGAATACTACAGAAGGGGAGACAATACCACAGGGGTGCCATCGGGAGAGAATACTGCAGAAGGGAACAATACCAAAGGGGTCCCAGGAAGTGAGACTACTACAGAAGAAAGACAATACCACAGGGGTCCCATCGGGAGAGAATGCTGCAGAAGGCAGACAATACCACAGGGGTCCCATCGGGTGAGAATACTGCAGAAGGGAGACAATACCACAGGGGTCCCAGGGAGAGAGACTACTACAGAAGGGAGACAATACCACAGGGGTACCAGGGAGAGAGACTACTACAGAAGGAAGACAATACCACAGCGGTCCCATCGGGAGAGAATAATGCAGAAGGGAGACAATACCACAGGGGTCCCAGGAAGAGACAATACTACATAAGGGAGACAATACAACAGGGGCCCCATGACCAGAGAATCCTGCAGAAGGGAGACAATTCCACAGTGGTCCCATCAGGAGAGAATACTACAGAACGGAGAAAATACCACATAGGTCCCAGGGAGAGTGAATACTGCTGAAGGGAGACAATACCACTGGGGTCCCAGGGAGAGAGAATACTGCAGAAGGGAGACAATACCACAGGGGTCCCATCGGGAGAGAGAATACTACAGAAGGGAGACAATACCACAGTGGCCCCATCGGGAGAGAATACTACAGAAGGCAGACAATACAACATGGGTCCCAGGGAGAGAGAATACTACAGAAGAGAGACAATACCACAGGGGTCCGAGGGAGAGAGACTACTACAGAAGGGAGACAATACCACAGGTGTCCCAGGGAGAGAGACTGCTACAGAAGGAAGACAATACCACAGGGGTCCCAGGGAGAGAGCCTACTACAGAAGGGAGACAATACCACAGGAGTCCCAGGGAGAGAGACTACTACAGAAGGAAGACAATACCACAGGGGTCCCATCGGGAGAGAATACTGCAAAAGGGAGACAATACCACAGGGGTCCCAGGAAGAGAGACTACTACAGAAGGGAGACAATACCACAGGGGTCCCAGGGAGAGAGACTACTACAGAAGGGAGACAATACCACAGGGGTCCCAGGGAGAGAGACTACTACAGAATGAAGACAATTCCACAGGGGTCCCAGGGAGAGGGCGAATACTATAGAGAAGGAGACAATACCACAGGGGCCCCATGACCAGAGAATCCTGCAGAAGGGAGACAATACCACAGGGGTCACATCAGGAGAGAATACTACAGAAGGGAGACAATACCACAGGGGTCCCAGGGAGAGAGACTACTACAGAAGGGAGACAATACCACAGGGGTCCCAGGGAGAGAGAATTCTACAGAAGGAAGACAATACCACAGGGGTCCCAGGGAGAGAGACTGCTACAGAAGGGAGACAATACCACAGGGGTCCCAAGGAGAGAGACTACTACAGAAGGAAGACAATACCACAGGGGTACCATCGGGAGAGAATACTACAGAAGGGAGACAATACCACAGGGGTCCCATCGGGAGAGAATACTGCAGAAGGGAACAATACCAAAGGGGTCCCAGGAAGTGAGACTACTACAGAAGAAAGACAATACCACAGGGGTCCCATCGGGAGAGAATGCTGCAGAAGGGAGACAATACCACAGGGGTCCCATCGGGAGAGAATACTGCAGAAGGGAGACAATACCACAGGGGTCCCAGGGAGTGAGACTACAACAGAAGGGAGACAATACCACAGGGGTCCCAGGGAGAGAGACTACTACAGAAGGAAGACAATACCACAGCGGTCCCATCGGGAGAGAATAATGCAGAAGGGAGACAATACCACAGGGGTCGCAGGAAGAGAGAATACTACAGAAGGGAGACAATACCACAGGGGCCCCATGACCAGAGAATCCTGCAGAAGGGAGACAATTACACAGGGGTCCCATCAGGAGAGAATACTACAGAACGGAGAAAATACCACATAGGTCCCAGGGAGAGTGAATACTGCTACAGGGAGACAATACCACTGGGGTCCCAGGGAGAGAGAATACTGCAGAAGGGAGACAATACCACAGGGGTCCCATCGGGAGAGAGAATACTACAGAAGGGAGACAATACCACAGTGGCCCCATCGGGAGAGAATACTACAGAAGGGAGACAATACAACCTGGGTCCCAGGGAGAGAGAATACTACAGAAGAGAGACAATACCACAGGGGTCCGAGGGAGAGAGACTACTACAGAAGGGAGACAATACCACAGGTGTCCCAGGGAGAGAGACTGCTACAGAAGGAAGACAATACCACAGGGGTCCCAGGGAGAGAGCCTACTACAGAAGGGAGACAATACCACAGGAGTCCCAGGGAGAGAGACTACTACAGAAGGAAGACAATACCACAGGGGTCTGATCGGGAGAGAATACTGCAAAAGGGAGACAATACCACAGGGGTCCCAGGAAGAGAGACTACTACAGAAGGGAGACAATACCACAGGGGTCCCAGGGAGAGAGACTACTACAGAAGGGAGACAATACCACAGGGGTCCCAGGGGAAGAGACTACTACAGAAGGAAGACAATACCACAGGGGTCCCAGGAAGAGAGAATACAACAGAAGGGAGGCAATACCACATGGGTCCCATTGAGAGAGAATACTACAGAAGGAAGACAATACCACATGGGTCCCATTGAGAGACAAGACTGCAGAAGGGAGACAATACCGCATGGATCCCATCAAGAGAGAATACTACAGACAGGAGACAATACCACAGGGGTCCCAGGGAGAGAGACTACTACAGAAGGGAGACAATACCACAGGGGTCCCAGGAGAGAGACTACTACAGAAGGAAGACAATACCACAGGGGTCCCATCGGGAGAGAAGACTGCAAAAGGGAGACAATACCACAGGGGTCCCAGGAAGAGAGAATACTACAGAAGGGAGACAATACCACAGGGGCCCCATGACCAGAGAATCCTGCAGAAGGGAGACAATACCACAGGGGTCGCATCAGGAGAGAATACTACAGAACGGAGACAATACCACATGTGTCCCATTGAGAGACAAGACTGCAGAAGGGAGACAATACCGCATGGATCCCATCGAGAGAGAATACTGCAGAAGGGAGACAATACCACATGGGTCCCATCGAGAGACAATACTGCAGAAGGGAGACAATAACACAGGGGTCCCAGGGAGAGAGAATACTACAGAAGGGAGACAATACCACATGGGTCCCATCGAAAGACAATACTGCTGAAGGGAGACAATACCACATGGATCCCATCGAGAGAGAATACTGCAGAAGGGAGACAATACCACAGGGGTCCCAGTGAGAGAGAATACTACAGAAGCGAGACAATACCACAGGGGCCCCATGACCAGAGAATCCTGCAGAAGGGAGACAATACCACAGGGGTCCCATCAAGAGAGAATACTACAGAACGGAGACAATACCACATGGGTCCCAGGGAGAGTGAATACTGCTGAAGGGAGACAATACCACTGGGGTCCCAGGGAGAGAGAATACTGCAGAAGGGAGACAATACCACAGGGGTCCCATCGGGAGAGAGAATACTACAGAAGGGAGACAATACCACAGTGGCCCCATCGGGAGAGAATACTACAGAAGGGAGACAATACAACATGGGTCCCAGGGAGAGAGAATACTACAGAAGGGAGACAATACCACATGGGTCCCAGGGAGAGAGAATACTACAGAAGGGAGACAATACCACATGGGTCCCATCGAAAGAGAATACTGCTGAAGGGAGACAATACCCCATGGATCCCATCGCGGGAGAATACTACAGAAGCGAGACAATACCACAGGGGCCCCACGACCAGAGACTACTACAGAAGGGAGACAATACCACAGGGGTCCCATCGAGAGAGAATACTGCAGAAGGGAGACAATACCACAGGGGTCCCAGGGAGAGAGAATACTACAGAAGGGAGACAATACCACAGGGTCCCCAAGACCGGAGAATCCTGCAGAAGGGAGTTAATACCACAGGGGTCCCATCGGGAGTGAATACTACAGAAGGGAGACAATACCACATGGGTCCCAGGGAGAGAGAATACAACAGAAGGGAGACAATACCACATGGGTCCCATTGAGAGAGAATTCTACAGAAGGGAGACAATCCCACATGGGTCCCATTGAGAGACAAGACTGCAGAAGGGAGACAATACTGCATGGATCCCATCAAGAGGGAATACTACAGAAAGGAGACAATACCACAGAGGTCCCAGGGAGAGAGACTACTACAGAAGGGAGACTATACCACAGGGGTCCCAGGGAGAGAGACTACTACAGAAGGAAGGCAATACCACAGGGGTCCCATCGGGAGAGAAAACTGCAGAAGGGAGACAATACCACAGGGGTCCCGGGAAGAGAGAATTCTACAGAAGGGAGACAATACCACAGGGGCCCCATGACCAGAGAATCCTGCAGAAGGGAGACAATACCACAGGGGTCCCATCAGGAGAGAATACTACAGAACGGAGACAATACCACATGGGTCCCAGGGAGAGTGAATACGGCTGAAGGGAGACAATACCACTGGGGTCCCAGGGAGAGATAATACTGCAGAAGGGAGACAATACCACAGTGGCCCCATAGTGAGAGAATACTACAGAAGGGAGACAATACAACATGGGTCCCATTGAGAGACAAGACTGCAGAAGGGAGACAATACCGCATGGATCCCATCGAGAGAGAATACTGCAGAAGGGAGACAATGCCACATGGGTCCCATTGAGAGACAATATTGCAGAAGGGAGACAATACCACAGGGGTCCCAGGGAGAGAGAATACTACAGAAGGGAGACAATACCACATGGGTCCCATTGAAAGACAATACTGCTGAAGGGAGACAATACCACATGGATCCCATCGAGAGAGAATACTGCAGAAGGGAGACAATACCACAGGGGTCCCAGGGAGAGAGAATACTACAGAAGCGAGACAATACGACAGGGGCCCCACGACCAGAGACTACTACAGAAGGAAGACAATACCACAGGGGTCCCATCGGAAGCGAATACTGCAGAAGGGAGACAATACCACAGGGGTCCCAGGGAGAGAGAATACTACAGAAGGGAAACAATACCACATGGGTCCCATCGAAAGACAATACTGCTGAAGGGAGACAATACCACAGGGCTCCCATCGAGAGAGAATACTGCAGAAGGGAGACAATACCACAGGGGTCCCAGGGAGAGCGAATACTACAGAAGGGAGACTATACCACAGGGTCCCCAAGACCAGAGAATCCTGCAGAAGTGAGAAAATACCACTGGGGTCCCATCGGGAGTGAATACTACAGAAGGGAGACAATACCACATGGGTCCCAGGGAGAGAGAATACAACAGAAGGGAGACAATACCACATGGGTCCCATTGAGAGAGAATATTACAGAAGGGAGACAATACCACATGGGTCCCATTGAGAGACAAGACAGCAGAAGGGAGACAATACCGCATGGATCCCATCAAGAGAGAATACTACAGAAAAGAGACAATACCACAGGGGTCCCAGGGAGAGAGAATACTACAGAAGGGAAACAATACAACATGGGTCCCATCGAGAGAGAATACTGCAGAAGGGAGACAATACCACAAGGGGCCCCATGACTAGAGAATCCTGCAGAAGGTAGAAAATACCACAGGGGTCCCATCAGGAGTGAATACTACAGAAGGGAGACAATACCACATGGGTCCCAGGGAGAGAGAATTCTACAGAAGGGAGACTGTACCACATGGGTTCCATTGAGAGAGAATACTACAGAAGGGAGACAATACCACATGGGTCCCATTGAGAGACAAGACTGCAAAAGGGAGACAATACCACATGGGTCCCAGCGAGAGAGAATACAGTTGAAGGGAGACAATACCACAGGGGTCTCTTAGGGAGAGAATACTGCAGAAAGGAGACAATACCAGAGGGGCCCATGATCAGAGAATCCTGCAGAAGGGAGACAATACCACAGGGGTTCCATCGGGAGAGAATACTGCAGAAGGGAGACAATACCACATGGGTCCCATCGAGAGACAATACTGCTGAAGGGAGACAATACAACATGGGTACCATCGAGTGAGAATACTACAGAAGGGAGATAATACTACCTGAGTCCCAGGGAGAGAGAATACTACAGAAGGGAGACAATACCACATGGGTCCCATTGAGAGACAATACTACAGAAGGGAGACAATACCACATGGGTCCCATTGAGAGACAATACTACAGAAGGGAGACAATACCACATGGGTCCCATAGAGAGAGAATACTACAGAAGGGAGACAATACCGCATGGATCCCATCGAGAGAGAATACAGCAGAAGGGAGACAATATTACATGGGTCCCATCGAGAGAGAATACTGAAAAAGGGAGACAATACCACAGGGGACCCATCGAGAGAGAATACAGCAGAAGGGAGACAATACCACATTGGTCCCAGGGAGAGAGAATTCTACAGAAGGGAGACTGTACCACATGGGTCCCATTGAGAGAGAATACTACAGAAGGGAGACAATACCACATGGGTCCCATTGAGAGACAAGACTGCAGAAGGGAGACAATACCACATCGGTCCGATCGAGAGAGAATACTGCAGAAGGGAGACAATACCACATGGGTCCCGTAGAGAGAGAATACTGCAGAAGGGAGACAATACCACATGGGTCCCATTGAGAGACAATACTGCTGAAGGGAGACAATACCACATGGGTCCCGTAGAGAGAAAATACTGCAGAAGGGAGACAATACCACAGGGGTCCCATCGGGAGAGAATACTGCAGAAAGGAGACAATACCACAGGGGCCCCATGATCAGAGAATCCTGCAGAAGGGAGACAATACCACAGGGGTCCCATCGGGAGAGAATACTGCAGAAGCGAGGCAATACCACATGGGTCCCATCGAGAGACAATACTGCTGAAGGGAGACAATACAACATGGGTACCATCGAGTGAGAATACTACAGAAGGGAGATAATACTACCTGAGTCCCAGGGAGAGAGAATACTATAGAAGGGAGACAATACCACATAGGTCCCATTGAGAGACAATACTACAGAAGGGAGACAATACCACATGGGTCCCACAGAGAGAGAATACTACAGAAGGGAGACAATACCGCATGGATCCCATCGAGAGAGAATACTGCAGAAGGGAGACAATACTATATGGGTCCCATCGAGAGAGAATACTGAAAAAGGGAGACAATACCACAGGGGACCCATCGAGAGAGAATACAGCAGAAGGGAGACAATACCACATGGGTCCGATCGAGAGAGAATACTGCAGAAGGGAGACAATACCACATGGGTCCCGTAGAGAGAGAATACTGCAGAAGGGAGACAATACCACATGGGTCCCATTGAGAGACAATACTGCTGAAGGGAGACAATACCACATGGGTCCCGTAGAGAGAGAATACTGCAGAAGGGAGACAATACCACATGTGTCCCATTGAGAGACAAGACTGCAGAAGGGAGACAATACTGCATGGATCCCATCAAGAGGGAATACTACAGAAAGGAGACAATACCACAGAGGTCCCAGGGAGAGAGACTACTACAGAAGGGAGACAATACCACAGTGGTCCCAGGGAGAGAGACTACTACAGAAGGAAGGCAATACCACAGGGGTCCCATCGGGAGAGAAGACTGCAGAAGGGAGACAATACCACAGGGGTCCCAGGAAGAGAGAATACTACAGAAGGGAGACAATACCACAGGGGCCCCATGACCAGAGAATCCTGCAGAAGGGAGACAATACCACAGGGGTCCCATCAGGAGAGAATACTACAGAACGGAGACAATACCACATGGGTCCCAGGGAGAGTGAATACGGCTGAAGGGAGACAATACCACTGGGGTCCCAGGGAGAGATAATACTGCAGAAGGGTGACAATACCACAGTGGCCCCATAGGGAGAGAATACTACAGAAGGGAGACAATACAACATGGGTCCCATTGAGAGACAAGACTGCACAAGGGAGACAATACCGCATGGATCCCATCGAGAGAGAATACTGCAGAAGGGAGACAATACCACATGGGTCCCATTGAGAGACAATATTGCAGAAGGGAGACAATACCACAGGGGTCCCAGGGAGAGAGAATACTACAGAAGGGAGACAATACCACATGGGTCCCATTGAAAGAAAATACTGCTGAAGGGAGACAATACCACATGGATCCCATCGAGAGAGAATACTGCAGAAGGGAGACAATACCACAGGGGTCCCAGGGAGAGAGAATACTACAGAAGCGAGACAATACGACAGGGGCCCCACGACCAGATACTACTACAGAAGGAAGACAATACCACAGGGGACCCATCGGAAGCGAATACTGCAGAAGGGAGACAATACCACAGGGGTCCCAGGGAGAGAGAATACTACAGAAGGGAAACAATACCACATGGGTCCCATCGAAAGACAATACTGCTGAAGGGAGACAATACCACAGGGCTCCCATCGAGAGAGAATACTGCAGAAGGGAGACAATACCACAGGGGTCCCAGGGAGAGCGAATACTAAGAAGGGAGACAATACCACAGGGTCCCCAAGACCAGAGAATCCTGCAGAAGTGAGAAAATACCACTGGGGTCCCATCGGGAGTGAATACTACAGAAGGGAGACAATACCACATGGGTCCCACGGAGAGAGAATACAACAGAAGGGAGACAATACCACATGGGTCCCATTGAGAGAGAATATTACAGAAGGGAGACAATACCACATGGGTCCCATTGAGAGACAAGACAGCAGAAGGGAGACAATACCGCATGGATCCCATCAAGAGAGAATACTACAGAAAAGAGACAATACCATAGGGGTCCCAGGGAGAGAGAATACTACAGAAGGGAGACAATACCACATGGGTCCCATTGAGAGACAAGACTGCAGAAGGGAGACAATACCACATCGGTCCGATCGAGAGAGAATACTGCAGAAGGGAGACAATACCACATGGGTCCCGTAGAGAGAGAATACTGAAGAAGGGAGACAATACCACATGGGTCCCATTGAGAGACAATACTGCTGAAGGGAGACAATACCACATGGGTCCCGTAGAGAGAAAATACTGCAGAAGGGAGACAATACCACAGGGGTCCCATCGGGAGAGAATACTGTAGAAAGGAGACAATACCACAGGGGCCCCATGATCAGAGAATCCTGCAGAAGGGAGACAATACCACAGGGGTCCCATCGGGAGAGAATACTGCAGAAGGGAGACAATACCACATGGGTCCCATCGAGAGACAATACTGCTGAAGGGCGACAATACAACATGGGTACCATCGAGTGAGAATACTACAGAAGGGAGATAATACTACCTGAGTCCCAGGGAGAGAGAATACTATAGAAGGGAGACAATACCACATTGGTCCCATTGAGAGACAATACTACAGAAGGGAGACAATACCACATGGGTCCCATTGAGAGACAATACTACAGAAGGGAGACAATACCACATGGGTCCCACAGAGAGAGAATACTACAGACGGGAGACAATACCGCATGGATCCCATCGAGAGAGAATACTGCAGAAGGGAGACAATACTACATGGGTCCCATCGAGAGAGAATACTGAAAAAGGGAGACAATACCACAGGGGACCCATCGAGAGAGAATACAGCAGAAGGGAGACAATACCACATTGGTCCCAGGGAGAGAGAACACTGTAGAAGGGATACAATACCACATGGGTCCCACTGAGAGACAATGCTACAGAAGGGAGACAATACCACATGGGTCCCATTGAGAGACAATATTGCAGAAATGAGACCATGCCACATGGGTCGCATTGAGAGACAATACTGCTGAAGGGAGACAGTACCACCGTGGTCCCATTGAAAGACAATACTGCAGAGGGAGACAATATCACATTAGTCCCATGGAAAGAGAATACTGTAGAAGGGAGACAATACCACATGGGTCCCATTGAGAGACAATACTGCAGAAATGAGACCATGCCACATGGGTCCCATTGAGAGACAATACTGCAGAGGGAGACAATACCCCATTGGTCCCATGGAGAAAGAATATTACAGAAGTGAGACAATACCACATGGATCCCATGGAGGGAAAATGCTGCAGAATTGAGTCAATTCCTTGTGGGTCTGATGGAGTGGGAATACTGCAGAAGGAAGACAGTAGTGCATGATCCCATGAAGAAAGAATACTACAGACTAGAGACAATACCACATTGGGCCCCATGAAGAGATAATACTGCAGAGAGGAAACAGTACCACAGGGCCCCATGGACCACCTCCCTGGGGCATGGCCAAACTGAAAGGGGCAGGGGACCAAGCAGCCCCGCTCCTCGGCCATTTACGGCACCGGGGACCACTACCTCTCAGGGGCTGGCCTGTGGAAACAAAAGCAGAGGGCCATGTGATCCCCCTCCTCCTTGAGCCATTAATGCCCTTGGGAACCTCTACCCCCCAGGGCTTCTGCTATCTTCTGAGGTGCACACCCTTGCGAAATAGCTGTTTTATTACAATTGGTAGGAGCGGTGTGAGAGAAAACACTAACTCCGTTCCCAGCAAGCAGGAGCTGTCATACTGCTCCCGCTTGCTGGGAGCCAAGGTTTCATCTGTTTCCCTGCCCACTGTCAAGCAGGCACACGGAGCGCCACTGCCAGGAGACTGGTCAGATGAGAGGTGCAGCACAGGCGGACTTAACATAACCTTTGGTATCCGGACCTAAACATCACCTTGCTATAAGAAAACCAGTGTTTTTCTGTGTATACCAGGTTCTTCTCAAAAGGGAGTCGTTAATCTAAAACTCCGTCCTCTCTCCATATTCCTCCATAGGCACCAAACCACGGGTTTGCCCATGAAAATCCACATTGATGAAAGATAAGTCCCAGCCTCAAGAAATTAATTTTCTGAGTGGAAGACTTCTCGAAAATGGTTTAAGAAGCAAATTTAAACACTTGATTTAAGGTCAAGGCATTTTTGGGGTCCATCGCCTCGCCAGTTTGATGCCACCCTCGAAACAAAATCATAAATATATACATACATAAAAACTGGATTTGGGCAGTCCTCTTCATCGATTTGAAAGTGCAGTTGTTATTCACATTTTGCTATCGCTCACCACAGCATAGAGCATGGTGCAATGGATCAGCCTACTTCAGCCATTGGCACCCGCACACTATGAGTGTTGGCATTTTGTCTGATCATATGTGCATAGTAGACTGAACAAGCATTGACATAGCCAATAGGTCTCGCCTTTGGGACCTTATAAGTGTTTAGCCATGCAACACTTGGGGGCCGATTCCGATCCTGCATTTTTTTTTCCCGTCCGACTCGTATCGGTAAATTTTTCCATACAAATCGTACAAGTCTGGTCCGACCCGTGAAGCATGATTCGTACGGGAAAAATACAACTTTTCCCGATCCGATTTGTACGGATCGGCTCGATCCTTACAAATCGGATCGGGAAAAGTTGTACCAGACGGACCCAGACACTTTTCCGTACAAATTGTAAAATTGCAGTCCAACCGTACTAGTACGATCCGGACCGGCTTTCCGATTTACGATTTGTACGGAAAACGTCCCGTACACGGGGAATGCCATTACCCGCTACGAAGCGAACTTTGTACGACTCGTATCCCAGAAAAAGTTGTTCCCGGGGTGCGAGTCGTACAGGGGTACGAGTCGTACAGGCATACACCCCGTGCGTTGTGTATGTACGGTGTGTACCCCAACATCGCGTATGTACTGTGCATACCCCCAACATCGCGTAACCCAACATCGCGTACCCCAACATCGCGTACCCCAACATCGCATATCCCAACATCGCATATGTACTGTGCGTACCCCCAACATCGCGTATGTACTGTGTGTACCTCCAACATCGCGTACCCCAACATCGCATACCCCAACATCGCATACCCCAACATCACATATGTACGGTGCATACATACGCGATGTTGGGGTATGCGATGTTGGGGTACGTGATGTTGGGGTACACGATGTTGGGGGTATGCACAGTACATACGCGATGTTGGGTTGTGTGATGTTGGGGTATGCAATGTAGGGGTACGCGATGTTGGGGTACGCGATGTTGGGGTACGCGATGTTGGGGGTACGCACAGTACATACGTGATGTTGGGGTACGCACCGTACATACACAATGCACGGGGTGTATGCCTGAACAACTCGTACCCCTGGGGACTCTGCTTTTACAGCTGTTTGTGGCTCCCGTAAGAAAAGAGCCGTATGGAGTGCCGTAGGGACGAATCGTACTTGCTGGGCTGGAAACCGCTGCTTAAATACATACAGACGTCACGTGCAAGCTGTTCCGGATCAGAATTGTTGGTTTATTTTAGCTGTATGGTCTTTTGTACGATTTGTATGGAAAGAGGCTTTCTGTACGAATCGTACTTCCTAGGTTGTAAGAAAAGTTTACCGGGTACGAGTTGGACGGGAAAAACGCTCCATACAACGATTTGTACAGCCTTTTTCCAGGATTGGAATCGCCCCTTGATGTTGTTGCACCAAGGATATTGTGCTGGATAACTAAACACTTGTAAGGTCCCAAAGGCGAGACCTATTAGCTATGCCAATGCTTGTTATAGTTAGGATCTACTTTCCTTAGGAAACGTATTTTTTGTTTTGCCAATACCTTTGGCACAGTTTGATGAATTTTTGTGAACTTTTCAAAAGTAGTTTGCAAGGTCACGTCAGCTGCTATCTTGAACGTTTCAGGGTGATTCGTCATGCGGGAACTGAGAAAAAGGGGCGCCCAAAAAAGTGTCTTCCCATGCAATTTCCCATTGGGAATTTTAACAGCCCAAACCGCTGGACAGAATTACACCAAATTTGGCAGAAAGCTTGATTTTAGTCCAGAAAGTGTACTTTTTGTTATTTGGTGTAAATTCGTTCAGTAGTCTTTGAGGTATTGAAAGAAAACCAAACTTGTATATATAGTGATGCGGATGCATTGAAGAGCCACCCACTGTGTGACCCTGGTTTCACGCACCCAAGCAGGGTCCTGATTGGCTGACCACACCTTCACAGAAAAGTTGAAGCCTCCATTTTATATTTTGAGAAATGGTCCCCAAGGCTGAAAACTTGCATGTATACTAAACTAAGGGGTCAGGTGAGAGCTCTCCTGACCCCTTGTGTATGTTATAAAGGAGGGGAAAGCTTGTTTAATGCATAGTAAAATGCCAGAAAACATTTTTGGGGGCGACGTGCGATATCCATGGACCCATCACTGGGGTTAGTGCAGCACACCCTAGTAAGTCCACGACGGACCTGCAGATTTTTCCACAAATAAAATATATATATATACTCTCTCATACCCACTCTGATGCCCCTACAGACACCCTGACACCCAGTCTGACACCCATAAAGATACTCTGATATCCTTTTATACACCCAGACAGACACTGTTACACCTACTGGTATAATAATCATACAAACACCATCACACCCACTCACACACACAGACACTCTCACAACCAGTGTGATGTTCAAACAAAGACTCTCACACCCACTCACACACCTTTTCAAACACACCAACTCTGAAATCCATCCAGACACTCTCATACCCTCTCATATGTCCAGACAGATACTCTCACACCCACTTTGATGCTTATACAAACACTGTCATATCCCCTCTGACTCACAGCGGACCCTTTCACATCTACTCGTACACATAGACAGATACTGTCACATCCACTGTGATGCAAATGCAAACACTTTCATACCCACTCACATCGACAGACAGACACTATTACACCCAGTCATGCTCACAGACACTGTCACACCCACTGTAAAACCCAGACAGACACTCTCATACCCACACGCACACAGATACTCTCACACCTAGTCTGATACTCATACAAACACATGCATACCCACTCACATACACAGACACTCACACTCACTCACACACTGATACAGACACTCCCATACCCACTCTGACTTCCATACAGGCACTGTCGCACCCACTCTGACACCAATGTAGACACTGTCACACCCACTCACACAAACAGACACTCTCTCACCCATTCAGACACACAGACAGACACTCCCACACCCACTGTGATATCCATACAGACACTCTCATACTCTCCCGCACACCCAGACATACACTCCCACTCCCAGTCTGATGCTCAGACAAACACTCTCATGCTCACTCACACACAGTCTCATACCCAGTCACACACATAGACAGACACTTCCATACCCACTCTGACACCCTACAGACACTTTCACAATCATGCAGACGCTTCCACACCCACTCTGACATCCTTGCAGACACTCTCAGACCCACTCACGTGCCCATACAGACACTTCCACACACACTATGATGCTCATACAAACATTCTCACACCCACTCAAACACACACACACACAAACTGTCACGCCCACTCTGACACCCATATAGACACTCTAATATCCTCTCATGCATCCAGGCAGAAGCTCTCACACCCACTCTGAAACCTTCACAGACACTGTCACTCCCAGTCACAGAGATTGACACTCTCACACATAGCTACACAACCAGGCAGATGCTTTTACACCCACTGTGACACTCAGACAGACTCTCTCAAATCCACTCTTACACTCATACAAACACTCTCACACCCCCACACACACTCACACACCCGGACACTCTCACACCTACTCTGATGCATATACAAACACTCTCATACCCACTCATACACCCATACCGAAACTATCAAACCCACTCTGATGCCCATGCAAGTACTCTCACAGCCAGTGGCACACCCAGAGAGACACTCTAACACCCATTGTGACATCCAGGTGTGGAAATTTAGCCTGCAAACTGAACATTATCTGCGCCATCTTGTCTCTCCCCAGCGCCACGCACAGCGAATGCACGGCTGCCATTTTAGGCACCCCACTCTCTCCCCGCTCACTCTCGATCGCCAGCGCTTTCCCCTGGCGCTGCGAGCATCCCCCCGCGCGCTGGCCACCCCCGCTCTCTCATACAGGCCATAAACCCTCTCCTTCTGCGCGACCCTGCTACGGAACCACATCCGACCGACACCCCATACATGGTCATGCCTCTCCTTTGATAACCCCCTTCCTCTGCGCCCCATTGTCCGAACTGGTCCCAGGCCATCACCTAGCCCTGCGGATGCAGTTTATTGCCCCTACTGTAAGGGAAACACCCCGCATCAAAGGGATTACAGTAGATCAAAGCCCCTACCCCCTGAGACCCGGCCGGTTGCACACACCCCCGGGAATTAGCGGAATTCCCTGCTGCGCGATAGCCATCTCCCACTGCGGGTAGGGTGGGAACCTCTACTGTAACTATGTGTGGGATCGGATCTGAGCCGGGGCTTCAGGGGATGTTCTTTCAGGCATCAAGAGAATCTCAAGAATGTACTATATGTAATAAAGCAATAAACCGGTGTATAAGAGACCAGGTCTCAGAGATGCGGTTAGAGCACCTCGTGACGATACCTTGCTGTCTGATCTGATGTGTTCTGCTCCGACGGAATAAAACTTTGTTTCCTGCCTTCCAGTCTCCGGCGCCTGCCTCTTTCATTGGTAAATTATCGAGTGGTATAAGAGGCGATTACCGCCGGGCAAATACTTGAAAGGTTATCGACTGAAACTGCCGCTACCATTTAACAATTGGCGTCCCAAACGTGGGGCCCATCAGCAACACGTGGATCCAGTGGGAGAGGTCCCGACGACAGAGTGAACGACTGCAACGATCGGGAGAGCTCCTGCCCAATAGACCCTCGTCTGGCAGCCGATCATCCGAACTTCACTGGTTCCGAGCAGACCTCTCTCGAGTGATCTACGGTCCTGACTGGGAACCATCAGGAGTGCCGTGGCAAATACGGAGAGTAGAGGACGATCGGGCGCTGGAGGCGGAAGACGAGAAACTGTCCACGCGGTCCGGGTAAGGTCGTGATACACGACAAAATGCGAAATAATTGATTGATTGTTTAAAGCTTTGGAAATACTAGTATTGCTCATTGATTGTGCTCATTGATTGTTCTCTTTGAGATATTCGCTGTCTACAAACGGGGAGGAGTAGAAATACTCTCTCTCTCTCCCTTTGCAGATAGTGAAGGGTAGGTAACGCAGACTTTTGTCCCCGTTGAAACCCGTCGTGCCTATCTTTATCTCCCCATTGATTGATTGTCCGAACATTGATTGTTTTGGAGAATAGTGCTTTTTGAGATATTCTCTGTTTGCAAATAACGTAGAATAGGAATATTCTGTCTAGTCTTTGCAAATAGTGAAGGGTAGGTAATGCTGACTTTTGTCCCCGTTGAAACCCGTCATGCCTATCTTTATCTCCCATTGATTGATTGATTGATTGATTGTCCGAACACTAGTTGTTCGATATTGGTTCTTTGGAGGTATTCTCTGCTTACAAATAACGAAGAATAGAGATATTCTGTCTAGTCTTTGCAAGTAGTGAAAAGATAGGTAGTGCTGACTTTTGTCCCCGTTGAAACCCGTCATGCCTATCTTCTCCCCACTGATTGGTAGTTGGTTCTGCCCGGACCGCTTATTAGAGGTGAACCACCCGGCTCCACTGGAAGGCACCCCTAATAAGGACATGTTCACTAAATATGGACTAGTCGCCGTAGCTTATACCAAGCTATGGCATAAATATACAAAGAAGGACCCCGAGAGTCAGTGGCCACTGATGGGATCCTTCGACGACCATAAGATAGAAGCGCTAGAAATAGCTCTGCGTAGCAATAAGACGATGCCTACTATGCTTGACAGTATCGGCATGTGGCGCAAAGAAGCAACGCAACGGAAAAAGAGGGAAGAAGTAAAAGCAGAAAAGGAATTACGAAAGGCAGCTCACCTTGTCGCTAGAAAGTTAGAAGAAGACATAAAGGAGAGAAGGGAAACTAAACTAAGACAGGAGCCCGAAACCTCAGGCCAGTACGCTGTTAGGACCCCTTCATTGCTCTACCCTGAGTTGTCCTCCAAGCAGCGAACGAATGATGAATTACTGTTAGGTCCCCCGATCATTTACATGCCCCCTCCATATGCACCCTCCCAGTCAGTAGTGCAACACCTACAACCCCCGAACACGAGCGAAAGCAGTACAGGGGCCTCGGTCCTCACGGCCTCCGCGCCGGCTGAGCCTCTTGTACTGAACCCAATGTCGGTTACAACGCTAGATGACCATGAGATGGGAAAGAAAGAGTCCACCAGAATGAATCGATTAACAAAGGATGAACGAGCAGGAATTGATAAGATAGTAGGGACACTGGTGGAGCGAAAAGAAAGTGAGGAGTATATAACAGACGTGTATAACTCGTATGCCGACAGCCGCAGACGACACTTCGTCGTACGGCTCTGTTATCACGCCCTGAATGCGTATGAGGAAAGATACCACGATAAAGGTCCCGAAGGCTTAGCAGCCCTATATAGGAAGGTAGACATCGGAGAGGAAAGAGAGGGCGACGTTACGAACCTCTTCACTCGTACACTCGAGGTCTACCGACACCTTAAAGAACATGGACAGACCACCAAAGCAGAAACCCCCATAGCGACTAAGCCCCAGGAAGGGAGGGCTGATGCCATGATGCCCATTAAAGAAGCTGCCCCCTACTGGGTCCCCCCACGAGGTCTGGGAACACATGACGACATCAACCACCAAGATGCGAAGGGAAGGGTTGTATATAACTGGGTCTACCAGCCGTGGGACCGGCAAGACATTTTGACCTTTAGAAAAACTCTACCCGACTTAAGAAAGAACCCGACTGCCTTCTACACTGAACTGGGTACAGCCTTAGGTTCTACGATTATGACTTTAGCAGATATCGACTTGTTCTTCGGGCTATGTCTGCCGGCTGATGTGTGGAAACAAATCCGGAAAGTTGACCACGCTGAGCCGTTCGGATATACCTGGGTACAACTCGATACCATAGATAAGCAGCGAGAACCAGGACAGAAACCCCCAAAAGCCATATTAGAGCTCCCAGACAAGATTGTACTAAAACTGAAGACTCTAATCCCAGAAAGAAAGGTAGACTGGTCGATAGTAACGGCTTGCCGCCAGAAACCCCAGGAGGATGTGTCTGAATACTTCTCCCGATTCGAGACTGTGTTTTCCGATTACAGTGGCCAAGACATGACCACCGCAACCGGACATCACCTCTTTGTCCAGAATTATGTGAAGGGTCTGACACAAGAAATTTCCCAGAAACTACAGACCAGCGAGAGTAGCTGGGCAGCCTCCAAACCCGCAGCGATTCTCCAGATGGCCCAATACTACGAAAATCAGAAAAACGAGAACGATAGGGCATCAGAGAAGAAGAAAAAGGAACTGAAGGAGAGGGTAATTATAGCACAGTTGCAAGGGGTGACCATAGGAAGGGAACCCCCGAAAGAGAATTACCACCCAACCGCCCCTAGAAAGCTACCCCCTAGAGACCATACACCTGCACCCTACAACGGACGGAGAGACTTAGATGGGAACCAATGTGCGTTCTGTAGAGGGTTCGGACACTGGAAATCCCAGTGCCCGGTCCTTCTGGAACTAAACAAAAATAGGGATCCCAGAGACACAGCATATGACCCCAGAAACAGAGGACAGGGACGAGGGCACACGAACGACGCAACCAACGTCAGGCCAGGCAAACCAAACACCTTTGACCGCCCCCGACAAAACCAGTGTCAGCAGTCCGACTATGAAAGCACCCATGACTTCGCATAGGACCGCCAGGGGCAAGGGAGGGATCCAGTCGAACTCCGTGTTGACCAGCAAGGCCCTTACGTCACTGCTAAGGTCTTGGGCACAAAATCCCCATTCCTGGTAGACACTGGGGCGACACGTAGTGCGTTATCCAAACGACTGATCCCTAGGGCACCCTTGTCTGGCTCACATGTAACCTCAATAGGCTTCGATGGAACGCCCTCCACTAACCCCTTATCAGCACCAATCTCCTTTGACTTAGAAGATAACACCACTGACACGACCTTTCTGCTCTCCTCCAACACCCCCGATGCTATTATGGGACTTGATTTGCTAAAACATTTTCGAGCTACCATCAGATGCTCCCCAGACGGAGTTCGAGTCATCCTACACGATAACCCAGATCTGTCCAGACCCTGTCACACACGGCGTATGCTCTCTATAACCGATGCTGACATGTCCCTACTCGACACATTACCTTCACATCTATGGGCTAAAACCGACTCAGATGTAGGGCGCATGGTGATCGACCCGGTACACATAACCGTCCGACCGGACGCAGTGCTCCCAAAGCTTCCACAGTATCGGATATCACCCGAAGGCGAGAAGGCATTGGTGGAAATCATCGAGTCCCTAGTCGAGTCAGGAGTGGTAGAAGAAGTAGTGAGTAATGTTTGCAACAGCCCTATCCTACCCATTGTAAAGAAGCAAGGCGAGGGGGATGAGAAAGCCTGCCGTTTCATTGTTGACTTGCGAGAGGTTAACAAAGTAGTCATACCCCAGTACCCCGTGGTCTCAGACATCACCACCATCCTCACCCTGATTCCATCCACTGCCACCATCTTTACTGTTATTGATCTCAAGAACGCATTCTTTTCCATCCCCATCCACCCAGACAGCCGCTACCTGTTCGGATTCACTTTAAAAGCCCGTTCATACAGATTCTGCAGGGCACCCCAAGGCTACACTGAGAGTCCCAGTATTTACAGCCAAGCCCTCAAGAGGCAACTGGATGCAGTCCAACTACCCGATGGAGTGGTGTTGATACAGTACGTCGATGACATTCTTTTGGCGGCCGACACCACTCCACTTGCCGTCACAGCCACCATTCACCTCCTCCGCTTCCTTGCGGAGAACGGTCACAAGGTCTCCAGAAAGAAATTGCAATTCTGCCAGCCCCAAGTAACGTATCTAGGCCACCTACTATCCAAAGACGGGAGGAAACTTACCCCTGACCGAATTCAAACCATTCTAGAAACCCCTGTTCCCAAAACTCAGAAGCAAGTGCGGTCCCTAGTGGGCCTCACCTCCTTTTGTCGACAGTGGTTGCCAAATTTCAGTCTTATCGTAAAACCTCTGCTTTCCCTGCTGGCTAAAGATACCCCCTTCCCCCTCCCCTGGACACCCGAATGTCAATCCTCCTTCAAAGAATTACGAGACGCCCTCTGCTCGGCCCCAGTCCTAGGAACCCCAGACTACACTAAACCTTTCTCCCTCTACACCCACGAAAGGGAGGGATGTGCGTTGTCTGTCCTAACCCAGTCCATAGGCCCTAAGCAACGCCCTTGTGCCTACTTCTCTGCCACTCTTGACCCCGTAGCCAGAGCTTTGCCCGCCTGCCTTCGAGCAGTAGCCGCCGCCGCTGTCTCTATCCGACAAAGTGAGGGGATCGTGCTCTCGAACCCCCTCACGGTATTGGTACCCCATGCTGTTGACACCCTCCTGAACCAAACCAAGACTCAACACCTGACTAGCGCACGACTAACTGGTTACGAACTGACTCTGCTTGCACCCCACATCACATTGAAACGATGCACCACTCTGAATCCAGCTACACTACTGCCTCTCCCTGACGCTGACCCCAATGCATCCCCTATACATGATTGCGTGACCCTCACCGACGAACAAACCAAGAGTAGGGTTGACCTCCGGGATACTGCCTTCCCGGACCCTGACGGAGAACTGTGGGTGGATGGCTCATGCATCAAGCTCCCCGATGGCACCACCTCAGCTGCCTATGCAGTCACCACAGCCCGAACAGTTGTTGAGACAGCCCGCATCACACAGCAATCCGCACAGGCGGCGGAACTAATTGATCTTACACGAGCCTGCATCCTGGCAGCAGGGACAACCGCAAACATTTACACAGACAGTCAGTATGCCTTTGGGGTAGTTCACCACTTTGGGCTCTTATGGAAAGAGAGGGGATTCTTGACTTCTCATGGCACACCCATCCTGCATGGAGATCTAGTCTCTGCCCTGACCGAAGCAGTCCTCCTCCCCACACGGTTAGCTGTGATCAAATGCCAGGCACACAAGAAGGTGACAGACATTATAGGACAGGGAAATGCACTAGCTGACATTACTGCCCGAACCACAGCCGAGAATAGGTCCACGACCCGTATGTACGTGACCAGGTCACAAACTGAGAAATGGAAGGATGCTAGGGAAACAATTAGGGATATCCAACTAGCCAGCACACCACACGAGTTAACTGAATGGGCCCGGGTGGGGTTGAAGGACGATGACGGTTGTTGGCGAACTAAAGACTCGAACAAATGGTTGCTACCAGATTCATACTTGATCCCCATGCTGACCATGGCACACTCCCCCGCACACATAGGGTCTGCCCCCATGATCGAACTCATCTCCAAAGTCTGGCACAACGACAGAATACCAGACTCAGCCAAACGTCTGGTCCAACATTGCCTAGTATGCCTCCAACACAACCCTGGGAAAGGAACTGCTGTACCCCGGGGAGGGTTTGGGGTCCCCAATCACCCCTTTGAAGTCCTACAAATGGACTATGTCCAGCTAGAAAGGTGCCAAGGTTTAAAGTATGTACTTGTCGTTGTGTGTGCCTTCAGCAAGTGGGTGGAAGCCTACCCAACCCATGACAACACCGCTATGACTACCGCAAAAGTACTACTGAAGGAATTCTTCCCCCGATACAGCCTTTGTCGAATTTTGTGGAGCGACAACGGCCCCCACTTCGTAGCCGAAGTTATCCAACTCATCTTAAAAGGGTTGGGTATAAAACAGAAATTCCATGCGGTCTTCCACCCCCAATCTGCAGGCCTGGTTGAGCGACACAATGCCACATTGAAGCTTAAGATAGCAAAAATAGTCGCCACCACAGGACTAAGATGGCCAGACGCTCTCCCACTAGCATTGCTATCAATGCGTTCCACCCCCACCAAACACCACTTAACCCCCTACGAGGTCGTCTTTGGGCGGCCCATGAACCTTTGGACTGCACCAAAACCAACATCTATCCACGACGTCCCGGACGTCCTCATGTCTGACTATTTGTATAACCTAACTAAGACGTTGTCTGTTATCCATCAGCAGGTGCTGCACGCCATTCCCGATGTTTCCAGGGGCCCCGGGCACGACATCCAACCCGGTGACTTCGTCTTAGTGCGTAACTTCCAGCGCACCAAGAGTCTGGAGCCCCGGTGGACGGGCCCCCTGCAAGTCCTAATCACCACCCGAACAGCTCTTCGAGTGGAGGGGAAACGCAATTGGCTGCATGCACACCACTGCAAGAAGGTATCACCGACCCTGACAACCACGGACAACATCACCGCCCAAGAGGAACTTCTGGACAAAGACCGACCATCCCTGAGCCACTGCCCGGATACAGAGATACTTGAATTGATTGAATATCTAGATCCCACTGTGCCATCCAAAGAAGGGTATAACTTGCGACGAAAGGAGAGAACTTCGGCTAAGCAGACCACAGGCTAAGTGGAAATCTCAGAACGGTAGCCTAGTCACCTCAAAGGCCACCAGGAGAGAAACTAAAACAAAGTCTGTGGTTCTGCCCCCTACCGAGTCTCTTGAAGGTGATGGAAGCGCCCGACATGAAGATGATGGAAGCAACCGGACGTCCGAAGATCCACTACAAAAACCCAAAGACTGACCGAATGCACAGCTTTAAGACAATAGCACTTTTCATTTCCCTTCTCTTTTGCCTTCTCCTCGTGGTCACCTTCTGGATCATGGAGGAGAGCACACCCGCTCATAAGACATTGCTGACCACCGTTCAACCTACCACCACGAAAGAACACCATCTGATCTCACTTTCACCCCAACTCCGAGAAAGGCGTAAGGAGTTCTGGAATAACTCTTTTGTGCAGTTGCTCCACCAACACAATCTTGCCACCAACGCCACTAACTGCTGGATCTGTGGATTGCTGCCCCATGCCACTGGGCACTCAATCCCTTTCATCCCTTCACCTTTTTCTGTCCATGGTTCCTGCCTCGCCTGGCTGATCCTCCTGCAGGAGAGCTACAAGGACAATGCCACTTCCGGCAGAACCATGTCACACTTCTACCATGGGTTCTGGCTGAACAAAACTGGTAGAACCTCCGCCCTCTTCTGCCCTCTGAGATCGAACACTTCCTTTCACATGGACATCCCCGCCAAAGAACGAGTTGAAATGCAAGTGTTCAACAATCCAGCCAGACCCACCTTCTCTTACCTCCGAAAACGGACAGCCGCCACCCTAACAGTGGCCCTGTCCGTCATCAACATCACTGGATCTGTATGCCTCGAAGGCCTGGGGGCACAGCTGGTGGGCCACAGCTCCTGCCTCATCACCCGAACATTGGACTCAGTTGACCCACCCTCCTTTGTTGCCTCCCCGAATATGTACTTCGTCTGTGGTACTAAGGCCTACACCTGGCTCCCGAAAGGTTGGGGAGGCACCTGCTACATCGCCTTCGTCCTTCCCCCGACATATGTGGCTCCAGCAAACCATCACCGACAGAAACGTGCCAAAGACATTGTACAAGCCGACTCCACCGGAGCACAGTTCATGGATGCAGTAAAGGGTCTTGTTCCGCTCTGGGGTCCGATGGCAAACAGCCGTGCCATCCGCCACTTAACCCAGGCAGTCGAAACAGCAATGAACATTACAGCTGGTGCCCTCGCCAACAACACCGCTGAGCTTCAGGCCGTCCGCCTGGTGGCTCTTCAGAACCGCCTTGTTCTAGATGTGGTTCTGGCTGATCGTGGAGGAGCATGCCGCATCATTGGGTCCAGCTGTTGTACCTACGTACCAGATAACTCACCCTCAGTCTACAAAGCAATTGAACACCTCCACAGACTGTCCACAGAGGTCCATCAAGAGCAAGAAGAATGGTCGCTGGGGAGTTGGTTTTGGGACACTATTAAAAGTTGGGGATGGAGGCTGTTTTCATTTATCCTAATACCGATTGTGATACTATGTGGATGTTGTTTGGGGATTCAGTGTCTGCCACCTTTATGTTCGCTTTTTATGAACTGCATCTGCCCTAAGACTTTGAACTTTGAAACAGAGCAGATGAAAGCCCTCTATGAGGTGGAAGTCCGCAGTATTATGGGGATAAATCCGAACTAGACAAGCTGGCGAGATATGTTAAAAGGGAGGACTGTGGAAATTTAGCCTGCAAACTGAACATTATCTGTGCCATCTTGTCTCTCCCCAGCGCCACGCACAGCGAATGCACGGCCGCCATTTTAGGCACCCCACTCTCTCCCCGCTCACTCTCGATCGCCAGCGCTTTCCCCTGGCGCTGCGAGCATCCCCCCGCGCGCTGGCCACCCCCGCTCTCTCATACAGGCCATAAACCCTCTCCTTCTGCGCGACCCTGCTACGGAACCACATCCGACCGACACCCCATACATGGTCATGCCTCTCCTTTGATAGCCCCCTTCCTCTGCGCCCCATTGTCCGAACTGGTCATAGGCCATCACCTAGCCCTGCGGATGCAGTTTATTGCCCCTACTGTAAGGGAAACACCCCGCATCAAAGGGATTACAGTAGATCAAAGCCCCTACCCCCTGAGACCCGGCCGGTTGCACACACCCCCGGGAATTAGCGGAATTCCCTGCTGCGCGATAGCCATCTCCCACTGCGGGTAGGGTGGGAACCTCTACTGTAACTATGTGTGGGATCGGATCTGAGCCGGGGCTTCAGGGGATGTTCTTTCAGGCATCAAGAGAATCTCAAGAATGTACTATATGTAATAAAGCAATAAACCGGTGTATAAGAGACCAGGTCTCAGAGATGCGGTTAGAGCACCTCGTGACGATACCTTGCTGTCTGATCTGATGTGTTCTGCTCCGACGGAATAAAACTTTGTTTCCTGCCTTCCAGTCTCCGGCGCCTGCCTCTTTCATTGGTAAATTATCGAGTGGTATAAGAGGCGATTACCGCCGGGCAAATACTTGAAAGGTTATCGACTGAAACTGCCGCTACCATTTAACACAGGGAGATACTCTTACACTCATTCACATATACAGTCACTCTCACATCCACTCACAGACCTTCTGACAGAGCTACTCAAATATCCACTCAGACACTGACACACCCACTCACAGACCCACACAAGCATTCACACTTTCAGTGACAGATCCTCACACGCTGTCATACATCCACTCACAAACCTCTACAAGCGAATCCTAAATGTGCTGTTTTTAATGAAATGTGAGCTTTTGGTTTGTGGATTTTTGATGGATCTGCAGTGTAGAGTAAAAATTATTTTAAAAGAATTTACAAAGAAAATGAACAAGCGTTTGGCAAATAGGGTGGCTCTGATAAGAGCCTTTGTGTTTATTGTGTGTAGATTATAACTGCACATACAACAGGATGAAGTCTTTCAAGGTGTTGATGAACACCCTATTGCCGTTCTCCGTGAAAAGAACCCCATCGCTTCTATAGATACTATCCATTTCAAAGTGTAGATTGTTGTTGTAGGTAGAGCCACTGTTATGGTCTCTGAGGAATGCAGAAACAGTTTTATTGACATGTTTCATGGCCTTGACTATCTTTGGGCATTATTCATTTGACCCATTCCATTTCTGCCTATCGCATATGTTGGCGAACATCAAAGCAGTGTGAGGAAAAAGTGTCATTAATCCAGCTTCATTAGGATTTCCAGTCCTACCCCAGAATGTATGCCCAGGTCACTGCCACATAGTGCACAATCATCAGGTATGGATGTTGGTAATCCTTAATGCTTTCAACCAATGGAAGCAATTGATGCCACTTTAATCCTCTCTAGCCAACCCAAGTAATATCCATGTTAGGCAAACCTAAGTCCCTATCAGTGCCACTCTTTCAAGCACACTCTCTATCCCAAAACACAAAGCTATGACCCACAAACCATACTTTAACCATTTTGAATGAGGGTAGCAGTAGCGCACAGAACTAGGCTGCAGATGAATGAGATGGATTTGAAAAAGGAGGCAGTTAAAAAGGAGCCCAGCAAGTAACATTTAAAAGATGAAATTTGATTGTATAGTTTAAATATGGTAATGGATAAAACAAGGTTGTGATATTGAGATAAAAGTAGGTAGATGTGTGATTGGCTTTGCAGAAATTACCAAAAAGTAAGGGTGTTTGAGATATGTTTCTAATTCCAAACTCTCAACCACACCTGCTACAGTTGTTTTAGGTGTTAGCATGGTGCTCTCAGAAAGTGTTGTGAACTAGTGACTGACTGGTTGTAGACAATGTTTCAAAATTGGTCACCATAGTAACAGAGCTACAGGAGCATGAAGAAGGGAACAAAAAAGACTTGAATGTAAATATATAGAATGACTTTTAATAGAAGAAATGGCGAATAAGGAGTGTTTGGGGGCAAATTTGGCCATGTATGCCAAGTGGAGTATAAATTGCATTGTTTTTGAAGAGATTAAGAAAAGCATTTTGGTGTCCCCTGTGGATCCGTGGAGCCATCGAGGAGTAACACTTGGGGCCCACACTGAGCACTGAGGCGCATCCATGGAGCCCCTCCAAAACATCTACCAATTTGGGCCTTGTTTATAGGAGTACAAAAAATGGTTAACAATGCTGACCATTCAGAAGAGGTATATTATAAGTTAAATAATAAATCAATGTTCTGTTTGTTTATAGACTGACTAACCTTGAAAGCAAATTTGAAAAGGTTGCCATCAATGGTTTCCTTGTATGAGAGTGGTGTACCATTCTTCTGCTTGGTTTTTGTGCTCTTTCTGGAAGAAGAAATTTCAACTGATACTGAGAAACAAAAATACTGACCAACAATGACATTTAATAGGTATGTGAATTAAGCTGTAGTTTAAAAAATATATGATAGAAAAGGCATAAGTGTATACAAGGTGTATGAAAGTGAGTAGGATAGTTAGAAAAAATAAAAGGGAAATTTAAAAAAGAGCGTATGTGACGAACATAAAGAAAGTACAGTGATCATCAAAGGAGGATTAAAAATGCATAAAGAGGTACACACAGACATGCACACTGACACACCCAGAGATATACGAATGAAGATGCTGACACACCCAGGCACTCAAACACTTATGCATCCAATAACACACCCAGGCATTCTGCCATGAATACACTAAGACACTCAGGCACACACTGATGCTTGCACTGACACACCCACGCACACACTGATATATAAACAAACTCTCAGATATAAATGCCTATGCATACACTGATAGAACTATGCACACACTCATCTATACAGTAACACAGTCAGGTACGCACTGATGCCTACTGTCAGGTTCTGAGCCGGTGGTCTCGATATCGGGCATCGAAGCGGCAAACTTTGGAACAAACTACATTACCCAGAACACTTAGCGCTGACGCGCCGTGCGTCAGGCAGCGTCAGCGTCAGAACCCGGAATAAGAATCCCGGATGCCGGGCCTCGCGGCCAATTATTGAAGTGAGGTCCGTGACTCCTCTGGACGCCTCCTGGTGTTTCCCTGCAGCGGTAAGAGTGTCGGTGGACACAATTCAAGGACCGCTATTTCCCTGGCACCCGGAGACGAATTCTTTGGTGAGCATTGACTCCCCTGTTGGTGGAGACCGGCAACTTCCGCGGTCTCGTGCAGGGGAGTGTTGGTGTCCGTAGTGGCGCTTGGGCGGCATGAATTCACCCTGTTGGTAGAAACCAAGCGTGGTTTCGTGCAGGGTGATTGTAGCGCCCGCGAAGCAGGCTCATCTAACAACAGGTAACCCTGTATTGAGTGCGAAGGTAGCAAAGCGGAATGTCAGTGATACCTAAGCAGGTCCGATACTCAGAAGGGTGATTTTCTTACGTGACATTGAGTAATCGTGAGAGAGTGTGTGTGTGTCTCAAATAACATTGTGTCTTGGATACGCACCGTGCTCTCCCTTCAGTAGAGATTACCAAAGAACGAGACATTGCTTGTCGGAGCTTCCTGAGGGAGAGGTATCCTCAGGGGAGTATCAGCGAATATCCAACTGGAATCTTACCGCTAATCATCTGTGTGAAGTAACACAGTTCAACAGCGACCAAGACTAGTTCGCTGTATTGGGAAATGCAAAAAACATAGCGTTGACAGAATAAGGGTAATATGAGCACGTGAAGAAAACAAGTTGGCCATTTGTTAAAACGCTCTATTTTACTACCTGCCACATTTCTATCATTAAGCAGCATCCTGCAATATTGCTTGTATTGCTTGTGTGTGTGTTACTTTGCTTCTCGTTGTTTGTGTTGTCTATTTTGGTACTGCACACAGGAGAGAGAGCGTCGAGGATACAACACGAGCATAATCCTGATTAGGGTCCGAACTGGATCGAGCAGGACCTCTTTGGCGCGGCATTGCCCTACGGGCGTCTTGGCAACTCTCCTCCAATGTGCTGGGTCTCTCTTCTTTTCTTTTACAGGTAGGAAAGGGTTAATAAGGGGGTTTTAGGGAGTATAGCGAGTAGTACTGACAAAAGGGGTTATATTCCTGATGCTCAATTGACCCAAAAGTCTGTGTATGACCTTGTGAGCCAGACTTGGGCCAATTCAGAGGGGGGCCCCATTTAAGCATCGACACAGCCTCGAGGAAACCGGAACGGAGAGCGCGACACCTACACTAACACATCCAGGCAGACACTGATGTATACACTGACATAACGATGTACGTACGAAAGCGTACCCTAACATACCCATACAGAAACGGATGAATACACTATCACATCCAGACATACTGAAGCATTCGCTGACACACTCAAGTGCACTTAGTAACACATTCAGACGCATAGGTACATAGTAATGGAGCCACTGACACAGCTATGCACACAGTGACACAGCTACTGTTACAACCAAGACAGTCACTGAGGTCCTCAATCACACGGCCATTGCGTCATCAGCGTGTCACTTATTTTGACGCAGCAGGTGGCGCAGTGTACCTGCTCATATTTACAGGCCACATAAAGCCAGCCTGCGTGATTTTTCATTGTAAATATGTTTCCCTTTCAAGCATTACTCTGAATGAAAAGGGAATTACTTGGGTGTTGTTGTGGGTGTACCCACGCAACATCCATGGAACCTGATGCATTCCCAGATTTACAATGCTTTGTAAGGCTGATAATGCATCAGAATCCTACGCCTCCCCAGGGGAGGTGTAGGAGTGGCACAACGAGGAGAAATACTTTTAATTCTCCTCATTTTTTTCTCTCTTTGTGTTTGCTGCATTCTGCAGCACGCACAGAAAGAGGAAAATGCCATCAATTATTGTTTTTGTGTAGGAAGGTGTCCCTTCCTGCACAAAAACAATCCTCCCTGTAATGCATGAACCCTTGCAACATGACGCAGGGGTGTCTGTTCTGGCGCATGGCAGCCAATTGTGCGACAATGCAGGGGAAAACACAAGGATGCGTCGTATTGCTGTTAATACGATCGATCCCTGTGCTTTCAAAATGACATAGCTCGGTGCAGAAAAATGGCTTATGGCGCTGTGCTGCCTAATTTTCTTTGTAAATAAGTCCCTGAGGCTTCCTGTAACACTAATGTAGTCACTGACACACCCAAGGACACACTGATGCAAGGGGTAACAGATCGAGGTGAAGAATAATATAGCTACAATCACAGACAGCTCAATCAATCAATCAATCAATCAAACATTTGTAGAGCGCACTACATACCTGTGAGTGTCTCAAGGCGCTGTGAGGGGGGTGCTACTGATCGAACAGCCAGGTCTTGAGTAGCCTCCTGAAGGTCAGCAGGTCTTGGGTCTGTCGTAGGCTCAGTGGGAGGGTGTTCCAGGTCTTGGCGGCGAGGTGGGAGAAGGATCTCCCGCCGGTGGTTGTTCTTTTAGTGCGCGGGACGGTGGCGAGTGCGAGGTCAGTGGAGCAGAGCTGGCGGTTGGGGATGTAGAAGGAAAGTCGTCTGTTGAGGTAGGCTGGGTCGGTCTTGTGGAGTGCCTTGTGTGCGTGGATGAGGAGCTTGAAGGATATCCTCTTGTTGAGGGGAGCCAGTGCAGTTTTCTCAGGTGGGGGGTGATGTGGCCGTGGCATGGTACGTCGAGGATCAGTCGTGCCGAGGCGTTTTGGATGCATTGCAGTCGTTTGATGAGCTTGGTCGGGGCTCCCGCGTAGAGGCGTTTTCGTAGTCGAGTCTGCTGCTGCCGAGGGCACTGGGTGACTGTTCTTCTTGTATCTGTCGGTATCCACCTGTAGATTTGCGGAGCATGTGGAGGGTGTTGAAGCAGGAGGAGGAGTCGGCGTTGGAGCCGAGGATGAGGACCTCCTTTTTTGTCCGTGTTCAGTCAGCTGGTTAGAGACCTAGGTATACAGTGAGAGACACAGTAAGAGACCGAGGCAAACACTAATGCACTCACTGACACACCCATGCACACAATGGTACATACACTAACATACACAGCCTGTAAGTAATACTTATGCATAAGAGAGGTAGACACACAGACAGTTAGATGCCCCTACTGTAAGAAACTGAGCAAATAAGGATAGAAAATTATCACTTGTATAACTATTTACAACCCATGGGGTAAAAAATATACCAGATACTCAGTAAATCAAACTGGGTGGCAGCCTCTGAGTGGGTGAAATACGCAAAGCAACTGTATACGACACATCAGAACATGACTTACACCCAAACACAACAAACTTCCCCAGCAATACATAAAGACGTCAAAATACCTGTCAGCACTAAGGTCGAGATAACCAACCTGATTAAAAAAATGAGGACAGATGGTGTCCCAGGTCCCAACGGAGTCCCTGCAGCAGTGCTTAAAGCATCTCACGGATTCTGGGCAGAACAGTTAACACCACTTTCCAAGCACGCATTCGCCACTTCTACCGTCCCACCGTGGTGGAAAAGCTCAATACTTTTTCCCAATCATAAAAAAGCGGACTGTACGAAACCTTAAAATTACCGGCTCGTCGCTCTATTAGACATAGAAGCAAGAGCATATGCCAGAATACTGTTGAAAGAACTAGAAACCTGGACAAAAGATAATAACATCCTTCCCTTCTTTCAATTCGGTGTCAGGCCCCAAAGCTCCACCATAGACAACATCTTAGTACTGGGACACCTGTCACTCCGTGTGACCCAGCCATCACAACTACCCCTGTTTTGCTGCTTTGTTGATTACAGTGCAGCCTTTGACCTAGTTGACCGTGGGAAGCTGTGGGAAAAACTGGACTCCTGGGGCGTTCCTCAAAAGCTGTTAAAGGCAATAATTGCCCTTCATGACGGGACCTGGGTTTGTATCAAAACCAGCCAAACGACTGTAACAACAAAGGTTCCAACCAATAACAGCCTCAAACAAGGGTGCGTTCTTTCCCCTTTACTTTTTAATCTCTATACAGCCGACCTGGGAAAAGCCCTGGAGGGGGCAAATATACAAACACCAAGGCTGGGGAATGTGCGGCTCCAAATTCTCCAATACGCCGATGACATAGTTATAATGGATCACACTAGGACAGGCCATTAGAAGCTCTGCACAGGTTCAACCAAAATAACAATCTCTTGGTGAACTAGGAGAAGGCCAGGATAATTATCTTTGGGAAGTACAACCGAAAGAAGACAGCACAATGGCGCCTTGGTGACCTGCAAATCAGAACATGCACAAGTTATAACTATCTGGGTCTCAGGTTATCGGTAGGCGCCAAACCCATAGCCCATCTGAAACATCTAAGAAACAAGAGGGCCGGCATCATCTACAGTTTGAGATGTCTCAATCGTCGACTACATAGTCCGACTATAGAACCCATCCTGAAAGTCAAAAAAGCAAAACTAGTTCCCTCTCTTAACTACGGCCACCTAGTCTTCCCTGGAGCCTTCACCAAGTTCCTTATGAACCACCAAATTTCTGCCTACAAGAAGGTTCAAGGAATCCCACGACAGGCCAGAAAGCAAGAGTAAGGTTGGAGCTGGGACTCACCCGGCCGGACATTACCTGTTCAGGGGACTTTTAAAAAATATATATTAGCACCCTGCGTGCTCCAGAAACCTCTCTGAAAATGCAAATTAAAACAATCTTTGAAGAAGGTGGATCTCCATGGCAGGTTCAGCTGGCAGCAGCCACAAAATTGCTAGAAATAGACGTTCAAAACTTGTACAACTTAAACATTCCTGTAATTGCATGGAAACGATCAGTGAATACACAGGTCAAGAAAATATCCTATGAAAGAGACCTGGAACGCTTACACCATCAACCCGATTTCTCATTACTGGACACCTCCTACATAGTGGGAAAACCACAGCCTTACTTTGAGCAAGCACTGACAGTCTCGGCCCGGAAAAAATACCTACATGAGACTTCTTTCATTGCCCATCGTGGACTTTACCCATGCCTTGGCCCGGCAGGACAATTCAGCCGCATGTCGACTTTGTAGTTACCATCGTGAATCCTGGCTTCATCTGCTGTGCTGTTGCCCAAAGTAAGCCAGCGATTGGCACCGACTGTTACTTCCCATCTGCAGGTCTCACGGCCTCGTACGATGAAGAGAAGCCTCAGACCTGTGTTTCTCTGCTAAAACAGCTCAAATAGTCGCGCGGCTAGGGAAATTTACAGAATCAATCCGGGCAGCACTGACACAGAAAATTGAGTTGCAAAAAGAAACCAGTCGGCTAGCATGCAAAAGAGACTTTGACAAAACTCCCCTCTAAGTTTTATGCACATGCACTTTACTGCCAGTTTGCATATCAGTTTTTAACGTTTTAACTCCCTTCTAGTTTGTAGCAATTTACGTGGGATTTTAACTCTTTTTCCTTTTTATAATATTGTAATGATAGTATATTGTAACAATTTTAAGTTATTGAATAATAAAGCTTAATACATAATACATACATAACAGAATGAGGACATTAGAGAAAATAGTTTTGTGTATGAAGGACAAAAATCTAAAAAAAGGCCACCAGGAGATTGAGACTCTGCTCCCCCTAATATGTATCCGCCCTCTGTTGACTGCTCAACGCAGAAGCCTATTAAGGTGAGAATTTCTTGACCTGCAGGTCGGCCCTTGTGGAGTCAATGGACCAGCTAACATAAAGTTAAACATTAGACTAGTGCAGTTTTTGGACTCTTGCAAAAAAATCTCTTGGTGATTTATAATGAGTACTGATTGAATCTGGGGGGGGAGGGGCTGAGGGCCAGGAACTTGATTTTAAGCTGCGACACCATTGTCGCTTTTAGGTTAAATTTCTATGAGCAGGTAAGCAGCAAGAACCGGCTGCTAGGGTCCCCCCATGTTGGTGGTTCCCTACCCCGTTCTGACAAGGTTAATTTGCTCCACCTGCCCGCTTGCCTTGCACATTGTCATTTTAATAATGCGCAGTCTTGCACATTGGCACCTGTTTCTGCTGACACCCTTACTCTACGCAGCACAGCATTAACACCTGCGCCCCGATCCTGCGCACAAGCACTCCACTGCCCATAGAGGGAAATTTAGGGACTCGACAATTGGCAGCTCTGTTACCTTTTACTCTGTTTCATTTTGTGTCTTCGTTGGTGTTGGATGCGTCATCCCTTCCTATTCAGTTTTTGTTCTGGGCTTTTTTATCTTCTGAGAAAGGAAGTTTCGAAAAAAAAAAATGTAAAGATCTATTATTATGATATTTAATGGTTGAAGTAGATATATGATAAACTCTTTTTTATTTTTGTATGAATATGCTGTGTTCATGGTTTTATTGACTAATAAACCTATTGTTATTAGTATTAGTAATGTTTGCAAGGTTTTTAAAGGTGAATAGAAACATACCTCTAGTACAGAGCTTTTTTTAAATGAAATTTTTATATTTACAAGAGAACTCACAAGTGCATACAGTTGATACAACTGGTTGATGTTATGAAGTTAAAGATGAAAGTTCTATTGCAAAAGAGAAGATGGTTCGTAGGAATGTAGAGGAAGTGATAGCTGAAGAAATACAAGGTAGGTGCAGACAGGACCCCGTATACAAATGGAACTGCAGCAGTATTTGCAGTGGCCTGCAGGAATCAATTGACTTATTAAGACATTTTTCGATGTCAATTTGCAGATAGAAGAGTCAAGCAGACAATTGCAATTGTGCAAGGGCTGGGTCCATGCATAGTGAGGAAGCACAATCATTTACAGGGACATTCACCGGCACTTCTATCCAAAAAAGTGTGCACAAGCACCTTTCACCACCTCCGCCGACCTCGCCCTCACCACAGTCCGCCGCATCCAAAGAGCGACCTCCGGCGGCAGATCATTCTCCCACCTCGCCGCCAAGACCTGGAACACCCTCCCCACCCACCTACGGCAGAACCAAGACATGCTGACCTTCAGAAGACTCCGCAAGACCTGCCTCTTCGAGCGATAGCAGCATCCCCCCCACCCCAGCGCCTTGCGACCCTCACGGGTATGTAGTGCGCTTTACAAATGTTTTGATTGATTGATAATGTTAGCTGTTAATCACTCTAAAATGCGAAATTTCGTCAGAAGACTTTACTATGTGAAAACTCCTGCCTTATGTTTAGGAGAGATGAATACAGCTCTTTTACATAGTACAGTAGCAGATGTAGAAAAAAATTGTGAAGATGTTCAGTTTTGTTTCTTTGGTCCTGAACATGAGTCTAGGGAAAATTAGGAGTTTGTTACCGGAGGTTTAAAGGAACAGGACACAGGCATTAGTACTAATAACTTTGCAAAAGAGATTGAAAAGTTTATCAAAGTATCTTCAGAGAAACAAGAATGTGTTTGTATTTGTTGTAGACGCACTCACTACAAAAGTCAAACTCGAAATGTAGTTGTATTACCAAAAACAGAACAGGAGAATAAAGATAAGTGGCAATAATTTGGGGCCTCATTTATGAGGTTTTGCCATAGGGCAGCGCAGCAGGCCTTCCTGCGGTGCTACCCTAAGGCAATCAATGGGCAGGACTGCACCGTATCTATCAGACGCAGCACAGTCCTGTCCTTTCCTCCTGCGTCGGCGCACAATAGGCTCCAGTGTGCCATCGCAGGCACCTTTGCTCCATGGTGCGAGGGTGCCAGCTTTGCGGCAAAGATTATTTTTTTGTGCAGGAAGGGGAACCTGTCTGCACAAAAACAACCACAAGAGGCTTTTTTCTCTTTCTAGAAAACGGAAAGACATGGTGAAATAAAGATATTTTTCCTCGTTGCGCCTCCCTTACGCCTCCCCTGGGAGGCTTAAGTCTTTAGTGCTGCCTCAGATTTACGATTCCTGGTAAATCTGGGGCAGTGTCAAAAAGCCAGGGATGTTGCTGGGAACGTCCCCAGCAACACCCATTGCACGCCCCTTTAGCGCAGAAAAATGCGTTAAAGGGGACAATATTTACGAGGCAGCATGAAGCCAAAAAAAAGTGGCTTAGTGCTGCCTCGTAGATATGGAGAAGGCTCCTGCATCAATGGAGCCACAAAACGTTACATGCCGGCAGCACAAGGGGCTTCATAAATGAGGCCCTCGGTACATATGTATTTGTAGAGGAATGCTTTGCTTTGGCAACACGGCACATTTTATGTAAGCAGTGCTATGATAAGTGAGAGGATAACAATCTGCCAGCCAAAACAGTACCTAACTGGGTAGAGTTCGTCTCAATTCCACAAGAACTTCAAGAATGAAATGTTTATGAACCAATTCTCACAAAATGTGCACACTCTTTTTAAGCAATAGTCCGTATGGAACCAAAGACTGGAAACTTACCACTGACAGCTGCAGAAAGACCTTAAAGGAAGAGTTGTCTATTTAACTTTAGATTTCAAAGGGAATATTGAAACAGTAGGGTTAGAAAGAGATATTGATGAACCATTTATCATTCTAGTAAATGGGGTGCCTACAGAGAATACAAAAATCTTGCAAGAGTTAGCGGATGTTAAAAAGTTAAAAAAAGAGACTGTAGGCCTGGTGCAAAATAATATTTCTATAAAAATGTTGATGTTGTTTGATATGTAATTTGTAATGAGGATGAAACATTACCACCAAGTGGGCAGATTGAAAACGTGAATTGATCCAGATCAGAAGAAATATTTGAACACTACAGCATCCCAGGTCTGCATTCTAAAGATGTTATTGGCGATGCGATTGATTTCTTCCAAATGAATCAAGCAAAAGGAGCTCCCATGAGTGTGTGGGAGAAAGGTTTTGTTGCAATGATGAATTGTAATCACGAGGTAAACCAAAGTAGAAGTTTATTTGTAGGTCACAAGATGGTAGTTACAAGTAGATGAGTTAGTTCAAGCTGATACAAGGTCCCACCAGGAGCTGCATCTCTGCTGCTCAGCCCACTCTCTCCAACTGTCATTCCTCCAGTCCCACAGGCACACCAACATTCCACACAGCCATCAGCCATTCCAACGTTCCATACACACACTCACGCATACTGGCTAAGCAGCAGGAAATGTAAGTACAACAGGTTTAGAGGCTCGCTGTTTTCCACAACTGTTTCCCACTGGAGCAGGCGGCTGCTATGATGAACGCCCCGTACAAATACCAGCAGCTGAATACCTGTCAACCAGATTATATCCAGAGGATCCGAGATTTCGACAGTGAATTCCATACATATTCCATCTTCTGTTTGAGAGTGACTTGTCTGGACTTTTATATACTATAAACCACTTATTGAACACAGAAGTTAATCTACCAAATCCCTCTGCAAAGGAAATAGTTGACCATGTTCATTCAAAGGATGGAAAGTTAGAATGCATCTTGATTAATGTCTTGGTGTGCCATTATGGCACCAACTAGTATTAGTATGGTTGCCATGTAGGACTCAAATGTATGTTGAGAAACCTAGGTGCACCTACTTGGTTTCAGACACTCAATTGTGCAGAATATGTGTGGGATGAGTTGCTTGAATGTTTGAGAGAAGCAAACTCAAACATTAAGGATATCAGTGTGAAGACAGCCAGAGAACTTTGCTCCGTGGATCCTGCTAATGTTTGTAGATATTTTAGCTACAGGTTTCAAGCCATGCTGTCTTTCATCTGCAACAAAATGCAACAAAGCAAATCCTCCTCTTGGCAAAGTAACTGATTTATTTTGGCGTAAAAAGTACCAAGCAAGCGGGGCTCCTCATTTTCACATGCTGTTATGGATAAAAGATGCCCCGCAATTTGGGACCGAAAATGATGAGTCTGTGCTCTCTTTCACTGAACAGCATGTGGCATGCATCATCCCGAAAGACAGGCCTCAGACAACAAGTTTTGCATTTTCAAACATATAGATGTGGCAAGTACTGCCCTAGAAAATACAGATGTATTTTACACAAGATGTCGTTGTGGATTTTAATAACCGGTCATTACCCAACGAATAGTGAACAGCTTTTTATCTGCTGTCAGATGTACACTGACACGAAAATCACCCAAAAACACATATAAGTGGAAAGGAACAGAGATCTCCAAGTATATTAACAAATAGTACCCTGTGATTCTAAAAATGTGGAATGCTAACATGGATATACAATTTGTTGCAGACAACTCCATCACTGTTCCTTCGTACATTACAAAATCAGAGCAGACAGAGATTAAGGAAATGTTGGAAAACCCACCACAACGCCCATGGAACACCTCCTTGATGTAGAGTAAAGAAAGACAGCCCTCTGCGCTGCCTTCCCTTCCTCGAAATCTATGAGCCAGTGTAAAGCCATGCATGCTGGGTCTGCATCGCTCTTAGATATGATTAAGAGGCCTGAGCCACTGAAGCATCAAAAAAAGTGAAGCTCCGGTGGCGTAAGCCTCTTGTAAATGAGGCCCTTAGTAGCCAAAAAGTGAAAAGAGAGTTTTTTATTTGGCACTTCTATAACTTTCAACGCCTTGGCGTTCTGAATTGGAATTACTCGGAGATTATGACTGCTACAGAGATTTTTTCAACGCTGTGAAAGACAGCATACCGCGTTCAGTCTTTCCAAACTATTTGCAAATGTTAAATGATGAGATTGAACAGGAAGAAACAATCACTGCTGTGAGTGCTAAGGAGAGTTCACAATGCAGCCAAAGTTTAGGACTACTGACTCAAGAGCCTCTTGGGGAAGCAATTATTGAAAATGAAGCTGCAATAGCCATGAACGAGGTGGAAAGTGCAATGGAACAAGCGAGACAGGAAAGTGTTGATTTGGAACTGATACTTGGACATTTGACTGGCGAACAGAAAAAAAATTACATGGAGGTAAAAGAGAAAATCGAGCATGTATTCCCCCACGAGAAGAATGAATCTAAATGCTCATTATTTCAGCAAATACTATTATACGTTAGTGATCAATACAGCACCGGGAAGAGCTTTTAATTGAAGTTCTTACTGCTTACCTACAGAGGACTACAGAACCAAATGTGTCATTAGTAGTAACAGCAGCAAATGGATGAGCTGCACATAAAGTTACATTACTTTATATCGACTGAGAATGCGACCTGATAATAAACTGGAATACCAGGCGTTGTCTGGTGACGCTTGTCGTGAAGTCTCAAAAGTATTGAAGAAACTGAGGGGGATATGTAGAAGGAAGTGGGGTAAAGAGGCGTTAGCCTTCCTGCACGATATTTAAAGAATGTGGTGCAGCCTTGCATTTCCCCCAGCGATGGTGCTAAGTTTAGTAAGTTAGCACCAACGCAGGCACCCTTGCACCATAGTGCAAGGGTGTCTGGGTGCAGGGAAGGATTGTTTATGTGCAGGAAGGTGCCCCTTCCTGAAAATAAACAATCCTAATAAGCCATTCTGTCACTGTTATGTGTTCTGCTTCATGCAGCACACATAAAAGTCACAAAACTGAATTGTTTTAAAGGATTGTTTATATACAGGAAGATACACCTTCCTGTACATAAACAATCCATGGCATTTTGCTTTTTCCATGTGTGCTGCAAAAGGCAGCACACATGGAAAAAGCACAAATGAGGAGAAATAGTGCATTTCTCCTCGTTTCGCCAACATAATTGCAGGTTTTATCTGGTCTTAATTTTGGCGCTGCCTCCTGTGTACGCCACCCTGATACATAGAAATACAATGGGTGTTGCGGCGGAACGCCCACCGCAACACCCACTGCCAACACCTTTCACGCTAACCATAGCGTGAAAGGGGGCTTTAATCACAAGGCAGCGTTAAACCATGGTAAGTGGCTGAACGCTGCCTTGTACATAAAGCGCAGCCCCTATCGTCACCACAACATGGGTGAAAGTGACGTTGCCGTGGCAATAGGGGCTTGTACATATGCCCCTGAAACATTAAATCATCGATGAGGTGAGCATGGTCTCAAATGTAATACTTGCCTTAGTACACTTGAGTCTGCAACTGATTTTAAAAACAGACTATGACGTACTGTTCGGAGGAAAGCACTTCATTTTCAAAGGACAGACTGTATTCAAGACATTTCTCCATGATGAGACTCAGAATTTCCTGGGAAGTATTGGAAACGTAAACATTTGCCTGACTTTCCAGTCCAAGGAACTACTTAAGAATATGCGTCAAGCACCTGACGTGGAATATGGAAATATTCCGAAGGATGTTAGAGTAGGAGTATTCCAAAACTGAAGAATATTTTTTTTGCATAATTTAATCATTGAGAAAGGATTAGTAAACAGTGCTATGGGTAGATTGATTTACTTAACTTTCCAAACAGGGATGAGGTTAAATATTTAGCATTAAGATTTGATCAGATTGATGTTGTAAAGCAGGTTGGTAGATGTGCGGTACATTTTTTGCTTTTAAAAGACTTGTAAGTCTGGTAGCAGCAGTTCCCAGTGTTTCTAGTGTTGCAGGGATTCTGCTCATGCACAGAACTATGCACAGGAAACCAGGACCTCAGTGAATTGTGGTGTACCAAAAACTCACCTCAGTACCCAGAACCCCTATCCGACTAGCATCAGTGTCTCATTCGTTCTCCGTATCATCTCGAAGCTACCAATGATTGGACAACCCAGAACAAGCGACTTAGAGTACTCTCAGGAATGGTGGGAATCAGAAACACCTTTTCGTTATTATTGTCATATCAGTCCACAACAAGAGTAATCAGAGACATGGTAAAGTTAAAAATGTTTATTTTTTAACTACGTGCTCTAAGGTGCAATACTTTGGCTAACATAAGCAGACAAATGATTAGAAACAAAACCATCAGCATTGTTACAATAACATAGAAAATGAAGAGAAAAATCATATTACAAATGATAGTGGAAAACAACCACCCTCCCTTCGCTAGTAAGCTAGTTTTATGAAACTAATAGAAGGTCTCTAGGCTTGAATGGGGAACCCCATACCGTAAATATCAGCTTAGGTGAATCACATCACAGGATCAGCTCTGCTCTGTGTCTGGAAAAGGTTTTCTCCAAGTGTCTGAATCATGCATGCAAATGCCTTATTAAAGACACACGAGTTTCCGATATTTGCAGCTGTGTGCGTGTTGTGTCTAGAGCGGGGTCCGATCAACCTGACTTCAAAAGCATACTTTGTTTTGACCTTGACGGCTTCTGCACACAGTGCTCGGACTGAGGCCGCGGTGCACGTCTAGGGATGTGAACAACAGACGTTTCTCATGTGAAGAAAAAGAAAGCCAGCAGGCAGTTTTTCTTGTAATAACAGCTACCTGCAGTGTCGTGTGCAGAAGCAGCAAAGTGGCAAGATGGCGTTTTACGTCTAAGGCGCTCATGCTAACATAGCAATGTGTGTACATAGAACTCCGTCTCCACTACACTGGCATACCCTGCCACTATCCATACATTTCAAGGTTTCATTGTAGACGCAACTTTTATTAATATTGGAAGTACCTTCTTTAAAGACGGTATGTTGTGAGTTAGAACGTTGTCCAGATTGTTTTTGGTTGATTTTGATGACAAGAAAGTTGGTCTGTTGCAAGTTGGGTCTGAGAGTACAATCCGTTAGGAAGTGTTTACAATCCTCATTTAGGACAATATCACACTTATGAAAAATGGCTAATTTCTGAAAGTTCCCAAAAGAATCTACAGATGTCCCTGAAAAGAAGGAGAGCAAGGGAGGTGTTGAAAAGCAATAACTGTAGAATGAGAGAGATATTGTCAAACCCTTCAAGTGTCAACTGGAATGCAAATGTTGTTCTCAGTGTACTCTTTCATTTACCACATCTTGTAAATGCAATTGAACAGAAACCACAGACGAGATTGCGCTCTGCACTGTGTGGTTTGCGGCAACGTTTGCGTCGTGATAGAACTGTGAAACATTGTCCTTCAGGCACTCAAGATCTAGGAGATTTATGAAATAGATCAGTGGTATTTACTCAGAACACTCAGCAAGATGTACAGGAGTTTCTAATGGTCACCCTTGGAGTTTTAGAAGAGGAAGACATCAAAATTGATGATCTATTTAGACTGAGTTACTCATGGGACCATGACTGTGAAGATGGCTCTTTTTCGTCTGCCACTCAAATCAATTCTGAGAGATTTCTGTACCTAACACCACCGGATTCCAAAACTGTGCCTTTTGACAGATTGATCAAAAAAGCGAACCAGCATATGACCTGCCCCAACTGCAGATCAGATGTCGTGTCCACACTGCACATATCGTCCCTTTTGTTTCTTCAACCAAAGTTCTAGGGAGGATCACTGTCTAAAAAGTGGTAGACGGTATTCGTTCTACCTGGATCATCAGTGTTTGAGACATCCTTCTGCCTACCAGGGAGGACGTCTTCAAAAGGGTTTCCCAAATCCAGATGTGCTTTATATCTATTAATAGTATTGTACCACTTCTGCTATTACAAGAGTTATTTATAAGATATATTTGTTCAGATTAGTTCAGTAACTATAGGTAAATAGGTAAAAGAATGGATTAAGTAATTGTGGTGAGTGCAGATCATAGTGTCACTTAATCATCCTACTGTGCAGTTCTATTTTTCTTCCCTACAATCTATATGATTGTTTTTTCCCCACTGTTCAAGGATGAATGCTTTTACAGTACATGATTTATCATGTACAAGCATAAAAGCTGAGATCTGTAAAAAGAAGGAAATGTTTAAATTAAATGTCTAATTCCTTTATAGTGTTACAGCTGTGTGATGCTTTATTACTAACATACACATTTGTATTGCAGAAACGTAATCTTTACTGTGCAAATTTATAATATGTAACAATAACTCATATTTTTGTAGTCTCTCTTTTTACACGGGTCAATTGAACCATTGATTGGAGTAATGCAGGTGACTAATTCCTTTTTTAACCTTTATATTACATCCAATAAGACACATAGGCAGCTATTGCTGCATACTCTGACACACCCAAACAGACCCTCATACATATACTGACGCACCCAAGCACATACTCATGCATACACTGACACATACAGACGCACACACTAATACACCCAGGGACAACTGATATAGGTACTGACACACCCAGGGACACAATTATGCATACATTGACATACCCAGGCAAACACTTATGTATAAACTGACCTGCCTAGCCACACACTGATACATACATACACTGACACTCCTGGCTCACACTTATACAGATACTGATACACCTGGGTACACACTGATGCATACCCTGAGACATCCAGAGACACATGGGTACAGATAATAACACACCGAAACACACACTTATGCATACATTGAGATACCCAGGCACACAGTGATACATATACTGACACACTCATGCATACACTGAGACATCCAGAGACACATGGGTACAGATAATAACACACCGAAACACACACTTATGCATACATTGAGATACCCAGGCACACAGTGATACATATACTGACACACTCATGCATACACTGACTCATCCAGGGACACATGGGTACAGATAATAACACACCGAAACACACACTTATGCATACATTGAGATACCCAGGCACACAGTGATACATATACCGACACACTCATGCATACACTGACTCATCCAGGGACACACTGATACAGACCCTAACACACCTAGGCACACACTTGTGCATACGTTGACATACCCAGGCACACACTTATGCATAAACTGACACACCAAGCCACACACTGATACATGCACTGAGACACCCAGGCACGCAGTTACACACCATATATACAATCAAGGAAAAAGAGGACAAACACATGGCAAATGTGAGAAAAAATCCAAAGTCAAGAAAAATCGACATGAAGAAGCATGGTTATTAATTTCATTATTTGTACTACGGTCAACTTGAGGGGCTATCTCCTGTGATGATGGTAAAGTGGAAGGTGGTACGACAGATGTTGAAGTAGTGGGAATCTCCGTTGCTGGCTTCATAGGATTCATAGATGTATCCCATTTGGCACCCATTAGAGATTCCACTCTCTCCAACCTTTTTTCAATAGTTTTTAAACTATCCACAATTGGTAGCATGTGAGATTTAAATAATTTATCTATACTGCCCATTAGATCCGCAATAGTGGTGTTGTTTACAGAGCAGGATACAGAGGTACCAGGAAGAGGTGTACTGTCAAGGCAGGGAGTAGAGCCTGCATCAGTATGAGCCAATATCGAATTATAATTAAATTTGTTTTTACTTTTGCATAGCACGGTGTCTATCTTCCTCCTTTTCCTGGGCAGCGGGTGTGATGATTTTGGTGTCCTAGGGGGGATAACATTCTGAGATAAAGGCTCCGTGATTTGCAATAATGTATTACTCGATGTAAGTGATTCACTAGTTATGTCAATGGGAGGGGATGAAATAGGTAAAGGCGAATGGTTAGATAGAACAACCATGTTTGAGTTACCAGGGGAGATTAGGGAATCGTTATTATCCTGGGGAGTTAAAATTTCTTGATGGGGAGGGGCACTCTTGTCTGAAGGAGTTACTTCATGAGGGGAGGTTGTATTTAAAGACATGTTTTTAATATGCTCTATCGAGTTGCGCCGCCTAACCCTTAATTCTGTAAGAGGCGCTTCTCGATCTGACCCTAAGTTAGTTTTCAGCAAATAACTATCAAGGGTACCCTTGTTAGAATGATTAGTCATGGTGATACAATGAACACCCCAGGCTCAACAAACAAATTACAAATACGAAAAGCGTCAATATATTGAAGCACAAGGAGATTGAACTAAAAACAGACCGCTAACAATACCAGCACAAATAAAGCTTCAACAGTGCTGACCAAAGTCAAAAGGGTAGGCCCAGCCCGGCCTCCCTCGGCTCCTGAGGGCTACAGAGGGCCCGCCCTTTGCCCGGGCTTAGCCCGGCGACCGCGCGCGTCCCGCGACGCGGGAGATCAGCGTCCTTTTAAGCGCCTCCGGGCGCGCAGGTAGTGTCACGGGTCGCTAGGGCAGCTGGGAGCTGTAGTACGCTCCGCTTTCCGGGCCGCGAGAAGGCGTTGTGTTGCGGCGATGTCAGCGTGGCATCCCAGTGGAGGAACAGCAGGATTCCAGAGAAGTAAGGAGAGCACGGATGCCGACCCTCGACCAGCAGCAGGTCACACGCATTCGGTAGGGCTCCAAATTCAAACTTCCCGCTTTCCCAAGAGATCAGCGTCCTTTTAAGCGCCTCCGGGCGCGCAGGTAGCGTCACGGGTCGCTAGGGCAGCTGGGAGCTGTAGTACGCTCCGCTTTCCAGGCCGCGAGAAGGCGTTGTGTTGCGGCGATGTCAGCGTGGCAGCCCAGTGGAGGAACAGCAGGATTCCAGAGAAGTAAGGAGAGCACGGATGCCGACCCCCGACCAGCAGCAGGTCACACGCATTCGGTAGGGCTCCAAATTCAAACTTCCCGCTTTCCCAAGAGATCAGCGTCCTTTTAAGCGTCTCCGGGCGCGCAGGTAGCGTCACGGGTCGCTAGGGCAGCTGGGAGCTGTAGTACGCTCCGCTTTCCAGGCCGCGAGAAGGCGTTGTGTTGCGGCGATGTCAGCGTGGCAGCCCAGTGGAGGAACAGCAGGATTCCAGAGAAGTAAGGAGAGCACGGATGCCGACCCCCGACCAGCAGCAGGTCACACGCATTCGGTAGGGCTCCAAATTCAAACTTCCCCCACATGAAGAAGCACCAAACCCATCTGAACGTTGTCCGAAGATCGCTCTTAAAATAAATGGGTGCGCCATACCATTCAAAGTTGATAGTGGTGCATCGATACATATCATTTCTGGTGCTTATTTTGTTTTTCGTATTTGTGGTGGACTGGCACTCCTGCCCTGAAGGTCCCCATTCCTAGAAGTTGACAAGGATGGCCCGAGTCGCTGACCGATCATCAGAGTGGCGGCGGTGCAGCACTCTGCACAGAGAGAACGCTGGACTGCCTACGCAGCTTGTTGGAGGGGGCCGGCTCTACAGCTGCTGGATCTCAGACTGATTTTGCCAAGGATTTAGTGAGTGCCCCCGCACCGCCACTCGCCTCTGCTCTGCAGCCGTTCCGTGCCCAACACAAAGGGCTGCCTTCAATTAAGATTTCCTGTACTCGTTGGTGGCGGGACGGGACACCCGCTGATCAACTGCCCCTGAGGCTCACCAACAAGGCTCTCATCTCACCTCTCAGGTCTTGGGCTGCAACCAGTGTAGGCCTCTGGGAGCAGCCACCATCTTCAAGGTTTGTTTGGCTGCGCCTGCGGTTGTCCTCCCACCAAGCAACTGCCCCCGACAGCATGCTGGGCTTCTGGCTGCTTGCTGGCTTTATCGTCAAGCGAGCTGGTGGGTGGTGATGCTCATGCGGGTCTGGCTAGCTTTAGCCTTTTTTCCCCCAGTTTGCTCTTGGTCAGCTGATCAACTGTCTGCCCGTGTTTCGTTCGGGAACCTCGCATGGGATCCCTGTGTTGTCCTAGAGGTTTGGTAGAGCCCCAGCTCATTGATCTGAGGTCCATGTCCTCTGGAAAGAGGGGACCCAGGACATGCTGGGCTCCTGCGGAGTACCCTGGATCAATCGTTGGGGCCTTTGGTGATGAAACCTCCATATTGTGATTCACTTCTCCACTGACCTGAGGCACTCACAGAAGATGGCGCCCCCTCACATGGAAAGGCACCTGAATGAAAACTGAAACTAAGGCAGGACTTTCCTCCCCCTGCATCTAACCCTGCAACAGCAGTGGCCATGTTTGACTGTCTAGGTCTGATGCCTTTTTTTTTCTTTTTCTTTTTTACTTGACGATCACACAATTGATTTGATACATTTCTCTATCTTCATGCTTCGTTTGGCTCATGCAATTTAAAACTCATTACTTTCATCCTATTTTGTATTAGCTCAACAGAATTAATACAAAAAGGTCGCACCTTTGCACCTTCAGCACTACCACCATCCTATTGATTCTAACGTGTTGCCATACTTGAGCGGAGCTCTGATCCACCCACCTCCGGTGAATACGAACCACCTTTATGCTCAATATCATTTGACGTAGTGTACCTGTCATCTCCACTCGACTTTGAACACGGGCCAGTCCTGTTCCACGCTGAGATTAAAAAAGAAGTCCCCGAGCCCCTCTCAACCTAGAATTCCAAATATTGGCCAAATGTCGCAATGAGGATCTCACTCACTGTCAACTCACCTAAGAGCCCTTAAATCATAAGATTTCACCTCGGCCCTTCACAGAACGGATACAGGGCTTGTCCTCAGTGGTCTACATGCCTTCACGATCAACTACCCTCCCAACATCTCAAAAAATGATGCCAAGAAGCACAAACATCTGTTACTCGGTTATCTCTGACCTTTACTTCCGTGCCAACAAGGGTAAACTTACCAATGACCTTAAAGATTCCAGGAGCCGCTACAACAAACAAATCAAGAGTGCTAACGCGGCTTACTTCAGACACCGACTGGATCAAGCGGCAAACCGCCCCGAGAAACTCTTCAAATTGGTCAAATAACAATCAGTCGTTGGGTCTAACCAATCTGATCCTGGTGGCAACCCACCCTCTTGCGATGATCTTGCCGCCTTCTTCACAGAGAAATCAAGAATCATCTCCATTGACCTCGCCTCTACTACCTTCTTACATTGCTGCCTCGCCCATTGACTCCTCTGTAAGGCGTAAAGCGACCTCCACGAATTCCAAGAACAATGCATCATGGGGCACCTTTGCCACATTTAGTGAATATGATATCTTCAAGATTTTTCAGAATATCAACCCTTCCAACCACTTCAGCGACCCGCTGCCCCCTTCTATCTTCAAAGAAACAAAGAATGCATTGATCCCCACATGGACTAGGATTGCAAATGCTTCCCGATCACAAGGCATGATCCCAGAATGCCTAAAAGCAGCTCAGGTAACACCCATACTAAAAAGAACTAACGCTGACAAATCTGATCTCAATAACTTCCGCCCCATTTCCAACATCCCCACTTTAGCGAAACTACTAGAAAAATGTGTGCAATCCCAACTCTGTGCTCACGTAGAGAATTACCAACTCCTAGACCCGCATCAATCGGGCCTTAGGAAGGGGCACAGCACCAAATCAGCTCTCACTCACGTTTTTGATGACATTTTAATAATGCTCGACCAAAATGAATCCTGCCTCCTGATCCTCCTCGACCTTTCCTCCGCATTTGACACGGTTAATCATGACAGCCTCCTATCCATTCTGCAAAATGGAATGGGTTTTCCTGCTCATGTGTTGCAATGGTTCTCATCCTTCCTTCATCACAGAACTCAAAGAGTCAAGGCAAACCACTCTCTCTCCCAGCCCTCTTCCGTACTCATGGGGTTCCCCCAAGGATCCGCTTTATCTCCTATCCTCGTCAACCTTTTCTTGGAACATCTTGAACATTCTCTAAATTCCATGGACATTCTCTTCCACATGTATGCGGACAACATGCAACAATATCTGAAAATCTCATCTTCGGAAAACATCATCTCACTCAATACTACCCTAATGTTTACTCAAAAGTGGTTAACGGAGAATCATCTCCTGCTCAACACTTCTAAAACGGAATTCCTGCTCATCTACCCTCTGAACCTCATCTCCCGAGTCACCTTGCTGCTTTCAACTGTACTCCTCTCATCGTAGACGCAGCCAAGTCTCGGTATCACCATGGACAAGCACCTGAACATGAAAGGTCATATCAGCAATGTATGCAAAGGAGCTAACCACCCGATGAGATCCCGCAGAAATATCAAACCTTTCCTTCCTCTAAAGGATTTCAAGCAAGTGGTCCAAACGCTTGTCTTGCTGAGGTTAGATTACGGCAGTGCTACCCTCTGTGGCCTTCCCAAATACGCCCTGGCTCCACTACGGGCTTCACTTAACTCTGCTGCTAGACTGGTTACAGATACCAAGCGAAAAGATCATATACCCCCAGTCCTAAAATCCCTCAATTGGTTGCCCTTCGAAGCACAAATTCAATTAAAGATTGCTGTTCTTACACACAAAGCCCTTCACCTTAACACTCCTACGTACCTTGCGCAAAAACGTAAACTATCCTGTGGCTTCAAGAAGCGCCTCTACCCTCCTCCTGAAACCACTCATCCTTAATAAAAAAAGAAGTTGTCACCGAGCCTTCTCCGGAGCTGCCCCAAAGATTTGGAACTCTCTTCCACCAGAAGTTCGCAGAATCTCCTCATTGACGGCGTTCAAAGTGGAAGCCAAAAGATTCCTAATGAACAAATTCGTACCCTAATAGGGTTAGACTCACAAGCCCGTTGACATAGCTCCTGCTGCCTTTGTTCTTACATTTGATACAGCTCCCCCTTATTGTACACTGTGTCTCACCCTTGCTGCCCGCCTACACCTGTTTATTGTATTACCCTCCGAGTTGTATTTTGCACTGTATTTTCTTTCTCTCCCTTCCTCTTATGGATATTGTTATAGATATTGCTTTTGTCCTTCCTCCCATCATATTGTAAAGCGCTCTGTTATCCCTCTGGATCTTGTTCGCGCTATATAAATCTTTATAAATAAAATAAATAAAAATAAAATAAAATCTTTTACTTCAGAAAACGGACACAATGGAGGAACGTCTTCTATTCCATGTTTCATATAACGGGTACCAGGAAAACCCCGCACTCGCCATTCTACAATGCGAATGCCACCATCTCCCTTGACAATAACGGTATTATCCTAATCCAAGCCTCGGATGACAACTTAGCCAAGATGGATAACATCTTCCCTACCCTCAAGACAACAGTGAATTCTAAGTCTTCTCATCCCCTCATGGCCCATACTATTCCAAATGTTATCACTCTCACACCCCTCCTCAAGCCTTGGGTGACTCCAACCGCACATAACCCTCCTCACTCCTTAAGCAATGCCTGTTCCATCCAGTCCCATGACTTAATATCACTAGAACCTACATGGTCCACATTTACATTGTATAAATCAGATATTGGCCCTACAGCATCACACACTGCCCTGTTCTCTACACGGATACATATTGGGTCCCTAGCTGGGGAATCCTCACTCGCTTCACCACTTCTATCCTCCCCTTGTCAACTTCCATGCTTGATCTATCCTAACATGCCCTCAGCCAAGTCTACATGCAGGCTACTGCCCTCCCCGGATCCTATCACACCCAACCCACTCTACCTATCTTGGTTCTCATCCCATTGGACACACACAAGCCCTATCACCTGCCATCCACCACCGGCTCCTCTCTCCTCGTTAGTTGGGAATCAACAAGACTTGCTTCATTCACTCCCTCTGACTATCTCATTGCAACCACAGTCCCCTCAGTAATCCCTCAAGGCCCCCCCCCACCGGATCTATCCACGCAACCCATATCCAACAACCAACACTCAGACTGGGCCGCTCGCCTTGATGAGATCTCTATTCACCTGCGCCTTCTCACGGACGAACTGCAGGAATTGAAAGCTATCACTATTGAACATCTGCCCCTGCTCAGAACTTTTAGTTCCCTAGGGACCCGTCCCATCGCCCTTAAAGGTTATGTTCCTGCTCTTGACCCGCACACCACTCTCCATACCTCGAAAACTCTACCCCTCTCAAATGCCTCGTCCCGCCCCAGAAGACTGAAGGCTGATCTATCGATCAACAATATCTGTGATCTAGTCCTCTCTTATTCCCACCCATTAGACACTAAGCAGACCCCGCCGGGTTAAATCCAAGCCATTCACGCTAACCCGTACAGAGAACCCTCCCACAACCCCAGAGGCATAAATAGCAACAACCTCAAGCGAGTTAACATCCTTCAGACTCCTACCTCCCACTCGACTGACCAATTGAAATGCGTACTACTCAACTGCAGATCAGCTAGTAAACTCAATCAATCAATCAATCAGTGACACTTATAAAGCGCGCTACATACCCATAGGGTCTCAAGGCGCTGGGGGGGGGGGGGGTGCCGCTACTGCTCGAACAGCCAGGTCTTCAGCTTCTTCCTGAAGGAGAGGTGGTCTTGGGTCAGGCGCAGGTCGGACGGGAGGCAGTTCCAGGTCTTGGCGGCCAGGTAGGAGAAGGACCTTCCTCCTGTAGTCGCTCTTCGGATGCGGGGGACGGCGGCGAGGGCGTGGTTGGCTGATCGGAGGTGGCGTTTGGGAGCGTAGAAGTTGACTCGGCTGTTGAGGTAGCTCGGGCCTTGGTCGTGTAGGGCTTTGTGTGCGTGGGTGAGGAGGCGGAAGGTGATTCTCTTGTTGATGGGGAGCCAGTGAAGGTCTCTCAGATGTCCGGAGATGTGGCTGGATCGTGGGATGTCGAGGATGAGTCTGGCTGAGGCGTTTTGGATCCGCTGGAGTCTCTTCTGGAGCTTGGCGGTGGTCCCGGCGTAGAGGGCGTTGCCGTAGTCCAGTCGGCTGGTGACGAGGGCCTGGGTGACGGTCTTCCTGGTCTCAGTGGGGATCCACCAGAAGATCTTCCGTAGCATGCGTAGGATGTTGAAGCACGCCGAGGAGACGCTGCTGACTTGCCTGGTCATGGAGAGGGAGGAGTCCAAGATGAAGCCCAGGTTTCGTGCATGGTCTGTCGGTTTGGGTGCGGTGCCCAGGGCGGGAGGCCACCAGGAGTCGTCCCAGGCGGAGGGAGAGGAGCCCAGGATGAGGACCTCCGTCTTGTCCGAGTTCAGTTTCAGGCGGCTGGTCGTCATCCACTCGGCTACCTCTTTCATCCCTTCGTGTAGGTTGGCTCTGGCGGCGGCGGGGTTGTTGGTCAGGGAGAGGATCAGCTGGGTGTCGTCGGCGTAGGAGATGATGCTGAGGTGGTGTTTGCGTACGATGGCCGCGAGGGGGCTCATGTAGACGTTGAAGAGGGTGGGGCTCAGGGATGATCCTTGGGGGACGCCGCAGATGACTTCGGAGGCCTCTGACTTGTACGGTGGTAGGCGGACTCGCTGTGTTCTTCCGTCGAGGAAGGAGATGATCCATTCCAGCGCCTTGTCCTGGATTCCGATGTTGCTGAGGCGCCGTACCAGGGTGCGGTGGCAGACCGTGTCGAATGCCGCGGAGAGGTCTAGGAGGATGAGGGCCGCTGTTTCTCCATTGTCCATCAGGGCTCGGATGTCATCGGTGGCGGCGATGAGGGCGGTCTCGGTGCTGTGTTTGGCTCGGAAGCCGGACTGTGAGGGGTCGAGGGATCCGTTCGTCTCGAGGAAGGCGGCCATCTGCTTGTTGACGGTCTTCTCGATGACCTTGGCTGGAAACGGGAGAAGCGAGATGGGGCGGTAATTCTTGAGGTCGGTGGGGTCCGCTGTTGGTTTCTTGAGTAGAGCGCTGAGTTCGGCGTGTTTCCAGCTCTCGGGGAAGATGGCGGTGTCGAAGGAAGTGTTGATGATGTCTCGCAGGTGGGGTGCGATGACAGCGTCGGCCTTGTTGAAGATGTGGTGAGGGCAGGGGTCGGTTGGTGATCCGGAGTGGATTGAGTTCATCGTGCGGATGGTGTCTTCGGTGCTGATCGGGGTCCAGGCGTGGAGGGTGGTGGTGGGGGGGGGTGGCTGGTCGGTCGTGGTGTGCGTTGGCTGGTTGTTGAAGCTGCTGTGTATGTCTGTGATCTTGTTGTGGAAGTAGGAGGCGAGGGAGTTGCAGAGGTCTTGCGATGGGGTGATGTCGTTGTTTCCTGCGTTGGGGTTGGAAAGCTCTTTCACGATGTTGAAGAGTTCCTTGCTGTTGTGTGCGTTGTTGTCCAACCGGTCCTTGAATGCTGTTCTCTTGGCGGCGCGGATCAGCTGGTGGTGTTTCCGGGTGGCAAGTTTGTAGGAGGTCCTGTTGTCCGGTGTCGGATTCCTTTTCCAGACTTTCTCGAGGGCTCGGCAGTTCTTCTTGGAGCTCTTGAGTTCGTCGGTGAACCATGGGGCCTTCTTGCTGCCGGGTCTGCTAGGCGGGGTCCTCAGTGGGGCGAGTTCGTCCGCGCAGTTGCTGATCCACTTCGTGATGTTATCGGCGGCCTGGCTGGGGTTCGCTGAGCTGGCCGGAGGGTGTCGGCTCAGGGAGGTGGCGAGCTGGTCTGCTGTGATCTTGTTCCAGCTTCTGCGGGCGGTGTGTTGCTGGTGTTGGTGGGTCGTCGTTCTCTTGAAGGTGAAGTGGACGCAGCTGTGGTCCGTCCATTGAAGCTCTGTGGCGTGGCTGAAGTCGATGTCTGTGCTGGATGAGAAGACGGCGTCGAGTGTGTGTCCGGCGAGGTGGGTGGGGGTGGACACCAGTTGCTTGAGTCCCAGGTTGGCGAGGTTGTCGAGCAGGGTGCTGGTGTTGTGGTCGTTGTTGTTCTCCAGATGGAAGTTGAGGTCTCCGAGGAGGATGTAGTCAGCGGAGGGGAGGGCATGCGGGCTGACGAAGTCGGCGATGTCCTCGCTGAATTGCGTGCGTGGTCCAGGGGGTCGGTAGATCAGGGTGCCTCTGAGGGTGGTGTTCGGGTTGGTGTGGATCTGGAAATGCAGGTGTTCGGCGCTGGTCAGGGTGTTGTCGGTGCTGGTCGTGACACGGATGGTGTTCCTGTGGATGATGGCGATGCCTCCTCCCATCTGGTTGGCGTTTCGGTCCCTCCGGACGATCTTGTAGCCCTCTGGGATAGCGATGGCGATGTCGGGAGCTGAAGAGGCGTTCATCCAGGTCTCCGTGAGGAAGGCAACGTCAGGGGCTGTGGTGTCTAGAAGGTTCCAGAGTTCGATGGCGTGTCTGTGGACGGAGCGGGTGTTGAGCAGGATGCACTTGAGGTGGGTGCTGCTGGTGTTCGACTTGGCGGGTGCTGGTGCGGGGCTGGTCCGGATGCAGGTGAATTTGCAGGCGTGGCAGCTGAAGGGTCCGTGGGTATGTCTTGGAGTGGCTTGATGGCATTCCGGTAGTCGGCCGGTGTTGAGAGCGAAGTGGGTGGCGGCGGAGTACGTCTGGCGGGTCGGTCGGGGTCTTCGGGGGCCAGGGGTCCTGGCGCTGGTCGCGATCCGGTCGCGGACGGGCGCAGACGGGCTTACCTTTGGCGCGCCTTCGGCGCACAATCGGCGCGCCCGCTGCGCGTGACCGCTGCGCGTTCGCACGGTCGCCATTTAAAGGCGAAGTGCGCGGGTGGGCGGAGCAGCTGGGAGGCGGGAGCGGGGAGGGAACAGAAGAGAAAAGGGGCGGGGCTGATGGCGGTGGCGGGAAGCGGGAGCGGGGAGGGAGAGCGGAGGGCGGCGAGGTAGGCGGGCACACAGGAAGGAGACAGGCACAAATGAAAAAACACGAAGAGAAGCGGGGCACTGGGTACAGGCAACAATGCAGGTCAGAAACAGAGGCAAAACAGTAGACAAACGCTCTTACGGCAACCAAAAAAACAAGCACAAATTTCCGACAGAAATCGGCAAAACCAAGGGGAGCGCTCAAGGCGGCAGCGAGGCCGGCGCTGGGGCAGAGGCAGGCACAGGGGCACACGCAGCAGCTGGTGGCCGTGCGGCGCGGGGGTGTCCCACAAGTGGGTCACACTCACCTGCGTCGCACGGTCGCCATTTAAAGGCCAAGTGCGCGGGTGGGCGGAGCAGCTGGGAGGCGGGAGCGGGGAGGGAACAGAAGAGAAAAGGGGCGGGGCTGATGGCGGTGGCGGGAAGCGGGAGCGGGGAGGGAGAGCGGAGGGCGGCGAGGTAGGCGGGCACACAGGAAGGAGACAGGCACAAATGAAAAAACACGAAGAGAAGCGGGGCACTGGGTACAGGCAACAATGCAGGTCAGAAACAGAGGCAAAACAGTAGACAAACGCTCTTACGGCAACCAAAAAAACAAGCACAAATTTCCGACAGAAATCGGCAAAACCAAGGGGAGCGCTCAAGGCGGCAGCGAGGCCGGCGCTGGGGCAGAGGCAGGCACAGGGGCACACGCAGCAGCTGGTGGCCGTGCGGCGCGGGGGTGTCCCACAAGTGGGTCACACTCACCTGCGTCGCACGGTCGCCATTTAAAGGCCAAGTGCGCGGGTGGGCGGAGCAGCTGGGAGGCGGGAGCGGGGAGGGAACAGAAGAGAAAAGGGGCGGGGCTGATGGCGGTGGCGGGAAGCGGGAGCGGGGAGGGAGAGCGGAGGGCGGCGAGGTAGGCGGGCACACAGGAAGGAGACAGGCACAAATGAAAAAACACGAAGAGAAGCGGGGCACTGGGTACAGGCAACAATGCAGGTCAGAAACAGAGGCAAAACAGTAGACAAACGCTCTTACGGCAACCAAAAAAACAAGCACAAATTTCCGACAGAAATCGGCAAAACCAAGGGGAGCGCTCAAGGCGGCAGCGAGGCCGGCGCTGGGGCAGAGGCAGGCACAGGGGCACACGCAGCAGCTGGTGGCCGTGCGGCGCGGGGGTGTCCCACAAGTGGGTCACACTCACCTGCGTCGCACGGTCGCCATTTAAAGGCCAAGTGCGCGGGTGGGCGGAGCAGCTGGGAGGCGGGAGCGGGGAGGGAACAGAAGAGAAAAGGGGCGGGGCTGATGGCGGTGGCGGGAAGCGGGAGCGTGGAGGGAGAGCGGAGGGCGGCGAGGTAGGCGGGCACACAGGAAGGAGACAGGCACAAATGAAAAAACACGAAGAGAAGCGGGGCACTGGGTACAGGCAACAATGCAGGTCAGAAACAGAGGCAAAACAGTAGACAAACGCTCTTACGGCAACCAAAAAACAAGCACAAATTTCCGACAGAAATCGGCAAAACCAAGGGGAGCGCTCAAGGCGGCAGCGAGGCCGGCGCTGGGGCAGAGGCAGGCACAGGGGCACACGCAGCAGCTGGTGGCCGTGCGGCGCGGGGGTGTCCCACAAGTGGCCACCGATATCTATGATCTCATCCTTACTAACGAGCTTGATATCATTATCCTCAAGGAAACCTTGCTAAATTGCTCCTCACCCCTATCCTTGACCTTCTAGTCCTGACCAGCCATGACATAATTCAAATGAACAGATCTATGAAACAGGGTGGAGGAATAGCTTGTTTACACCAAAAAACACTCTTGGTTTCACAATCAGAAACCCCCACGCCGACCTCCAGTGAATATCTATGCATCAACATTTCTAGCAAAAACGTCCCTGTCTGCAAACTCCACACATTCTACCACCCCCCTGGAGACAATCTTTCCTTCATTGAGCACTTAATGGAAATCATATCATTCAATGGCGACCCTCTAGTGTCCCAAATCTTCCTGGGAGACGTCAACCTCCACTGGTTCAACCCAAACGATCATGCAGTGAATTGTCTTAAATCCTTCTTTTGGATCAAGAGCTGACCCAATTCTGCCACAGCCCATCACTGCAAGGGTGAAACACTGGACCTTATTATGTCTAAAAGGAACATCATCACACTGGAATCCATTATCCCAAATGACTAGTCTGACCACTACAGCATCATCTTCTTTAATAAAAGAGAGGTGTCCATGAAGGGCGACCTACCCAAGAAAATTAAGCAATGGAAACGGACCCTCCGAAATATCAACACTGAAGAGCTAGCAGCGTGATGTAAAACTGCCTTGTCTTCCCAAGCAGACATGAAGGGTACTTAAACCTCATATCTTTTGGCAGTCTACGGCACCCCCCACACAGTCCTGCTCCCTGCTGACGAGAGGCAACTACCTCGAAACACGTGTCCAGGGATGGCATTTATTATTACACTTCGTAGCATAGGTGTACCCGCCGCTGCTACTCTATCATCCAGAATCCTATGGGGCTACTTGCTAAAGACCAGCGGAGTGCGACCCACGTGAAAATGATGTTCATATCCTCCCTGATTTTTATAATTCCTTCATCTCTGGTATCATGGATGCTTTAGCCCCTTTACAACAAAAAAATGCCTAATACAAAATTTCCAAACATTGGTTCAACGCCAACCTAAACTCGGAACGCCGTAAACTGAGGGCAGTCGAAAGATCTCTGAGATCTATACCATCCACCGAACATCTAAACCACCTTAGAGCTGTCAGGAGCTCTTACAACAAAACAATTAAGCCAGCTGACTTCTTCAGATCCCAACTTAATCAAGCCACAAACTGCCCTAAGAAACTCTTCGAAATTATTAAACAACAATCGGTCAAGGCTCTCAACCGTCATGACCTTGGTGACGGTTCTCCTACATGTGACGATTTGGCCGCTTTCTTCGCTCAGAAAACTAAAAGCATCAATATCGACATTGAATCAAAGAGGGTTCTTCTTCCAATTTCTGGGTTCACTGCTCTACTTGCCCACCAGGAGCGGCTTGTCCCCCCTAGCGTTAGCTCCAAGAACAATGCATCTTGGCACACCTTTACTCACCCCAGTGAAAACGACATCCACAACACTCTTCTTGCGATCAATCCTTCTGACTACTTCAGCGACCCTCTACTACCTCCTATCTTCAAAGAAATAAAAGCCTCCATCCGCTCCTTATGGTCCAAGATCGTCAACGCTTCACTAGTGCAAGGCAGGATCCCCAACTGTCTAAAAGCAGCACAGGTATCCCCGATTCTAAAAAAAACTAACGCAGACAGCTCCGATCTGAACAACTTCCCTCCCATTTCCGACATCCCCACGCTGGTGAAACGTCTTGAAAAGTGCGTGCTAACACAACTCTTCTCACACATCGAGAAATTCCAGCTGTTCTTAGACCAAAATGTATCTTGCTTATTGATCCTCCTTGACTTATCTTCTGCCTTCGACACTGTGAATCATATCAAACTACTATCCATTCTGGAACACAGGATGGGCCTATCGGGGTCGGTATTGCAATGGTTTACATCATTCCTCTGCAACAGATCGCAAAGAGCGAAGCTGAATCAATCCCTATCTCAGCCCTCTAGACTGACTATAGGGGTTCCATAAGGGTCCGGCCTGTCACCCATACCCTTCAATTTATTCTTCGAACCATTAGCAAATGCTGTGAACTCTGTAAACATTGTTTTTCATATGTATGCGGATGCCACTCAACTTTATCTGAAAGTCACCTCCACTGAAGACTTCATTTCACTCAACTCAATCCTAATGAACACTCAAACCGACCTCATGCTCAACACCTCCTAAACAGAATTCTTTCTCATTGCTCCCCCTAACCACATTCCCACGATTGACCTTTGGATGAAACATCTTACAGCCTTCAACTGCTCCCTCCACATTATTGAGTCAGCTAAATCCCTCGAAGTCACACTAGACATATCAGCAATGCAACCAAGGGAGCTAAACATCAGTTGAGTATACTAAGGAATCTCAAACCATTCCTACCACAGGAAGACTTCAAATTGGCAGTAGAAGCTCTATGGCCATATTCACAAGGAGCTATCGCCGAATTAACGGCACTTCATCGCAGCCAAAGTCGTGATAAATTTACTTCCCCATTCACAAGCTGTTGCTAACAGCCATTATCACCAGTTTACATGCGATAGCAACCGCAAAAAACATTGCCACAGAGGACCCCCGAAAATATCGTTAATGAGATGCAGAGTAGGCATTCCCGTGCCAAAAGCCACGACAACACCACTCCTCAACATTCACAACAACCAGACAGATATGCGATAAGAACACAAATCCGGCAATAAGGCGTGTTAGCACCAGGAAATCTACACCTTCTCTGACCAGGTGTTAAGTCGGATGGCAGCCTGCACCACAAAAGGGAGACCAGCCCAGGACCACATCGGAAGGGCAACAGATGCCATGGAGCCACTCATCATGCGGCACGGACACCCAAGGGGGCCACAACAACCACCGACACCACACCCAGGCCCGCAACACTCCCCCCCCACCCCCCAGGTCTACCTCCGACCCCGGACTAAGAAACTGCACACCAACACCACGAATCCCAATACAAAAATGTTGCTTGGTGTCGCACAACCAGGAAAATCAACAGACCTGCGTGGTCAGAAAATGGAGGCACAGTCAAACAGCAATGCAATCAACCAACACAAAACACCATACAAACAAAAGCCGAGACAACCCTTAGGATGAGTCCTAGCGGCCCCTCACTGGACAATCCGTAGCACACAGCCTGGAAGACCAAACCCAAGAGAAGAAGATGTGGCATACGCCCACCAAATGAAAGAGAGGGAGAGAGCAAGAGAGAGACGAAGTGAGATTGCACAAGCAGCGCAAGGCCTCTCAGCCACCTGGCTCCACATGCCAACATACATGTGTGTGTGTATCGCCATCCGTACACCATGAGCACAAGGCCGGGTCCCAATCTGTGCACCAAAGCCACATCACATTCCGAAAACGCAAGTAGTAGTCAGACAAACATCAGGGATGAAAGCTCCAGTGCTCCAATGCAGAAGGCGGGAGGAGACCTGCACCTCTGACCTTGGTTCTGAACGCGGCTGGAACACCCTGAGAGAGATGCCATGGCAGATGGGGACGACTCTCACACCACGCATTCCGCAAATGAACTATCCGACTCATCCACACCCCACACACAGAAGCCCCTGCCTGTGGTACCCTCGCATGGGATGTCCTTGACACACACGGAAACAGAAAGCCACTCTCCCCAATGTTGCACACACTTTCGAATCATTGCTCAGAGCTGTGGCATATCCTTCACACAACTGCTGCAGTTCAGAAGAGTGCCCGTTCCACGAGACACACCAACGTAATGGCAGGCCACACCAGGCACATGCACAACCCCCGTCACGTGGAACAGTACCATGCACGTATGCTGCATTTACTGGGCGCACTGCCACTGGCAGTGCTGCGGATCAGTTACCGGCTCAGCTTCGCCTTGCCAACGTCACCTGTGTCCAGCCCTGGTTCCACTGCCGAACAAGCACATTCGAGTGTTCCATGGATGTCGGCCTATCCAACACAACTGTTGATGAATTGGACTATGACTTGTGTCTGCGCCCCCTGTTGGATCACAAACAGCAGTGTAACCGAGACAGCCGTGCATGGGATGCCCCGACATACTGTGTATGTATTGGTAGTTGTGCATGGGAGATTGCACAGTTCCTCGTGTGCAGTGACCACATCGAGGGCTCCCCTATTGGGCTGCGATGCAGATTGGTGAAACGGCGTGGGCTGAGCAGACCTTCCCAGACCACTTAATGGATTGGCTCACCCTGGTGTTCCTTGAACACGACAATGACGTACTATTGGAACACATTGCACATGTAGCTGCACGGGCATACATGGACGAGTAACTACGTTCCTGCAGCCACATCTGATTGGCACCCACAGCACCTGTCCCAACAACCTGTTGCATCGTGGGGAATGCCCACATATCCCACCACAACAGAGGACACGTCTGCCTTTGTCCGGGCCCTGGATGCATGTACGTGAAACAACGTGTGTGTACACACACATGTGTGAGGTGATGCAGGACCGTGCCCAGTGCAACACAGAGTCGTTTGACAACGTTGCCAATTCAGACACACTGCTGGGGGACAGCACACACATGGCAATGTAGCACAACATGTGAACCTGTTGGAACCTCACACCTGATCACCGTCAGCAGAGCAGACAATCGGCACACTCCGGAGGCAGAGCACTATGCAGATCCCATGGGCAGTGAGTCGTGCCCCCTCACACGGCAGGGCACGGTGGGCTGAGAGCGCTGCCATTCGTGATAAATCTTGCCCAATTTAGCCCCAACATATCATGAACCTCGAAATGTTCCCATGCTGCATGTAAGTGTCTTAAGCATGTCCCTGCCTGTTGTGGCCGTTGCCTCGTCCATACTGACACGCACAAGCCAATAAAGTCTATGCAACTCCACTGGTGTCTGACTGTGAGGTGTGTTATTTGGATTCTCCACTCGTGTGCCACAATGAGCATCGTCCCTACACAGGTAGGAACTGACTGACGCATGTGCAATGGAGGGGGGGGGGGGGTTGTCTCTTTGGCAAGCTCCACCTCTGTGAGTCAGACAGTGTTATTGGATAGGTGCTGGACGACATGTGAACTTACGTGACTACAGCAATGTGAGTATGGTATCCAACCTCTGACCTTATGGAGCAATTTCATATATCACAACAGAATGTGTCCACACAGATGTGTGTGAGTAGGTTTGCGACGTGAACTTCTGGTGTCACATGTGGTGTAGGACACCACTCCAGGCCTACTTTCGTTTGGGTCAGTCCTACACACAGCCCTATTCATTTACATGGACGTGTGCCTACATTTGGGGTTGTGAGATTGTTGTTGATGTGCAATGGGGACACAGCTAGTACTCACCTTCACAGTCATCCAATTACACATGCGCATAGATGTCAGTTACCATGGTGTACCTTCATGTGCAATCATTGTTCCTACATCCAGCCATACCTCCATACGTGAGTGAACATAGTGATGACACATCTGTGTGATTCAGAATGTTTTATTCACATTCAGGTCATTGTGGGAACTGGGGCTGTACATGGCCATCCAAGCCCACATCACATGGAAGCCCAGTGGTGGGCCAACCAGAGTCCTTTGGGGATTGCACAGTGATTAGGAAAAGGAAGTGTGCAGTCCGCAGCAGGATTGCTGTGTAACTGTCCAGCGGTGACGAAATGGAAGTCCATTTCGGGGTCCGGGTGAATATCGCTGAGTGTTCCACGGGTCAGAAGGAGGTATTTCCCAGGGAAAGATGCATAGGTCATGACCTGGCAGGGACAGGCCATATGGCGGTGATGGATGCTACTGCCTCCTTCCTCACACAGTAGTTCACATTCTCTACTCACTCCCCTGATACGGGTTCTGTGTCCGGTGTGTCCTGTGTGTCAGCTGTGTGTGGCGGGGTGATGGCTGCATCACAGTGGGAAACGGAAACTACAACGCGGCCGTGTCCATGCATAACCTTAACCACGCATGCATTACAACGCATGCGTGGTTAACACGAATAGCCTTTACCACGCATACCTTTACTACGAGATACGTAGTAAAGGCATGTGTGGTAAAGGTTAAAATTAAAAAGGGGGCTTAGGGGGTCTCCCCCCCCCAAAAAATGGGTGCGAAAAGAAAAGGGGGCTTGGGGGGTTCTCCCCCCCAAAAAAATACACCTGATAAAGTAGCGATGTGGAGGCAATCGGGAGGCAATCGGTGTTGTTAGAGGAAACAGCACTTCCGTTTCCTCTTTACGACGTGCAGCGTGAACTCAGGAGATCATAGAGAAGAGACGACAGATGAGACAACGTGGAGAGGTAAGGGGAATTTTAGAATTTAAAAAAAACCTCAGGGGTGCGATTTTAGGGTTAAGGGCAGGGGAGGGGCATTTGTAAGAAGGGTTTAGGGGTGGGGGAATAACCTTTACCAAGAGTATGCCCTTACCATGCATGAATTTACAACGAAAATCGTTGTAAAAGTATGCGTGGTAAAGGAATATTCATGGTAAAGGTTATGCGTGGGAATGACATTTGCGTTGTAACGCATGCGTGGTAAAGGCATGCGTTGCAACGGAATGCGTTGTAACATCATACAACCCATCACAGTGTGCCACGGACACATCAGGGGTCGGAGCTGTGTGTGTTAATGTTCCCGCTGCAGTCATCTGGGAAAGGCTCAGTGGCAGCAATAGCAAGATGATGAACTGCAGGGCATTGAAATTTCCAGCTACTACTCACTGGTGTCCAGCCGTGGCAGACATCCTTCCAGCCTGCATCTGTTCCATGGTCTCCATTGACCTCCGCAGCTGTGCCAACTCTGTGCTGTCATCGCTGGTGCCTGTATGACCAGACAGTTCTTGTATTTGATTCATGGCACCAGCGAGGTTAGCCAAGGTCTGTGGCGGAGCATGGTGCGTACAGGGGGTGTCCGATAGGGACTGTACGTGGTCCCTCATGGGACTCAGACACCCACGTATGGCCTCGAGTTTGGCTGCCACAAGCTCGAAACCCACCCGCAGCTGATCAGCCAACTCCACCTGGCAACCCCACACACGCCGTTGGAATTCCATGTATTGGTTGGGGGGTCCCGGGAGATAGCCGTGGTGGTGCGTGTGTTTCCTGCTGCGTGGTCTGTGCAGGTGGTGGGGTCACCGCAAGGCAGCTGGCCTGCCCTGCTCCTGGGGGTGGGGTGCTGAGGCTGTCCATTATCCGTTGGAGAGTGTCCTGACATATGTGCAGGTTGTCCTCCTCCTCATCAGTGATGGGAGGTGTGTCCTGCTCTGCAGGAGGTGTTGTGTGTCCCTCTACAATGTAAAGGGGAGATGCAGGTTCACAGAGTTTCACATGTATGTTGCAGATTTTCAGATGTTTACATTCAGACTGCATGCCAATGTACATTATGAATGTTTTGGGGGAGCTGGCTATTTGATGGCAATCAGTGTGTTTTTCGACTACATGACGGATGTGTGGTAGTATCCGTACATTGTCATCACACAGTGTCAGGCAATGCCAAATGTGAGTGGCCAGTCACTACACACAAGCTTAACCTGTTGTGAGCTCTGTCCTGTAGTGCTTGTATTGCACTTTGTGCCACATTGGCGTCATTGCTGATGTTCTGTGATTGCTGTGTGTGTGTGCTGCATTGTGGTGGAGTTGCCCCTGCAGCTCTGATTATGTGTAGCCTTCTCCCTTTGAGGTGGGGTGCCTTTGAATTGTGTACTTTTTGGGGCATGATTTGCTTTGGACTTGGGCCATATGTGCTCTCGGACAGATTTTGTGGCCTGGTGCATTGTGCGTCTGCTGCGTGTTTCGTAGGGGATGGGTTGTGGGTGCACGTGGACATGTCAGGGTGTGACCTGCTCGTTTAGGGATGTGATCAGCACTGGGCTACCTCCATGTCGATTCATGGACCATGTCATTTGTTTTGGCAGCTCCGGTCGGACATGCAGTGTTACTTGCATAGTCAGTGTGGGTCACAGAGCCGCTGCTTTGCTGGATTTATCACATTTGCATGGGTCGTGCGTGATATTGGTGATGGGGGGGTCTCTGTGCACATTGTTGATGGGGGCCTACTTGGCGTTTCTATGTATGCTGCAGTGTGCCAAGCCAATCTGGGACATGTTCCGCGGTCATTGTGGGTGTGCAGTGTGCTGAGCATACTTGTGCATCAGTGCCATTGTGCCCATCTCCCCCTGCCCCCTGCGTCCCTGGTGGTTACTCACCCTGTTGCTGTTGGGTCAGGTTGTATCCTGCTGTGTCCAGGCCCCCCAATCCTGCCAACGTCTCCTCACTGCTGACTGTGGCCACCATTTGCTCCAGCTCATCCAGCTCCTCCTGTGTCGCTGGAGGCCCACCTTCAGTCGCCGTTGCTACCTCCCTGTTGGCGACGAGCTTATGTTTGGTCTGTCTTTTCAGATCATACCAGCGCCTCTTGACCTTCTCCAGTGACCTCCTCGACACTCTGACTGCATTGACGTTGGTGACGATGGCCTTCCATATTTCGGTTTGGATTGTTTTTTGTTGCTTTTATAGTGCATTTTCCCGCCAGACGCATAGATTTCCAGGCCTGTGGCTGGTCTTCGCTGATTTGTGTACCGCGATTGGCCTCATCGCATGTTTTTTTGCGTTCGCGTATCGCATTTTTGCGGCGTGTCATTGATTTTGACAAAGACATTTTGCACGTTATCTGGTGTCTATCGCATGGCACCGCCGTGTTGTGAATTTCTTGTTGAAACGGGGTTATTTTCCCGCGATGGGCTGCAGTATTGAAAGTTGCGTTACGCTACTCATGCGGTAGTTATCACGCGTTCTTGTGAATATACCCCCTAGTTAGACTAGACTACGGTAGTTCCATGCTCTGTGGTCTCCTCAAACAGAACTTGGCCCGACTAAGGGCTTCTATTAATGCCACAGCTAAATTGATTACTGGGACAAAAAGAAATGATCATATATCCCCAGTCCTAAAATCCCTAAACCGATTGCCATACAATGCAAGAATACAGTTAAAAATTTCCTGCATGACTCATAAAGCTGTTCATTTCAAGACCCCCATTTAATTGGCTCAAAAACTAGAATCAGCAGGGGTCTGCAGAACGTCACGAAGTGCAAGTTCAATGCTCCTGAAACCACAGATTTTCCTCAAAATGCGAACGAGTAACAGAGCCTTCTCAGGCATTGCCCTGAAGATTTGGGGATCTCTTCCTCTGGAAGTCTGTTGAATCTCTTCCACCACTTCTTTCAAAAAGGAATGAAAAAAATCCTCATGCTTAAGTTTCCACCCTAAAGGTCTTGGCTCCGATACTTCATTTCTGTCCACTGCTCGGATGCCTTGATTGACTTTTACATGATTATATATCTGGGAATGACATTGTTAGAATGCTATGTACATATACGTGTTGAATGTTCTTCTTCCATTACTGTATCTGTCCGACCCTAATGTCAAGCGCTCTGATACTCACAGGGGTCCTGGTTGTGCCTTGCATATACATGTAAAATGTTCTCTTCCCACTATTACATCCTACCTACCCAAAATTGTGAAGTGGTCTGATACCCACCTGGGTCATGTTCGCGCTATACAAAACTTTATAAATAAAAATAAATAAATAATATAAATAAGAACTGTCTCTGTTACCACTGCTTACTAAGTCCAAGGCAAAAGTATACACATGGGCTGCTTCAACACCATTAAAGAGTCAAGGGTCTTTTGTAGCCACGATGAAATATAAAAGAAAATGTGGTACCAACACCTATTGTCAGTGGCTAATCTGGGACTTAAATAAGTGAACTACAATATGAATGCTCATCATGAAATTGTAAGTCAACTTCTTTCATTATTTCATGGCCTAGGAAAACTCAATACAATGAAAGTAAAGTTACACAAAAATGAGGATGTTCGTCCTGTTGCTTGAACACACAGACAAGTTGTGTTTTACTTGCAAGGCGCTGTTGGAAAGGAACTTCATTCATTGCTCAAACATGACACCATTAAACTCTCCACTGGTCCCACACCATGGGTTTCTCCCAGTGTGTCAGTGCCTAAAAGAGACAATGAAGAAGCTGTATGCATTTGCGTTGAAATGCGTCAGGTCAATAAGGCCATTGTGAGAGAGAGACGTCCTGGTCCGCACATTACTGATATGATAACTTAACTGAATGGTGCAAAGTTCTTCTCTCGACTAGACTTAAATAAAGGATATCACCAATTGGAGCTTGAAGAAAAATCCAGGTACATTACAACCTTTTCTAAGCATATTGGTTTGTTTCACTGTAAGAAATTGAGTTTTGGTGTATCCTCTGCTACAAAACTTTTCCAAGATGTCATTCGACGTATCATACTGCTAGCAGTACATTTTATTTTTTATTTATTTTGACGGTTTTGTATAGCGCGAACAAGCCCCTTTCGGGTATAAGAGCGCTTTACAGGGTAAATATAGGTGAATGACATATACATATAAATACACAGCATGATGTGAAAACAGTACTGGTAACTATTAGAGATTAGCAGAAATCTACAAGAGTGTATAAGAAAAAGTTCAAGTGAATTTGGACATGAGAATCGATTTCACTTTTTTTTCAAAAAGCAGCGGACGGATTAAGTCTCATTTCTGTGGGTAAGGCGTTCCAAATCCTGGGAGCCATTCCTGAGAAGGTACGATTGTATGTTTTCTTCTTGGAGAAATGTTGTGGTTTAGGTAGAAGATTATCAGAACTCCTGGTAGATCTGTTACCACCCGATAGCACTAGTTTCTCCGCTAGGTACCTCAGGGTTTTGTGATGCAATGCCTTATGTGTCATACAGGCGATTTCTAACTGGATTCTGGCCTCAAAAGGTAAACAGTTGAGGGCATAAAGGTCAGGGGAAATGTGGCAGTTTCTTCTGGTGCCGGTGATGAGTCTAGCGGCTGTATTGATTGAAGCTCTTAGCGGAGCAGTCTTTGATTTGGGAAGGCCACAAAGAGCGACACTTCCATAGTCAACTCTGGGAATTACTAGAGTTTGAACTGCCTGTTTAAAGTCATTTGCGGGTATGAAGGGTTTCAGTTTTCTCAGGGTGTTTATCTGAATATTTGCTCCTTTAGTTGCAGCGCTGATGTGCTTCTGCATATTTCGCTTATTATCCAGGGCTATTCCTAGTGATTTAGGAGATTCGATGATGAGAGGTTGACCGTCGAGTGCAGTTAGGTGCTTCATCCACTCGCGGATGATGGTTGTTTGGTTGGGGGAGCGACTAAGAGGAATTCTGTCTTTAGTGTGTTTAGTTTTAAATGGTTCTTTGCCAGCCATGTCTGTGTTTTTTGGAGCATTGAGTTAAGGGACTTGATGTCTTCAAGAGATTGGACCTTAGTGTACAGTTGTGTGTCGTCGGCGTACATGTGATATTGGATATTTGTGGAGTTGAGAAGCTCAGTGAGTGGTTCCATAAACAAATTGAAGAGTGTTGGGGAGAGTGAAGATGCCTGGAGTACTCCCAAAGTGAATCGGGTGGGGTTAAATAAGGATTGGTTGATCTTGAATCTTTGTGCTCTATTTTGGAGGAAGGAGGAGGACCAGTTTAACACCGTTCCAGATAGGCCCATTCTGTGCTTCAAGAAGTCAAGTAGGTTGTCGTGTTAGACTCTATAAAAGGCTGTGGATAATTTAAGTAGGATTAGCAAGCAGACTTTGTTTTGATCCAGTATTTGTAATGCGTCATCTATTATGTGGGTCATGTTTGCTGTGCCCTGAACGGAAGCCTGATTGGAATTGGTCGAGCAGGTTGAAGTGGTCAATGTGGTTTGGCCAGGGTCGAGATGTTGGATATTGGGCGATAGTTATTCTGGTCTGACGGGTCTGCTGATACTTTCTTTAGGATGGTGGATACATGACCAGGTTTGAGGATGTCAGGGAGGGTCCCTTGCAAAAGAGAAGTATTTATAATCTTAGTCCATAGGGGCACGAGCAGTGGAATGAAGGTCTTTAAGTGGGATGCTGGGAGAGGGTCTGTGAAATGATTGGAGGGATTCAAAGTAGTGAGCGTGTTTAGTATAGTTTCTTCGCTGTAGTAGTTGAATGCGGTCCGGGAGGCGTTGTTCTTGAGGTCGAGCTTTGCAGAGCAGTTAAGCGGGGTCCCTGATGTGGTCAGTGAGGAGATTTTGTGTGGGTCGGTAAGGGATAATAGATCGTTAAGTAGGTCTGACTTTAACTTTTCAGTCTTAGTTGTGAAAAAGGAGGCAAGATCCTCGCAATTGGGGAGCGTATCCGGATTGGCTTGGGGGAGTGGGAGACACCCTTAGATTGAGCTTTGATTATTTCGAACAGTTTTTTGTGGCGATTCTTAGCTTTTTAGCGTCTAATCCTTCTGTAATAGGCATCTCTGGTGCTTCTTAGTAATTTGAGGTGGGCAGCGGATGGGGCGGCTCTCCATTGTCGTTCAATTGCTCTCAGTGATCTTCTGTCTTCATTTAGTCTACATCATACCAGGGGTTTGAGTGCTTTGTGGTGACTCTTTTTAATTGTAGGGGGCTAAGGTGTCAAGTACCCTGTTCATAGAGTGGAAGTAGTGAGAGGTCATATCCTGTACATCCTTTAATCCATCCGGTGGGGCATGAGGATGTTACTAGCGAATGCGTGATCGGTAGGATTGATGTTTTCTAGGTTCCTCTTCCAGATTTTCGTTCTCGATGGTTGGTCAGAGAGTAGTTTAACAACTTCCTTGATATGGAAAGTGATTATGTAATGGTCAGACCAATAGCAAGGGAGAATCGATTCCAGCTGGGTAGAGTCTGCTTTGGAAATTACTAGATCAAGGATTGAGCCTTTTTCGTGGGTGGGGCTGTCACAGATTTGGGACAAGTTAAGGTCGTACAGGAACACTTTGAGGCTATTGACCTGTGGGTCGTCAGGATCGTTCCTTTGGAGGTTGAAATCCCCCAGGAAGATCTGTGTATTTTGTTGTCCGCTATTTGTGGCTAGAATATCCATCATGTGTTCGATGAAGGTGAGGTTGTTACCAGGAGGATGGTAGAAAGAGTGTAGTGAGCATATTGGCTTGTTATTGCTAGTGATGTGTAGGCAAAGGTATTCACAGGAGGAGAACACCGGGGCGTTGGAGCGGTTCACAGAGAGGTTGTTCCTGTGAATGAAGGCAATGCCACCCCCTAGCCTATCGGGTCTATCCAGTCTTGTGATGAGATAGTTTGGGGGAACTAGTATGTCTAAGATGGGCGTGGATGGTTCGTTTAGCCAAGTTTCCGTTGCATTGTAAATGCATTTGGCTCTAATGATTAGCCCCGGGCAGAGCTCACGGAGTTTCACTCTGTGGAATCCCGTGGAGTTACCGAAAAACTCAGCCAAATTCTACAGAGTTCCGTGAGTAGGTGAAGTTTTGCTCAACTGCCCCTAATGAAGTCCCCTTGGATGTCGAGGGTCGTTGGGGGCCAAGAATCCCTCCTGTTATCGCCGGTAAGTCCCACACAGCATGAATGATGAGAGCTCATCGGAGGCCCAGCCCCCTTTCTCAACCAGTCTGCAAACGAGCCTCCTGGCGCACTACTGGTTGGGGGATGAAGTTCCTTTGGCTGCTGAGGGTCGTTGGGGGCCAAGGACCCCTTTTGTTACCACCAGTAAGTCCTACACAGCTGGATTGCTGAGAGCTTGTCAGAGGCCCCACCCCCATTCTTATCCACTCCGCAAACCGGCCTCCTGGCGCACCACTGGTTGAGGGAATGAAGTCCTCTTGGCTGCTGAGGGTTGTTGCAGGCCAAGAACCCCTTTTGTTACCACCAGTAAGTCCCACTCGGAGTGATTGCCGAGAGGTTGTAGGAGGTCCGCACCCTCTCTCAACCGCTCTGCAAACGCGCCTCCTGGCTCACTAGTCATTGAAGGATGAAGCCCCCTTGGATGCTGAGGGTCATTAGCAGCCAAGAACCCCTCCTGTTACCACCAGTAAGTCCCACACTCAAGACTGCTAAAGCTCGTCAGAGGCCCAGCCCCCTTTCACAGCAGCTCTGCAAATGTGTCTCCTGCCGCACTACTCATGGGAGGAGGAAGTCTAGGGGTGAGCGCGCCAGTAAACTCCGCTTGCGAACTCTGCAGTCCAGATGAGTCCTTTCTGATGGGGATATGAAACAAGATTCAGCAAAAGTGCGAGCATCGTCTACTGCAAATCCCCCACAAGACATTTCTATGTGACGATCTTTTCTTGGACTGGCCAGTTACTGTTTGTGATACAGACAAGACTTTGCTATAGTCAGTGCACCGTTACGAGCACTAACGAAAAAGAGTGCATCTTTTCACTGAGAGTGTGAGAAGGGCATTCAACACATCAGGCGAGCCATTGAGAATGCCACTGAAATGGCCTACTTTGAACACAAACCACACACAGTGGTTGTTGTTGACGCTAGCCCTGTTGGATTGGGTGCAATGCTTGCACAACGGACTGCCAAATGCCCAGAGACATATCGTGCATGCTCCAGTAAGAGCCCGTCACAATCAGGACTTGCTTACTCGCAACCTGACAAAAAAAGTTTGGCAGTGGATTGGGCTAGTGAATACTTCCATGCTGTCTTGCACGGAAAGCCTTTGACTGTAGTGGCTGATCATCAGGCACTGTCGAGGCTATTTGGCAATCCCAAAGCCAAAACGCCTCCTCAAAATGAATGTTGGGGTTTGAGGTTACAAGAATACAACTGTACGATTCTTCACCGTCCAGGGAAAGATCAGAACCCGGCGGATTATTTTTCAAGAGTTCTTGTGCAAAGCTCTGGTGCTCCCTCTAAGACAGCGGAGGCCAACTTCAATTTTATTGTGATTTAGAGCCCACCAGCTGCCACGTCTTTAGAACAAATTGTAATTTCAACGAGCCAAGATAGTGACATATTCAGATTAAAAGTCATTATTGCTCGCCAACCATGGAATCAGCACTCCACACCTTTCACCAATGAGAATGAGTATTTGAAGTTCCAAAATGTCAGCGATTAACTTTTGGTGACGCAAGAAGGCCTCGTTCTGCGAGGTACACAAATTGTTTATTCCTGAGAGTGTACGACAACGAGTAATCAATGTCACCCACTAGGGAGATCGAGGAATAGTTGCCGCCAAGAGATGTCTCAATGGCAGAGTCTGGTTCCCGTTTCTTGATGAAAGGGCAGTAAAAGAACAGAAGATGCGTGATCGATGCCGCTGTGCGGTGGTCTCATGTTATGCTGCCATGTTCCCTTTCACCTTGTCCCTAGCTGCTCAGCCAGTGTGAGCGCTCCGTGTAGAATGTTGGCGTGATTGACATGCGTGGAACGCTTGGGTGCCTGGTGTGAGTGATGTCAGGTAGAAGATGGGCTGAGCAGCTAGGAGGCTGCTCCTGGTGGGGTGAGCTGTAAATACTTCCGAAGGACTTAATAAACTACATGAACTACATCTCGGCTACGTCTACTATATCTCCTGAACACGTGGGGCCAGCCCACTACAACCTGCCCTTCATTTCAAGCCATTCAGCACGGGCTGCACTTGTCAGAATTGCCACGTCAGGCACGGGAGAGAATTGTTATTGATTTCTTTGGTCCTCTTGAGACTGGACATCATCTTCTAGTCATGTTGATGAAATCTCCAGTTTTCCATTGGTGGGGGACCGTTCATCCACTACACATGAAAAGGTCATTCAAAAGCGTATTGGCATCTTTGCGACATGGGGTGCACCTCCAATCTGAAAATCTGACATCGGCCCGCCTTTTAATAGTTGAGAATTCAAAGACTTTCTAAATCACCTCAATACAAAGCATCAAAAAGCTCTGCTCTTGGCCCCAGGTCAATGGCCCGATACAGCGGTCCATGAGTAGCTGTTTTAACACTAGTCTTCGAGCTCACACTTCAAACCCTCACTCAATGGGAGGGGAAAACCCTGCAACTCTCATGCTTTGAAGAGCCGGGTCGACCAAGCGGCCCCAGTGGTCCAACCGCAGATCTAAGAATGAGGGAGACACTCACACTACGGACTTTGGTTGCAAACAGAAGATGAAGATATAAGCTGACCGATGACGTCATGCAAAGGACATCAGTTTTACAAGAGGAGATCGAGTGCTGGTTCGACAAAGGAGAAGGTCATCTAAGGCACCTTTGAGGCTGATCCCTTTACTATCACCAACACCAGAGGACACGTGGTGAATGCCCCGCGTACGGGGTAGTGAACCCTTTACTATCACCAACACCAGAGGACACTTGGTGACTGCCCAGCGTACGGGGTAAGTTTGTTACAAGAGATTCCTTTCATGTTCGACATGTGGCCCATCACGCACCAAACATAGATGTCAATGTAGAGACTGGGGGCTTCATTTATGTTGAAATGCAGAGGGCAGCGCCGCAAGCCTTCTTGAATGTACATGGGCAGGAATTAACTTTATTTATAAAACGCAGTGCCTTCCTGTCCTTTCCCCCTGCGCTGGTGCACAATTTGCTGCCAAGCGCCAACGCAGGCACTCCTGCCCCATGGTACAAGCGTGTCTGCGTTGCATACAGGTTTGTTTTTGTGCAGGAAGGGGTACCTGTCTGCACAAAAACAATCCAGGGAAGCGTTTTCTTCTTTCTATGGGTGCAGCAGATTGGAAAGAGGGAATAACAAGGAGAAATAAAAATATTTGTCCTTGTTACGCTTGCGTATGGTTTTGGTGCTGCCCCAGGTTTACTTGATTAAGTGAATCCGGGGCAGCGTCAACATGCATGGGTGCTGCGAGGGAAAACCCACTGCAACGCCCATGAACGCCTCCCTGGCGCAGAGTAACGCAACGCAGTCGCTTGCGCTGCTTTTCCTTACTTCGTATGTATGAGGCCACGAAGAGCCACGCAGGGTGGCTTTGCGTGGCCTCATAGATATAGTTGAGAGGTTTGAGCCGCAGCAGCATTAGAAAAAGTGGCGCTCCGGCGGCGCAGGCCTCTGGTAAATAACGCCCATGGGGTCTAGACAGATTGCTGATGACTCTGTGTCTGGTGATAATTCCACCTCACCCGTGCAGATCACTAACACTTCGAGGCCAGTCCACGGTTTCCAGGGCCCGATCAGGACATGGGATTCAGGCGCCACAACACTTAATTGAAGAGTTGTAATTGCTTGTGTATCTATGTATTCATTCATGTGTTTATTTGTATGTTCATTCATCTATTTTTGACAGTTGTGACTTTTTACTTACCAAAGCGGGAGATGTAGCGTCTTGTAATAAAAGAACTGGAACTCTTTTGGCTCGACATAGGTCTGTGACGTAAGCCTTGGAGAGTTGAAGACCGGCTTCGACTCTTGAGTTCTGACTCATATGCAGTGGAATAGAGACGTGTAAAACAATGGCGCACTCATGGCGAGAGCCCAGGCTGGCAGGACGCTACAATTGGGCCCCCTGATCCCCGATGTCGAGCCGCAGGGCTCGCTCTTTAGAGGCTCAGTTTCGATGATGTCCCAGCCCACCTCCTGATCCTGCTCCTGGTGGCCAGGCTCTGCCCCAAGGCAGCTCACCTCACAGGGGCCCCTGCCAGGCTCTGCCCCAAGGTGTTAAATGGTAGCGGCAATTTCATTCGATAACCTTTCAAGTATTTGCCCGGCGGTAATCGCCTCTCATACCACTCGATAATTTACCAATAAAAGAGGCAGGCGCCGGAGACTGGAAGGCAGGAAACAAAGTTTTATTCCGTCGGAGCAGAACACATCAGATCAGACAGCAAGGTATCGTCACGAGGTGCTCTAACTGCATCTCTGAGACCTGGTCTCTTATACACTGGTTTATTGCTTTATTACACATAGTACATTCTTGAGATTCCCTTGACGTATGGGGGAATATCCCCTGAAGCCCTGGTTCAGATCCGATCCCACACATAGATACAGTAGAAGTTCCCACCCCACCCACAGTAGGAGATGGCTATTGCGCAGCAGGGTACTCCGCCAATTCCTACCCAGGCCCTCAGTGCATTTTGTAGCTCCTCCTTCCTCGTGAGGCCTCTGACCTGGACTTTTAGGTTTTTACAAATTGATTTCAATTCCCTAACATTGTAGGATTCCAACCTATCTTCCTCAAAGGCACCTTCCAGGGATGCAACAGATGACGCTCTTGATTCAGGCATGATGAAGGAGCAAGTTCATATATTTATTTATCATTATTTGTACAGCGCAACTGACACCCTCCGGCTAACCTGGCGCTGTGATACAGGCGTCTAGCTTAGGGCCGGGAGACTATGTCCCCTGCCAGGGAAGAGTCAGCAGGATGCCAAGGAGCATACTCAAGGGCAGAGCCAGGTTTAACCTTTTTCTAAACTGCAGGATGTTGTCTATTTGTCTCATATCAGATGGAAGAGCATTCCAGAGACGGGACGCTGCCGCACTAAAGGCCCTACCTCTGATTTGACTTTCCTAACTCTAGGCACCCTCACCAGATTAGCCGATGAGGAGCGAAGCGCTCGCCGAGGGACATACCATGTCACCATACTATACACAGTGCCTTGAATCGTATCCTCTGCGAGACGGGCAGCCAGTGTAAATCTGAGAGTGCCCGGGAGGCGGAGGAACGGCGTGGTTGCAGTAGTACCAGTTTGGCCGCCATGGTCTGTACTCTCTGCAATCTCTCAATCACATATTGCGGGGATGCTAGTAGCAGGGCATCACAATAGTCCAGCCTACTGAGGATAGTGCTCCGGACTATCAGCGCTCTCTTCTGTTTAGAGAACATCGGAAAGATTTTCCGAAATGCTCTGACCAGAGTAAAACAACTTCCAACTGTTTTGTTGACATGGTTTTCTAACGTCAATTTGTTGTCAAACACGACTCCCAGGTTACGTACCACGCTATGGGAGCCAATGGAGTCGCAGAGGATGTTGGCCAAAACTCAAGCGGAAGTGTTGGAGGGATTCTACCTACTGCGCAGTGTGGAATATCTGTCTTCTCAGAGTTAAGCTGAAGAGAGTTCTCCCTAAGCCAGGTTGCTGTGTCCCGCAGGCATGTATGAACATTTTCTAAGGACACTGATTGCTCACCCTCTAAAGACAGGATGAGTTGAGTGTCGTCTGCATAGTTCACTAAATTAACCTTATGAGACCTTATGATGGCAGATAGAGGACTCATATAAATGTTAAATAACATATGGCTAATCGCCGATCCCTGCAGGACACCATGCAATGTGTTGGAGGGCTTAGATGGGAAAGGGGAGGGCTATTGCCTGTTGTCTATTAGATAAGTATGAATAGAGCCACTTTAGGGCAGTTCCCGCAACTCCCACCTCTACAAGCCTGGACAGGAGAGTCTCATGGTTTACCGTATCGAATGCGGCAGACAGGTCGAGAAGAACCAGTATGGCTGACTGTCCCCTGTCTGCACGCATCCGTAGATCATCCATAACGGTCACCAAGGCGGTCTCCGTCCCATGGCCTGGTCGAAATCCATATTGCACCTTATCCAGAATATTATTTGCTTCTATGAACTGGGAGAGTGACCTGCTAACCACTCGTTCCTGGCTTTTAACAGGATATGGTAAAAGGGAGATGGGCCTGTAATTCTTTAAGCAGGCCGGGTCGAGTGACGCCTTCTTCAAAAGAGGCGTCACGGATGCCTGTTTCCAGCACACTGGTACAGAGCCGCTCATCAGAGATTGATTGCAGATTTGCCGTAATGCCGGGAGGAGTTCAGGGGCCGGCTCCTTCCAGATTTTGTGTGTCAGTGGATCCAAGGGGGACCCTGAGGATATTCTCATGGCCATTTTCTCGAATTCTTCTGCAGATAGTATATCGAAGTGGTCCAGGGAATAGGGTTTCTTCACCCCAATCTGTCTTTCAGGCGATGATTCCTTTGGCCTTGTACCCAGATTTAGGCCGTCACTAATGTCGCTAATCTTATCTTCAACAAAGGTTCTATCAACTACTTCCTGACGGGGCACAATCTCATTCTTTGAGCATTCTGGATTGATCATGTTATCTACTATCCTGAAGACGTTCCTGGTGCTATTTTGTGCCTCCAGGATAGAGTTTGCAAAGAACTCTGTCTTTGCTACCAGAATTTCTTTCTTGTACTCAGCTATAGCTATCTTCCAGGAGGTTTCTTCCCTCTCTACATAATCCCTACGCCATTTCCTTTCTGCTTGTTTGCACCCATGCTTCAGGTTTCTGAGTTTTTCATTGAGTCATGGGGCTGACGGTCTACCAAAGTTTTTGTGATTTTTGACAGGAGCAACTTGGTCCAGCCTCGAGGTTATATGTTCGCAGTATATTGCATAGTTCACAACTCTCAGTGGGTACAAATATTGGAGATACCGTTGCCTTTTTCAAAGGCCCTTCCAGTCCCTGCTTTGGAAAATCCAATCATTCTTAGGGGTCAGTTTATTCAGTCTAAGATTGTATAGCTGAAAGATAATCAGGTGATGGTCCGACCAGTACACCAGGAGGGCCTCCACTGTTCCCATTATCTGTTCATTGGAGAACACCAGGTCCCGTGTGTGCCCTCCTTTGTGTGCGGGCTCTAGGACCCATTGGTGTAAGTGTAGATTTTCACGGGATTGGATGAGATTGTAGTAGCCCGAGTCCATCGCCCCATTGGGCCATAGATTAAAGTCCCCTGCAACGAGTAGTCTGGAGAGGGTCAATGCCATATTACTCAGGACTTCGGTAAATCCTTGCTGAAAAAGAGGGCTCTGCTGTCCCAGGGGGCCTATAGCTGACCACGCCAGTCAGTACTTGTCCTTTGGGATCTTTTATTAGAAAGCCCCGAAGTTCAATGCCCTCTGGCTCATCAATATTAAAAGGAGCAAAGTCCCAAAGTTCATTGAAAATATTCCCCGCACCGCCTCCTCGGCCACTCGGCTGAGGTTTGTGGAAGGCTGTATATCCAGGTGCGCAGGACAGTCCCAATTCCAGATCCGATCCAATTCATGCGTTTCTATGAGCAATTGGGTTTCCAGGTGGTGCTTTGGCAGGGGCCTGACATTGAGCAGTCCACGCCTCAGACTACCAGTCAGATACAGGCCCTGCAGTCCCCTCTAAGCTAACCCTGCCTCTCCTACCCCCACGGCTTCAATCTCATGCACCTGCTCCTGAGAGTAGTAATACCTCCTGTCTCCATCACCACCTTTGATCAAACGGGCAGCATGGCTGGTGCTGTGCGCGCTCGATGCGCGGACGGCGTAGACGGGCTTGCCTTTGGCGCGCCTTCGGTTCAAAAGTTCAAACTGGAAAGATCAAAAATAGGCCAAAAAGAAAAAGAACTAGAATGTGGCACATAATGGTCTGCGATGTGGCAGCGGCGCACACCAATCACTGTACGTCAAGCGCAAACACAAGTCCTATCCTCGCTGCTGACAACCAATGTTAGAAATAGGATTTTTGGCAGGCTAGGGCATGTGCCAGAGCCAGGCAGAAACCACCACTCTAGTCAGGATAAGGGACTTACACTCCTAAAATAACCCCTGCTCACCCCTTGGTAGCTTGGCACGAGCAGTCAGGCTTATCTTAGAGACAGTGTGTAAAGCATTTGCACATAACTAACAGTAACACAGTGTAAGCACTACAAAAGGACACCGCACCAGTTTAGAAAAATATCCAATATTTTTACATACTTAAGACAAGACCAAAAACGATAAAAATCCACAATACAGTACTTAAAAATCTTCGGTTATCAAAATATGTTTGAAAAAATGTTCCTTGATGTCGATAGCTCCATCCGGGGCTATCACTGCGTCGTGAACAAACAAATCCAAACACTGCTGGCTGACCGGGGCGTCGCGGGTCAGCTATGGTGTCAGAAAGACCCGCAAAACAGTACCTTTAGAGATGCAGGGCGTCGGCGACCTCTCGTTGAGCTTCCAAAAGCACGGCGTCGGTAAGAAAAGGGAAGGTGAGGGACTGGCAAGTGTGTGCACTGACCAAGTCGACATGGCAGTTACAAACTGCGCGCAGACTCCGCAATGGCGGGTCTGAGTTACCTTTTCAGGGCTACTCACGTGGGTGGCACAACCAGTGCGGCAGGCCCCCGAGTAGCATTTGATTCACCGGCCCTGGCATACTCAGTGCACTTTACTAGGGACTAACAAGTAAATCAAATATCCAATCATGGAAACACCAATCCATAACACAATTTACCACAGGAGCACTTGCACTTTACCACTGATCAGCAGTGAGTAAAGTGCGCAGAAGCACTTCACCAGCAAAAACAGAGTAAAAACCGGGAGGGCAGAAAGCAAAAACTCAGGGGCAACACGCCAAAAGAAGCAGAGTCTAACATATCGTAAAGTGGTCTGACACCTGCAGGTAAAGTAGGCGCTATATAAAAACGCATCAATAAATAAATAAACACACCTCACTGCCCCTGGGAGCCGGCTCTGCCCTGCCCCCCACCTTTCTACTCTGAGCCCCTCCCCCTTCTATAGAGTGCCACTCCCCTTTCTATAGAGTGCCCCGCCTCCTGCCCCACTGCTCCTGGGGGGCCTCAGAGTAGAGGGGGGTCAGGGGACATATCTGAGGACCCTTCAATAGAGTGCCCCTCCTCCTGTCCCACTGCTCCTGGGGGGCCTCAGAGTAGAGGGGGGTCAGGGGACATATCTGAGGACCCTTCTATAGAGTGCCCCTCCTCCTGCCCCACTGCTCCTGGGGGGCCTCAGAGTAGAGGGGGGTCAGGGGACATATCTGAGGACCCTTCTATAGAGTGCCCCTCCTCCTGTCCCACTGCTCCTGGGGGGGGCGGGGGGTCAGCCATGTTTAGTTCTACATATGAATCCTACAAAGCCCCATTGTCGTCTGCGGAAGTATTTGTAGGATTATGAGGCGCTTTCCTTGCACTCGGCCAGGGACCTCCAAAGGGGACAGTTTAATCTTTTTCAAACACACAAATCTTTCTGAATAGCTGACATTTCTCAGGGCATTAAGCTAACCCCACGGTTATCCTGCCGTGGCCCTGCCTCCGTCTGGAGTACCGGGTGAGCCCCAAGGGGCTGCTTGTGGGGCCAGAGGGGCCCCCCTCCAGCCCCAGGTTTATGGGAGCTCGCGGACACATGCTACTGTATTTTGCTGCTATAAATAAGGCAGGCAGACTTAACATTCCATTCCTCCGGCGCACAAATAAAGCCGAAATCAGAAACACATGGGCACTGCTTTAGGGCTTGGAAACTGGAGGTTTTCGGGAACTTGTCGAAATTCAGAAATTCCTTTGAAGGCGCCTCTTGAGGGCCCTGGGCCCATGCAAAGCCCAGATCCACCAGCCACAGGGCAGGGCCACGCCTGTGAAAGCCACCCTGTGGCCATGCACTTCCGGTGGCAGCAAACACGTGAGCATGGAAGTCGTGTCTCTAGGAGCGAACGAACCTATAGTGTGTTCTGTCTATGGTGGTGAACCTGTGTCCGTCTCCTGAACGGGGCAGTGAACCTGTGTCCGTCTCCTGAACGGGGCAGTGAACTTGTGTCCGTCTCCTGTCTGTGGCAGTGAGCCTGGGGCCGTCTCCTGTCTGTGGCAGTGAGCCTGGGGCCGTCTCCTGTCTGTGGCCGTGAACCTGGGACTGTCTCCTGTCTGTAGCAGTGAACCTGTGGCCGTCTCCTGTCTGTGGCAGTGAGCCTGGGCCCGTCTCCTGTCTGTGGCAGTGAGCCTGTGGCCGTCTCCTGTCTGTGGCAGCGAGCCTGTAGCCATCTCCTGTCTGTGGCAGCGAGTCTGTGGCCGTCTCCTGTCTGTGGCAGTGAGCCTGTGGCCGTCTCCTGTCTGTGGCAGCGAGCCTGTAGCCATCTCCTGTCTGTGGCAGCGAGTCTGTGGCCGTCTCCTGTCTGTGGCAGTGAACCTGGGGCCATCTCCTGTCTGTGGCCGTGAACCTGGGACCGTCTCCTGTCTGTAGCAGTGAACCTGTCTGTGGATGTCTCCTGTCTGTGGCAGTTAACCTGTGGCTGTCTCCTGTCCATGGCAGTGAACCTGTGGCTGTCTCCTGTCTGTGGCAGTGAAAGTGTGGCCGTCTCCTGTCTGTGGCAGTAAATCTGTGACTGTCCCCTGTCTGTGGCAGTGAACCTGTAACCGTCTCCTGTCTGTAACAGTGAACCTGCCTGTGGCTGTCTCCTGTCTGTGAACCAGAGGCCGTCCCCTGTCTGTGGCTGTGAACCAGAGGCTGTCTTCTGTCTGTGGCAGTGAACCTGGGGCCGTCTCCTGTCTGTGGCAGTGAGCCTGTGACTGTCTCCAGTCTGTGGCAGTGAACTTGTGGCTGTCTTCTATCTGTGGCAGTGAACCTGGGGCTGTCTCCTGTCTGTGGCAGTGAGCCTGTGGCCGTCTCCTGTCTGTGGCAGCGAGCCTGTAGCCATCTCCTGTCTGTGGCAACAAGTCTGTGGTCGTCTCCTGTCTGTGGCAGTGAACCTGGGGCCGTCTCCTGTCTGTGGCCGTGAACCTGGGACTGTCTCCTGTCTGTAGCAGTGAACCTGTCTGTGGCTGTCTCCTGTCTGTGGCAGTTAACCTGTGGCTGTCTCCTGTCTATGGCAGTGAACCTGTGGCTGTCTCCTGTCTGTGGCAGTGAAAGTGTGGCCGTCTCCTGTCTGTGGCAGTAAATCTGTGACTGTCTCCTGTCTGTGGCAGTGAACCTGTGACCGTCTCCTGTCTGTAACAGTGAACCTGCCTGTGGCTGTCTCCTGTCTGTGAACCAGAGGCCGTCCCCTGTCTGTGGCTGTGAACCAGAGGCTGTCTTCTGTCTGTGGCAGTGAACCTGGGGCCTTCTCCTGTCTGTGGCAGTGAGCCTGTGACTGTCTCCAGTCTGTGGCAGTGAACTTGTGGCTGTCTTCTATCTGTGGCAGTGAACCTGGGGCTGTCTCCTGTCTGTGGCAGTGAGCCTGTGGCCATCTCCTGTCTGTGGCAGCGAGCCTGTAGCCATCTCCTGTCTGTGGCAACAAGTCTGTGGTCGTCTCCTGTCTGTGGCAGTGAACCTGGGGCCGTCTCCTGTCTGTGGCCGTGAACCTGGGACTGTCTCCTGTCTGTAGCAGTGAACCTGTCTGTGTCCGTCTCCTGTCTGTGGCAGTGAGCCTGGGCCCGTCTCCTGTCTGTGGCAGTGAGCCTGGGCCCGTCTCCTGTCTGTGGCAGTGAGCCTGGGGCCGTCTCCTGTCTGTGGCAGCGAGCCTGTAGCCATCTCCTGTCTGTGGCAGTGATCCTGGGCCCGTCTCCTGTCTGTGGCAGTGAGCTTGTGGCCGTCTCCTGTCTGTGGCAGTGAGCCTGTGGCCGTCTCCTGTCTGTGGCAGCGAGCCTGTAGCCATCTCCTGTCTGTGGCAGCTAGTCTGTGGCCGTCTCCTGTCTGTGGCAGTGAACCTGGGGCCATCTCCTGTCTGTGGCCGTGAACCTGGGACCGTCTCCTGTCTGTAGCAGTGAACCTGTCTGTGGCTGTCTCCTGTCTGTGGCAGTTAACCTGTGGCTGTCTCCTGTCCATGGCAGTGAACCTGTGGCTGACTCCTGTCTGTGGCAGTGAAAGTGTGGCCGTCTCCTGTCTGTGGCAGTAAATCTGTGACTGTCCCCTGTCTGTGGCAGTGAACCTGTAACCGTCTCCTGTCTGTAACAGTGAACCTGCCTGTGGCTGTCTCCTGTCTGTGAACCAGAGGCCGTCCCCTGTCTGTGGCTGTGAACCAGAGGCTGTCTTCTGTCTGTGGCAGTGAACCTGGGGCCGTCTCCTGTCTGTGGCAGTGAGCCTGTGACTGTCTCCAGTCTGTGGCAGTGAACTTGTGGCTGTCTTCTATCTGTGGCAGTGAACCTGGGGCTGTCTCCTGTCTGTGGCAGTGAGCCTGTGGCCGTCTCCTGTCTGTGGCAGCGAGCCTGTAGCCATCTCCTGTCTGTGGCAACAAGTCTGTGGTCGTCTCCTGTCTGTGGCAGTGAACCTGGGGCCGTCTCCTGTCTGTGGCAGTAAATCTGTGACTGTCTCCTTTCTGTGGCAGTGAACCTGTGACCGTCTCCTGTCTGTGGCAGTAAATCTGTGACTGTCTCCTTTCTGTGGCAGTGAACCTGTGACCGTCTCCTGTCTGTAACAGTGAACCTGCCTGTGGCTGTCTCCTGTCTGTGAACCAGAGGCCGTCTCCTGTCTGTGGCTGTGAACCAGATGCTGTCTTCTGTCTTTGGCAGTGAACCAGATGCTGTCTTCTGTCTTTGGCAGTGAACTTGTGGCCATCTCCAGTCTGTGGCAGTGAACTTGTGGCTGTCTTCTGTCTGTGGCAGTGAACCTGGGGCCATCTCCTGTCTGTGGCAGTGAACCTGGGGCCATCTCCTGTTTGTGGCAGTGAACCTGGGGCCATCTGTTGTCTGTGGCAGTGAACCTGGGGCAGTTTATGGTGCTGGACTCCCTATACCTGCAGTGGCCCTGAGTGATGAAGTTCTACCAGAGGCTGAGTGTGTTTATTACGGTGTCCGGCACACGACTGACGTCTTTTATTTGTTTCCTTCATTAATCAAAACAGGGAGATAGGAGCATTAGGGGCCACTTGGCTCCCAGAGGTCGTACTTATGTAATCAAAGAAGAGTGAACGCAACCGGATACGATGCCAGAGTCTCTCGGGTGTTGTACCCGAAACACTCAAGCCCCCTTTGCCTCCAGCCGAGTATATCATCTCGACTGGGGTGATTTTTGTGTGCAGCATTAACATTGGGTTCCGCACCTAGGTACTCGCTACCCAAGGTGAGTGATGCCCCCAACAGGAGCGAGAGTGTCTGGTAAGTAATTCTGTTGGGATCCGTGAAATGTTCTGAAATTACCTGCTGCGCCTAAAGAAAGTTTAATGTTGAAATAGAGGAATAGGGGTACGGTTACAAAGAGTGTATGGAGCCGCGGCACGAATGACTTGGCGTCAAGCTGGGTGGTCAACATGTTAAGGCTGAAAAATGCCTCTAGAAGTCAGTGGCCTTCGTCAGGACCTAAAATGATAAGATTCCTATTCCTCTCAGTATTCAGATAAGCATATTCATTTACATTCCTTCGTTTTTAGGTCTCGCCTGACCCAGCGCATGAGCTGATCTGGCGAGACTTTTAGTAGGTGAATTTTCAAAGTGCTACTGGCTGGCCTAGCGCTTGCGTTCACGCGAGCGTGCACGCGCGCAGCCGCCATCTATCTTTCACGGGCCATTAGCACCACTCGGCCGCACATCTTGTGGCTCCGGCCATGTCTGCTTTTGACCCTCGTGTGGGAGCACCCCTCGGCCGCATGTCTTGTTATACTTTTCTTGTGCTAAAGTCTAGCAGTCCTCTAGTTTTACACGTGTTGCAGAGCATCAAATTGACAGCACCTTAGGTAAATGATATGCAAGACCCATGCATGAGCGCTTCAAGCAGTGCGTTTATTAAGTTTAATATACACTCTTTAACTACGCTGTTCTTTTAAAACTAAACCATTCACAATACAAAAGTTAAGAGCCATAGCATTTCAAGATACGTTGTAACAGGGCATTAAGTGGAATTAAAAATCTAGGGGGTCTCTCAAAGGGGCGTAGACAATGTAATTAAGGCCGTGGCCTAAAAATACACCAGCTAAAAATCTGTGCTTACCATAGTGTGCTGCCCGCCTGGATTTTGCTGCTTCTGTCACTGCATCCAGCTTTATAATACAACAAGTAACATTAAACTCACAAGTCAGGGCTGTTGGCTTGCCAATGCTTGTTAGTTGTGTAAGATTAAGCAACAACTATGGCTTTGTTGTACAGAATATTTTAAATTCTTCGATTCTGAAATGATGACAGTGAAAAACTATAACGAGTGTCTTTGAAGTTACCTCAAAGGCAGCGAAGGGTGGGCTTGCGTCAGGTTTCAGATTTTTTTTTACCTGAGGGACAAAATGCAGAGCTCCGTAGAGACCCGTCTCAGCGCCTGCTTTTTACAGCAACCGGTGCTTAGCACTGGCAGGACCCGGCCCACTTCAAGCCCGGCGTTGTAAAGTATGTGAAATGTCATACTTGTTAAATCTTCTAAGCTTTTCTAAGGTTAGTGGTCGCATGACTTTTTAATGTTTCCAGGGACATAACATTGTTATTAATGTTTTACAAATCCGCGTCAATCCATTTTAACATTGACTGGTGTCAGTGTGGCATGGTATGCCACTTTTCTTTTTTGTAAAATAGTAGTAACCCTCTTTCATCAGAAACCCTGTTAGTGCACCCCAGTTACATACAAGTACAGCGCCCTCATGGTATCCGCCTGCAGTCCTCTACGGATCCCCCGAAGACTGATTTTAGACACTCGTTGAGCGATCAGTACATGCATGTGAGACCAAGGAAGCACTTGAAACATGGGGTATTACAAGGAAGGCAGCATACAGCAGCGTTACCTCTTTGTGCTTTTAGGATGGCGACACTGGGAGCGTTCTCGTTTGAAGGGGGTGTGGGGCGCGCGCTTGTATTGGTATGATGGAAGAATCATGTAGGTGTTTCCATGCAGCCAGAGAGCAGGAGCTGAGAGGATGAACTGTGCATATGTACGGCTCATTAGCATGTGTTCTGACTGTGCAGGGGTTGCAGGCAGGCGGGGGTTTTCTTCCTTTGTGTGCTATGCATTGGAGCATGGATTGTAGCGCCTGGAAGGCGGAAGAGGACAATTGCCTTTTTAGGTCTCGCCTGGCTATCGCGTAAGCGATCGCTCAGCGAGACTCTAGTAAGGGGCTCCCAAAAGTCAAAAGTGCTCCCAAAAGTGGATTGCATGGCGAGCACGCACACAATCACGTGCATCGTGCCGCCATGCAATCCGTTTGGCATCGTACTTCAAAGGGTCCGCTCCCCCGCCTGAAATGCGCTCTGAAGAACCAGAACCTTTTGGGTCTGGCGGCGCAGGGCACACCCAAGTCTCCTGAGTTCTCCTGCTTAGCTTACACAGAGACACGGGACACTCTGTCGGCTTTAGAAGATCAGATTTATTTAGCTGCAGCCAGTACAGTTATCCTAGAAGTACACAAGGTAGGTTCTCAGGAGACTACCACTTCACTCTGTGGCGCATCAGGTTAAATACCATACAATGTTATAATCATTAATAAAAGGTACTCCCAGAGCATACAAGAAGGAGCCAATAAGGAAAGTTGGAAAACAAGGTGGAACCAATAAGAAAGATTTGAAAACAGAAGTGTCGGATAACTCGGAAAGACCTCTCCTCCAACTATGTTTGTCACCCCTCCCTCAAGCTAATTGATTAACAGATTCATAACTAACTTGCAGGTGGCGAGATACATTTGTGTGTGTGGGAGGACAGTTGTGAAACGAGAGATTACTAGCAGGAGACAGTGAAGGCCAGTCGATAAGATAAGGTCAGGAAAGAATAGTGTGAGCCAACAGATAGTTGAGACGCAGATTAGAAAAGCCAGACAGGGATTAGTGTACTCGGCTAGTTCTAACACCAGCTTTGCAAATAGAGGCCGAAGGAGCATTTTGACACCAGGCTACAGAAAAGGCAGAATAGACTTTGTTCGCTGTGCTGCCTGAGTGATGGCAACACAAAATGGCGGCAGGCCACAAAATGGCGGGTCGATTCGATCGTGATCGAAAATCGAAGTTCCTCAGACCCTCCTTTTGCCAGAACTCAGGCAAGATAGACTCATGCTAATCTGAGTCCACGTCAATAGCCATGAGGTCATCGAGCCGTTGCTGTAACATCATTCGGATGTTCTCGGTTACTTGTGGTTTGGGTTTTGGGATGCACATAGTAGCACAGAGATCACAGATAGCGGGACCACAGTGCATACAAAGGCAACAGGAGAAAATAATGGTCAAGATTATACCAAGAACCGTCAATGCTTTCCAACCCCATTTAGACAGTAGTCCCCAAAACCATTCCGTTAAAGACCAATCTCCTTCGTCCTGATGAATAGACTCAGAGATTATGTGCAACTTGGAGATAGCTTGGTATACTGTCGGAGCGTCATTAGGTATTAAAATACAGCAACTTGACCCGATCAGTTTGCATACTCCACCACGGTCGGCAAGAACAAAGTCTAAGGCAACTCGATTTTGTAATGTCATAAGACGATCCGCCTGTAGTTCTGCCGTGATGTTACTCAGGGCTCCTACAGTGATGTCTATTGTAGTCTCTACGACACGGACGAATTGCCTTATATTTCTGCTGTTAGCCATTGGACCCCAGAAGGGAAGAAATCCCTTAAGGAAATCTCCTCCCTCTTGTCCTGCGGTGTCCTTTGAGTCGATAATCCCTCTGCCGTATCTGGTTCGGTGATGACTTGCGGAGGCGGTGTAAGTAGGGGGAAGAAGGAAGGCTATGTAACAAGCACCAGAGAAACCCGTGGGTAACCAGGTATAAGCTCTATTATAGCAGGTGAAATAGGTGCCTTGAGACGGAACTAGAGGAGGCAAATTCTGAGAAGAATAAACGTACGTGTAGGAGCAGTTATTCCTTGGTGTAGTGTCAGGAGAGTGATCATTTATCTGTAAGCAGAAGTTACCCTGATGTGGTATGGTCCAAATCGGCGAGGACTTTCCTTTCTTAACGTTATCACTAAGACTGGACATATATTGGGTGACACTCCAGTTAGTGTATGCTTTTCTTTCATCAATGGCGATTTTACTATTTTCCATGATTTTAGCCATAACTACCATACCTTTAATCAAAGAACTATGACTAAAATCCGGATAATTGATATGTGAACCAACAGATCGTCTGAATTTGCTTTGATAAGCATTAGAGAAAATGACGAAGTAAGCCCAAGCAGAACCCTCATAAGAAAAAGGGAGAACTAGATATGGCATTCCTTTGTCTGTGGTGTGTGGCATAAGTCCACACACCCAACAATCAGTTGTATTAACCACTAATTGGTGCTGATGTAACAGTTGGATAAAGGAATTGTTATAATACTCGGTTCTTCTAACAAGTTCATGTGAAGGAAGAGTATGGAAGAGGTGTGGAGAGACAGTAGAAGAAGGCAAAGAGGAAGAAGGGGAGACATCTTTTGGTTGCAAAGCATAAATTATCCAACTAACAAATTCCAAAATAATACACAATAATATAGTAACACATAAAGTTATACTGAAACGACTGTACATTATTTTACAGGATGCTTTCTTCATTTCATCTTTTCTTTCTTTATTACCTAGTGTAGTTTCCATCTTACTAAAGGATGCTCACGGCAATCTTCCTCAATCACTCAAGTCACGATGTAATACAGTCCTATGACACTGAAGATCCTGCAGGCCTATTGCCACTTACTCAGGTCGTGACTCAGACTCCTACCGTGACCCTGCAACCGGGACAGAATACTACACAGGAGAAAAGAGTTTGGGTCTTAAGTAATAATGTTCTTTCCCCGGAACATTCTGGTCTTGGAACAATGTTCGTGGTTCAGTCGTATCCAAGCGACGATGCGATGGAATTGCTTCCTGTAAAATGTCGTCGTCCTCTTTCTCAGACAGTGTCCCACTCAGGTGTGCATCGCTGAAAGGCACGAATCGTGGAACTCTTTCACTTTCACAGTCACCAACACCTCTGCGTACCCATTGATCGTATGGCAAAGGCAAAGGCACTTTCTTACAATGCACACCGTGAATCCAATTTTTCTTCCCTTCAACCTTAACTGCTGTCCTCGTGGTCAACAAGACCATCCGGGGCTCCCGCCATCTGGGTTCCAAATTTCTGGACCTCTGGAAATTCTTCACGCAGACCCAGTCACCTGGACGGATGGAGTGACCTGGGTCTGTGGAAGCCTCCGGCAGAGTACTCTGAACCTGTTGATGAAGAACACACAATTTAGTCGTAAGGTCATGCAGATAGTCAATCAACATTGGTTATGGCAAGTCTGAGTATTTCTTAGGACGAGGGATTCCCCACACGTTAGCCGGACGGCCAAACACCACTTCGTATGGGCTAATTCCCAAACGAGAGTGTACTGCAGTTCTGGTGGATAGCAGAGCTAATGGCAAAGCATCGGGCCAATTGAGTCAGAAGGATTTTAGCTGAGGATAGGGCTGTATTATCCTTTAGAGGGTATGCTTCTATCCATCTTGAAAAGGCGCATACTACCACCAGAACATATTTGAGGTTGTTGCATCGTTCCATATGAATGTAATCGATTTGCAACACCTCAAATGGATATGTCGGAGGAGCAAAGTGACCTGCTGGAGTTGGGGTTTCCTTTCCCGGGTTGTACATTAAACCAACAAGACAGTGCTTCACTACATTATCTGCACATTTTGGGATACTCTCATTCTGCCATACTGGAGCCAGAAGTTTACAGATGCCTTTTGCACTTAAGTGGGCTGGACCATGTGCCATAGTAACCACTGGGAGAACATAGGCATCTGGTAACAGCCAACGTTGATGTTCGGATAATTCCACCCAACAACCCATCTCATCTAACATTCCCGAACTTTCTTTCCACTTGCTCATCTCCCTCTCTGAAGCCTCTTTCTGAATCTCTTTCACGCTTTCTATTGTATTCTCCTACATTCCTCTTTCTTTAACCGAACTCGCAGGACCTGCCACATACATTCGACTTGTTGAATCTCTCGCTGTTTTCTTTGCTATTTCGTCTGCAAACGCATTTCCTCGACCAACATCATCCGTAATCTTTTTGTGTGCACTACACTTCACGATCGCTATTTGAGTGGGTAAGGCAAGTGATTCGAGGAGATCAGTCACTAACTGGCCATGTTGGATTTTGGTGCCATGTGAGGTGAGGAAACCCCTCTCCCTCCAGAGTCGCCCAAAGTTGAACGCTACACCGAAAGCATATTGGCTGTCAGTGTACACGTTCACTCTCTTCTCTTTTGACAATACACAGGCTCTTGTTAAAGCTATCAATTCTGCTGCTCGTTCTGAATTATGTCTAATACGTGCAGTTTCCACAATTGTGTGCAAAGTAGTCACAGCATAGGCTGAAACTGTATCTCCATTAGGCATTTTAAAACAAGAGCCGACTACCCATAGAGTTCCATCCGGATTCTCTAGTGGCGTGTCTCTCAAGTCAATTCTTCCTTTTGTCTCTTCCTCAGTGAGAGCTGGTCCTGAACACTTTCCTCATTTGGAAGGGGCCACCACACCATCACTCAGCGCCACCACAACATCACTCAGCACCACCACAGCATCACTCACCACAACTACAGCAACACTCAGCGCCACGACAGCATCACTCAGCAGCATCACTCAGCACAACTACAGCAACACTCAGCGCTACCACAGCATAAATCAGGGTCAGCACAGCATCACTCAGCACCACCACAGCATCACTCAGGGCCACAACAGCATCATTCAGCACCACCACAGCATCACCACCACAGCATCACTCAGCACCACCACAGCATCACTCTGGGCCAGCACAGCATCACTCTGGGCCAGCACAGCATCACTCAGGGTCAGCACAGCATCACTCAGGGTCGGCACAGCATCACTCAGCACCACCACTGCATCACTCAGCACCACCACAGCATCACTCTGGGGCCAGCACAGCATCACTCTGGGCCAGCACAGCATCACTCAGGGTCAGCACAGCATCACTCAGGGTCGGCACAGCATCACTCAGCACCACCACTGCATCACTCAGCACCACCACAGCATCACTCTGGGCCAGCACAGCATCACTCTGGGCCAGCACAGCATCACTCAGGGTCAGCACAGCATCACTCAGGGTCGGCACAGCATCACTCAGCACCACCACTGCATCACTCAGCACCACCACAGCATCACTCTGGGGCCAGCACACCATCACTTAAGGCCAGCACAACATCACTCAGGCCCACCACAGCATCACTCAACGCCACCAGAGCATCACTCAGTGCCACCACAGCATCACTCAGGGCCACCACAGCATCACCACTACAGCATCACTCAGCACCACCACAGCATCACTCAGCACCACCACAAAATCACTCAGCACCACCACAAAATCACTCAGCACCACCACAGCATCACACAGAGCCACCACATCACTCAAGTTCACCGCAACATCACTCCCGGCCAGCACAGCATCACTCAGTGCTTCTTACACTTTTTAATTACAACTTCCCAGCATGCTACACAGCAGCTCCACTTCTCTACAGCACAGCTTAGAAACATTGGCAAACTCAATAGCTCTACCTAAACACTTATAAGGCCCCCAATGCATAGCCAATAATTCTCGCCTTTGGGACATTATAAGTGTTTAGTTATCCAGCACAATATCCTTGGTGCAACAACATCAAGTGTTGCATGGTTAAACACTTATAAGGTCCCAAAAGCGAGACCTGTTGGCTATGCCAATGCTTGTTATATTTCTCAACGGATCATGGCTGCAGGTGTATTGATCTGTAACTTGGAAAAAGAACACAAGACAGGAGGAAACATGAAGTAAAACATCTGCAGATCGGTGCTGATGTTTGTACATTTCATTCGTCCCCGATGAGGGATGGTTTGAACATGCACATAGCGCCTGGTGGTGCAGGTGCTCTGTAAGGCTGCCCGGGGGGGGGGGTTGCGCAGCGGCCCGCCCCCTTGAGGGCGGCCGCCTTAGTGCCACAGGAAGGCACAGGGTGGGAGGTCGTGTCCCTGGGCTTGACCTAGGGAGACCCCAGTCAGGTAGCTGCTTCCGGCGGGGAGGAGCCAAGGGGGGGGGTACATATTCGGTCCCCGCCCTCTCCTCGCCCTCTTGTCCGCTCGTTTGCCTTGCCGGTCGTCCGAGTCCCTCGCCGCCGTCTGCGTTGGGGACAGCGAGGTTAGTGTGAATTGTATCGCGCCAAGCGCCTGGATGACGTACTCCGGCGCTGCGCTGTGGCACCGGGTTGCACGAGTGGATGTGGCACTTCAGCTTGGCCTGCCGACTTCGGTGCGGGGACCAGTGTTAGCACATCGGTGAGTCTGTTGCGACTAGTGTAGCACCCCCTACAAATGAATTTGTCTCGCGCTGCTCGGGTCATAATGCGAATGGGGGTAGCTCAGTTGGTAGAGCTCTTCGATTGCGTGTGGAAGGCCCCGGCAGGGCCAGATTTAAGGCATCGCAGCGAGTCCTGGCTTCTTGGGGGCTCCGAGTTTGTAAGTTAGTATTCCTTTTGAAGCACCGGATGCTGCGTTTCTTTCTTTCCGCGGCAATGAGCAAGCCTCACATAATTGTCAAGATTACTGGTGTGATTAATTATCTTCCTGGAGAGCGAGCAGGATTTTGGATAGTTGGGGGGTTTGACTTCTGTGAAGTTCGTGCAGAGGGTTAATACGCCTACTGCAAAGAACGTGTGCCAAGTATATAACAGAGTGCGTATGATGTAAATAGGTCAGCTGGTTACTATTTGCAAAGGAGGCCTCCTTTTGTTACTCGCAATTTATATTAGTCCTAATACTCAACAGTGAGCTACACACGTTCGTATAGAACTGCAGATACACCGCAAAGCGTACATTATTTGAACATTGATTAAGGTTGCAAATGGGTGCGCCCATTTTAAAAAGGTGACCCTCCCCCCCCCCCCCCCCCCCACGCCAAGATGCGGCGATGGCGCAGGATTGTCAAGGGCTCTGAGCGCTGGAGGGGGAGTGTGAGTGCAGGCCCATTGAGCGCGGGTGCTACATCGGTGCAGGTTCGAGTGCTTTTGTTGTAGGCCCCTTGCGTAGTTAGCAGTGGCACCATTGGGAATAACCCGCGCTGCCCTGACGCCGTTGCTAGCAGCGGCTGTGTCTGCGCAAACATGCCTGTGAGTAACCGCGTGAGCCGGGATCTTACTGAGATGGCGCCAGAAGGGCTCCTGGGCCTTGCACTTTTATGGAAGTGACGGGGGTCAAGTTTGAGAGTGGAAGAAGCGTTCGGAGGACTATAGGAGAGAAGGGGCAGGACTGCGGCAGTCCATGAGTAGGCCTCTATCCGCCCTGTGTTCTTTAGTTCATCTCTGGGTTGTCATTATCCTTAACGATCCGCACCGGGCTGTCCAGCAGACTGCTTTCTTGCTGGTCTGTTTTAGATCCGGGTAGTGTGCACGGCTGTTGCAAGCTCATGTGATGGACTCCGATGTCCATCGTAGGTAGTGTTTATGAACGAGAGCGTTCACTAGTCTTGTAGAAGTGTGCCATATTGACATCGTCCCTATAACTTAAGGTGGAATATGCATGTGTCCTACATATTCGGGGGCTCTACAAATTGGTTTGCACACGGCAGGCGGAGAATGACACAGGGCCGCCCTTATAATTGTAATTGTTTGGAACGCGATAGCGTGTGGATGTTGTCACAATCCTTATGTGAATCTCCTGAAATTAGTTATTTAGGCATATTGTTTTGAGGTGGGGCGGCCTGTTGCGCACGTGGAGCGTGGTCTCTGGGTGGCGGGCCGTGAGCAGCGCTGGCGGTCCCACACATCCGGGTGCCAGGGCCCTCCCGCGCGGGGGTGGTAGTGGATAACGACCTGAGCGCGGGTTACCACCCGGGGGGGGGGCGGCCCCCGAGGCAGGGCTCTGCTGGGTTAGCGTGGGGCTCCACTCGCACTCCACTTTTGGTTCGTATTCAGACAATCCATGCCTACCACTTACGCTGGGGTGAGTCGCATTGTATGGGGCCGGCTAGTAGTGGAGGACTTTTTGTTCCTCAGCCTATACAAGGCTAGAGTTGTAAATGCTCAAAAAACCCATAAGAAAAAGAAGACCTCTGATGTAATATACAAGATTATTCCGTATCGAAGCCCCTTTTTTGTACAGGAGGGTGTGGTGCCCCCGAAATGTGCCCTCTCGAATGATGTCTCGTCTGCACTGGAGTATGGTTAATAGTATAATTCCCTGTGTTATTAAGGTTATTGGTCCAAAGTGAAACCATATTGCTAAGCCGGAGGTTAGGAGAAGGGCTGCATTGGCTCCTGTGAGGGGTCAAGGGCTTGGGTCTACTATATGATAGGCGTGTGCTTGGTGTGCCATTAGACGTTTTCTTGTAAATAGAGGCTTAATAGAAGGACGAAGACGTAAGCCTGGATTATGGCCACTGCAATTTCTAGGAGTGTTAGCAAGAACAGGACAATTATTGTAATACAGAGATGGCTGGCATTAGGAGCATCGGGGCCAAAACGGCTGTGGAGATTAAGTGAATAAGCAATTGGCCTGCTGTTAGGTAGGGTGGTGCACCGGGGCCCAGCGCACCAAGTGCTTGTCTTGGGGGGTGCCGGGTTTGGAAGTTTATTTCGCTTCTTGAAGCACCGGATGCTCCGTTCACCCCGCGGCGATTCCAGGCCTCACATAAATATCAGGACAAGGCGTGTGATTCTTTCTTCCTGGAGAGCGAGCAGGATTTGTATAGTTGAGGTTTTGACTTCGGTGAAGTTCGTGCAGAGGGTTAATTTGCCTGCTGCATAGAACGTGTGCCAAGTAGATTACAGAGTGCGTATGATGTAAATAGGTCAGCAGGTCACTGTTTTCAAAAGAGGCATCCTTTGGTTATTTGCAAAGCATACATTATTAGAACATTGATTATTGTGGCAAAACAGGTAATTGGGCCAGAACGCGACTCTGAGCATGTGATTTTCTGCACTAAACATCCTTTAACTATATTGCCTACCAGTAGGGATGACATGAGACTCATACACCTTGAGTCCTTTGGCTTAGGTAACATTTGTGATACACCGATTCACACGCATATGAATTATTGGCTCTGCGTAATGTGTGTGCGATGCAAAGTGTTCGGACACTCTACAAGGGTAGGAGTGTCGCTATATACTAATTCAATGCAGCTGAGTGTGGTTAGGGAGACTTGGTCACTGTTAAAGGGGGCTAGTGAGAGAATGCGTGGTGAAGGTGGCGTTGGGGGTGCCAACAAACATGGTTGCACAAGGCGCCACCAACACCTAGGCCGGCCCCGGGTTTTACCCCCGGCACCTCCAGTTCTATCCGGTTGAGGGGGGGACCTCGCCTGGCTTGGGCGCCCCTCCTGTCCGCGTGCCTTGCAGTCCAGGTGCCGGGGCTCGCCATGAGCGCATTTCATCCATATATCCAGCAGCATTGTGTGCGTGGATGCGGGCACCAGTTATGGATAATTTTAATCAGTCTAAGCAGCCTGGGCTGTGGAAACGTGCTAGCGCTGGACGCGGGTTTCTGAGCAGCGGCCCGTGCACAGGCACACATTCATTTACAAATTAAAAACTGGTGAATAGCGAAAACAGTCCAGGAGCTTGGCTTTTGCCTGGTCTCAGCGCGGTTTCTCCTGCGGTCGGGACAATGCAGTGATAAAGTGTAGTTTGGTAGACTGTTGTAATGGAGATGCAACTTCTAAGTGACTGATTAGGATTTACAGTCTCATCATTCCGGAACAATTACATGCACATCGGAGCTACAGTTGTTGCTTAAGTTACGGAGGCAACTATCCAAAAAAAAAAAAAAAAAAAAAAAAAAAAAAAACTGGGGCCGCACTTGCCACTCCCGGGCCCAATAGAGGGGCTTGTTGTAGGTAGTGCCCGTGTGTAGTAAATATAGGGATGAGATGACGTGCGCAGGATGTCAGGTCGCTGGAGTCAGGTTTAACGTTTCAACACCTTTGCGTTCACATACTTCTAATGAAATGTATTTCTCAATGTGCATAGATTCACGCCATGAATGGTGATCAGTCAGGTTCGCAGTAAATGTTGTAAATAGACCTGGTGAAGCAATGATCTGCCTGACCTTGCCTGGGTCACCAGTAATGACTACGGCTCTCACTGTTGGTAATGCACATCCTTCTCGGGATGGGCTCGGGGCCCGTAGGTATCCCATGCGCCTTCTGATTCTAATATTATTTACACTGCAAGGGCTTGGGAGTGTAAAACTTTAGTAAGTTTGGCTAGTAGTGTTGGTGACCCGGCCTTACCATGCCTGATCGGAGGCATTTTTCAAGAGGATATGCCTGTTAGCCACAATGATGTCGCATTATCCTATGCACCATAGAGGCTTAGTCTAGCCAGTATTGATGTGAGATGGGAGGTTGATTGGGAGTATTCCTGCCTCAGCGGTTCTGGGGGGGGGCCTGGTTGCAATGCTTTGTTGCAATGGCAAATTAGGCCGAGTGGACTTGGAACGCATAGTGTTGAGTGAGTGTTAGTGTCACCTGGTCGTTCTTGGCCTCCTGAGGGTAGGAAGACCTAGCGGCAAGGAACAGCTAGGGTTGTTTTCGTGTGCTTCAGTGATCCAAAAAAAAAAAAAAAAAAAAAAGGGGGCCCTGGCTCACACGGTAGTGGGCAAAGATCACTCACGCCACAGGTGCTGAGGCCTGGCGTTGGGCTCCCAGGTTACTTCAGAGGGGCTAGGCCTTCAGATGCTGAAAGGATGTCCGTTGTTATTTACTCGATTGTTGATCGGTGGGTTATTTCCTGGGTCTTTCAGGGGTGTAGAGCATTAGGCGCTTGTCTTTCCATCGGGTCGGTTTGATGCGGGATGGTGGTTTTGGGGCAGGTCACAGGCTGCCTCCTCTCGCTGTGTTTGTATTTCTAGGTGTGGTCAGGTCAAGTGACGGAGGAGAGCAATCATCGCGTGGTACAGCTGCGCATGAAGGAAGGCCAGGCAAGATTGTAGCGTAGGCAGATAGTGGTACTGATCGGGGACTGGTGTGGGTCTCAATGGCAGTCCGCCATGCAAGGGGACCATGTACCTAGGGCACGTACATCAGGCAGTGACATGTGAACTGGGACCATGTGTACTAGAATATGCAGGAGTGGTTCCCACCACGGTCGGTCAGATGGGAAGTTGTCATCTTGATTCGCACAGGATACCCTCACTCCACCACGCCTATTGTAAGCTGAGGATGCCTGTTGACGCTGTTAGACCTGCTATTAGTTAGTACACTCACTGCTGTGCCTTGGCCCGGTTTGTCTCGCATCAGGGCCAGTTTGGGGGTACCGGCGAGTTGCTTGCTCCTCGGCTGAAGCGGGCGCTGCTAGAACAGGGCAAGATTGATGAGGCCAGGCAGCATGACAAAGGTCTTTTCGGCACGGGCAGAATGGTGCAGGCTGCGAAGCAGTGCCATTACAGAACATGGATTTGTCAACTTTCAGCTAGGAAATGATTAGCAGCAGAAAGTTATTAAACCAGGGTGAGCATTTGGTTTTGGTTTCGTGCTCAACAGGAGCAAGGGAATTGCATTCTGTCCCATCGGGGTACGGGGACCGTCTATAGCACCAGACACTGTAATGCTGCCATCTTCGCCCTGGGCTGGGGGGTCAATGTCTTCCAACTTTACAGCCAGACTCTGAACAGGCAAAGGCATACTTGCTTGGTGCAATGGGCACTCAGCAGTAGAGTTAGATGGGTCATCATACCCCGGTATGACGCAGTGATGAAACACAGGTTGTGGTCTCACACGACCAGGCACTCGAGGGCAGCGGTGGCGGGGTTGTGCCAGGCCAAGAGGGTGCGGGTGGCCTGAGTAGGGCTGCTGGCTTGGAGGGAGCACTACTCTGATCGCCACAAGGGCACGTTTGTTTCTTAGAAGGCTGAATTGTTACTTTTATGGCATGGTGCCAGTTGCTTTAGTTATGCGCATGTTTCTTGGCAGTGTCAGAAACATTCAGAACGCAATGCTGGTGGTTAGCCTGTTGTCAGGTTTTTTCAGAGGTATTTTAGCTCAGGCATGGCCAAGCATGGGTTATAGGCCGGTGGTCTGCCCTGGGATTCGTGTTAACAGGCAGGTGAAGCAGCAGAACTTGGAGGGGCTTGGGTTTGACCTCTGGGTACTAGGGCGGAGCCTGGTGCTCACTTAGTAGCACGCCCTTGAGTTTGACGAAACAGGTACCTTTGCGAGCATCAGTACCGGGTAACTTCGCCCGCCCTTCAGCACTGGCTGGCAGCTATGCAGGTTGTGGAAGTGGCTTTCCAACAGGGGCCTATGGTCCATATGATTAAGGAAAGCACCGGGGGAACACTTTAAGCTATAAATCTGCAGGTGACCAATTGGCTTTGCCAGTATTCAAATAGAGAAGCATTTTACACGTTGTTCTCCTCTGTGGGCACTCTGACCTGTCTCTCCCTGGTATACTAGCAGAATTTTGGGAGGGCAAGGCTTTACTTTTGGTGGTGACTGATGGAATACGATGGGCGTACTCCAACGGAGTGAAAGAGGAAGGAAGGCAGGCTTGTCAACCCTTACCTCCGCCCGCATGGGCACTGCCAGGCAGGAGTGGCTTGGCAAAGGGATTGTTATTTAGCCAGGCAAAGGCAACTTTGGACCATCGCCTATTGGTTTAAGGCCATTTCAGTCAAATCCACGGGGGAGTTTAGAAAGGTTGGGGGAATCTGTCCTGATGGTGCACGCTGGCCGCCGGCCCGGTTGGGCGTAGACTTGTTTTTGACTGGACCTGGGAGAAGCCCGGTATCAGTATGCTGTAGGTATGATGGCCTACCAGGAGCCATGCGCAGTTGCGCAGAGCAAAGAGGTCTTGGCTTCATCAGGCATGGTCTTATACAGGCCAAGTCCACAGGGTGCCTGGAGGGAGATGAAGTGCACCTTTGTAGTTTTGGTATGGATGTTTTCCGACTGGACCCAGGGGAAGCTTTGGCTGCAGCAGTTTGTAAGTACATAGGTCTACCTTGGTGGGGGGCCCTGGTAGTGACGGTGGCCACTCCCAAGGCTGTGGAGGAGTTACAGGGCGATCCAGGGTCTGCACATACCAAGGGGTATAGCATGCAGCAGCACCGTGTGGTGCGAAGCCAGGATACCCAGGGATCTTTTAGCGTGTCCACTGGAAGACCTACGGCGCCCCGCTAACCGACAGGCGGTTGTGGGTCTGAGCAACCGGGGGCTGCCATGTATGCTCCGCCCACCCATCACGGGGGGGCGTGGTGAAGCATGTGGACTGGAGGTCCACGGATGGGAGGGGGGGGACCCTCCCAACATTTGGTAGACACCAATTGGCGTTGCCATGGTGACTCTAGGCTTATCAGACGGGCAGGCGGCATGGGGCTGGCCTGCCCTGGGATCGCCCGTAAGATAACCCACCGTGTTTGCATATTTATTATGCTAATAAACCTGCAGCAATATTTCTCCACTTACATTCAGTGTCATGTGTTTTATTATGGTTATGTACTGATGTGTGCTATGATAACGGTTGCCGATATTGGCACTATGTAAGGCTGCCCGGGGGGGGGTTGCGCAGCGGCCCGCCCCCTTGAGGGCGGCCGCCTTAGTGCCACAGGAAGGCACAGGGTGGGAGGTCGTGTCCCTGGGCTTGACCTAGGGAGACCCCAGTCAGGTAGCTGCTTCCGGCGGGGAGGAGCCAAGGGGGGGGTACATATTCGGTCCCCGCCCTCTCCTCGCCCTCTTGTCCGCTCGTTTGCCTTGCCCGCCCATCCGCTTACCCGGCATCTGGAGGGACAAGAAAGGGGGGGGAGGTTTTTTCTAACAATTTTCACTTTGTGTTGCAGGAGGAGTTACAGGGCGATCCAGGGTCTGCACATACCAAGGGGTATAGCATGCAGCAGCACCGTGTGGTGCGAAGCCAGGATACCCAGGGATCTTTTAGCGTGTCCACTGGAAGACCTACGGCGCCCCGCTAACCGACAGGCGGTTGTGGGTCTGAGCAACCGGGGGCTGCCATGTATGCTCCGCCCACCCATCACGGGGGGGCGTGGTGAAGCATGTGGACTGGAGGTCCACGGATGGGAGGGGGGGGACCCTCCCAACATTTGGTAGACACCAATTGGCGTTGCCATGGTGACTCTAGGCTTATCAGACGGGCAGGCGGCATGGGGCTGGCCTGCCCTGGGATCGCCCGTAAGATAACCCACCGTGTTTGCATATTTATTATGCTAATAAACCTGCAGCAATATTTCTCCACTTACATTCAGTGTCATGTGTTTTATTATGGTTATGTACTGATGTGTGCTATGATAACGGTTGCCGATATTGGCACTATAGACTGCATCACGCAGAGTTGATGTGGGTGGGGGAAGCAGGCATTCATTTTTATTCCCAATAGAATACAAATCTGCTAAAACCGTCTATGGAGTATGAATATGAGTGTTCTGTGGTTGTTTTCTTAAAAACAAGTGGGGGGTCCATGGATATGGGGCAGGGGTACAGTGGGCTTGTAAACACCTCTCGTTCAGCAGTCTCTGCCAATGTGGCACATGGCGATCTGTTTCCAAGGTGGGAGTTTGAGAAACCTGTCATTTCTTGGTGTGCATTCATCCCTCGCTGGTGATATCTAAGGCGCCGGTGTAATGACGTCATGGGCTCTGTCCCTGTGAACTTAATCTGTGTTAATTCTATGTTGACATTTTGGATATAGTTGGCAGCAAAAAGGCGTTACCTGTAGCCTTGTAAAATGTACTTTCTAGTGGGGCGCCCAATGCCTCATGGGTAGCGGGTGAGGGCATGGAAATCCTTCTTCACTCACTAAATACATTTAAAATAAAAGGAGGATTTTCCATATTAAAATAACTATAATCCTAAAGTCAATGCCAAAGTAGTTCTCCAAACCAGAGCAACACGCCGGACCCAATCCATATGACATTTTTAAATCACCATTCAAATGTAATTTATCTATGTTAGAAACTATTACATTACTTCGCTTAGATCATTCTGGGTAAAAAAGGTTATTGCCAGGCGGACGCATTTTGCCCATTAATACAGTATGACAATTTTCATAGCAACTCGTACGTACCCCATTCATGTCGTTATGTGGACATTTGGACCCTTTTTCATACCAGAGGGGCACGCCCACTTCGAATCCGTGTCACGTGCGTCCGACCTTGCTCGCGCCAGCTCACCATGGGGCCTGATAAACATGTAACAAACATTTGCAATGCAATCTGTCGTGCATTTGTGAAAGTTAGAACTATTGGCGTTGTAAATGACAGTTTTTTACTTCTTTTTTTCTTCTTAGTGGTGGAGTGATCATTTAGAGCATAGGTGCACGCTATACCAAACAAGCGTGGCCATGCTTTTACCCGATAGAGATACCACGTCACTAAATTAGCCACCGATATAAAACACACACATTTATGGCTCCTATGTAACGTTAAAAGCATTGAGGATCGGCGACTACGAACCCACCAATAAAAGTTAATCACATTATCAATTAATACTGATTTGGGAAGCAGGGGAGAGGCTCGAGGGGTTGGGTCCCGTATTCTGTAAGAGGTAGGCCCGCCTGTCAAGCGGCAACACCCCCAATGCCCATCGCGTTAATGCATTTGTAGCTTAGGAAAAACAGGCCGTGCCCGAGGATCATTTGTGATGTTCCAGGAATAAATGTCCAAAGAAGTCCGTAGCATTTGTGACTGATTTTATTTAGAAACATCGGGGTGAGAGCCTTTGACTGAGACAGCAACACGTGCTTCGCCCCAAGTGGCAGGTACTCCTAGGGCTTTCTCAAGGCACTATATCAAGAGAGGGCAGCTGTCAATAGTGTTAGTTGCATAAGTCTCTGGAATGAAAGGGCAAACCTGCGTCTCTGTGGTTTCTCTTCTGCCTGTAACAGACAGCATTGAAGCATAATTTTGAACAATCACTCAAGTGCCTCTTTGCAGCTCTGCGTTTTTGTAGAGTTCTGAGCAGTGTTCGATGAAGCAGAAAGTCTTTTTATGCAATTCAAATCGTCAGCGAAGAAACACTAGTCTGTGCTATAAAAGCCGAAGAACGTGTGTTTTGTTTCGCCTGTGATCTTGTTATGCATTGCTGGGTGTGTAATGAAAATACAAGCAGCTGCTGGTGCTGGCAGAGGACTGCAGCCCGCCTTTTCCGAAAGAACTTGAGACTTCCTTCCATCCAGTCCTTGCTTATCCGTGCAAAGAAAATGCAGCCGTAGACGGCCTCTCGCAGAGAGGGCTAACGTGTGGGTGCCCAAAAATCGTCAAGAAAGGGTGAGAACTTGGCAATGCACAATAAATTAAACAGGGACATATGAAGACGAGTCTCCCCCTGGAAATGACTACCGGTTGATAATGACTGTCCAAGTCTTCCAATGCATGCTGAAAAACATCTGTATCGTTGGGGCCCCTAGTCTTGTTAACCATGCTCTCATATACTCTTAACCCTTCCGGTCCCAGTTGTGCAACAAAATGTTCTTTCTGCACGCACTCGAAAATGCTTCTTCCCCTTCATCTTCCAGAGCCGATAGTTCAGGAAGTAACCCTTCCAATCAACCCATTTCATAGCCCGTTCGCCCGGCTTCGGCAGGAGAAGGTTTGCGCACACATGCTTGCAAAGAGCTGGACTGGGGCAGTTAGAACCACTTTAGGTGGGTGCAGGAGCAGTGGGCGGCGCCAGGAGCCTATAGGTAGGCCCTAGGTGACCTTTCAGTAGCTTATCCTGGAGACAGGGCAGTAGATAGATGGAACGTTGGCACTGCCGTGCAGAGCGCTGGGCGAGGAGGGCAGTGGGGGGAGGCAGCTACGTTGGAACTCGTAGTGGCTGGCAGGCGTCCTTCTGGAGGTGCTGGGGAACTGAGAGCTGGGTGATGAAGCAGGCGTGGCTGTACAGGATTGCAGACCCCTGGAGGCGGTGAGCTCCCACCACAGGAGCAAGAACATGTAACAGGCACTTACTGTAGGAGTGCCCTCCCCTTATGCAGCTTTGCAGATTAGGCACTCTGCCTCAAATGGGATCGTGGAAGAGGTGTGGCGCAGCGGCCAGGGTGCCTGACTCCGGACCACGGGGTTCACGGTTCGATCCCCGGCGCCGGCGGAACGTCAGCCCAGCACCATGTGACTCTGGGCAATAGCTTGTTTAATCTTCCCGAGGGCCCCCAGCGCCAGGAAACCACTTCAGAGGTAGCTGTGCGCTTTACAAATTCAAGGTTATTATTATTATTATCGTCACTGTGGACTGTGTCCCACCGCAGCACTCCCCCTCCGATCTTCTGGTGCAGCATGGCAGCAAGCACGCGTGGATCGAGGTTGCAGCCTCTCGAGGTGCGCACCACCTCGTCGCCAATTCGTGAAGTCGAGTCTCCCTCTGGAAATGAAGAGCGGAGACTCGTTGCAGACACAACTCTATAACTTTATTAGTCACGGAGGGAGAGTGCGTGCCACCGCGATACTCACGCTCTACGCGCCTAATGGCCGCCACAACTCCCTGCATGCCTTGCGCGGTCACATGGTCATAAACAACTAAACCGCAACACCACAGGACAATTAATTAAAAATAGAATAAAAGGAACTGTAGGGGATCGAACCCTGCGCCTGTTGACTGTAAGTCCAGATCACCCATTGTGCGAACCGTCTTAGATGTAAAGATGAAGCAACCATGAAGCAGCCACACTTGCCAGAACTAAGGCTTCAAGGGGCCACAAAGTGCAAACAAGCGTTAGTCGTAGTGGACAGAGCAGACCTTACTTATGCGTAGACAGAAGATGCAGCAGGAGGTTCCGAACGTGAGCAGGCTGGTGCTGCCAATTAGAACAGAACTGAACTCCCAATAAGAGAATCGATCACCAAAGGATGGCCCGCTCTTAAACGCGTGGGAAGAGAAGGATGCGGCACCCAGGCAGAGCTGCATCCTCGAGGAGGATGCTAGCCGATGGGAGTGGTAGTGGAGCAAGCATACAGCTCTATGTATTGCGCGGGACCCGGACAGCCGCCAGCAAAGACTCACCTGTGTGCGGCCCTAAAATCAGCATGAAAGGTATTGGTATTGGTATTGGTATTGGTATTTATAGAGCGCGACTGTCGCTCCCAAAGGAGCATCCTGGCGCTAAATGGAAAGTAAGCTTGAGGTTGAGGGAAGGCGGGGTTAGATGGCGTCCAGTACGTACTCGTCGGAAAGGCTGAAGATCCAGGTTTTTAGTTGTTTCCTAAAATGGATTTCCTTGGTTAGGGACCTCAGGTGCTGGGGCATGGAATTCCAGGCTCTAGAAGATAAGTGGGTAAGGGTTTTACCCCCTTTGGTTTTTAGGTTGAAGTTGGATGGTTTTAGTAGATTGTTATTGGAGGATCTCAGGGTCCTCTGGGGATTGTAATGGGGGTAGCGCCTAATTAGATATTTGGGGCCGATGTGGTTGAATGCCCGGAATGCAATGATTAGGATTTTGAAAAGAATCCTTTTGTGCAAGGGTAGCCATTCGAGGGTTCTCAGAGCAGTGGAAGCTGAAGACCTTCTGGGGAGTTTGAGCACCATTCTGGCGGCAGAATGCTGGACGCTCTGCAGTTTTTTGAGTGTGACTTTTTTCACACCTGCCATTAGGCCGTTGCAGTAATCCAAGCGCGATAGGATTAGCGCCACGGCTACCGCTTTTCTAGCATCCGTTGGTAGGAAGTCAAAGAATTTTTTGAGGGATTTAATGATTCCGAAGCAGCTTCCTGCCACCTTCCTTACGTGATGATCGAAGGATAGGTCAGTATCGAAGATGACTCCAAGGTTTCTTGCTGTTGTGACGGTCTGGGGAGGGGCTGTGGAGTCCTCTGGCCACCAGAGATGAGGACAGAAGTTGACATTTTTCCCCATGGGGAGGACTTCTGTCTTACTAGTGTTGCACTTGAGGTGATTTGTTTCCATCCACAGAAAGACGTTTTTCAGGCAGTTTTTTAGATTTTGTTCGGCTGATGTAGAATTCTCCTCTAGCGGGACTATGAGTTGGGTATCATCGGCGTATGATGTAACAGTTATGCCGAATGATTCGATCAAGGAGATGAGGGGAATAAGGTAGACATTAAAGAGCAGGGGGCTTAGGATGGAGCCTTGTGGGACTCCAGATCGAATCTTTTTCTCTGCAGAACTGAAAGGTCCTAGTGTGATGGATTGGGATCTGTCTGTTAGGAAAGATGTTATCCAGTTCAATGCCAGGTCGGAGATACCAGTGTCCCTGAGTCTGTCCAGTAGTATGGAATGGGAGATGGTGTCGAACGCTGCTGTGAGATCCAACAGGATCAATACTGCGTTTTTTCTTTGGTCCTGTAAGATTTTTATAGAGTCAGTCAATTCGATCAAAGCAGTTTCCGTGGAGTGCTGGGGGCGGAAGCCTGATTGTTGAGGGTGGAGGATATTATTCATTTCTAGATGGTTTTTGAGTTCCCTGTAGACTAATTGTTCTGTGATTTTTCCCAGAACTGGGAGGAGTGAGATTGGACGGAGATTGGTCAGGTCGGAAGGGGATTTGTTCAATTGTTTCATTAAGGGCTTGACAATGGCTTGTTTCCATGCCCTGGGGACGGTGCCAGTGCTGAGGGAGGTATTTACTATTTTGTTTATAATGGGATTGACAGTGTCAATCAGTTGGTGAAGGATTCTAGGAGGGCAGGAGTCAGAGGGGGCTCCTGACTTGCATGCTAGGATGACTTCCTTGGTTTGGGCTAGAGTGACCTGTGAGAAAGTTTTTAGGTATCCAGTTAGTTTACCTGCTTGTTCCAGAGGGATGGGGGACTGTGGGCTATGGTAAGGGGGGAAGTCTTTCTGAATGAGATTGATTTTCTCTTCAAAGAAGTCTGCTATTTGGTCGCAGAGGTCTTGAGAGGGAGGTATTTCGGGCTGTAGGGCTTTTGGATGGGTGAAAGATTTAACTATTGCAAACAGGGTTTTTTGTTTTTGCTTGGCCTCATTAATGGCTTTGATGTAGAACTCTTTTTTTGCGCTTTTTATAATGGAGTGGTAACTTTTCCTTAGTTGGACATAGGAGTTTCTGTCCGAACTGTCGTATGTTTTTCTCCATTTGCGTTCGCCTTTTTTACAGAGCATATGAGCCTCGGCTACTTCTAGGGTGAACCAAGGGGCGTTGGTTTTGCCATTACTATCAGATTTCCTAGTCCGTTTGGGTGGAGCACGTTCTGTAATTTCGCGTAGTATCCAATTGTGGAAGGATTGGGAGTCTTGTTCGACGTTACCAGTCAGACTGGGGTTTTGAGTCTCAAAGGTAGGCTGGAGTTTAAAGGTGTCTTCTACCTTTTTCCAGTTGACATGGTTCTCTGGGGGTGGGCAGGGGTTTTTTGAGTTTTCAGACTGCGGGATTCTAATGAGAAATGGGATCAGGTTATGATCTGTCCAGATTTGTGGAATCGGACTATGGGTTTCTAGAGGGGGAAAGTTGGTGCAGACCCCATCTAGAGTGTGTCCAGCTAGGTGAGTGGGTTGCTTAACCCTTTGCTGAAGGTTGAAGATTTCTAGAGTTTGGTGGAAGTTAAGTGTCTGAGCGTCTTCTGTAGAGTCGAGGTGTAGATTAAAGTCGCCCAAAAGGGTGACATGTGGGTATCTGGTCAGGAGCTGACCAAGGGTATCACTGAGAGTATCTAGGAATTTGGTAGCAGTACCTGGGGGACGGTAGACTAGTCCTCCTGAAAAGGAGGCGGACTCATTGAGTTTGATGGAGAATCCGAGGGATTCGGCTCCTTTTAGTGAGTCCAGGGTGAAGGTATGGCATTTGAGGGAGTTGCGCAGCAGCAGGGCTACTCCTCCACCTCTCCCCTTCAGTCTGTCTTGCCTGAAAATGGAGTACCCTTGTGGAAGAGCAGTAGCTAGGTCAGGATTACTGTTGTCTGTGAGCCAGGTCTCCGTTATGAGAAGACAGTCAAGGTTTAATTCCTGAATGAGGTCTTTGATATCTTGGTTGTGGCAGGCCATGGAGCGTGCATTAATCAACCCTCCTTTAAGGAGTGGATTGTTGTCCCTAGGGTTTGTTCGAGGGGCTGTGGTATTGACGGGGGAGGAGGTCCATCTGCATAGCTTGCAGCTAAAAGGCCCCTCGATGGTAATAATGTCGATTTTGCATGCGCACATTTTGTCGCTGCGTAGGTTTAATAGACAGTTGGCCTGGTAACTCAAAATAGGGAGGCCGGGTACAGAGTTTCCTGCGCCTGACGTGGTCTTTGCGCGGTCGGGCGCAGACGGGCTTGCCTTAGGCGTGCCTTTGGCGCGCAAAAGTCGCGCCCGCTGCGCTCGTCCGCTGCGCTTCCGGTGGTTGCACATATTTATACGTGGAGACGGATACAAATGCGAGGGGGCGTGGCCTCGCAAGTGGGCGTGTCCCGTGGCTTGGCGAGGGGAATGGCGGCCGAAGTCGTCAGCAAGACGGGGTTTGCAGCGCTAATCCGCTGAATGGAGTGACCTGCCCAGGGAGATCTGGTGCCAGGAGGCAAGTGAGTGATTTTAAAATCAATGTGAGATAATTTAAAAAGCAGAAAATGCGAACAGTTTTTACTCCCGGCTGAGCCTCAGGAGGTTCCACAAGTTACCAGCGACGCTCGTGAGTCAGCGCGCTTTATACCTGTAGCGGGGGGCGTGGCCTCGCAAGTGGGCGTGTCCCGTGGCTTGCCGAGGGGAATGGCGGCCGAAGTCGTCAGCAAGACGGGGTTTGCAGCACTAATCCGCTGAATGGAGTGACCTGCCCAGGGAGATCTGGTACCAGGAGGCAAGTGAGTGATTTTAAAATCAATGTGAGATAATTTAAAAAGCAGAAAATGCGAACAGTTTTTACTCCCGGCTGAGCCTCAGGAGGTTCCACAAGTTACCAGCGACGCTCGTGAGTCAGCGCGCTTTATACCTGTAGCGGGGGGCGTGGCCTCGCAAGTGGGCGTGTCCCGTGGCTTGGCGAGGGGAATGGCGGCCGAAGTCGTCAGCAAGACGGGGTTTGCAGCGCTAATCCGCTGAATGGAGTGACCTGCCCAGGGAGATCTGGTGCCAGGAGGCAAGTGAGTGATTTTAAAATCAATGTGAGATAATTTAAAAAGCAGAAAATGCGAACAGTTTTTACTCCCGGCTGAGCCTCAGGAGGATCCACAAGTTACCAGCGACGCTCGTGAGTCAGCGCGCTTTATACCTGTAGCGGGGGGCGTGGCCTCGCCAGTGGGCGTGTCCCGTGGCTTGGCGAGGGGAATGGCGGCCGAAGTCGTCAGCAAGACGGGGTTTGCAGCGCTAATCCGCTGAATGGAGTGACCTGCCCAGGGAGATCTGGTGCCAGGAGGCAAGTGAGTGATTTTAAAATCAATGTGAGAGAATTTAAAAAGCAGAAAATACGAACAGTTTATACTCCCGGCTGAGCCTCAGGAGGTTCCACAAGTTACCAGCGACGCTCGTGAGTCAGCGCGCTTTATACCTGTAGCGGGGGGCGTGGCCTCGCACGTGGGCGTGTCCCGTGGCTTGGCGAGGGGAATGGCGGCCGAAGTCGTCAGCAAGACGGGGTTTGCAGCGCTAATCCGCTGAATGGAGTGACCTGCCCAGGGAGATCTGGTGCCAGGAGGCAAGTGAGTGATTTTAAAATCAATGTGAGATAATTTAAAAAGCAGAAAATGCGAACAGTTTTTACTCCCGGCTGAGCCTCAGGAGGATCCACAAGTTACCAGCGACGCTCGTGAGTCAGCGCGTTTTATACCTGTAGCGGGGGGCGTGGCCTCGCAAGTGGGCGTGTCCCGTGGCTTGGCGAGGGGAATGGCGGCCGAAGTCGTCAGCAAGACGGGGTTTGCAGCGCTAATCCGCTGAATGGAGTGACCTGCCCAGGGAGATCTGGTGCCAGGAGGCAAGTAAGTGATTTTAAAATCAATGTGAGATAATTTAAAAAGCAGAAAATGCGAACAGTTTTTACTCCCGGCTGAGCCTCAGGAGGATCCACAAGTTACCAGCGACGCTTGTGAGTCAGCGCGCTTTATACCTGTAGCGGGGGGCGTGGCCTCGCAAGTGGGCGTGTCCCGTGGCTTGGCGAGGGGAATGGCGGCCGAAGTCGTCAGCAAGACGGGGTTTGCAGCGCTAATCCGCTGAATGGAGTGACCTGCCCAGGGAGATCTGGTGCCAGGAGGCAAGTGAGTGATTTTAAAATCAATGTGAGATAATTTAAAAAGCAGAAAATGCGAACAGTTTTTACTCCCGGCTGAGCCTCAGGAGGTTCCACAAGTTACCAGTTAGGCAGCTGCCATCTTTAAAGCTAAAGCCGTCGTACAAGCTGCAAAGCTGGCAATGTTTGCAACTTGTATGTTGGTATTAGCTTCAAACATGTGAATCTAAACCGCAGCATGCTGCAAATGCTACAGAAGTAAATAAATAGAAAAGAAAGGCGGGTGACAGCCATGTTTAAAAAGCCAACATACAACCTACAAAGAGTGCACAAACACAAACCACAAAGACTTGAGAGAAAGTATACTGTAATAGGCCAATACTCCAGGGGAGTGGTAACACTCTAGAAGGTGGGATATATACCCAAAGAAACCATAAACCATAAAGATAAAAGCTTTTTGGAACATTCACAGTTTAACCAATCAGCAGCAAGGACGTGTCCATGGCCCATAGAAGTGGATACAGCATGCCTCGCAGAGCAGCGCATGCGCACTCCTAGACTCGACCTAATAAAAATGACCAACAACTAAGGTGACTGTGGATGTCTCGTCAGCCCTCCTCTACCTTCAGGACAGGGAGGACGCTTCAAGCATTTGCCTGATATCCTATCACACCATGTAAGTGGAGAACTACTCTGGCATTGACATTGCTATAAGTTATTTTAATATGACAAATCCACCTTTTATGTTCAATCTTATGATTGAAGATGGATTTCCATGCCCTCATCCGCTACCCATGAGGTATTAGGTGCCCCATTAAAAAGTACATTTCACGAGGCTACAGGTAATCCCTTTTTTCTGCCAACTATTCCAAAATGTCAACGTGGAATTAACATAGATTAAGTTCACAGGGACACAGCCCATACACGCTATTACACTGGCGCCTTAGATATCACCAGACAGTGATGCATGCACGCCCAATGCTATTGTACATCCCGAAAAAACAACAACTTTCTCAAAGTATATGACACTTCCCCTTTGGGAAACATATCACCATGTCTCACATTGGCAGATACAGCTGAACGAAAGGTGTTTACATGCAAGTTGTTTCCCGGCACCACATCCAGGGATCAAAGTATATGGACCTCCCACCCTGGGGAACATATCGTCATGTCTCAAATTGGCAGATATACCTGAATGAAAGGTTTTTATATGCCCACTATATCCCTACACCATATCAAGGGATCCCCCTACCACACATTATTAAGGAAGCATCCCACCTCGTGTTTTGCAAGGACCACAGAACAAGAATGTTCATAGTCAATTGACTGTTTAACTTAACAGCTTTTTATTCCATTACGAATAAAAATAGATGCATGCTTTCCACGCACATGAGATTTGTGTGGTGCAGTATACTGTACTCTGCACTACCAGGGTGATATATGCATGCTAAAACCATCAGTCATCAGGGAATAAATGAGATGTACAAATATGACGAAATATCTGTAGATGTTTTACGCCATTTTTCCTCCTGTCTTGTGATCTTTTTCCAAGTTGCAGACCAATACACCTGCAGCCATGATCCATTGAGAAATATAAATATGAAGGAACGTAAGTGAGTACACTTACCTGAATACCAAGAAGACTAGGGATCCTATCATTTAAGGGCCCGCTGAAGGCCACTGACCACCAGACACATTCTCTGGCCGAAACATGTTGACCACCCTGCTTGACACCAAGGATAATGAATTCACCCCATGGCGCCATACACTGTTTATAACCTTACTTCTACTCCTGTATTTCCACATTAAACTTTGTTTAGGCATAGCAAGTAATTTTATAAAATTGCGTGGATCCCAGAAGAATTACTTACCAGACACTCTCCGTCCAGTTGTAGGCATCCCTTACCTAGCAAGTACCCAGGTGTGGAACCCGATGATAATGCCACTCACGAAAATCGCTCCATTGGAGATAAAATACACCGCTGGAGGCAAATAGGGTTTGAGGGTTTCCGGGACAACACCAGAGAGACTCTGGCATAGTATCTGGTTTGTCCACTCTTCTTTGATTACATAAGCCTTTCATTTGTTGCCACTCGCAGTGCGTGGGCGAGACTAACAGGGCGAAGCCAGGGCGGGGGGTAGACAGACCGCCATTCAACGTACACAGAGCTGAACAACATTGTCTTCCTCCTCAACTTTAATGAAACAAAACATTCTAAAAATACAATACTTCTCAAGTGCAAAACCCACCTCATAAACATGGTCTTCAGCCAGGACGGGCGTTCACACAAAACAAGCCTGTAGGTGGGTGGAAGGTGCTGGATTGCTTCGCAGACAATGCCTCGTGCAATCACCGCTGTCTCCAGTATCTAGTGGAGTTGAAATATGTGTACATCCCCCATCAGGGGCCCCAAGAGATATAACTGCAGTGCCTTGAGACCCTCACGGGTGAGTAGCACGCTTTATGAAACCCTGATTGATTGATTGATTGAACTGGGGATGTCCTTGCTGGGCCATGGGCACCAGGGGCCTCTTCCTCGGATGGTACAGGGGGCTGTGAGAGTACGGGGGCATGAGTGCCTGCCTCAGGCATGGGGTAAGTAGACACAGGTGTTCTTGTGTGCCCTTAGAGTCTCCTCTTGCCAGCTTGATAAACAAGATATTACTGGTGATTTCCTCATCAGGTCACCTAGCGGTGATCACGGTGCCCCTTCGTCATGTGACAACCCAGGGGTGTGTGCCAATGGCAGTCTAAATTTGCTTCCAGGATACCAGTCTTTCACAAACACTTGTTCACCAGGGCGAATGCTGGACTGCCGTGCTCATCGGGCGGTACTCGCTTGGTGATTGGCACTTTTTCTTTTCTAGACGGTCCTTGCCTCGTCAGTGGGGCTCGGAGTCCATTTGGGGTGATGTGGGATGGTGTTGGTGACAACACAACCATGCTGGCATGTCTAGGGCCTGCCCCATAGTGGAATGGGGAGTCTTTCCCTGAGGGATGCCTAGATGGCTCGTTCCATGGGCTGTTGATTGGAATGGGCAATTCATATTATTTTGGCACGGGTGCGCATGAAATGCTCAACCTCCCCATTGGCTTGGGGCCAACATGTACTCATTTTGCAATGGCGGATGCACCAAGACTGCAGGTAGATAGCAAACTCTCGGCTCTGAAATGCCATTTTCAGTTTTGAGTTCCTTTATGAGGCCATGGCTGGCTATGATTTTCTCTATCTTGGGGATGACCTCGGTTGCGGCTTGAGTTCCTACTAGCTCTATCTTGGGGTATTTGGTATATTCAGTGACAAGGACAAGGTGGTAGCGTCAGTCGGAGGCATCCAAAATCCAGGTTGGCATACTCTCGCCGCCTCTGGGGGCTATGTTCGGTGAGCACTGGGGCTGGTGCTTCTGAGGGGGTCAAAGACTTGGTACCACTGACAGGATCTTACTGTGGCCTTTACTATCTCGTCCCTTTGTGGGAACCGGACCTTCGGGCTGTGCCAGTTCTTAGTTTTCACCATGCCTTGGTGGCAATGGTAGGCGAGCTGTATAACTTGCTCTGACAGGCTAGCGAGGATCACTAGATGGGGTCCTCTAAATAAACACCCACTCACGTCGGTCATGAGTTTATGAAGTACATTGAACCGTGAGTCTAGAGTCTTCATCATGGCCGGGCTGGCCTTAGCGGGCAGAGGGTGTTTCCCCAGTGACTGCCAGGGTGGGGGGCAGTTTTGGGCCGCTGGGGGCCGTTTTTGTCACAGGGGGTCGGCAATATCGGCCCCCTGTAACAAAATCATCAGAAACCGGACCTAGCAAACAGCTCACCAAACCCGCCCCCCCTGACCCCCTTGAGCAGTTTGCCAGGGCCAGTTTCAATTCCCAGTCCGGCCCTCCGCTTCATCGCCTCAGGGGTTCTGCAGAATCAAGGTTTTTTGAGGGAGAGCCACTTCCCTGACCAGATCGCCGCAATGGCTAGTGGTAGGCTCTCATCTTTTTCCATCGCAGTGCAGCTGCCTCAAGAGAGAGAGGAACAGTCGTTTATCTGTCCATCACACATCAAACATATTACTCGGTTCTTGCATTTCTTCAGCTTCCTTTTGAGTGGCAGCACGGGAGAGTCGGGATGAGTAATCCACAGGATTGTTGGTACTTGGTCGATATTCCATTCATCAGTCATACTCCTTAACTGGAGCTTCCACTTTTCTATGCGGAGTTGGAGTGTGGACTCTGAGCCTCAGAACAGGGGTAAGAGGAGCTTGTGCTCAGTGGTGACTACAAAGGGTTGGCCATAGATGTGGAGATGGAAATGCTGGCAGGCCCAGTGTATGGCGATGGCCTCCCTTTCAATTAGCAAATACCTCTATTCCGTGGCAGTGACTGACTGACTGGCATTGGCCACTGGGGTCCAGTCTCCCTGGTGCCGCTCCTGGATGAGGATGGCTCCTAGCCCCTTCGGGCTGGCATCGACTGCGATGGTGGTTGGCTTCGACAGGTCAAAGTATGACAGTGGGGTATCTGCAGAGAGAGCTCTCTTGGTTTGTTGGAAGGCCTCTTCCTGCACCACACGCTATGTCCATAAGGTGGTAGCTTCGTGAGTTCACTGCGGGGCTGTGTGAGACCGGTGAGGTCAGGTATGAATCGTGTGCAGTAATTAACCATCCCTAGGAAGCTTCTTACTATGAACACACTGGTAGGGGTGGGGGCCTCTTGGATGTTTCTAACTTACTCCGGGTCTGGACTCACTGCATCTGCTGAGAAGGTGTAGCCCAAAAACTGATTTGCTGTTTCAGGAATTTGCCTTTTTTTCTGTGGCATCTGAGTCTGAAGTCTCTGATTCTTTGGAGCATCCGTCACAGGCACGCGTGGTGCTCTCTTATGAACATTGCCAATATCAGGATGTCATCACTAACATTGATGACACCCGGCAATCCCGCTAGCATCTCCCAGATCGTATTTTCGAATACCTCAGAGACACTTGACGTTCCGAAGTTGAGTCTTCGGTAGCGCTGGAGACCCACTTAGGTGGAAAATGGGGTTATGTACCCCGAGTCGGGGTACAGGGGCAGCTGGTGATACCCTGAACGTAGATCAACCTTGGAAAACCATTGTGCTCCTTTGAGATCCCCTATGATGTCGCCAACAGTGGGAGTCAAATAGTGCTCTCGCTTGGTCACAAAATTTGGGAGCTACATATCTACAAAGATGCATACTTTCCCGGGCTGCTTCTGGTTTTTCGCGACTACTATTGGGGACACCCATGGCATGAGGACTGAGAGTTTCTCGATGATCCCGGAGCGTTCCAGTTTATCCAACTCCTCGTCTACCTTAGGCCTGACGTGGAACTCAGTGCGCTGGTGTCTCAGCGCTACTGGATGTATGGATAGGTCAATGTGCAGCCTCATGACTTTGTCCTGTAGGCAGCCTCTATTAAATATGCTTTCAAACTCTGCAAGTACGGTTGACAGCGCCTCGATCCTTACACCAAATGCAAATGAAATGAGACGTAGTGTCTCAGTGCTGTGGCCGCTCACTTGCATGCCGCCATGAAGTCATCTTTGATCCTTGTTGCTTAATTTTGAAGGTACGAATCGTTTTCTTGTACTTGTGTTCGGATTGACTTATTATTTACGTGTTTACGTGCAGTCTACATTGGGTGTATTATATCTTTTATTCGTACAGAGACGATACTTATTTGCACAGATCGATTGACCCTTCGCTTACAATTTGGCATCCCCTACCGGGTTGGAATTATCACCGGTGTAGGGGTAAGACATTCTCATTTACTGTTTCATAGACATGCCTTTTTTGATCATTGTCTTGGCATCTAGGAACACACGTGTGTTTTTTTACTATTTGTTTGTATTGTTTTATTTTTCAGTATCTACTGTCATTTTGGCACTAGCTTCAGGTATGGACGCGTTAGTTCATTTTTGTAGAATTTTTACTCTTTGGGTACATAGCCTTTGGACCTCTCATTATATTCTGGTGCATTGGTGATGATTTTGTTTCTTTTTCCTTCCTTCCCTTTCTTTGTGACTTTTCACCGATTGGTGGTGCAGGCTTATTCTATACCTTTGTCTTATCATCACTTCAGTACCCTCTTGGAGCAGTGGTGTTTTCTTCTTTTTTATCTTCGCACTGGCGTGGTATCCTACGTTTGTATTGAGCATTATATTTTGTAATTGCTTTGCTTGAGGCACATGTCTTAGCATGAAATGTTTTGTATTCTTTCCAGCCCTGAAGAGTCGTGGTTTACACGTCCCACGATGAAACACGTGTCGGCTGGATATGCTTATTAAACGGAATTACTAATTTATATATGGATGTTTTCTTTGTTGAATTGTACTTACTCATGTCAATTTTTGATTTAATGAATTGTATGTGTGCACAGGACTGTTCTTTTGCTTAGTTTTAGGTCAATTCTATTTGCCCTATACAATTTGAGGGGTTTAGGGGTCTCCCCTCCCTGTTTTGCACCATACAGATATTCAAGCTCACTGTACCTACGTTTATCTGCAGAGCGCCACTACTTCCTAATTTTTGAATACCCTGTTCTAAAATTTTTGACTCTGCAGGTTTCCTGACACAACATAAACAAAGAACAGTCTTACTTGGTCTTGGCGCAGCTCACTTCGGCTTCAGGAGATGACAGCGGGCCACAAAGTCTCGGTATCTCTGGGATGGCTGCGGGCATGGGCGTAGGTGGTACCTGCTCTGGCTGCGCCCTTCGGGAGGGGTAGGACGCATGTCCTCCGAACAGTCTGCGCCTGCCCCGTGGGGGCGGCTCTGTGTCTCTTGCGACTCCCGACCTCCTTGGGCTGATGCAGTCGAGGCGCTCACCTCTTCTTCGGCGCTGCGTGGAGTCACTCCTGCTGCCGCGGTCTCTTGTTCCGTGGCCCTCCTGGGGCTCGGGTGTGCCATTGGCCAGTCAGACACGTTTCTTGTGACCTCTTCACCATTCCTGACCGCTGTGACCAGGGTTCCGCTGATTCGCGTGACTGTCCAAGGGTCCAGCTCGAAGGGCAGGCGGAACTTTCCCCCAGGGTGGCGGTCTTTCACCAGCACCCGGTCACCCACTTGGATGGGGCTGTCGGCCGCTCTCCTTTTCCGCGATGCTTCGCAATTAGTTTTTGCCCTTTGTTCCTTGGACCGGTTGGGCGGGGTTGGTGCTGACGCCCACCGGGGGTGGTGTGGAATGGTGTCGGTGACCGTTCTGCCGAAACAGAGGCGGCTTGGAGAAATCCCCGTGGTGCAGTGGGGCGTCACTCGGTACTCCCGTAGAAATTGATAGAGGGCTAGCTCTATGCTCTGGCCGTCTGCCAGTGCGATCTGAATTGTCTTGTTTAAAGTTCTCATTAGTCTCTCGACTTCCGCATTAGCTTGCGGCCACCTCGGGGTTATGCGTCGGTGCTTGATGCTGTGTGACTGCAGGTACTCTGCCAGCTCGGTACCGTTGAACGGGGGGCCATTGTCCGTGCGCAGCTCCCCGATGAGGCCGTGGGTGGCAAGTATCTTTTCCAACTTGGGGACTACCTCCGCAGCGGCTGTCGAGGACAGGAGCTCCACTTCGGGGTATCGCGAGAAATCGTCCACCACTACCAGCATGTACTTCCCTCCGGGGAGGCTGCCGAAGTCTGCGCTGGCTTGCTCCCATGGAGCCGTTGGGCCTTCCTCGGTGATTATGGGCACTGGAGGGTTGGGTAGGCTGGTCGCTAGACACACGGGGCATCACTGGACTATTGTCTCCACCACCCTGTCGAGGCCGGGGAACCAGAGCTTGCTCCGGAGGCGGTTCTTCGACTTCACAATGCCTTGGTGCGCGCCGTGCGCCAGAAGGGCTGCCTGTTGGGTGAGGCAGTTAGGTAGTACCAGACGGGGCCCTCTCAGGAGGCATCCTTCCGGAGATACGGACAGTTCGTTCCGGACTTGATGTAGGGCTTTAAGGGTCGCTTGGGCATCCGATGTGCGGAACGACGATGGGCTTTGGAGTTCTTTCCAGTTGCCTGACGTGACGGCTTGGATGGCGATCTGGAGGCAGTCATCATCTTTGGTGGCTCGCGCCACTTCCTCCAAAGAGATCGGTAGTGGCCGTGACCTTTCCACGATCATCCTGACAAATTCCTCCGTGGCCGCGGCTTCCGCAGCTTCTGAGTCCGTGGCAGGACGTGCGTGCCTCGACAGAAAGTCAGCAGGGTTCCGGGTGCCTGGCCGATACTCCACCGTGAACTGGAATTCCTGGAGTTGGAGCACCCATTTTTCGATGCGCGGAGGGGGCCGAGTGGAGGAACCCTGGAACAGCGGGACTAGAGGTTTGTGGTCCGTGATGACCACAAAGGGGTGCCCATACAGGTAGATGTGGAAGTGCCGGCACCCCCACAGGATGGCGATGGCCTCGCGTTCGATTTGCGAGTACCGCTGCTCCGTTGGTGTGAGGGTCCTGCTCGCGTATGCAATGGGGGCCCATTCTCCGCATGCTTGTCGTTGGGTTAGCACGGCCCCCAGGCCTGTCGGGCTGGCGTCCACCACGAGTTGCGACTCGTTGCGGGGATCAAAGTAGGCCAGGGTGGTGTCGGCCGAGAGTGCCGCCTTGGTCCTCTGGAACGCCTCCTGCTGTGCCGGGCCCCACTCCCAGGTGGCGGCCGCCTTTGTGAGGTCCCGGAGGGGGCCGGTGATGTCGGACAGGTCCTTGATAAACCTCCCGCAGTAGGTGACCATCCCAAGGAAACTGCGGACCGCGGTCACCGACGTGGGGACTGGAGCAGCGTGGATATCCTTGACCTTTTCTGGGTCCGGCCCAATTCCGTGGTCTGAGAACCGGTAGCCGAAGAAACTGATGTCCTTGCGTGGGAAATCGCATTTTTCTCGGTGGAGGGTCAGCCCTTGCTCTTGGAGTCGGGTGAACACTGCCTGGAGGCGTTGGATGTGTTCGTCCAAAGTCGGTGCGTGGACCAAAATGTCATCACTGACATTCAGAACTCCCTCGAGTCCCTGTAGTACGTTCTGGATGATGTTTTGAAACACCTCCGCGGCACTCGAGATTCCAAAGTTGAGCCGGGTGTAGCTCCAGAGGCCCGCATGCGTGGAGAAGGTGGTGATCGGGCGCGAATCAGGGTGCAGGGGAATCTGGTGGTATCCTGACCTCAAATCCATCTTGGAGAACCACTTTGAGCCAGACAGTTCTCCGACTATTTCGTCAATAGTTGGCGTCAGGTGGCGTTCGCGCTTGATAGCGAGGTTGGGGATGCGCATGTCCACGCAAATTCGCACCGCGTCCGGCTGCTTCGGCTTCTTGGCCACCACGATGGGTGACACCCACGGGGTGGGCCCGCTTACCCTCTCGATGATGCCAGCCCGCTCAAGTACTCTCAGTTCTGCCTCAACCTTGGGTCGCAAGTGGAACGCAATGCGTCGGTGCCGGAGGGCCACCGGGGCGACCGACTTGTCTATGTGGAGGTGGATAGCAGGTCCTTTCAGGCAGCCTATCGCTTCGAATAGAGATGTGTGGTTCCAAACCAGGTGGTCGAGGCTGCTGGCTTGGACTGTGAGTGCGAAATGGATCAGCCCGAGGTCTTGGGCTGTTCGGCAACCAAGTAGGAATCCTGATCCCTCTTGCGACACGTAGATCTTGGTTTGTAAGCGAGTGGTGTCGTGGGACAGGTCCGTCCGGAACATCCCGCACAGGCGGAGTGGGCGAATGGTGCCGTAGGCGTACACTTGTACCCTCGTGGGATGGAGCGCCGGGGCATTTTCTAACGTCCGGTATACGCTGGCAGCCATCAGGTTGATTGATGCGCCTGTGTCGATCAGGGCCGCCACGGCTTGGTCCCGTACGTTGACTGTGCACATGGGTTCTGCGGATGGAGAGGCCGCCAGGGTGTGTAGAACTCTCACGACATGGACGGAGGCCACGTCCGCTTCATCGTCATCCATGTCGCTGCTGGTGGATGTGCTAGGTAGCGGCTCTACCTGCCTTACCCTCCTGGGCGGGCCACTCTGTTTCTTCCTGGGTGCCGACAGACATACACTCGCGAAGTGGTTGGCCTTTCCGCATGCGCTGCATACTTTGCCTTGTGCTGGGCACGCTCCTCTGTAGGGCGTCGCTCCTCCACACCACGCGCAGGTGCGGCCGGGGGGGGGGGCTTGCGCCGGTCTTGGTTTTCTCCGCCGAGGCTGCTTCGAGTTGTTCTCGCCGGCGTCGGTCTTGAGGGCGCACACTGGCTCTGTCTTGATTGCGACCATCGGCTTTGGCTCCATGTGTGCGGCACGTGCTTTAGACAACTCCTTTGACCGCCCGAGCGCGAGGATGTCCCGCATGGGCATGTTGTCTGTTTCTAACACCCTCTCGCGCAACTTTGATGACGCGCAACCTTGGATGAATTGGGAACGGATCTCGTCGTCCACGTCGGGGAGGGTGCATGTGCTGGCTAGCTTCTTTAGTCTGGCGTAAAAGACGTCCACTGACTCCTCCGGGAGTTGGCGGGCTTGGCGCAGTAAGAATCGCTCATAGTCGGCACTCGCAAACGGCTCAAAGTATCCAGTGATAGCGTCGCGCAGCGTGGCATACGTCCTGGGCGGGCCAGCCTCCATCACGTCCTTCGATATGTCGTGGATTGCTTCACCTCCTAAGTGTAGCAGCATGGCGCGCCGTCGCTCTGCCGCGATTTCCGCCGCCACGAAGTAGTTCTCGAGCCGTTCCACCCACTTTCTCCACCGTGCCGCCTGCGACGGGGGTGTGCCAGTGACTGCAAACGGCTCCAAGGGGGGTACATTGGCCATGGTTGTCGTGGGCGGGCGCAGCAGCGGGGGTAGGCTCACCTTCACCCTTTCGGGGCCGGCTCACTAGTCTTCCGGGCGTCGTGCACTGATCCTCTGGGGCCTTCCCGTTGTCCAGGGGCGTCCCGGGAGGCTGGAGGGGCAATTCTGGGCTTCAGAACGGTCAAAAACGCATCTCACGCGAGATGCGTGAGAAACGGCAAGGCTGCATCGCCCAGTGCACGCGAGATACGTGAGAAATGGCAGGTGGGTCCGGTGTTCCGCGTGTGCAGGCTCCGCAGGCTCAGAAGCTTCTCGGCAGCCAGGAGGCGGGCGCTGGAGGCCGAGGGGGACTCGGAGGGCCTGGCCAGGCAAAGGATGGGCGCAGCACGGCTGGGCACCAGGTAGGCGGTCCGGAGGCGGCTGGGGGCCACGCTGGGTAGCACAATCCCTCACGAGGTGGGGAAATCAAAGCCGCTCCCTGGGCAAGAGCGCAACGCGGCGATGCACGCGATGGGATGGCGAGACCACCTCGTCGCCAGTGTAGTGTTGAGGCCTAGGGCCTAGAAATCAGGGGGCCACAACACAGGTGTATGTAACTAGTGGCTAGAACACTGCTTGCCACGCCCGGTGCTCCGGGCTCTTTATTCCTTGACCTCACGTGCCTCCTCCCTGGACGTCAGGCACGTCCACCGGAGGCACGTACACAGGGGGACATTGCTTTCGCTTCAGCCAGGCACCCCCACGCAGTGGAAGGGTCCACCTGGCGACACTACAGCTGGGCACACCATCCAAGTGGGTGCACTCTTCTTGGCATGAGAGCTGTACAGACTGGAGGCGCAAAACAGCTGCCTGGCCGAAAGATAATGGGAAGTCTGTGCGCCTCAACATGCATCACCTAATTGTCAGAATGTAATGGTGAAGCAGAGGCGTGTGATGAAGGGCTGCCAGCTATTCATATTGTTCTGGTTAAACTGTCCCCTCCTGCCTGAGATGCACCCTCCACAGGTGTGCCGGTAAGGCTCCATATCACCCCCAGTGGAGGGAGTTGATGTGGCTCTGGCTGAGGACAGAAAAGGGTTGGGCCTCAGACTATGGGGCGCTCCACTGAAGGAGGGAGGGACCGAAGGCCCGGTCTTGCAAGGTGCGGCCGAGTCAGGGCCCCACAGGATGTGACGGGCTGCACAGCACGAGCACTGCCACCGCAGGGGAGCGGAGGCAGATCCGTGATATAGGAGGCACGGAATCCCCGTCTGGGCGATGGCACAGGCAGAACTCCGACCTCGTCGCCAATGTGATGCTGGGCTCACCAAACCTGCAGCTGCCCTGAGCGACGCAGGCCTACCAGCATGCGGCACTTAACCAGACAAGTACACACAGAGACATAGTGTGTTTAACTCAGTGCACGGCACATGACTGCCTGCACAGCCAGGGCTGATGCGCATTATTTGTTGCCACACGCAGCACCTGGGCGAGCCTATGAGGGCAATGTCGGCAGAGGTGTAAACAGCCAACCGGTTGGTTAAGGTGGGCCTGCCTAGGGTGGCCCTGTTGGTTCTTGATCCACCAGTTGGTCGAGGTGGGATTGCCTAGGGTGGCCCTGTTAGTTCTTGATCAACCGGTTGGTTAAGGTGGGCCTGCCTAGGGTGGCCCTGTTAGTTCTTGATCCACGGGTCGTCAGAGGTGGGATTACTTAGGGTGGCCCTGTTATTTCTTGATCCACCGGTTGGTCGAGGTGGGCCTGCCTAGGTTGGCCCTGTTAGTTCTTGATCCACCGGTTGGCAGAGGTGGGATTACCTAGGGTGGCCCTGTTGGTTCTTGATCCACCGGTTGGTTAAGGTGGGCCTGCCTAGGGTGGCCCTGTTAGTTCTTGATCCACCGGTTGGTCGAGGTGGGCCTGCCTAGGTTGGCCCTGTTAGTTCTTGATCCACCGGTTGGCAGAGGTGGGATTATCTAGGGTGGCCCTTTCCGTTATCAGTCCACTGGTTGGGGAGCTGGGCCTCCCAGGGGTGGCCCTGCCTTACCTTTCCTCTCTGGCTGGAGGCCGGTTTTGGTTTTCCCACCTCTTTGCTCTTGTGGAGATCCATAGAACTCCTCACCCAGTATTGTCAGCGTGTGGCTGCTGCAGGCCATGTTTAGATGCTTTGGGGTGATGTCTGCGAGGGCTGCTTCTTACCCCATTGATTCTCAGCTGATCTGTGCCTTCACCTTCAGTGTCCCTTTGGTCCTTCGGTCTTCCTATAAGTATGGATTGGGCAGGAGCCGGCTGAATCTCTGTGCTAATAACAACGAAGTGTTGATTCTGTGGAGCTGAGGCTTCTGGCCCAATGAGACGATCCCGGCCATGGTCCCTCCCACCGGGACCGGGAGGTCCTTCCCACCCATCCCCAGGTCCATAGTGCCACAGATAAGGCAAGGCCACAGGTTCGCGGCCACAGACATGGCAAGGTCACAGGTTCACTTACACAAACAAGTCAAGGTCACAGGTTCACTTATACAAACAAGTCAAGGTCACAGGTTCAGTGCCACAGACAAGGCAAGGTCACAGGTTCAGTTCCACAGACATGGCAAGGTCACAGGTTCTGTTCCACAGACAAGGCAAGGTCACAGGTTCAGTTCCACAGACAAGGCAAGGTCACAGGTTCACTACCACAGACAAGTCACGGTCACAGGTTCAGTTCCACAGACATGGCAAGGTCACAGGTTCAGTTTCACTGACAAGCAAAGGTCACAGGTGCAGTTCCACAGACAAGTCACGGTCACAGGTTCACTTTCACAGACAAGTCACAGTCACAGGTTCAATTCCACAGACATGGCAAGGTTACAGGTTCAGTTCCACAGACAAGGCAAAGTCACAGGTTCACATCCACAGACAAGTCACGGTCACAGGTTCACTTCCACAGACATGGCAAGGTCACAGGTTCAGTTCCACCGACATGGCAAGGTCACAGGTTTTGTTCCACAGACAAGGCAAGGTCACAGGTTCACTTCCACAGACAAGTCACGGTCACAGGTTCACTTCCACAGACATGGCAAGGTCGCAGGTTCAGATCCACAGACAGGGCAAGGTTACAGGTTCTGTTCCACAGACAAGGCAATGTCACAGGTTCAGTTCCACTGAAAAGCAAAGATCACAGGTTCAGTTCCACAGACATGGCAAGGTCCCAGGTTCTGTTCCACAGACAAGGCAAAGTCACAGGTTCAGATCCACTGACAAGCAAAGGTTACAGGTTCAGTTCCACAGACAAGGCAACTTCACAGGTTCACGGCCACGAACAAGGTAAGATGATAGGTTCACAACCACGGACAAGGCAAGATGACAGGTTCACAGCCACATACCACTCAAGGTCACGGGTTCAGTTCCACAGACAAGGCAAGATGACAGGTTCACAGCCATGAACAAGGCAAGATAACAGGTTCACAGTCACAGACCACTCAAGGTCGCAGGTTCAGTTCCACAGACAAGGCAAGGTCACAGGTTCAGTGCCACAGACAAGGCAAAGTCACAGGTTCACTTCCACAGACATGGCAAGGTCACAGGTTCAGTTCCATAGACATGGCAAGTTCACAGATTCACTTCCACAGATAACTCACAGTCACAGGTTCAGTTCCACAGTCACAGTCACAGGTTCAGTTCTGCAGACAAGGCAAGGTCACAGGCTCATGGTCACAGTCAGTTGATGCTGTGGTAAGTCCAGGTCCCTCTCAGAAAAACTATTGCTTTAATTGAGCAGGTGCTGTCCGGAACTGAGTTACCACCCTCCTCTAATTTGGAAAGGAGAGTCCTCCAGTGCTCAGCATGGGTAAAGCACTTTTAATGATTTCATTTTGATTTTGATTTTAATTTTTCTAAAGCACAAACAATTGCCCTCAGGCATCGTGGCGCTGCGTAACTCAGTAAGGGAGTGACCATAAGTGTTAGTTCCTGAAGAGCCAGATTTTTAAAGATTTCCGTAACGTCAGGAGAGAGGGAGCGGTCTTAATGTCAAGAGGGAGCTTGTTCCAGTTCCGTGTGGCATTCACTACAAAGCTCCTACCTCCCCATGAGGAAAGTTTTAGGAAGGGGCTACCAGATTTATGGCTGAACTGGAGCAGAGAGTTCCCATTTGAACATACCTACTAAGTTTCGCTCTCAAAAGAGCTCGCTCTGAGCCCTGGAGCGGTTTGCAAGCTCTCCACTTTGGAATAGGAAGCCAAGGCAGGCTTCAGTCTGAGAGGCAGACGGGCATCGAGGAATTTTCAGCAACACCCTAGCTGCCGAATTCTGAAGAATCAGAGGTTTCTTCAGAGCTAGTTTGGGTAGATTCAGATAACGCCCATCGCAGTAACGCGCTCTGGCCATTACTGGAGCCAGCACAACCGTCTTTAAAAAGTTAGATGGAAGAGATTGAGCGATTTTCCTAATATCGCAAGGCATGTATAAGGATGCGGAGAGCACCTTGTTTACTTGCTCTTTATAAGTCAGTCTCTCGTCAATTAGTATTTCAAAGTTCTTCACTTTTTTTTTACTGGTACTGGGAGCGATCCAGGCTCATCTGGCCACCATGATGGATTCCAAATGGAGGTGTTAAAGAATGACTTCCGTTTTTGTAGACTTCAACCAAAGGCAATTGTGGTCTATCCATAAAGTAACCCCTCTCGTGCAGTTGCGAAGGTGTCATTCATGTCCAGGCTTTTGCTAGAGAGTCAGCCGATGATCTGGGTGTCGTCAGCATATGATACCAGTGACAACCCAAAAGATAAAAGGGCTGCCTGTAGGGTAACATAGGTGTTAAAGAGGGTAGGGCTTAACGACGAGTCCTGCGTGCACCACATGGGAGAAAGGTTGAGATGTGAATTCCTCAAGGAAAACCATTTGTACTCGCTCCGTTAGAAAAGATCTAAGTACCGACAGGGCCATTCTCCCTATCCATAGGCATTCTAGCCTGTTTATCAACTCGTCACAGCTCACCGTATCGAAGGCCGCCGTCAGATCCAATAGGAGGAGGGCAGCACTTCCTCCACGGTCCACCGTCGCCCTAACTATCTTGGTGGCTAAAATAAGGACAGATCCGTGGAATACCCTGTACGGAACCCGAATTGGGTATCATACTGCAGATGATGATTATCCAGAAATGTAGAAAGTTGGCCGTTCATTTCTTTTTCAATGATTTTGGCTGGATACGGAAGCCTCGGGAGGAGTCTGTAGTTGTTGGCATCTAGAGTATTGAGATTGGGTTTTTTAAGAAGTCACAATATTGACGTGGATTTCCAGTTTGTGGAGAATCCACCTGTCCTAAAAATAGCATTAAAATGGTAGTAAATTGGGAGGCCGCGTGGTCAGGCGTAAGCCGCATGATTTTAGGGGGGCAGGGTCTGAAGGAGATCCTGGTCTGGTGACTTGAATTGAAATGTTTCTGTGCAATAGCATCTTACATTTTTTAAATTGAAAATACCAGATTTCCTTTTTAATCTGTTATATTTGAAAAACGGAATCAGAGGATTTTATGAATGATTTTTAATTCACCATGTAAATATATATCTTGTATATTTGTTGCAAGGGTTCTAAGTAACCAAGCAATTGTTTAAATAAAAACTCAAAAAAACTGCTCTGGTGAGGACCATCTGTTTGATCTTGTCTTCAGAAAGGGGCTTTAACTCCACAAAGATTAGTTTATTGCTGTCATTGGGATAGAAGTTCTTGGATGTCTGAGGAGATCCTAAGTTAGCAGAGAATCTAATAAAGATAATCTCCAATGTAATGCAGAGGAGTTTCTCGCCGTGTGGCTCCGGGGATGGCTCGCACCGGATGCACTTTCCCCATGCTTTGTGTTAGAGCGCTACTGCAGAAGCCACCGCCGGGTGCCCGTCCTCGCCCAATAATCGCCCTCCTCCTTAACTATAAGGACAGATACACAATCCTACAACAGGCGAGAGCGAAGGATTCTCTTACTTATGATTCTCAGAGTGTGAGACCGGCCTCGTGGCGTGGGCCCTCCCGACCAGCAAGCTACCCTGTCACCACGCCAAACCTTGATGTCACAGACTTCCGGCCCCCGTGGCCCAACATTCCGAGGGCCGGCCAGATCCCCAACACGCATGCCCGGCCGAGGGAGAGCGAAACCCCCAAAACCAGACCGAGAGGCGCCGACCCTGTCACACCTCTGGTCTCTTCCCCAAGGGAGGTTTCGATCGACCACAAGGTCCCCGGTGAGCGGCCGCCTCGCCTGCTGGGTGTCTGGAGTCCCTCCCGGACCCACCTGAACAGATCAAAGGGCCGAGCGACAGGAAATCCCGACACACCGCCCCCCAGGCACCAAGACCCCTCTCGGCGAGGACTCCGGACTTCAAAGAGGAGGGGGAGTATAACAAGGGGTGCTGAAGGGACGGGAGGCAGAGAAGACCTGGACTGACGAGAGCCTGCTGACCTGGTCGCGGCTCGATCGCTCCCCGAACCGAAGAACTCTGAGCCCTCTGAGCCCTACTGACGCTGTCGCGGCTCCCCGAACTCTGAACCATCTGAGCCCTGCTGACGCTGTCGCGGCTCCCCGAACTCTGAACCATCTGAGCCCTGCTGACGCTGTCGCGGCTCCCCGAACTCTGAACCATCTGAGCCCTGCTGACGCCGTCGCGGCTCCCCGAACTACGAACCTCCGGTGCCTGCGGAGTGACTCGCGGCCCGCTCCTCCAAGAGAATCGGCAGAGATTGCCGAGAGAAGCAACATCCCCTCAGCTCGAGGATTGAGAGCTGTGCGCCGGATACTCTGCAGAGACACTGATTCAAAGACTGTCCCGCTACCCCTTACCCCCCATCACGAGATCGCTGCCGCTTGTGGCACTAACTCTGCACCTGCATTCCGGATCATAAAGATCCCTGACAACTAACGATAAAGCCTATTGTCTTGCAAAGAATCCCTGTGTGGTGTCCCTCTAACCGAAGAGAGTAAGTGTAGCGTGTGCGATCCTAGGTACGAGACCCTTCCAGGAAGGGCCTCCCCGCTCTTGCTTGGCCTAAACTCTGGGAAAGGTGGCCCTCTGGGTGGTCGGGAACGTATTCCGCAGCCTCCCCTGGGAACGCCTTCTAACATTTGGTGGCAGGCGACGGGATCCGAGCCAACACCTAGAGATCGTGCAGTGGACGGCTAACGCACTACCAAGAAGAAATGGAAGGATAAACCTCCCTAGGTGCCGCAGGCACCAACCCGAGCACGACATTCCGAGAGGACCAGTTGGAATCTTATACGCACCGAGAACTGAAACAATTTTGCAAAGACCTTGGAATCGCTACCACCGGACTAAGCACGAAAGAGGACTTCCAGGAAGCATTAAAAACCTGGGTCGAGGCGGGAACTCCCCGGACACAAACAGAAGGAGAGCCGCCTAACGAACCACGAAGCACCCCGGGGAGGAATGGCGCCCCCGAGGGGGGCCTATCCCCAGAGGAACTAGCGGACCGAGAAAGAGGTCGCAACTACGAACTAGAACTAGCAAAATTAAAAATCGAAGGAGAAATAAACCTGGCCGAAAAGAAGCTGGCGGTAGAACAGTTACGCCTGCAAGGAGAACTTGAGGAAAAGAAATGACAAAGAGAACACGAAGAAAGAAAACTACAACTAGAGCACGAACGTAGCCTGAAAGAGATCGAGCTCAAGGCTAAGAATGCGGAGGCCAGACCCTCGGAAACCCAACCCCTCTCCTCCTCCGTGGAACCAAAGGTCCACATCCCCAAGGATGTGGTGAAGGAATACTATAAGAACGACGACATCCAGCAATGGTTCAAAGCCTACGAAGTCGCCATGACCTCCCACCGAGTCCCGCAAAAAGACTGGGGGGCTGGGCTGTGGGGCAGGTTCCTGAGCGAGGGGAGAGATACCCTGCTGGACCTCCCTCCACGGTGATGAACTCCTACAGTCACATGAAAGAGGCCCTAGTAGCCAGATATGGGCTCACCCCTGAAATGTACCGACAACGGTTTAGAGACTGCAAGAAGATACCCGGTACCACCAGGGTGGAATACGTGAACTTTTACAGCCGAGCCTTGGACGGGTGGATCAAGGGCAGCAAGGTCTCCACTTTTGAGGAGCTGTTCGACCTAATCGCATGGGAACACTTGTCCGCTAATTGCTTTGTAGAACTGCGCCAGCACCTCTTGGACAGCAAACTCACAGACCCTCGAAAACTGGCCGTCGAGGCTGACCGGTGGGTAAACACCCGGGCCTCCCGGGGTCCCGTGGGAGACTACGGTCGCGACAGTCAGGGACCCCCCCCACCAGAGGGGCGGAGGGAATCAAGGCCGGCCAAGGGAACTCCCGGGGGGATCCCCGCTCAGCCCCCCCAGAGGACAACCTACGCCCTTTCCAGCTCCACCCCCGGCCAGCTCCGGGCCACCGGGGAGGCCGGGGCCCCGAGTGAGGATCACATGTTTCCACTGCCAACAGTCCGGACACTACGCCAGCGACCTTCAATGTCCCATGTACCAGCGAACCGCAACCACCACCCCGCCGGCTCGACAAATGGCCTCCGTAGCCCTGGGGGAAGAGGTGGAAGACTCCGAAGAATGGGAACCAGCCGCCATGGCCTTGGTCTCCCTGGGGGACCGGGAGATGGTCCCCGGAACGTCCCTACCCGCCAACATGAAGAAGTACCGACAGCAGGTGACGGTCAACGGTCACCGCGTCGAGGGCCTCCGGGACACGGGGGCGAGTGTCACGGCGGTTCATTGTCACCTGGTCTCCGAAGATCAAATCCTGCCCGGCGCCTTTTGTCCGTCATATCATCAGACAATTCCGAGAGCCTCTGCCGGATGGCCCTAGTTCCCTTCGAACGGGGGGGAGTCACTGGCAAGTTAAAAGTGGCGGTCCGAAACTCCCAACCCGTGGACTGCCTCTTGGGCAACGACCTTGAGAATTCCCCGTGGGGACAAGTGGAACGAAGAGCCCATCTCGAGATGATGGGCCTACCCGAATGGGTATGCGCCACCACCCGCTCAATGATTCTCAGAGTGCCTTCCTCCGAGGGGGGGGGAGGCCATGCCACGGAGCACCGCCACCATCCCCGAGGTCCCGTATGCGACACCCGAGGCTAACAACCCCCTTCCGGACGAAGCGACCGTTCCCAACGAGGGGTCCGTGCCTTCCGACCCCGAACCCCTGACCGAGCTCCGGGACCTGCCGGAAATGGCCCAGTGGCATGGCGAAGGAGGCCCCTCCCGAGAAGAATTCTGTCAAGAACAATCCACCTGCCCTTCCCTCATTGGACCCCGACAACAGGCCGAGGCCCAAGCAGCAGGCGACCGGACCGGCACCCACTGGGTATACTGGGAAAACGGCCTCCTGTACAGCGAACAGAAGTCGGCCGAGTTGGGATCGGCCCGAGTACTGGTGGTACCCCGGTGCTTCCGAAGTCTCCTCCTGGGCCTGGCACATGATGTACCCCTGGCCGGACACTTGGGCCAAGATAAGACCTACCAGCGACTCGTCACCCACTTCTATTGGCCCAAGATGCGAGCGAATGTGGAGGCCCACTGCAAGTCCTGCCTCACGTGCCAGGCCAGTGGAAAGAGTGGGGGGAAGCGCAAGGCTCCGCTACAACCCTTCCCCGTCGTCAGTACTCCTTTTGAGCGGGTAGGCATCGGCATCGTGGGACCGCTGGACCCCAAGACCGCCCAGGGCCACCGGTTCATCCTCGTCCTGGTGGACCATGCCACCCGCTACCCCGAAGCCATCCCCCTCCGCACCGTGACGGCCCCTGTGGTGGGCCGGGCCTTGATGGGGATCTTCTCCCGCGTGGGGTTCCCCCGCGAAGTCGTAAGTGATCGGGGTACGAACTTTATCTCCAGATACATGAGGCACATGATGTACCCCTGGCCGGACACTTGGGCCAAGATAAGACCTACCAGCGACTCGTCACCCACTTCTATTGGCCCAAGATGCGAGCGAATGTGGAGACCCACTGCAAGTCCTGCCTCACGTGCCAGGCCAGCGGAAAGAGTGGGGGGAAGCGCAAGGCTCCGCTACAACCCTTCCCCGTCGTCAGTACTCCTTTTGAGCGGGTAGGCATCGGCATTGTGGGACCGCTGGACCCCAAGACCGCCCAGGGCCACCGGTTCATCCTCGTCCTGGTGGACCATGCCACCCGCTACCCCGAAGCCATCCCCCTCCGCACCGTGACGGCCCCCGTGGTGGGGCGGGCCTTGATGGGGATCTTCTCCCGCGTGGGGTTCCCCCGCGAAGTCGTAAGTGATCGGGGTACGAACTTTATCTCCAGATACATGAGGTCCCTCTGGCAGCAGTGCGGAGTATCGTACAAGTTCACCACCCCATACCACCCCCAAGGGAATGGCCTAGTCGAGCGCTTTAACAGGACACTGAAAGGGATGATCATGGGCCTCGAAGAACCTCTACGCCGAAGATGAGACGTCCTCCTCCCCTGCCTCCTGTTCGCCTACCGGGAGGTTCCACAAAAATCCCTGGGGTTCAGCCCATACGAACTGCTATATGGACACCCCGTCAGGGGACCCCTGAGCCTGGTCAAGGAGGGTTGGGAAACGACTCCCCGGGGGACCCCTCCAGATGTGTTCCGATACATCTTGGCACTCCGCAACCAGACCCGGAAATTCCGAGAACTCGCAGAGGCGAACCTCGAGGCTAGCCAGGAAGAGATGAAGCGCTGGTATGACCAGAATGCTACGCTGGTCGAGTTTCAGCCGGGCCAACAAGTCTGGGTCATGGCCCCGGTGAAACCCTGCGCTCTCCAAGATAAATGGACTGGACCCTTCAAGGTGGTCGAGCGGAAGAGCCAAGTCACCTATCTCGTCGATGTGCAGTCCCCGCGGAACCCCCACCGGGTTCTCCACGTGAACCGCCTCAAACCCCACTTTGTAAGAACGGAGTTGAGTTTACTCCTGGCCACCGACGATGGGGCCGAAGAAGACACCGAGCCCCTTCCAGACCCTCTGGGGGCAAAAGAGACCGATGGTTCCGAGGAGGGGGTGAGACTATCAACCGCCCTCACAGCCCAACAGTCCGACGACTGCGGCCAGCTACTAAGGCAGTTCGCGGACCTCTTCTCCCTGACCCCTGGGGTCACCAACTGGTGTGTCCACGACGTGAACACCGGCGACAGCCCGCCAGTGAGACACCGGGCCTACCGGGTCCCTGATCGGGTCCGAACCTGCATCCAGACCGAAGTAGCGAAGATGCTGGCCCTCGGGGTGATTGAACCCTCCGACAGCCCCTGGGCCAGCCCGGTAGTCCTGGTCCCGAAAGCGGCTGCCCCTGGTGTCGCCCCCGAGCTGAGATTCTGTGTGGACTACCGAGGACACAATGCGGTCACCCGAGCGGACGCCCACCCTATCCCCCGCGCAGACGAGCTCATTGACCGCCTCGGGGCCGCTCGCTACCTCAGCACCTTCGACCTAACGTGTGGATACTGGCAGATTGCCCTCACCGATGGAGCCAAGGAGCGCTCCGCCTTCTCCACCCCGGATGGGCACTACCGCTTTAGGGTGATGCCGTTTGGAATGAAGAATGCCCCGGCCACCTTTCAGCGGCTGGTGAACAGGGTCCTGTCCGGACTAGAGGGGTTCAGCGCAGCATACCTCGACGATATAGCGGTCTTCAGCTCCCAATGGACCGAGCACCTCCAGCACCTCCGACAAGTCCTGCTGGCTCTGCGCCGAGCCGGCCTCACCATCAAAGCCAGCAAATGTCAAATTGGGCACGGCTCCGTAACCTATCTGGGGCACCAGGTGGGAAGCGGACAGGTCGCCCCCCTCCAGCCAAAGATCAATGCCATCTTGTCCTGGGAACCCCCCACGACCCAAACAGAAGTCCAGGCCTTCCTGGGCCTCACCGGTTACTACCGGAGGTTTATTAAGAACTATGGCAGCATCGCAGGCCCCCTCACAGAGCTAACCTCCAAAAGACTCCCCAAGAAAGTACAATGGACTCCCCCCTGCCAGAAGGCGTTCGACACCCTAAAAGCCGCGATGTGTACGGCTCCGGTGCTTAAAGCCCCCGACTACGCCCAGGAGTTTGTGGTCCAGACGGACGCCTCGGAACACGGCATCGGGGCAGTCCTCTCACAGTACGACGACAAAGGCATAGATCAGCCCATAGCCTTCATCAGCCGAAGGTTGCTGCCCCGAGAACAGCGGTGGAGCACAATTGAAAGAGAGACCTTCGCAGTAGTCTGGGCCCTCAAAAAGCTACGGCCCTACCTGTTCGGAACACACTTCCGAGTACAAACAGATCATCGACCCCTGCGGTGGTTGATGCAGATGCGTGGGGAAAACCCCAAGCTGCTACGCTGGTCCATCTCCCTCCAAGGGATGGATTCCACTGTGGAACATCGCCCCGGGACGCAACACGCCAACGCGGACGGCCTGTCCCGATTCTTCCGCTTCAGCGAGGAGAACCCCCAAGTGGATGGGTAGTTCTCCCCGCCTTTCAGCTGGGGGGGCACGTGTGAGACCGGCCTCGTGGCGGGGGCCCTCTCGACCAGCAAGCTACCCTGTCACCACGCCGAACCTTGATGTCACAGACTTCCGGCCCCCGTGGCCCAACATTCCGAGGGCCGGCCAGATCCCCAACACGCATGCCCGGCCGAGGGAGAGCGAAACCCCCAAAACCAGACCGAGAGGCGCCGACCCTGTCACACCTCTGGTCTCTTCCCCAAGGGAGGTTTCGATCGACCACCAGGCCCCCAGTGAGCGGCCGCCTCGCCTGCTGGGTGTCTGGAGTCCCTCCCGGACCCACCTGAACAGATCAAAGGGCCGAGCGACAGGAAATCCCGACACACCGCCCCCCAGGCACCAAGACACCTCTCGGCGAGGACTCCGGACTTCAAAGAGGAGGGGGAGTATAACAAGGGGTGCTAAAGGGACGGGAGGCAGAGAAGACCTGGACTGACGAGAGCCTGCTGACCTGGTCGCGGCTCGATCGCTCCCCGAACCGAAGAACTCTGAGCCCTCTGAGCCCTGCTGACGCTGTTGCGGCTCCCCGAACTCTGAACCATCTGAGCCTTGCTGACGCTGTCGCGGCTCCCCGAACTCTGAACCATCTGAGCCCTGCTGACGCTGTCGCGGCTCCCCGAACTCTGAACCATCTGAGCCCTGCTGACGCCGTCGCGGCTCCCCGAACTACGAACCTCCGGTGCCTGCTGAGTGAATCGCGGCCCGCTCCTCCAAGAGAATCGGCAGAGATTGCCGAGAGAAGCAACATCCCCTCAGCTCGAGGATTGAGAGCTGTGCGCCGGATACTCCGCAGAGACACTGATTCAAAGACTGTCCCGCTACCCCTTACCCCTCATCACGAGATCGCTGCCGCTTGTGGCACTAACTCTGCACCTGCATTCCGGATCATAAAGATCCCTGACAACTAACGATAAAGCCTATTGTCTTGCAAAGAATCCCTGTGTGGTGTCCCTCTATCCGAAGAGAGTAAGTGTAGCGTGTGCGATCCTAGGTACGAGACCCTTCCAGGAAGGGCCTCCCCGCTCTTGCTCGGCCTAAACTCTGGGAAAGGTGGCCCTCTGGGTGGTCGGGAACGTATTCCGCAACCTCCCCTGGGAACGCCTTCTAACACAGAGCCTTTTAATATTTCCGGACTACACCAGGCTTGTACAGCAGCGCCGACAGCCATTACTTGAGGCTAAGGCTCGTCTTAGGGGTTTCAAGCTTCCATACTCCCTGCTGTACCCAGCTCACCTGAGGGTGGCGTACCAGTCGCGCACCTACATTTTCGAGTCTCCGGATGAGATATTCCAATGGCTTGAAGAAACTGTGAAGATTAATCCTCATACTCCACCCCGGATTGACTTGGACTCCTCCTCCAGTGGACCCGGACACGGTCCCCTCACGACAGATGGTAGGCAACGACGTCATTCGCGTTCTAAGATCCAAGACTCGTAGTAAATCCCGTAAAAGACCATCTGATGATCAGGCGGAACCGTCAGTGTCCTCAAAAATGCATCTCCAAGAACTATAACTATTCAAACATGCAGGCTTTCATTGTATAATGAGTCCCTGAGCCCTTGTTTTCACTGTGTGCGGGAGACTCTTCCTGGGGATCCATTAGCTGTTTCGGGCTTGGGGCTATATCACGCTGCAACAGATACTTCCATGTTTGTGAGGTATTGGGGTGAGGGGTTTGTTGGGGAATTTGATTGGGAATTTTTGTTGTTTTCTATTGATGCCACTGTACCTCCTTATATGTGTGATTGTGGGATTGCATTCGCCACTCAATCAGTCATACCCTTCTATATGCTTCAGTGTCAATCATGATGCAAGACCCGGAATAGTGGCAGGAAGCTTTGAATTATTAGTTTGAATACTAACGGCCTCCTTGATAAGATCAAAAGGGGCGCTGTGTTGCGGCAGGCCAAATGCTACTTAGCCGATATTTTATTCATGCACGAGACCCACCTAATGGGCTCCAAGACACCTTGTTTAGGGAGGTTTGACTATGCACAAATTTATCATGCCGGATTCACTAGAGTTTACTGGGGGGTTGGGATCCTCATACATCGTAGCATCCCCTTTATACATAGCAAGACATGGTCGGACCCCCAGGCTAGGTTCATTGTGATATATGGAACATTGTACGGGGAACCCATGGTTTTGGGTAGTGTCTATGCCCCCCCCTCTAGCATGGACCCTTGTGGAGTGACTGGCAACGCTCTGGACCGATTGGAATGATGTTCTATGCCCGTCAAAAGATAGGTGGCGCGCCATGGTGTGAGTGATGCCGACCCAGGACTCTAAATTACTGTCCGTGGTTCAGGGACTGGGGTGGGTACACTCATGGCTGACTCTGCACCCCACCGCTCACAAATACACTTACCTGTCCGGAGTCCACGAGTCCTTTTCTCGCCTTGACTACATTATCCTCTCTGCGGCCCGCACCCACAGGCTCCTCTCAGCTGAAATGTTCCCTAGGGGCCTATCAGACCATTCACCAGTCTCTTGCTCTCATCTCTGGGTCCCAGGTGCTCCCAGTCCCGGTGGCGTCTATCGCCATGGCTGCTGCATGACGAGAAATACAGATCGCACATTCACGGGTCCCTATTGGAATATTCTCTACAGAACGCTGGTACGGTAGATTCTCCCCTTATAATATGGGAGGCGATGAAGCCCACTCCTAGGGGAGCAGACATTGATTTTTCACCACGAGATGCCGACAGCGGCGTGATAAATTGTTGCAAATTGAAGTCCAGTTGCTTACCCTGGAGCAGGCAAGTAGAGATGAAGAGGGGCATACTGTGCGCAGACAGTTGCTGAACATGCAGCAGATGTACGCCAGAGAGATCCTTGATGAGGCCCGGCTTTGCTGGCTCGCCACCCGAAGCCGGATATACCAGTGGGAGGACAAATTCAGTGCGTTGCTGCATCGTCTGTGTCACAGACGTGGCACCCGCAGACACTCCTGAGTATACATAGTTCACTGATTGTTTTGCCTCATACTTTATATGCTCCCCATGAAACCATCTCTGCAGAACTCATCCAGAAATTCATTGATGATTTTCCCTCTCTGCCCCTATCTGATGAGGTGCGGAAGACGTTAGCTGTACCCTTGTCGGTGAAGGAATTACTGACCACACTACACGATATGCGAGCGGGAAAGGCGCCCATTCCGAGCAGCTTCCCATGCAAATTATTTCAGAAGTATCAACCACAATTGTTAACTCCCTATTTGGCGGCTCTTGAGGCATCTGTAGAAGGCGGGAGTCTCCTGCTGGACTGCAGACATGTGGAGATTGTTGTATTCTTGAAGCCGGGTTGACCCCCGGAACAATACTCATCATATCGCCCGATATCTCTGCTCAATGTAGAGGCCAAACTTTTGAACTGCAAAGAAAAGGGGCCCCCTGGTACTAATGAGAAGTTCACCAAACAGGGAAATACATATTGTAAATGATCTAGGACAACTTCAAAACAATGAAAATCTCAGAATATATCAAGAATAAAAATAGTGACACTAGTGTTTAGAAAAATACGAAAGCAGTTTCGTCAAGAATTCATAATTCCGTTTTGACTTTTAAAAGACATGATAAATCTAGTCTTACAGAGAACATACTTACAACAACATCCTAACTACACACATTCATAACTCATTCATACTACACTCTGTTATTCATATCCATAGATATGCTCTGTTTGAGAGAAGTGCAAATCACAATAAAGTCATGAGTGATATAGCAGAACATCTAATTGAACACATGATTTTTTATTTTTTATGGTGGTTTCCAGATTTATCTCAGCGCGCATTTCGGCAGAACACTGCCTTCCTCAGGAGTTCCACCACCGAATGTTGTACTCTGTAACGACAACATATACATCACAAAAAGAATAAATAAACTAGTGTCACTATTATATACAGTGAAAAATATACACTTTATTTCACCTATCGGCTATTTACAGATAGATGAACGAGAGCTCACATCGAATTGATAATTAGAAAAGACTTACATATTAACAAATAAATAAACAAAAATTACTAAGATACATACAAACATGTATATGAAAGTGCATGGAACAAACTTGTGTTATAAGTATTCTAAGAGTGAATATGAAGATGCAAAAGTACAGTTTACCAGAACAGAACGTATTACACCAAAAGAAGATATGAAATAAATAATGAATGGAATTCCATGTTCAGGCCCTGCTAAGAGAAATACAATAACTAAGACAGACTTAGGATGCTTGAATCTATCTATTTTACGGTAATACATGTACTGTAGCCAGGGAATATGCTGAAAAGAGCACTTGCTTACCAGAGTTTATGTTAGATGAAAACTGCCTAACAGCAAGATAGAACCAGCATTCCACACTGTGCTTATTGAATTCTCACGGCGACGATGAAATGTATAATGTCCGCTATAGTCGAAAATTGGCGCCATACACAGAAAGAAAAAATGGAGAGAAAGAAAGAAAAGCCGCTTCCTGGTACTCATTCAGGGGGGCGAGAGCCACCGGGGGGTCCACATAAACCGGCAAGCTGTCGAAAACCTCTTGGCCAGCCTTCCCCAACAGTCCGAATAACAGTGACTTCTTCCGCTCGGGGCTATACCCCTTACCATCAATGGAGACGATATAGTTTTCAAATGCGCGCAGCCACCCCTTCCATTTCATGCACGGCTTACCCGGGGAGTCCAGGAAGAGGAGAGGCACACAAATATTGATAGGCTACGCCATGGCTGGAGAGCAGGCACACACCCGGAGCAGGACACGTGGAACAGGAGCAACAGCACTCAGGAAGCTCCCAGGCAGCGCAGAAGAACACCTCAGGACACTGGAGAGCAGGAGACCAGGAACACACCGGCTGCACCACCAGCGGAACACGCAGGGGCTGACAAGGAGTCTGGCGCCACGGCACACAGCCTGAGCCACAGGCGGCAGGAATCGCTAAAGAACAGCAGAAGTGGCGCTCCCTCCGCAGCAGCTCACCGGAGGCAGCTCACGAGGTCATCAGGGCGCGATTGAGCACCACCAGCAGCAGACGTCAAAGCAGGGCTCATCGGCAGAGAGCAAAGCATCCAGCAGGCAGGGGCAGGGGCGAGGAGTCATCAACGATGGAGTTCATCGCGTAGGAGCAAGCGAGGAGACATCGGCGCGCCACCGCAGCATCAAAGGAACACCAGGCACGTCGGAACTCACTCGTGGGCCGCAACAGAAGCTTTAACCCTCGTCGCCATTTGTAGTGGCATGAATGAGGGAGGCGAGACAGTTTTACTGGCAAGAATTGTGCTTTTATTAACGTTCGTAATTAATACGGCCCACGAGGAGCAGCGGAGAACCCAACCGCCAGCCAGCGTCCTCGCGCTCTTTCTGTCCTCCTCCCGCCGCCCCCTGACGTCACAGCCATCCTCGACATCGGATTGGCCACGTCGTCAGGAGGCAACATAACAAGGAAAGAGGACTACGTTCCGCTTCCCACGACTAGTACGTTAACATGTAGATGTGAAGGACCACTAACATGGGCTTCAATTGGAATTCCATAGAGCATATTATCAAGCCCATTATCGCCGTTTTAGCGGCAGTTTTCTGCCGCTAAAGCGGCGATAATTTTATCGCCTGGCTTGTTAATATGCCCCTTAATCTCCCCGACGCCTTGAGACCCTTAGGAGTGATTAGTTCGCGCTTTACAAATATCAGGCTAGTTTAGGTTAGTAAATCATCAACAGACATCTCATCGAATACCTCAGCGACCAGCACCTACTTGACGCCACTCATTCTGGTTTCAACCACAACCACAGTATGGAAACTGCCCTCATCGGTGCCACGGATGACCTCTGCATGACTCTGGATAGAGGAGACCGGGAAGACCTTATCCATCTGCACCTCTCCATAGCATTTGACACGACCTCCAACCCGATCCTCATCCAACACCTACACAACATCGGAATCCGTGGATATGCACCCCGTGGCAGGGGTGCTGTGATCGTGCAGAACCCGTGGCAGGGGAGCTGTGATCGTGCAGTACCCAGGACAGGGGATCTGTGATCGGACAGTGCCCATGGCAGGGGAGCTGTGATCGCCCAGTGCCCAGAACAGGGGATCTGTGATCGCTCAGTGCCCATGGCAGGGGAGTTGTGATCGCTCAGTGCCCATGGCAGGGAATCTGTGATCGCACAGTGCCTGTGGCAGGGGATCTGTGATCGCACAGTGCCCAGAACAGGGGATCTGTGATCGCTCAGTGCCCATGGCAGGGGAGCTGTGATCGCCCAGTGCCCAGAACAGGGGATCTGTGATCGCTCAGTGCCCATGGCAGGGGAGTTGTGATCGCTCAGTGCCCATGGCAGGGAATCTGTGATCGCACAGTGCCTGTGGCAGGGGATCTGTGATCGCACAGTGCCCAGAACAGGGGATCTGTGATCGCTCAGTGCCCATGGCAGGGGAGCTGTGATCGCCCAGTGCCCTGAACAGGGGATCTGTGATCGCTCAGTGCCCATGGCAGGGGAGTTGTGATCGCTCAGTGCCCATGGCAGGGAATCTGTGATCGCACAGTGCCTGTGGCAGGGGATCTGTGATCGCACAGTGCCCGTAGCACGGGTGCTGTGATCGTGCAGTACCCATGGCAGGGGAGCTGTGATCGTGCAGTACCCATGGCATGGGAGCTGTGATCGCCCAGTGCCCAGGACAGGAGATCTCTGATTGCGCAGTGCCCATGGCATGGGAGCTGTGATCGCCCAGTGCCTAGGGCAGGGGAGTTGTGATCGCACAGTGATCATGGCAGAGGATCTGTAATCGCACAGTGCCCGTGGCAGGGGAGCTGTGATCGTGCAATGCCCGTGGCAGGGGAGCAGTGATCGCACCGTGCTCGTAGCAGAGGATCTGTGATTGCACAGTGCCCATGGAAGGGGTGCTGTGATTGTGCAGTACCCATGGCAGGGAGCTGTGATCGTGCAGTACCCATGGCAGGGGAGCTGTGATCGCCCAGTGCCCAGGACAGGAGATCTGTGATTGCGCAGTGCCCATGGCATGGGAGCTGTGATCGCCCAGTGCCCAGGACAGGGGATCTGTGATCGCACAGTGCCCATGTCAGGGGAGCTGTGATCGGACAGTGATCATGGCAGAGGATCTGTGATCGCCCAGTGCCCAGGACAGGGGATCTGTGATCGCACAGTGCCCATGTCAGGTGAGCTGTGATCGCACAGTGCCTGTGGCAGGGGAGCTGTGATTGTGCAGTACCCATGGCAGGGAGCTGTGATCGTGCAGTACCCATGGCAGGGGAGCTGTGATCGCCCAGTGCCCAGGACAGGAGATCTGTGATTGCGCAGTGCCCATGGCATGGGAGCTGTGATCGCCCAGTGCCCAGGACAGGGGATCTGTGATCGCACAGTGCCCATGTTGGGGGAGCTGTGATCGGACAGTGATCATGGCAGAGGATCTGTGATCGCCCAGTGCCCAGGACAGGGGATCTGTGATCGCACAGTGCCCATGTCAGGGGAGCTGTGATCGCACAGTGCCTGTGGCAGGGGAGCTGTGATCGTGCAGTGCCCGTGGCAGGGGAGCTGTGATCGCTCATTACCCAGGAGGGGTAGGTCTGATCACACAGTGCCCATAGCAGGGGAGCTGTGATCGCACAGTGCCCATGGCAGTGAATCTGTTATCATGCAGTGCCCATAGTGGGGGTGCTGTGATCGCCCAGTGCCCGTGGCAGGGGAGCGGTGATCGCACAGTACCCATGACAGGGGGGCTGTGATTGCGCAGTTCTCATGTCAGGTGAGCTGTGATCGCACAGTGCCCAGGAGGCGTAGGTCTGAACGCACAGTGCCGGTGGCAGGGGAGCTGTGATGGCACAGTGCCCATGGCAGTGGAACTGTGATCACGCAGTGCCCATGGCAGGGGTGCTGTGATCGCCCAGTGCCCGTGGCAGAAGAGCTGTGATCGCCCAGTGCCCTTGGCAGGAGAGCTGTGATCGTGCAGTGCCCATGGCAGGGGATCTGTGATCGCACAGTGCCCATGACAGGGGAGCTGTGATCGCACAGTGACCATGGCAGGGGAGCTGTGATCGCCCCATGCCCGTGTCAGGGGAGCTGAGATCGCACAGTGCCAGTGGAAGGGGAGCTGTGATCACACTGTGTCCATGGCAGAGGATCTGTGATCGCACAGTGCTCATGACAGGGGAGCTGTGATCGCACAGTGCCCATGGCAGGGGAGCTGTGATCACCCTGTGCCCGTGTCAGGAGATCTAAGATCGCACAGTGCCCGTGCCTGGGGTAGTTTGATCGCACAGTGCCCGTGGCAGGGGAGGTGTGATCACCCCAGTGGCAGTGGAGCTGTGATCACACAGTGACCGTGGCAGGGGTGCTGTGTTTGCCCAGTGCTTGTGGCAGGAGAGCTGTGATTGCGCAGTCCCCATGACAGGGGAGCTGTTATCGCGCAGTGCCCGTGGCAGGAGAGCTGTGATTGCGCAGTGCCAGTGGAAGGGGAGCTGTGATCGCGCAGTGCCCATGGCAGGGGAGCAGCAATCGCGCAGTGCCCATGACTGGGGAGCTGTGATCGGATTGTGCCCAGGGAGGGAAGCAGTGGTTGCACAGTGCCAGTGGCAGGGGAGCTGGGATCACACAGTGCCCATAATAGGGGAAACAGTGATCGCGCAGTGCCTGTGGCAGGGGAGCTGTGTGAGAAGTTGGCCTGATGTATGATGTCACTAGTTATAGTGTACACCTTATATCAGTCCAAATACCCTTATGGTGATTGGTTGTAAAGTCAACCTTATAGACCAGCTATCCTAGTGGTAGCATGGACAAGAGCAGTCTTAGGCTAAACTCTGAATGGCATGTGAAGCCAGCTGTGATACCATATATAATCCCTTGAATACCAAATGAAAGGACACCACAACAGATATATATATAAAATAAAGTGTATTTATTCTAGTCAAACCCTCAGCACTCTTTATGAGATTAGAGGTAAGTACAACACAGTCTTATTTAAGCATACATTAAGTCACACAGGTAAGTAATACAGTTAGGCCCTAGGGGCCACGCAAACCATATACTAAGTAAGTGGTATAAGAACCACTGTCACGGAAATAGAATAGGCCTAGGCCTAGGGAATCGCTGGGGCTACACTACACTAGCGTTAGTTAGGAAGTGGGAGGCCCACGGGATTCGTGTTCAGAGTGGAAACACTCACGCGTAATGCGTAAAAGTCAATAGCAATAGTACAGTTTAGAAAACGGTAGATTTAGGACACTTCCGGAGTAGCTAGGAAGTTGAGACTTGAAAACTAGACACTAGGATAGTCACTATCCTGATGAGCACTGGAGTACCCAAGTTACCTAGCCCACAGGCTGCGGGTGCATAGGGGTGAAGATGCGTCGTTTTCGTCATCGACTCCTATGGATGCCTGAAGAAAGATGCTGACAGGCAGTCAGTGAAGAGTGTCCGGTGGATCCCAAGGCTGGGATCAAGGAGAAAGGAAACCTGCAAGCAGAAGGGACAGAGTCAAGGTCACTAGCCAGTGACCACGTGGAACCAGGAAGGAACCAGGCGATGTCGTGAAGATTGCAGGTGAAGGTGAAGCTTGTCGCTGCAGCCAGGAGGACCAGGAAGCGTCGAGGACGACCAGGACCAGGAGGCGAGCTGTCCCACGAAGGTTCTTGCTGTTGGCGGCGTCGAAGTTGGACTAGGACTCACCAAGCCTTGGCAAGCGGAACCCACGAAGAACGAAGGACTTGCTTCTGGTGCAGACCAGGAAGGTCTGGGGTGCTTCTTCTTTGCAGAGAAGCGGGAGCCAGTCTGGAGGAGCCAAACCAGCGCAGAAGATTTCAGGGTGCGTCGTCACAAAGGCCACTAGCCAGCGGGCAAGCAACCGGACAGACGCGGCAAGCAGGAAAATGCTGAAGGGCCCCACGCAGGACTCGTGGAGTGTGGGGGGCTGATCTTCGGTGCAGATGGTGCTTGGGGTTGGGGCTTCTCAATCCCCGGTGCACAACTTCGAGGGTACCTCAGAAGCTGCGCTTTAAGTTACTAGCCACTTTTTCCAGGTAGCCGGTCCCACGTCGCTCGTCGCCTCCACGGATCTCAGCTCTGCTGTAGATGTGGATCAGGGTCGGAGAAGTCTGGAAGTCAAGGCTCTGGTCAGGCTCTGCAGTCGGTTCCTCGTAGAACGTGGGCAAAGCAAAGGGTAGTCTCTTGATGGTGCCTGTTTGCACAGGGTAGCCACTCCTTGGCTACAAGGGAGATTCTTCAGTCTTCTTCTTTTGTCGAATGTCGAAGGTCCAGAGTTTCTGTTCAGTTTTGCAGGTTCAGGATAATCTAAAGTCTTGAGGCCCAACTCCCACTCTTATACTAATCTGGGGGGCTGGGATACCTGCTAGGTCACGCCTTATGGGTGGGACCTGGGAGGGGGTGGTTACACCCACTTCCCTTTGTCCAGTTTCGCGCCAGAGCTGGGGCTGGAGTGCCCCAGCGCCGGTTTGAACTGGACTATGCAAGGAACACCTTGTGTGCCCCAGGCATGTCTCATTCCTTTCAGCCCACCCTGCCCCAATACACTAAAGGCTGTCTGGGGAGGTGCTAGCACCTCCCCAAGCAGGAAACCTATTGTCCAGGCCTCCCTGGCTGGGATCACTCCCAGCTGCAGGAGGTCAGACTTGTGTCGTGGCAGCAGCATCCATTTTGTGATGCTGAGGCTTTGGTCAGAGGCTTAACAGTTGAAGTATGATTTTAACATGTCTTTCCCTCTAGAAGGGGGGAATAATATTCTCATGTCCAGAAATGGCATGGGGGTATTATTCCACAGTGTTAGACACCTTACACGACATGTTTCGATAAAGCCAAACCATAGTTACCATAACCGTCTAAGATTATAAGGCACTTTAAGAGTATATGGTAGGCTATATCATAGAACAGCTATAAGGACAAGGTTCCGAAAGCTGCAGACAGGCTCAGCTCATGCTAGAGCACCATCTCACATGTTACCAAGCACTCTGCCTCCAGGATTGTCAAGGCCTGCCATAGGAGTGACTGATAGGTACACATGTGTCTATATGTAAGTTAGGTATAGGAATACTACACCTAAGCAAGGGGTGATTACACGACCTTGCCCCAGCTGAGGGATCAGCCAGTTGTGTCAAAATGGAAGGCCAGGCCAGGGGTGGCATAATACATGCTGCAGCCCCTGGTAGGCCTAGGGTACACCTATGCCCTGGGTACCTAGGGTACACTGTACAGGGGCCAATAAGGTGATCCTATCCAAATGGGTTATGCACCTAAAGTACATAGTATTAATTTAGAGAGAGAACAGCAGGGCTGTGGGTCTGATTAGCAGGCCCACAGCCACATCTAAGTCGAAAACCAGTAAAGCAAAAGCAAAAAGTGGGGGTGAACATAGAAAGCAGACCCAACTCTCCTACACAACCCCCCCCCCCCCAAACTTAGGGACATTAAACTAACCTTGACCAGTTGAGTCTTCATGTTCTAAGTGGAAATATCTGGAGAGTCCATCTGCATTGGCATGGTCAGTCCCAGGTCTATGTTCCACTGTGAAGTCCATCCCCTGTAGGGAAATGGACCACCTAAGAAGTTTGGGATTTTCACCCTTCATCTGATTTAGCCACAAGAGGGGCTTATGGTCTGTCTGAATCTTGAAGTGAGTGCCAAACAAGTATGGCCTCAGCTTCTTCAGGGCCCAAACCACAGCAAAGGCCTCCCTCTCAATAGCTGACCAACGTTTCTCTCTAGGGGTCAGCCTTCTACTTATAAAAGCAATGGGCTGGTCTTGACCATCTACATTCAGTTGTGAAAGAACAGCTCCCACACCTAACTCAGAAGCATCTGTCTGGACAATGAACTCTTTGGAGTAGTCTGGACTTTTCAGAATAGGTGCACTGCACATGGCCTGCTTCAGGTCATCAAATGCTTTTTGACAGCTTACTGTCCACTGAACTTTCTTTGGCATCTTCTTGGAGGTCAAGTCATTAAGTGGTGTCACTATGGACCCATAATTCTTAACAAACTTTCTGTAGTACCCAGTCAGGCCCAAGAAAGCTCTGACCTGAGTCTGGGTAGTTGGAGGAGCCCAGTCCTTTATGGTCTGGATCTTGCTCTCCAGTGGTTGAACCTGACCCCCACCAACTAGGTGGCCCAGGTATACAACCTTGCTCTGCCCTATCTGGCACTTAGTGGCCTTGATAGTGAGGCCTGCCTTTTGCAGGGCCTCTAAAACATTCCTCAGGTGGACCAGGTGATCCTCCCAGGTGGAGCTAAAGACAGCAATATCATCAAGGTAAGCTGCACAATAATCATCCAACCCAGTAAGGACTTGATTCACCAACCTTTGGAAAGTGGCAGGTGCATTCTTCAAACCAAAGGGCATTACCACAAATTGATAATGTCCTCCTGGGGTCGAGAAAGCAGTTTTGGCCTTTGCACTCCCAGCTAGTCTGATTTGCCAGTAGCCTGCTGTTAGGTCAAATGTGCTCAAAAACTTAGCAGCTGCCAGTCTGTCAATGAGCTCATCTGCCCTAGGTATTGGGTGGGCATCTGTCCTAGTGACAGCATTGAGACCTCTGTAATCCACGCAAAACCTCATCTCTCTCTTACCATCTTGGGTGTGAGGTTTTGGCACAAGAACTACAGGACTAGCCCAAGGGCTCTCTGAAGGTTCAATGACTCCCAGCTCCAACATCTTTTGTACCTCAACTTTTATGCAGTCCCTGACATGGTCAGGTTGCCTGTAGATTTTACTCTTCACAGGCAGACTGTCACCAGTGTCCACCTCATGGGTGCACCAGTTTGTCTGACTTGGGGTCAGAGAGAACATATGTCTGTAGGATTGCAGAACCTGTCTGCAGTCCTGTTGCTGATGGACAGTGAGGCTGTCAGAAAAGACCACACCATCAACTGAGCCATCATCAGGGTTCTGAGTCAACAGGTCTGGGAGAGGGTCACTCTCTTCCTCCTGCCCCTCATCTGTAGCCATGAGTAGCCCCATGTCTGCCCTGTCAACATATGCCTTCAATCTGTTGACATGAAGCACCCTGTGGGGGCTTCTGGGAGTCCCAAGGTCCACCAAGTAGGTGACTTCTCCCTTTTTCTCAACAATAGTGTGGGGTCCAGACCATTTGTCTTGGAGTGCTGCTGGGGCCACTGGCTCCAACACCCACACTTTCTGTCCTGGCTGGTAAACAGTCAGTACAGCCTTTTGGTCATGCCAAGCTTTTTGGAGTTCTTGGCTTGCCTCAAGGTTTTTAGAAGCCTTCTTCATATACTCTGCCATCCTGGAGCGGAGACCAAGTACATAATCCACTATGTCTAGTTTGGGTTGTCTGAGAGGTCTCTCCCATCCTTCCTTCACCAAACACAGGGGTCCTCTTACAGGATGCCCAAACAAAAGCTCAAAAGGGCTGTAGCCAACCCCCTTTTGTGGGACCTCTCTGTAAGCAAACAGAAGGCAGGGTAAAAGGATGTCCCATCTTCGCCCAAGCTTGTCTGGTAATCCTTTTATCATTCCCTTTAGGGTCTTGTTGAATCTCTCAACAAGCCCATTGCACTGTGGGTGATAGGGTGTGGTGAACTTATAGTTAACACCACACTCCTTCCACATTGCAGTCAAGTATCCTGACATGAAGTTGGTACCTCTGTCAGAAATGACCTCCTTTGGAAAGCCCACTCTGGAGAATACTCCAAGCAGGGCCCTTGCCACAACAGGAGCTGTTGTGGTCCTCAGGGGAATTGCCTCTGGGTACCTGGTGGCATGGTCCACTATCACCAGTATGAATCTGTGCCCAGATGCTGTTTGTGGGTCCATTGGTCCTACAATATCTATGCCCACTCTTTCAAAGGGGACCCCCACCACAGGTAGTGGTATGAGGGGGGCCTTTGTGGTGCCACCTGATTTGCCACTGGCTTGGCAGGTGACACAGGAGCGACAAAACTCCTTAGTATCTTCTGACATATGGGGCCAGTGAAAGTGAGGGACAAGCCTGTCCCAAGTCTTGTTCTGGCCTAAATGTCCTGCAAGGGGAATATCATGGGCCAAGGTAAGAAGGAAGCCTCTTAACTTCAGTGGTATGACCAACCTCCTGGATGCACCAGGCTTGGGGTCTCTAGCCTCTGAATACAGTAGCCCTTCATCCCAATACACTCTATGGGTACCTTGAGCATTCCCTGCAGCCTCAGCAGCAGCCAGCTGTCTGAGGGGTTCAAGAGAGGGGCAGTCTAATTGAGCCTGCCTCAGATCTGCCCTTGAAGGCCCCCCTGTCCCAAGAAACTCAACCTGATCAGGTTCAAGTTCTTCTAGGACAGTTCCTTCAGGGCTCTCAGAATCATCCTCCTGGGAGGGCTGATCCACCACCTGAGGCAGGGGGGAAGGCACAGCCTTAACCCTACTGCTCTTTCTCTTGGGTTGTGACTGGTCCATAGTTTCAGGATCCAGCACTTGTTCAGTGGTGCACTTTTTGGCCTGTGACCTGGTCACAGCAAGGACATGTGCATCTATCCCCAGCATTTCTGCATGGGTCCTATACTCCACTTCAGACCGAACTGAAGTTTCAAGATCATTGCCCAGTAAACACTCTACAGGAAGGTCTGAACTAACAATAACTTTCTTGAGGCCAGTTACCCCTCCCCAGGAGAAGTTAACAATAGCCACACTATGGTAGGTAGTGGCATTGCTAGCGTTGGTCACTAGGTAATTCTCACCTAGTATGATCTGTCCAGGGTCCACAAAGGCAGGTGTCACCATTGTGACACTAGCCCCAGTGTCCATGTAGGCCTGAGCCATTCTTTGGTTGATAAAAGGAGTCTGTCTGTACTTGCCCAGGTTACTGGGGCCTACAGTAGAGGACAAAGCTAAGTCCCCATCACAGATCAGAACAGCCTGAGTAGGTACTCTGACTAGGCCAGAATCCTCCTCAGTTCCCAGGGTTAACCCTACTACACCCTTTTGCTGGGAACCACCACTTACAGCTGAACTAGGGGGTACAGTTGCCTTAGGGGCAATGGTGGCTGGGGGCTTATCCTTTTTGGTGCACTCACTAAACCAATGTGAGTTGGACTTACAATAGTTGCACCATGGTTTCTTTTGGCCATCTTTCTTTTTATCCTTTTTGGGACCACCCTCCCCCTGAGCCTTTTGGGGGCCTGGTGAAGACTTCTGGTCTTTTTGTTTCTGCTCATTACCCTTCTGGTCTGCCTTTTTCTGATCACCGCCCTGGTTCTGGTTTTTCTGCTTAACTCTAGTCCTGACCCATCTATCTGCCTTCTTTCCCAATTCTTGGGGAGAAGTCAGATCAGAATCAATCAGGTGTTGATGCAATAGCTGGTTTTGACAGTTGTTAAGTATTTGTTCTCTCATGATCAAATTATACAATCCTGTATAGTCCTTAACCTTACTTCCCAATAGCCAGCCTTCCAGAGCCTTAGTGGCACAATCTACAAAGTCAGTCCAGTCCTGAGTCTGTGTCTTCTGGGTATCCCTGAACAACAACCTGTATTGTTCAGTGGTTAGGCCAAACCCATCAATCAGAGCACTCTTCAGGACAGTGTAATTATCTGCATCCTCATCACTAACTGTGAGGAGCTTGTCTCTTCCTTTCTCAGAGAAGGAGAGCCACAAGATAGCTGCCCACTGACTTTGGGGTACCTGCTGTACTTTGCAAGCTCTCTCCAAAGCAGTTATCCATTTGTGGATGTCATCCCCACACTTGTAGGGAGGGACAATCTTGCTCAGGTTTCTATTATCATAGTGCCTGTCTCTATCTCTAGGAATGTTGCTGCCACCAGTGGGTTCTAACCCACTTAACTTTTGTTCTCTAGCCAGAGCAAGCTTCTCTTTGGCAGGGCAAGTTCTTCCCTCTGAATCCTCAGATTAGCCTCCCTCATTCTGGCTGCATGCTCCTTTCTCTCAGGTGAAGTCATTCCCCTGTGAGAGGAAGCATTAGAGATGCTAGAGACGTGGGAGTGGATGGATTCCCTTTAAGGGGATCTGTCCCTCCTGCTTCTCTGTGTAAGCCTACTTGTGGGTCTGTATGGGGGACCCCATGCAAACTCCCATGTAAACTTAGGTTAGCCTGGCTAAGTCTTCCTACTTGGCCCTGGCTGTCTACCTCTCCATCTGAAGCCCCATCTGACTCCTCTGTGGTGGGTAGACCCTCCTCTGTACCTAGGGTACCTGCCTGAGATGCCCTAAGAGTATCATACTCCTCCAGGAGTTGTCTTAACTGAAGGAGGGTAGGGTTTGCACCCTGTTTTATTCCTCTGGAGGCACACAAGTGTCTCATCTCCTGGAATGTTAAGGTATCATATCTAGAGGGGGTCTTTTGCAGACCTGATCCTCCTGAGAGAGCATCCACTTGATCTCCTCTCAGAGACATGATCTAGTGAGGGTGTGGTGTGTGCACCTACCTACACTAGTTGTATCTACTAAACCTCTCTAGTAGTTGTAGTCAGGGTGTGTTACTCCCTTCAACCTACAACTACAAAGTCCAGTAGGACTTAAGTATTATAATCTATGTTATATGTACCTAGACAATATCTGTGTGATCTTTCAATTTAGTATCTCAAGATTACAATGGTATTACAACAGCAAGCTCAGATCCCAACCGCTGCTCACCAATGTGAGAAGTTGGCCTGATGTATGATGTCACTAGTTATAGTGTACACCTTATATCAGTCCAAATACCCTTATGGTGATTGGTTGTAAAGTCAACCTTATAGACCAGCTATCCTAGTGGTAGCATGGACAAGAGCAGTCTTAGGCTAAACTCTGAATGGCATGTGAAGCCAGCTGTGATACCATATATAATCCCTTGAATACCAAATGAAAGGACACCACAACAGATATATATATAAAATAAAGTGTATTTATTCTAGTCAAACCCTCAGCACTCTTTATGAGATTAGAGGTAAGTACAACACAGTCTTATTTAAGCATACATTAAGTCACACAGGTAAGTAATACAGTTAGGCCCTAGGGGCCACGCAAACCATATACTAAGTAAGTGGTATAAGAACCACTGTCACGGAAATAGAATAGGCCTAGGCCTAGGGAATCGCTGGGGCTACACTACACTAGCGTTAGTTAGGAAGTGGGAGGCCCACGGGATTCGTGTGCAGAGTGGAAACACTCACGCGCAATGCGTAAAAGTCAATAGCAATAGTACAGTTTAGAAAACGGTAGATTTAGGACACTTCCGGAGTAGCTAGGAAGTTGAGACTTGAAAACTAGACACTAGGATAGTCACTATCCTGATGAGCACCGCAGTACCCAAGTTACCTAGCCCACAGGCTGCGGGTGCATAGGGGTGAAGATGCGTTGTTTTCGTCGTCGACTCCTATGGATGCCTGAAGAAAGATGCTGACAGGCAGTCAGTGAAGAGTGTCCGGTGGATCCCAAGGCTGGGATCAAGGAGAAAGGAAACCTGCAAGCAGAAGGGACAGAGTCAAGGTCACTAGCCAGTGACCACGTGGAACCAGGAAGGAACCAGGCGATGTCGTGAAGATTGCAGGTGAAGGTGAAGCTTGTCGCTGCAGCCAGGAGGACCAGGAAGCGTCGAGGACGACCAGGACCAGGAGGCGAGCTGTCCCACGAAGGTTCTTGCTGTCGGCGGCGTCGAAGTTGGACTAGGACTCACCAAGCCTTGGCAAGCGAAACCCACGAAGAACGAAGGACTTGCTTCTGGTGCAGACCAGGAAGGTCTGGGGTGCTTCTTCTTTGCAGAGAAGCGGGAGCCAGTCTGGAGGAGCCAAACCAGCGCAGAAGATTTCAGGGTGCGTCGTCACAAAGGCCACTAGCCAGCGGGCAAGCAACCGGACAGACGCGGCAAGCAGGAAAATGCTGAAGGGCCCCACGCAGGACTCGTGGAGTGTGGGGGCTGATCTTCGGTGCAGATGGTGCTTGGGGTTGGGGCTTCTCAATCCCCGGTGCACAACTTCGAGGGTACCTCAGAAGCTGCGCTTTAAGTTACTAGCCACTTTTTCCAGGTAGCCGGTCCCACGTCGCTCGTCGCCTCCACGGATCTCAGCTCTGCTGTAGATGTGGATCAGGGTCAGAGAAGTCTGGAAGTCAAGGCTCTGGTCAGGCTCTGCAGTCGGTTCCTCGTAGAACGTGGGCAAAGCAAAGGGTAGTCTCTTGATGGTGCCTGTTTGCACAGGGTAGCCACTCCTTGGCTACAAGGGAGATTCTTCAGTCTTCTTCTTTCGTCGAATGTCGAAGGTCCAGAGTTTCTGTTCAGTTTTGCAGGTTCAGGATAATCTAAAGTCTTGAGGCCCAACTCCCACTCTTATACTAATCTGGGGGGCTGGGATACCTGCTAGGTCACGCCTTATGGGTGGGACCTGGGAGGGGGTGGTTACACCCACTTCCCTTTGTCCAGTTTCGCGCCAGAGCTGGGGCTGGAGTGCCCCAGCGCCGGTTTGAACTGGACTATGCAAGGAACACCTTGTGTGCCCCAGGCATGTCTCATTCCTTTCAGCCCACCCTGCCCCAATACACTAAAGGCTGTCTGGGGAGGTGCTAGCACCTCCCCAAGCAGGAAACCTATTGTCCAGGCCTCCCTGGCTGGGATCACTCCCAGCTGCAGGAGGTCAGACTTGTGTCGTGGCAGCAGCATCCATTTTGTGATGCTGAGGCTTTGGTCAGAGGCTTAACAGTTGAAGTATGATTTTAACATGTCTTTCCCTCTAGAAGGGGGGAATAATATTCTCATGTCCAGAAATGGCATGGGGGTATTATTCCACAGTGTTAGACACCTTACACGACATGTTTCGATAAAGCCAAACCATAGTTACCATAACCGTCTAAGATTATAAGGCACTTTAAGAGTATATGGTAGGCTATATCATAGAACAGCTATAAGGACAAGGTTCCGAAAGCTGCAGACAGGCTCAGCTCATGCTAGAGCACCATCTCACATGTTACCAAGCACTCTGCCTCCAGGATTGTCAAGGCCTGCCATAGGAGTGACTGATAGGTACACATGTGTCTATATGTAAGTTAGGTATAGGAATACTACACCTAAGCAAGGGGTGATTACACGACCTTGCCCCAGCTGAGGGATCAGCCAGTTGTGTCAAAATGGAAGGCCAGGCCAGGGGTGGCATAATACATGCTGCAGCCCCTGGTAGGCCTAGGGTACACCTATGCCCTGGGTACCTAGGGTACACTGTACAGGGGCCAATAAGGTGATCCTATCCAAATGGGTTATGCACCTAAAGTACATAGTATTAATTTAGAGAGAGAACAGCAGGGCTGTGGGTCTGATTAGCAGGCCCACAGCCACATCTAAGTCGAAAACCAGTAAAGCAAAAGCAAAAAGTGGGGGTGAACATAGAAAGCAGACCCTACTCTCCTACACAACCCCCCCCCCCCAAACTTAGGGACATTAAACTAACCTTGACCAGTTGAGTCTTCATGTTCTAAGTGGAAATATCTGGAGAGTCCATCTGCATTGGCATGGTCAGTCCCAGGTCTATGTTCCACTGTGAAGTCCATCCCCTGTAGGGAAATGGACCACCTAAGAAGTTTGGGATTTTCACCCTTCATCTGATTTAGCCACAAGAGGGGCTTATGGTCTGTCTGAATCTTGAAGTGAGTGCCAAACAAGTATGGCCTCTGCTTCTTCAGGGCCCAAACCACAGAAAAGGCCTCCCTCTCAATAGCTGACCAACGTTTCTCTCTAGGGGTCAGCCTTCTACTTATAAAAGCAATGGGCTGGTCTTGACCATCTACATTCAGTTGTGAAAGAACAGCTCCCACACCTAACTCAGAAGCATCTGTCTGGACAATGAACTCTTTGGAGTAGTCTGGACTTTTCAGAATAGGTGCACTGCACATGGCCTGCTTCAGGTCATCAAATGCTTTTTGACAGCTTACTGTCCACTGAACTTTCTTTGGCATCTTCTTGGAGGTCAAGTCATTAAGTGGTGTCACTATGGACCCATAATTCTTAACAAACTTTCTGTAGTACCCAGTCAGGCCCAAGAAAGCTCTGACCTGAGTCTGGGTAGTTGGAGGAGCCCAGTCCTTTATGGTCTGGATCTTGCTCTCCAGTGGTTGAACCTGACCCCCACCAACTAGGTGGCCCAGGTATACAACCTTGCTCTGCCCTATCTGGCACTTAGTGGCCTTGATAGTGAGGCCTGCCTTTTGCAGGGCCTCTAAAACATTCCTCAGGTGGACCAGGTGATCCTCCCAGGTGGAGCTAAAGACAGCAATATCATCAAGGTAAGCTGCACAATAATCATCCAACCCAGTAAGGACTTGATTCACCAACCTTTGGAAAGTGGCAGGTGCATTCTTCAAACCAAAGGGCATTACCACAAATTGATAATGTCCTCCTGGGGTCGAGAAAGCAGTTTTGGCCTTTGCACTCCCAGCTAGTCTGATTTGCCAGTAGCCTGCTGTTAGGTCAAATGTGCTCAAAAACTTAGCAGCTGCCAGTCTGTCAATGAGCTCATCTGCCCTAGGTATTGGGTGGGCATCTGTCCTAGTGACAGCATTGAGACCTCTGTAATCCACGCAAAACCTCATCTCTCTCTTACCATCTTGGGTGTGAGGTTTTGGCACAAGAACTACAGGACTAGCCCAAGGGCTCTCTGAAGGTTCAATGACTCCCAGCTCCAACATCTTTTGTACCTCAACTTTTATGCAGTCCCTGACATGGTCAGGTTGCCTGTAGATTTTACTCTTCACAGGCAGACTGTCACCAGTGTCCACCTCATGGGTGCACCAGTTTGTCTGACTTGGGGTCAGAGAGAACATATGTCTGTAGGATTGCAGAACCTGTCTGCAGTCCTGTTGCTGATGGACAGTGAGGCTGTCAGAAAAGACCACACCATCAACTGAGCCATCATCAGGGTTCTGAGTCAACAGGTCTGGGAGAGGGTCACTCTCTTCCTCCTGCCCCTCATCTGTAGCCATGAGTAGCCCCATGTCTGCCCTGTCAACATATGCCTTCAATCTGTTGACATGAAGCACCCTGTGGGGGCTTCTGGGAGTCCCAAGGTCCACCAAGTAGGTGACTTCTCCCTTTTTCTCAACAATAGTGTGGGGTCCAGACCATTTGTCTTGGAGTGCTGCTGGGGCCACTGGCTCCAACACCCACACTTTCTGTCCTGGCTGGTAAACAGTCAGTACAGCCTTTTGGTCATGCCAAGCTTTTTGGAGTTCTTGGCTTGCCTCAAGGTTTTTAGAAGCCTTCTTCATATACTCTGCCATCCTGGAGCGGAGACCAAGTACATAATCCACTATGTCTAGTTTGGGTTGTCTGAGAGGTCTCTCCCATCCTTCCTTCACCAAACACAGGGGTCCTCTTACAGGATGCCCAAACAAAAGCTCAAAAGGGCTGTAGCCAACCCCCTTTTGTGGGACCTCTCTGTAAGCAAACAGAAGGCAGGGTAAAAGGATGTCCCATCTTCGCCCAAGCTTGTCTGGTAATCCTTTTATCATTCCCTTTAGGGTCTTGTTGAATCTCTCAACAAGCCCATTGCACTGTGGGTGATAGGGTGTGGTGAACTTATAGTTAACACCACACTCCTTCCACATTGCAGTCAAGTATCCTGACATGAAGTTGGTACCTCTGTCAGAAATGACCTCCTTTGGAAAGCCCACTCTGGAGAATACTCCAAGCAGGGCCCTTGCCACAACAGGAGCTGTTGTGGTCCTCAGGGGAATTGCCTCTGGGTACCTGGTGGCATGGTCCACTATCACCAGTATGAATCTGTGCCCAGATGCTGTTTGTGGGTCCATTGGTCCTACAATATCTATGCCCACTCTTTCAAAGGGGACCCCCACCACAGGTAGTGGTATGAGGGGGGCCTTTGTGGTGCCACCTGATTTGCCACTGGCTTGGCAGGTGACACAGGAGCGACAAAACTCCTTAGTATCTTCTGACATATGGGGCCAGTGAAAGTGAGGGACAAGCCTGTCCCAAGTCTTGTTCTGGCCTAAATGTCCTGCAAGGGGAATATCATGGGCCAAGGTAAGAAGGAAGCCTCTGAACTTCAGTGGTATGACCAACCTCCTGGATGCACCAGGCTTGGGGTCTCTAGCCTCTGAGTACAGTAGCCCTTCATCCCAATACACTCTATGGGTACCTTGAGCATTCCCTGCAGCCTCAGCAGCAGCCAGCTGTCTGAGGGGTTCAAGAGAGGGGCAGTCTAATTGAGCCTGCCTCAGATCTGCCCTTGAAGGCCCCCCTGTCCCAAGAAACTCAACCTGATCAGGTTCAAGTTCTTCTAGGACAGTTCCTTCAGGGCTCTCAGAATCATCCTCCTGGGAGGGCTGATCCACCACCTGAGGCAGGGGGGAAGGCACAGCCTTAACCCTACTGCTCTTTCTCTTGGGTTGTGACTGGTCCATAGTTTCAGGATCCAGCACTTGTTCAGTGGTGCACTTTTTGGCCTGTGACCTGGTCACAGCAAGGACATGTGCATTTATCCCCAGCATTTCTGCATGGGTCCTATACTCCACTTCAGACCAAACTGAAGTTTCAAGATCATTGCCCAGTAAACACTCTACAGGAAGGTCTGAACTAACAACAACTTTCTTGAGGCCAGTTACCCCTCCCCAGGAGAAGTTAACAATAGCCACACTATGGGAGGTAGTGGCATTGCTAGCGTTGGTCACTAGGTAATTCTCACCTAGTATGATCTGTCCAGGGTCCACAAAGGCAGGTGTCACCATTGTGACACTAGCCCCAGTGTCCCTGTAGGCCTGAGCCATTCTTTGGTTGATAAAAGGAGTCTGTCTGTACTTGCCCAGGTTACTGGGGCCTACAGTAGAGGACAAAGCTAAGTCCCCATCACAGATCAGAACAGCCTGAGTAGGTACTCTGACTAGGCCAGAATCCTCCTCAGTTCCCAGGGTTAACCCTAATACACCCTTTTGCTGGGAACCACCACTTACAGCTGAACTAGGGGGTACAGTTGCCTTAGGGGCAATGGTGGCTGGGGGCTTATCCTTTTTGGTGCACTCACTAAACCAATGTGAGTTGGACTTACAATATTTGCACCATGGTTTCTTTTGGCCATCTTTCTTTTTATCCTTTTTGGGACCACCCTCCCCCTGAGCCTTTTGGGGGCCTGGTGAAGACTTCTGGTCTTTTTGTTTCTGCTCATTACCCTTCTGGTCTGCCTTTTTCTGATCACCGCCCTGGTTCTGGTTTTTCTGCTTAACTCTAGTCCTGACCCATCTATCTGCCTTCTTTCCCAATTCTTGGGGAGAAGTCAGATCAGAATCAATCATGTGTTGATGCAATAGCTGGTTTTGACAGTTGTTAAGTATTTGTTCTCTCATGATCAAATTATACAATCCTGTATAGTCCTTAACCTTACTTCCCATTAGCCAGCCTTCCAGAGCCTTAGTGGCACAATCTACAAAGTCAGTCCAGTCCTGAGTCTGTGTCTTCTGGGTATCCCTGAACAACAACCTGTATTGTTCAGTGGTTAGGCCAAACCCATCAATCAGAGCACTCTTCAGGACAGTGTAATTATCTGCATCCTCATCACTAACTGTGAGGAGCTTGTCTCTTCCTTTCTCAGAGAAGGAGAGCCACAAGATAGCTGCCCACTGACTTTGGGGTACCTGCTGTACTTTGCAAGCTCTCTCCAAAGCAGTTATCCATTTGTGGATGTCATCCCCACACTTGTAGGGAGGGACAATCTTGCTCAGGTTTCTATTATCATAGTGCCTGTCTCTATCTCTAGGAATGTTGCTGCCACCAGTGGGTTCTAACCCACTTAACTTTTGTTCTCTAGCCAGAGCAAGCTTCTCTTTGGCAAGGGCAAGTTCTTCCCTCTGAATCCTCAGATTAGCCTCCCTCATTCTGGCTGCATGCTCCTTTCTCTCAGGTGAAGTCATTCCCCTGTGAGAGGAAGCATTAGAGATGCTAGAGACGTGGGAGTGGATGGATTCCCTTGAAGGGGATCTGTCCCTCCTGCTTCTCTGTGTAAGCCTACTTGTGGGTCTGTATGGGGGGACCCCATGCAAACTCCCATGTAAACTTAGGTTAGCCTGGCTAAGTCTTCCTACTTGGTCCTGGCTGTCTACCTCTCCATCTGAAGCCCCATCTGACTCCTCTGTGGTGGGTAGACCCTCCTCTGTACCTAGGGTACCTGCCTGAGATGCCCTAAGAGTATCATACTCCTCTAGGAGTTGTCTTAACTGAAGGAGGGTAGGGTTTGCACCCTGTTTTATTCCTCTGGAGGTACACAAGTGTCTCATCTCCTGGAATGTTAAGGTATCATATCTAGAGGGGGTCTTTTGCAGACCTGATCCTCCTGAGAGAGCATCCACTTGATCTCCTCTCAGAGACATGATCTAGTGAGGGTGTGGTGTGTGCACCTACCTACACTAGTTGTATCTACTAAACCTCTCTAGTAGTTGTAGTCAGGGTGTGTTACTCCCTTCAACCTACAACTACAAAGTCCAGTAGGACTTAAGTATTATAATCTATGTTATATGTACCTAGACAATATCTGTGTGATCTTTCAATTTAGTATCTCAAGATTACAATGGTATTACAACAGCAAGCTCAGATCCCAACCGCTGCTCACCAATGTGAGAAGTTGGCCTGATGTATGATGTCACTAGTTATAGTGTACACCTTATATCAGTCCAAATACCCTTATGGTGATTGGTTGTAAAGTCAACCTTATAGACCAGCTATCCTAGTGGTAGCATGGACAAGAGCAGTCTTAGGCTAAACTCTGAATGGCATGTGAAGCCAGCTGTGATACTATATATAATCCCTTGAATACCAAATGAAAGGACACCACAACAGATATATATATAAAATAAAGTGTATTTATTCTAGTCAAACCCTCAGCACTCTTTATGAGATTAGAGGTAAGTACAACACAGTCTTATTTAAGCATACATTAAGTCACACAGGTAAGTAATACAGTTAGGCCCTAGGGGCCACGCAAACCATATACTAAGTAAGTGGTATAAGAACCACTGTCACGGAAATAGAATAGGCCTAGGCCTAGGGAATCGCTGGGGCTACACTACACTAGCGTTAGTTAGGAAGTGGGAGGCCCACGGGATTCGTGTGCAGAGTGGAAACACTCACGCGTAATGCGTAAAAGTCAATAGCAATAGTACAGTTTAGAAAACGGTAGATTTAGGACACTTCCGGAGTAGCTAGGAAGTTGAGACTTGAAAACTAGACACTAGGATAGTCACTATCCTGATGAGCACCGGAGTACCCAAGTTACCTAGCCCACAGGCTGCGGGTGCATAGGGGTGAAGATGCGTCGTTTTCGTCGTCGACTCCTATGGATGCCTGAAGAAAGATGCTGACAGGCAGTCAGTGAAGAGTGTCCGGTGGATCCCAAGGCTGGGATCAAGGAGAAAGGAAACCTGCAAGCAGAAGGGACAGAGTCAAGGTCACTAGCCAGTAACCACGTGGAAAAAGGAAGGAACCAGGCGATGTCGTGAAGATTGCAGGTGAAGGTGAAGCTTGTCGCTGCAGCCAGGAGGACCAGGAAGCGTCGAGGACGACCAGGACCAGGAGGCGAGCTGTCCCACGAAGGTTCTTGCTGTCGGCGGCGTCGAAGTTGGACTAGGACTCACCAAGCCTTGGCAAGCGAAACCCACGAAGAACGAAGGACTTGCTTCTGGTGCAGACCAGGAAGGTCTGGGGTGCTTCTTCTTTGCAGAGAAGCGGGAGCCAGTCTGGAGGAGCCAAACCAGCGCAGAAGATTTCAGGGTGCGTCGTCACAAAGGCCACTAGCCAGCGGGCAAGCAACCGGACAGACGCGGCAAGCAGGAAAATGCTGAAGGGCCCCACGCAGGACTCGTGGAGTGTGGGGGGCTGATCTTCGGTGCAGATGGTGCTTGGGGTTGGGGCTTCTCAATCCCCGGTGCACAACTTCGAGGGTACCTCAGAAGCTGCGCTTTAAGTTACTAGCCACTTTTTCCAGGTAGCCGGTCCCACGTCGCTCGTCGCCTCCACGGATCTCAGCTCTGCTGTAGATGTGGATCAGGGTCGGAGAAGTCTGGAAGTCAAGGCTCTGGTCAGGCTCTGCAGTCGGTTCCTCGTAGAACGTGGGCAAAGCAAAGGGTAGTCTCTTGATGGTGCCTGTTTGCACAGGGTAGCCACTCCTTGGCTACAAGGGAGATTCTTCAGTCTTCTTCTTTCGTCGAATGTCGAAGGTCCAGAGTTTCTGTTCAGTTTTGCAGGTTCAGGATAATCTAAAGTCTTGAGGCCCAACTCCCACTCTTATACTAATCTGGGGGGCTGGGATACCTGCTAGGTCACGCCTTATGGGTGGGACCTGGGAGGGGGTGGTTACACCCACTTCCCTTTGTCCAGTTTCGCGCCAGAGCTGGGGCTGGAGTGCCCCAGCGCCGGTTTGAACTGGACTATGCAAGGAACACCTTGTGTGCCCCAGGCATGTCTCATTCCTTTCAGCCCACCCTGCCCCAATACACTAAAGGCTGTCTGGGGAGGTGCTAGCACCTCCCCAAGCAGGAAACCTATTGTCCAGGCCTCCCTGGCTGGGATCACTCCCAGCTGCAGGAGGTCAGACTTGTGTCGTGGCAGCAGCATCCATTTTGTGATGCTGAGGCTTTGGTCAGAGGCTTAACAGTTGAAGTATGATTTTAACATGTCTTTCCCTCTAGAAGGGGGGAATAATATTCTCATGTCCAGAAATGGCATGGGGGTATTATTCCACAGTGTTAGACACCTTACACGACATGTTTCGATAAAGCCAAACCATAGTTACCATAACCGTCTAAGATTATAAGGCACTTTAAGAGTATATCGTAGGCTATATCATAGAACAGCTATAAGGACAAGGTTCCGAAAGCTGCAGACAGGCTCAGCTCATGCTAGAGCACCATCTCACATGTTACCAAGCACTCTGCCTCCAGGATTGTCCAGGCCTGCCATAGGAGTGACTGATAGGTACACATGTGTCTATATGTAAGTTAGGTATAGGAATACTACACCTAAGCAAGGGGTGTTTACACGACCTTGCCCCAGCTGAGGGATCAGCCAGTTGTGTCAAAATGGAAGGCCAGGCCAGGGGTGGCATAATACATGCTGCAGCCCCTGGTAGGCCTAGGGTACACCTATGCCCTGGGTACCTAGGGTACACTGTACAGGGGCCAATAAGGTGATCCTATCCAAATGGGTTATGCACCTAAAGTACATAGTATTAATTTAGAGAGAGAACAGCAGGGCTGTGGGTCTGATTAGCAGGCCCACAGCCACATCTAAGTCGAAAACCAGTAAAGCAAAAGCAAAAAGTGGGGGTGAACATAGAAAGCAGACCCTACTCTCCTACAAGCTGTGTTTGCCCAGTGCCCGTGGCAGGGGGGGGTTGTGATTGTGCAGAGACCATGGCAGGGGAGCTGTGATCGCGCAGTGCCCATGACAGGGGAGCTGTGATCGCACAGTGCCCATGGCAGGGGAGCTGTGATCACCCAGTGCCCGTGTCAGGGAAGCTGTGATTGCATTGTGCCTATGGCAGGGTAGCTGTGATCGCGCAGTGCCCATGGCAGTGGAGCTGTGATCATACAGTGCCCGTGGCAAGGGATCTGTGATCGTGCAGTGCCCAAGAGGGGTAGTTCTGATCGTACAGTGCCCGTGGCAGGGGAGCTGTGATCGTACAGTGCCCAGGGCAGTGAATCTGTGATCACGCAGTGCCCATAGCAGGGGTGCTGTGATCGCCCAGTGCCAGTGGCAGGGGAACTGTGATCGCGCAGTACTCATGACAGGGGAGCTGTGATCGCGTAGTGCTCGTGGCAGGGGAGCTGTGATCGAGCAGTGCCAGTGGAAGGGGGGCTGTGATCGTGCAGTGACCATGACAGGGGAGGAGTGATCGCACAGTGCCAGTGGAAGGGAGCTGTAATCGCGCAGTGCCCAGGACAGGGGAGCTATGATCCCGCAGTACCCGTGGCAGTGGAGCTGTGATCGTGCTGTGCCCGTAGCAGGGGAGCTGTGATCGCACAGTGCCCATGGCAGGGGAGCTGTGATCGCGCAGTGCCCATGGCAGGGTAGCTGTGATCGCACTGTACCCACGGCAGGGAAGCAGTGATCGTGCAGTGCCCGTGGCAGGGGAGCTGTGATCGCACAGTGCCCATGGAAGGGGAGCAGCGATTGCACAGTGCCTGTGGCAGGGGAGCTGCGATTGTGCAGTGCTCGTGGCAGGGGAGCTGTGATTGTGCAGTGCTCATGGTAGGGAAGTAGTGATCGCGCAGTGCCCGCGGCAAGGGGAGCAGTGATCGTGCAGTGCCCGTGGCAGGGGAGCTCTGATCACGCAGTGCCTATGGAAGGGGAGCTGTGATCACGCAGTGCCCATGGCAGGGAAGCAGTGATCGCCCAGTGCCCGTGGTAGGGAAACAGTGATCGTGCAGTGCCCGTGGCAGGGGAGCTGTGATCACGCAGTGCTCATGGAAGAGGAGCAGTGATCACGCAGGGCCCATGGCAGGGAAGCAGTGATCGTGCAGTGCCTGTTGCAGGGAAGCAGTGATTGCGCAGTGCCCGTGGCAGGGGAGCTGTGATCGCGCAGTGCCCGTGGCAGGGGGGCTGTGATCGTGCAGTGCCTGTGGCAGGGAAGCTGTGATCGCACAGTGCCCATGGCAAAGGAGCTGTGATTGTGCAGTGCTCGTGTCAGGGGAGCTGTGATTGTGCAGTGCCCATGGCAGGGAAGCAGTGATTGTGCAGTGCCCTTGGCAGGGGAGCAGTGATCGCGCAGTGCCCGTGGCAGGGAGCTGTGTTCGTGCAGTGCCTGTGGCAGGAGAGCTGTGATTGTGCACTGCCCATGGCAGGGGAGCTGTGATCGCGCAGTGCCCATGGAAGGGGAGCGCTGATCACGCACTGCCCATGGCAGGGAAGCAGTGATCACGCAGTGCCCGTGGCAGGGGAGCTGTGATCGCGCTGTGCCTGTGGCAGGGGGGCAGCGATCATGCAGTGCCCGTGGCGGGGGAGCTCTGATCACGCAGTGCCTATGGAAGGGGAGCTGTAATCGGACACTGCCCATGGCAGGGGCGCAGTGATCGCCCAGTGCCCGTGGCAGGGAAGCAGTGTTCGTGCAGTGCCCATGGCAGGGGAGCTGTGATCGTGCAGTGCCCATGGCAAGGAAGCAGTGATTGCGTAGTGCCCACGGCAGGGGAGCTGTGATCGCGCAGTGCCCATGGCAGAGGGGCTGTGATCGCGCAGTGCCTATGGCAGGGGAGCTGTGATCGCACAGTGGCCATGGCAAGGGAGCTGTGATTGTGAAGTGCTCGTGTCAGGGGAGCTGTGATTGTGCAGTGCCCATGGCAGGGAAGCAATGATCGCGCAGTGCCCGTGGCAGGGGAGCAGTGATCGCGCAGTGCCCGTGGCAGGGAGCTGTGTTTGTGCAGTGCCCATGGCAGGAGAGCTGTGATTGTGTACTGCCCATGGCAGGGGAGCTGTGATCGCGCAGTGCCCATGGAAGGGGAGCGGTGATCACGCACTGCCCATGGCAGGGAAGCAGTGATCACGCAGTGCCCGTGGCAGGGGAGCTGTGATCGTGCAGTGCCTGTGGCAGGGGGCATTGATTGTGCAGTGCCCGTGGCAGGGAGGCTGTGATTGTGCAGTGCCCGTGGCAGAGGAGCTCTGATCGTGCAGTGCCCATGGAAGGGTAGCAGTGATGGTGCAGTGCCCGTGGCAGGGAAGCAGAGATCGCGCAGTGCCCATGGCAGGGGAGCAGTGATCGCGCAGTGCCCGTGGCAGGGAGCTGTGTTTGTGCAGTGCCCGTGGCAGGAGAGCTGTGATTGTGCACTGCCCATGGCAGGGGAGATGTGAACGCGCAGTGCCCATGGAAGGGGAGCAGTGATCGCGCAGTGCCCGTGGCAGGGACGCAGTGATTGCGCAGTGCCTGTGGCAGGGAAGCAGTGATTGCGCAGTGCCCGTGGCAGGGAAGCTGTGATCGTGCAGTGTCCGTGGAAGGGGAGCAGTGATTATGCAGTCCCCATGGAAGGGGAGCAGTGATCGCGCAGTGCCTGTGGCAGGGGGGCAGTGATTGTGCAGTGCCCGTGGCAGGGAAGCAGTGATTGCGCAGTGCTCGTGGCAGTGAATCTGTGATTGCGCAGTGCCCGTGGCAGGGGAGCTGTGATAGCGCAGTGCCCGTGGCAGGGGAGCTGTGATCGCGCAGTGCCCGTGGCAGGGGGGCTGTGTCCTGGTGCCCTTGCTAGAATCCCACCGTCCACACAGCACCTAAGAAGCGCCCTTACTCGTTCTGACCTGAGCCACAACCTGGCATGGCGTGGGCAGAGGGTCACTGCGTGCCCCCAGTGGGAGTACCACTTGCCAGCCTTGAGTGCCTGCGGCTCCCGAAGGTGGCATCCATCAGTCTTATCAGTCTGCCAAGGCTGTGCCCAGCAGGGGCCTCTGTGCCTAGGAGGGGATTCATAAGTTGTTTTATTGTGATGGTCTCAGAGGCCAAACCCCGCTTTAGCCACGCCCCCTCACACCTGGAAAGGCAGACGAATGGAGAGTGGGGCCGGCTGGCACTGCCAGGCCCCGCCTTCTTGTCTGCATAAAATGCCAGAGTTATTGAAACTCACATATTAAAGTCAGGTGCCAGCCTTGGGATCCACCACGCTTCCTGTGTTTAGGTTTAAGTGGCACAGACGTTAAATGGATTAAGTTCAGAAGTTATCCAAGTATTTTTACCAGTGAATTTGTCATATTTTATAAAATGCATATTTTACTGAAACCAGTTCAGACTATGGATTGGGCAGCCTGGCCCCACATGGATTGGGCAGCCTGGCCCCACACGGATTGGGCAGCCTGGCCCCACACGGATTGGGCAGCCTGGCCCCACATGGATTGGGCAGCCTGGACCCACATGGATTGGGCAGCCTGGCCCCACAAATATCACCAGAGCTGGCTTGGGGTGTCATACAGCTCCACCAGGAGCTTGCACACACGAGTCACACACTAGACACACACAGCAGACACACACACACACTAGGCACACACCGCAAGCACATATAGTAGACACACACACAGCAGGCGCTCTCAGCAGACAAATACACAGAAGACACACACATCAGGCACACATGAGTCACACACTAGACACACATAGTAGACGCACACACACCAGGCACACACAGCAGGTACACACACACAGCAGACACACACAGGAGGCACACACACAGCAGACACACAGCCACACACAGCAGGCACACACAGCAGGCACACACAGCAGGCACACTCACAGCACACACACACATATACCAGGCACACACATTAAGCACACATAGCATACAAGCAGAACAGGCACAAGTACAGCAGACAGGTACAGCAGACACACACAGCAGGCACACACACAGCAGGTACACATACAGCAGACACATCGACACACATAGAGCAGACACACAGACAGCAGGCACACACACAGAAGGCATACACACAGCACGCACACACAACATATACAAACAGCAGGCACACATAAAGCAGGCACACACAGTAGACATACATAAATTAGACACACACAGCAGACACAAACATAACAAACACACGCACAGCAGGCACTCACACAGAAGACACACACAGCAGACACAGCAGGCATGAACACAACAGACACACACACACAGCAGGCACATTCACAGCAGGCAGACACACAGCAGACACACACACAGCAGAAATACACATAACAGGCACACACACATCAGGCACACACACAGCAGAAACACACACAGCAGCCACACACACAGCAGATACACACAGCAGACATACACGCACACAGACACACACACACATGGCAGGCACACACACGGCACACAGACATGCTCATTGGCCCTAATGCATATAAGGATGATCCCCGCTGCCCTCAAAGTGGGAAGGACTGTAGTGGCTCTGGTAGGCGCAGGGCCCCGGTGCAACTGCACCTGTTGCACCGATGATCCTGAATTTTAACGAGGTGAATCTCTAAACTCCTTCAGCAGTGAGGACTCCATTTGCCTTCTCCAGAAAGCCAGGAGAAGGGAGCCAACACCGGACAACACGACCACCCTCAAGCTCGCCACCCGGAAGCACCATCAACTGATCCACGCCACCAAGAAAACAGCATTCAAGGACCGGCTGGACAACAACGCGCACAACTGCAAGGAACTCTTCAACATCGTGAAAGAGCTCTCCAACCCCAACGCCGGAAACAACAACATCACCCCGTCACAAGACCTCTGCAACTCCCTCGCCTCCTACTTCCACAACAAGATCGCTGACATACACAACAGCTTCAGCCCACAAACAACGCTCCCCACGACCGCACCAACGCCCCCCACCACCACCCTCAGCGCCTGGACCCAGATCAACACAGAAGACACCATCTGCACGATGAACTCTATCCACTCCGGATCTCCGACCGACCCCTGCCCCCACCACGTCTTCAACAAGGCCGACGCTGTCATCGCACCCCACCTGCGGGACATCATCAACACCTCCTTCGACACCGCCACCTTCCCTGAGAGCTGGAAGCACGCCGAACTCAGCGCTCTACTAAAGAAACCAACAGCGGACCCCACCGAACTCAAGAATTACCGCCCCATCTCGCTCCTCCCGTTTCCAGCCAACGTCATCGAGAAGACCGTCAACAAGCAGCTGGCCGCCTTCCTCGAGACGAATGGATCCCTCGACCCCTCACAGTCCGGCTTCCGAGCCAACCACAGCACCGAGACCGCCCTCATCGCTGCCACCGATGACATCCGAACCCTGCTGGACAACGGTGAAACAGCGGCCCTCATCCTCCTAGACCTCTCCGCAGCATTCGACACTGTTTGCCACCGCACCCTAGTGCAGCGCCTCAGCAACATCGGAATCCAGGAGAAGGCACTGGAGTATATCATCTCCTTCCTCGCTGGAAGGACACAGAGAGTCCGCCTACCACCGTTCAGATCTGCAGCCACAGAAGTCGTCTGCGGCGTCCCCCAGGGCTCCTCGCTCAGCCCCACCCTCTTCAACGTCTACATGAGCCCCCTTGCGGCCATCGCACGCCAACACAACCTCAACATCATCTCCTACGCCGACGACACCCAGCTGATCCTCTCCCTGACCAACGACCCCGCTGCCGCCAGAACCAACCTCCACGAAGGGATGAAAGACGTAGCCGAGTGGATGACGACCAGCCGCCTGAAACTGAACTCAGACAAGACGGAAGTCCTCATCCTGGGCTCCTCGCCCTCTGCCTGGGACGACTCCTGGTGGCCCCCCGCCCTGGGCACCGCACCGAAACCGACAGACCACGCACACAACCTGGGCTTCATCCTGGACCCCTCCCTCTCCATGACCAGACAAGTCAACGCCGTCTCCGCGTCCTGTTTCAACATCCTCCGCATGCTACGGAAGATCTTCCGGTGGATCCCCACCGAGACCAGGAAGACGGTCACCCAGGCACTCGTCACCAGCCGACTGGACTACGGCAACGCCCTCTACGCCGGAACCACCGCCAAGCTCCAGAAGAGACTCCAGCGGATCCAGAACGCCTCAGACAGACTCATCCTCGACATCCCCCGACGCAGACACATCTCCGGACATCTGAGAGACCTGCACTGGCTCCCCGTCAACAAGAGAATCACCTTCCGTCTCCTCACCCATGCACACAAGGCCCTGCACGACCAAGGCCCGAGCTACCTCAACAACCGCCTCAACTTCTACGCTCCCAAACGCCACCTCCGATCGACCAACCACGCCCTCGCCGCCGTCCCCCGCATCCGACGAGCAACAACTGGAGGAAGGTCCTTCTCCTACCTGGCCGCCAGGACCTGGAACACCCTCCCGACCGACCTCCGTCTGACCCAAGACCACCTCTCCTTCAGGAAGAAGCTCAAGACCTGGCTGTTCGAGCAGTAGCGACACCCCACCCCCCCCCAAGCGCCTTGAGACCCTCCGGGTGAGTAGTGCGCTGTATAAATGCCTGATTGATTGATTGATTTGTCCGGTTCTTGTGTTTTAAGCCCCCTCCCCCCGCTTTGCTGCTCACTCCCTTAAGTGTCCCCTCAGAGTTAGAGGGTTCAGAAATAATGTTTTCCTTTCTTAATTAGCCGGTCAGTGTTTGGCCTTCCTGTTGTGTTGTGACCCTAGTCAGTGTAAGAGAGAGAGAGAGAGAGAGAGCTCTGCCCTGTCAGTGTCTGGCCTTCGTATTGTGGTGAAGCTCGATGCCTGAAATCATTCGGTCATGCTAGCATGTGAGAAAGTTATAAGGCATGAGACGTGCGCTGAGGGGTTCCTGACTTCTCACGAACTGACCCTTTCACCCCTATTTGCGAAAGCCATAAACATGCGAAATGACTCTTGTTGCCGATACTTACAGGGCAGGATTTCAAGCTTCTAACGCAACAACATAGTCCTGAGTGTAATACGACTCGGAACGTTTCACCAGCATTTAATTAAATAAGGCAACAGTAACAAAGAACGCAGGGGCATATTATCAAGAAAAGGCGTTAAAATTATCGCCGCTTTAGCGTCAGAAAACTGCCGATATATAGCGGCGATAATGGGCTTGATAATATGACCTCGAGAATTCCCATAGAAGCTCATGTTCTGGTGTCAACATGGGGTTCTATGGGAATTCTCCACGGCATATTATCAAGCCCATTATCGCCGCTGTGAGAAGGTGGCCTGATATATGCTGTCCACTAGTTCTAGTGGGCACCTTGTATCAGTCCAAACAACCCCTTATGGTGATAGGTGAAAGACAACCTTTATTGAAAGCTATCCTAGTAGTAGCTATGGAGAGCAGCCTTCAGGCTAAGTCTTGAAGGAATGTAAAGCAGCTTGTTTTACCAGTCTTTAATCTCTTGAATGATCAAATGAAAAGACAACCACACCAGGTATAGATTTAAAATATATGTATTTAATATAAAACACACCCCTCTAGTCTCTTTATGAGGCTGGAGTTTGAAGTACTTAATTTACAAGCTAGCAATCAACAGCAATAGCACAAATACACGTTTGGGCCCTAGGGGCGTACCAAACCATATACCAATAAAGTGGTATAAGAACCACGACTGAACTAGACACAAGGCCTAGAGCCTGTAGAATCGCTGGGACCCCAAGGAACCACCCAAGGTAGTGACACAGGGGTCCCACGGGGCCCGTGTGTCAAGACGCCATTGTATTGTTCTAATATTATTTCTGATGGAGCAAGATCACTCCCTGAAAGACTGTGTCCCGTAAAATATCCGCATTGGTTGAGATTGGCTCCTACCTGGAAGACCTCTCTTAAATCCATTCTTTATGGATTAAGAGTCTCTTCCATCCTTTGCTAGATCCGAGCTCTCACTTCCTGGAGGGGTTCTCTGTCTAGTTGTTTTAGACGCAAGACACTTCTCTGTTCACAATGCGCCTGCGCGAGTTCCGCGCGGCGCACTTCATCTGAAGGAATCTTCGTAACGGTTGCTTTGTTTTTTCCTGTGCGACCGCTTTTCTGCAGAGAGCTCTGAAGAGAGTTTTATTTGATGCACAAGTTATCTTGGTAAAAGGGAAGTATTCAGAAGTGATTCTAGTTTAGCTCCGAGCAATTCTGACGTGCCTTATTGGTATTTATTTAAGCGCACGTTTCTGTCAGCTGGCTTCCAGTCGGCGTTAAATGCTTCAGAAGTGAGAAAACGGAGACCGCTGAACTCGGAGAAGTGTTTCTGTGAAGAGAATCCTTCTCTCCTACGAAGTAAGCGTGTTCATTTTTCAATTTTCATGATTGCTAGCAGAAAGAAAAGTTTGGAAACTGCAGAGTCAATAAACCTTGGCTGAACTTCACAGTTGTTCTCTAGCAAGAATTTCAGAACCACAAGTTACAAATCTACAAATAACCTTTAGAACAAAATGGTGAACTGAGTATTGCTGCCTACAAGTAACAAACTGATACTACATTATATAAGGAGAGAAGTTACCAGTCCGACTACTATCTCTATTTGAAATGTAGAAAAGGCAGTTCTACCATTAACCTTCAGATGAAGAAATCAAACTCTAAGTGGCAATAACTTATGAGTGAGAATAATACTGAATTTCAAAAGACTGATCAAATAATCAATAGACAGAACATAAATAGAGAGAGGCTAGATCTCTGGTATTAAAAAGGTAAAAATATAAGTTGGTGAATAAAATAAAAATTCCGAATTATGGTGGCAGGGAAAATTAAATATGGTGTGTTTATTCTTTCAGGTATCTTCATAAGAAAATCTCATTGAAGCACCAGTGACCAGAGGCAGTCTCTCTTTTGTTTGTCTTCCACTCCCCCTTTCCCCCTTGGCTGAATTCAGAGGCAGTTGTTACTCATCTGTCGCTGGCTTTGGTGAGAGGGATTTGAGGGATTAGTCATCTGTTCCTGGGGAGATCGCAACATAGATTTGACACCGTGTGCAGTGTGTAAACACAACGCGGGTTCACGTTAGCTTCTATGGGCAATGTCGCAGTTGGAAATTTAAAGATTAGGGACACTTAGAATCAAGTCAGGACCAAACCCGTTTGAACTTAAGCAGTTCTAGGGCTAGCACCCACGGGAGCACCGGAGTACTCGTGTTACCTCACCCAGGGAAGCGGGGTGCATAGGTGTCATTTGGTGTTGGGTCGCGTCGTCGATTTCAATGGAAGCTGGCGAAGAAGTGCTGCTGCCGTGAAGGAGAAGTGTCCGAAGAGATCCAAGCCTGGATCTAGAATGGAAGGAACCTGAAAGAAGAGGGGACAGAGTCTGGGTCACTTGCCAGTGACCGAGGGCAGGATGGACCAATGCCCACAGATGTCTGGTGCTTCAGGTGAGTGGAGGAGAGTATTGACTCTTCAGCCATGAGGTCCAGGAGGCGTCAATGAAGTCCACGAGCCGGATTTGAGCTGTGCCACGAAGTCTGTCGAGTACTGCGGTGTTGGCGACCATATTGGACCCAAAAAGCCTTGGCAACGGCAAGTCTCGTGGAAAGAGAAGAAGGACATCGGTGCAGACCAGCAAGGTCTGAGGGACTCACCCAGCGAGGGTAAGTCAGGGCACGTCTTAGGCAACCAGGGAAGCCCAGGCAGAAGAGGAGTTGCCTTCGTGGGGACCCACTAGCCAATGAGCTAACGATCGCAAAGGAGCCTCAAGCGGTTGCACTGGAACCTGGCCCATGGTTCACTCGTGGAGTGGAGGCCAGAGATCGTTGGTGCAGTCAGTGCTCAAGGCTGGGGCTACTAGGATCCCAAAGCAGAACTTCAGGAATGCACAAGAAGTTGATGTACCAGCAATAGTATGCGGTGCCCAGGGGTCACGGTTCCTCGTCACCCACGATAGCCACAGGCATCAGCTTTGCTGTGGACTCAGGGTAGCCTCGGGGAAGTCAGGAAATCCAACTCTGGTGATGCAGAGACTTTGGCGTCCAACAGCAGCTTCAGAATTGCAGACCGGTCAGTTGCTTCTTTGGTGCCTGCCAAGCAGGGGAGTCACTCCTTGACCCCAAGGGAGATTTCTTCCGTCTTCTAGTCGGGATAGAAAGTCGAAGGTCCGGGATATATATTGCAGAGTTTCGTCCAGGGTAATCCAAAGTCGTAAGGACTGGATTCCCATACTTATACCAAGTTTGGGGGTTGGACATACTCTAGGGACCCACCCATGGGAGGGTCTGAAAAGAGGGGTGGTTACACCCATTTCCTTTGTCCAGTTTCGTGCCAGAGCAGGGGCAGGTAGCCCCTGCAACCGGTTTGAACTGGACTATGCACAGGGACATCAAGTGTGCCCCCAGTGCAGGACTTCAAAGCACCAGCGAGTGCTCCTGCCCAGCCCCAATACACATCTGCCTGTCTGGGGAGGAGGTTACACCTCCCTGGGACAGGACATCTATTGTCCAGGCCTCCCCTGCCAGAGTTTCGGTCAGCAGCAGGATGCCAGACCCGTGTCTGTGGCAGAGGCATCCATTTTGTGATGCCAGGGCTTTGGAAAGATTTAACTGGGTTAAGCCACTGTGAACATGTCTCTCCCTCTAGAAGGGTGGTATGCTACCCCTGCCGCCAGAACTGGTGGGGGGGGGGGGTAGTATTCCAAAGCGTTTGAGAACCAAACACAACATGTTTCCGTGCAGCCATCCCAAAGTTAGCATTTACTTTGAGATTATAATGCACTTAAGAGTATATGGTCAGGCTGCACCACAAACAGCATCAGAGGAGGTACTCCTAATGCTGCAGAGGGGCTCTGCTCATGCAGGGGCACCCTCTCTCATAAAAACCAAGCATTCTGCCTTCAGGATTGTTAAGGCCTGCCATAGGAGTGACTTATAGGTTTTATATGTGTGTGCAATGGTAGTGATATAGGTAGCCTATACCACTGTAAGGGGTGCAAGCGCACCCTTACCCAGGATGCAGTAGCAGACCTGTGGTGTCATTTTGGAGTGCTTCCCAGGGGTGGCATAATGCATGTTGCAGCCCCTGGTAGGCCTCTGAGGTACCTATGCCCTAGGTACATAGTATACCATATACTAAGGACTTATATGGCACTCCAGAATCCAATTAGGTATGTACATAATGTACAAGGAAACCATATTAGAGAGGAAGCAGCTAGGCTGGGGTCCTGATTAGCAGGGCCACAGCCAGACTAAGGTCGAAAAACAGTGAAACACCAGCATAAAGTGGGGATACCCATGTGAAGCAGATCCTACTCTCCTACACAACCCCCCAAATGCAGGGACATTAATCTAACCTTGACCAGTTGAGTCTTCATGTTCTAAGTGGAAATACCTAGAGAGTCCGTCTGCATTGGCATGGTTACTCCCAGGTCTATGTTCCACTGTAAAGTCCATCCCCTGTAGGGAAATGGACCACCTAAGCAGTTTGGGATTTTCACCCTTCATTGGTTTTAGCCATAAGAGGGGCTTATGGTCTGTCTGAACAAGGAAGTGAGTACCAAACAAGTATGGCCTCAACTTCTTCAGAGCCCAAACCACAGCAAATGCCTCCCTCTCAATGGCTGACCAACGTTTCTCTCTAGGGGTCAGCCTTCTGCTTATGAAAGCTACTGGCTGATCCTGACCTTCATCATTCAATTGTGACAGTACAGCCCCTACCCCCAATTCAGATGCATCTGTTTGGACAATGAACTTCTTGGAGTAGTCAGGACTCTCAAGAATGGGAGCAGTGCACATGGCCTGCTTCAGGTCATCAAATGCCGTTTGACAGCTGGCTGTCCACTGAACCTTTTTGTGCATTTTCTTAGAAGTTAAGTCATTCAATGGTGTCACTATTGATCCATACCCCTTGACAAATCTCCTATAGTACCCAGTCAGGCCTAAGAAGGCTCTCACTTGAGTCTGGGTAGTTGGAGCAGTCCATTCCATTATGGTCTGGATCTTGCTCTGAAATGGTTGAACCTGGCCTCCACCTACAAGGTTGCCCAGGTACACAACCTGACTCTGCCCTATCTGGCACTTAGTAGCCTTGATAGTTAGGCCTGTTTTTTGCAGGGCCTCCAAAACATTCCTCAGGTGGACCAGGTGATCCTCCCAGGTGGAGCTAAAGACAGCAATATCATCTAGATATGCTGCACTATAGTCTTCCAGGCCTGTGAGAACTGTATTCAGCTACATTTGGAAAGTGGCAGGTGCATTCTTCAAGCCAAAGGGCATTACCACAAACTGATAGTGCCCACTAGGGGTAGAAAATGCTGTCTTTGGCTTTGCATCACCAGCTAGTCTGATCTGCCAGTAGCCAGCTGTCAGGTCAAATGTGCTTAGAAACTTGGCTGCGGCCAAAGTATCTCTTAGCTCATCTGCTGCTCTGGGGATGGGATGGGCATCAGTCCTAGTGACTGCATTGAGATCCCTGTAGTCTACACAAAACCTCATCTCTCGAGTATTTAGAACCCAGCGGCGTCAGGGGCACGCCCAAAGTCTTCGGGTTCACCTGTCTTAGAATACAGAGACACAGGATACTTCTTGGTGGCGTCAGAGATCGAATTTATTGGCTGCAGCCAGTAACAGAAGTCCTAGAAGTCATCACGGTATGAGTTCTCAGGAGACTGCTCAAATTTACAAAGCAATTCATCCCTTTTTATGCCAAAAACATCACATTCCAGACAGACACCCATTATTTTACAAATTGTCCAATTGCATGTAACCACACCAAAAGTATCGCATGACGGTAAAACCCACTTTTCAGGTGTCCGGCCCATGATCAATCATCGAACAATCCCAACATTCTTCTTTAGACAAGCCGGACAGACCCATGATAAAGAGACCACAACCCATATCGTAAATGGACCATAAAAGAAGAAACAGAAACAGATAGAAGTAGGATGGGGCATGTTTGTGTGCAATAAAACTTTACGAGATCCCGTGCTCTGACCCTTAATCAAGATCAGCTAGCGGGCGGGAACGGGTTTGGCAGGGTCGGCCTCAGGCAACGAGGTCAGTTCACTCAAGTCATGTAGGAGTCAGCACAAACTCGAGCTAAGGTGCGCCTGAATAAAAAGCTCGTTTAACCATAGTCATCGGCCTATGTGAGGGCAACCACAAAATGGCTACCATGCGCAAAATGGAACCCAGGGTTTGGAACGAAAACCCTAAATACGCAGTGAGTCCATTGGTGTTATGTGACGAAAACACACGTACTAGCCGAACTCACTAGTTACGGTTCGCTGTTACCAAAACCGTAACGGAAACATGATATTTATAGCGCAGATTCAGATTTCACGGACCCTCAGACCCTCCTTTTGCCCTTACATAGGCAATCTCAGTCTGCATCTGAATTGATGTCAATATTCATCAAATCATCAAGGTGCTGTTGAAGCATCATCATATCTCTCTGTACCTTTCTCAAGACAGGCGGTCTCCTAACACAGGTAGTAGCACAAAGGCCACATATGGCAGGACCACACTGTACACAGAGACAACACAAGAAAAGAATCGCTAAAGCCACACCAATGATCGTCAGAATCCTCCATCCCCAAGCGGATAACAGTCCCCAAAACCATCCAGTTAACGACCAATCTCCTCCGTCCGTATGTATTGACTCGGAGATCTTATGTAGCCTGGAGATGGCCTTGTATACTGTCGGAGCATTATCTGGAATGAAAACGCAGCAACTTGATTGGATCACTTTACATACTCCACCTCGATCTGCAAGTATGACATCTAAAACCATACGATTCTGCAATGTCATAAGGCGATCCGCTTGAAGCTCAGCTGTCAAATTACTAAGGGCACCAGCAGTTTCGTTTATGGTGGATTCAACCACTCTCGTCAATTGCCGCAAGCTCCTACTGTTAACCATAGGTCCCCAAAATGGTAGGAAACCCTTAAAGAAGTCTCCTACTTCTTGTCCAGCGGTATCTTCCTGATCGAAGACACCCCTGACAACTCTCGTCTTGTGGTAATCTGCGGCAGCAGTATACGTAGGAGGCAACAAATATCCAACATAACGCGTTCCCGAAAAATCAGGGGGCAACCATGTATATGCTCTGTTGTAGCAAACAAAATACGTACCCTTGGCTGCCAAAAACGGCGGGGAAGACTGAGACGTAAAAACATACGTTTGAGTACAAACACTCTTCCCTAACTGAGCTTTCGGATTCCTGCCAATACCTTGCAGACAAAAATGACCTCGGTGGGGTACGATCCAAATCGGAGGTGACCTCTTTCGTCTCTGCTTTTCACTCAGGCTAACACTGTATCCAGTCGCGTTCCAGCCAACATAAGCTAGTAACTCGTCCTTGGGAATAGTCCTATACGTATCGATATCCCTACTCATATTCGCAATTCCCTTCACCAAGGCTTTATTACTCGAGTTATCTCTTATGGAACGCCGGGGATAGACTTCGATAGCATAAATGAACATCGTCTGGAAAGCCCATAATGACCCATTCTGATTAAACGGCAGAACCAGAGAGGGAATACCTCTATCCGTAGTATGTGGCATAAGACCACACACCCAACAATTAGTGATGTTTACTACCAACTGATGTTGATGCAGAAGCTGTACAAATGAGTTATTTGCAAATTCTGACCTTCTAATCTGCTCGTGTTCGGGTAAGATATGAAAAGAATGCAAAGAAGTAGTAATAGGAAAAGACGTAGGTTGGGAAGTGGGTGCAGAAGTCAATTGGGTAGAAAAAACAATCCAACCCACCAAAGCTAGCGTCATGCTAAGAAACATCATAATACATGTAATCAGAAAACATTTGAGATGCATTATCCTGCATAGTTTCGTCTTAAAGTTCGTTTTCTCAACAGCTCTCTTGACCTCAAAAAATTCAATCCTCTCACCGTGCTGTTCGCGGCGGTTGGTTTTCTTCTGCTAGGGAGTGCGTCTGTCAGTCCAGGGAACGCCCTAGGACCAACCAGAACCATCGACCTTGTGTCTACACGGCTGCAATCCCAAGTCTTTACACCGCGACCTTACAGCTGAACCCGGATGGTGGTTCAAAAAAAAGAAAAAAAGATCAAGACAGTTCCTCGGCTGAAAGAGTGCTGTTCTCAAAATGAAAGGAATTATTTGTTCTTTATTAGTCCATTGTCTCTAGACCGTAGGTTATAACGACTTTTACCAGGCTCTGTCTGACTTTGAAACAACAGTTCAGGTTCAGTGGTGTCCAATCTTAAAGGTGAAGGCACAGCTGCTTGCAAGACATCGTCATCTCCTTTCTCAGACCTTTTCCATACCAATTCAGCGTCGCTAAACGGTGTGAATTTCGGTAATCTCTCAGTTTCGGTGTCTGCGATACCTCCGGGGATCCACTGGTCGTACGGCAGTGGTAAGGGTACCCTCTTACAGTGTACGCCGTGGATCCAATTTCTTTTTCCGAAGACTTTTACAGATGTCCTTTTAGACAACAACACCTGGTGAGGGCCCGTCTGTAACGCCCTGAACGTCTCAGGATCGTTTAACAGACACGACAATGAGGACGCAACCACTTGTGAAGGGTTAGTTCTTTTAATGAAGGCAAATAAAATACAAAGAACAAACAAAAGTTATAGTCACTGGAATCCTCCAGGCTAAGTACGTTACCAGCCCACAGCACGGATGGTCCTAACCGTCCTCTGCATATACGCCGATCCCGGCGTATGCCAACAGAGGGCAGAAATGAAATGGCCGACAATGCCAATCGGTAGGCTGTGAGGGGCACGAAGAGTGTTGGGGAGAATCGAGGAGTCAGGGAAACACCCAGCCGGGGTCTCTACCTGAAGGGAGCAGCCGCTCAACCTCTTCCTCAGACTGCACCGGGACGCGGAGTCACCTCCTGGTGATGCGTCACCGATACCCCAATCACAAGCAAGAAGACTGAACCGAGAGCAGCCGCTCGATCGATCCTGTGGACTTCCGAGTCTGTAACGCGGCAAACACCTCCTGGTGTGCGTTACAGCTGGCAGTCCCTGTGTCTCTGGTCGGGCTGGGAGTTACGACTCCAACCAGCAAAAGCGCCACTGCGCTTGGACTCAGCCGAGTCAAAAAGCGAAGCTCAATGGTTGACCGGTAGAGCTTCCGGGTCCTTCACAGGTGACGATGGGGCAAGACACGGCCCAGGGAGTAACGACTCGACCTACCTCCGTTCTTGCCTTACTGGAGCACCACTCCGGAACACTGCTCTTCACAAAGCAGGTACGTCGGTGTAAACACAATATCCGACAGCCTTGTACCTCCCGGTTCCTCCCTTTATAGGGCGTGTTTTCCTTGAGTTATGTAACAGCTCTCCTGTTTACATAAGGGCGTGTTTCCCTTGAGTTATGTAACAGCTCTCCTGTTTACATAAGGGCGTGTTTCCCTTGAGTTAGGTAACAGCTCTCCTGTTTACATAACCTCTCAACCGCTAAGCATCCTGGGAGATGTAGTCCGTTTTCGCTGGTTACCGTTTTCCTCCCCTCGTATGACAGGAATTCTTGACAGTACATCCTCCCTCTCAGCGGCTCCCCACGGGTCCAGCGCTGGCAGGAAAACGCCGATGGAACAAGGAGACCAAGCGCGGAGCATGAACCCCTTCAGCCGGTTCCCATGAAGGCTCCTCCGGGCCATAGCCTTTCCACGCAACCAGGTACCACAGCTTCCCCCTGCGCCATTTGGACGCCCGTATGCCCGACACTTCATACTCCACCTCCGACTCCACGCATACCGGCCTAGGTGTCCCAGACGGCTTGGAGGGTGCTGGTTTGAGCAATGATACATGAAAGACAGGGTGTATCCGCAATGACTGGGGCAAGCACACCTTCACGTTCACGGGACCCATACACTTGGTAATTCGATAGGGGCCCATGTACTTGGGATGGAACACACTGTTCTTTCGAAACCTCATGTTTCTTGTGGATATCCAGACGTAGTCTCCAGTGCGGTACAGTGGCCCGGGCCTTCTCTTCCTATCTGCCGCAGCCTTGTATCTTCTCTTGGCCTCTATTAGGACAGCCCTTGAGCACATCAACGTGTCTTTTATGTGTGCCACCCTGTCCGCTGTGGCGGGAATCCTGTCCTCTCTGAACGGATGTAGAAATGGCAAGAACCTGGGATGTTGGCCATAGTTGCTATAGAACGGAGATGACTGTGTGGAGCTGTGAGTGGCGTTGTTATAGGCTATCTCTGCAACCCATAGCAAGTCGACCCATTCTTCCCTGCCCTGGTCCACAAAACATCGCAGATACTGTTTGAGCGTTTGGTTCAGGCGCTCGGTTTGGCCGTCCGTTTGAGGGTGGTAGCTGGTGGACAGGGCGGTCTTAACATGCAGCGCAGTGCACCAAGTCTTCCAGAATTGCGCAGTAAACTGCGACCCCCGGTCCGACACGATCACCCCAGGTAATCCATGCAGTCGTACCACATTCTTTAGGAGTAGTGACGCCAATTCCCCGGCCGTAGGGACTCTCTTGCAGGGGATGAAGTGCCCCATTTTCGTCAAGTAATCCACCACCACCAGTATTGCCGTCATCCCCTGGTCTACCGGTAGGCCCACCACGAAGTCCAGTGATATGCTATCCCATGGTCTATCCGGGGTCGGAAGTGGATGTAAGAGCCCTTGGGTTCGGCCATGGTCGGCCTTCATGGTAGCACACGTAGGACACTCCTGTCCCCACCTCCTGACATCCACTCTCATGGTTGGCCACCAGAAATGCCGTCCCATGCTAGCCACCGTTTTTTCAAAGCCCAAATGACCTGCGCATGGAGAGTCATGGCACCAGATGAATGCTTGTTTCCTTAGCCTAGGTGTGGGTATCAATAGGCACCTGCCCTTCAGGGGTATCCCGTCCTTCAGCTGCCATTCTCTGTGACTGAGGAGCCACCTCCGCCATGCGAATGACCTGATCCCTCTCTTTATTCCCCTCAGGAAAGTATCCGGTTGGATAACCCCCAATACCATCCTCGGGGAAATGATGGAACGCTCGGTTGCAGGCAATGGTTCCTTAACTGCAGATTGACGGGACAGGGCGTCCGCCTTCCGGTTTTCCGTCCCCGGCCGATATGTGATGTGGAAGTTGAACCCCGCAAAGAAGATCATCCACCGCAGCTGCCTGGGAGAAAGGTGCCTAGTGGCCGTCATGAACTGTAGGTTCCGATGGTCCGTGTACACCGATACCACATGTCTTGCCCCCATCAACCAATGCCTCCATTCGGTGAAGGCGTCCTTGATTGCGAGAAGCTCCTTCTCCGCAATATGGTAGTTGCGTTCGGCGTCGTTGAGTTTGCGGGACATGTACGCAACGGGATGAAGCACCCCTGTGTCGTGGTTGCGTTGGGACAAGATAGCCCCCAGCGCCACATCCGACGCGTCTGCTTCCACCACGTAGGGGAGATCCGGATCGGGGTGAGCCAACACCGGCGCCTTACCAAAGGCGCTTTTCAGGGCCTCAAAGGCTTTGTTCGCTTCAGGGGACCAGACAAACTCCTTGGACTTCCTCAGTAGCTGTGTGATTGGGGCCACCACTCCTGAAAATCCATCTATAAACCGCCTGTAAAAGTTGGCGAAGCCAATGAAACTTTGGACGTCCTTCACGCTTTGGGGCACCGGCCATTCTTTCACCGCCTTGATCTTTCGTTCTGCCATCTCCTGTCCCTCTGGACTCAGCATCACTCCGAGGAATTCCACGGATGTGACGTGGAAGTCACACTTGCTGAGTTTACAAAACAGCATGTTTTCCCTCAGCTTTTGGAGCACAGCTTTGACGTGGTGTACGTGCTCCTCCACACTGGACGAATAGATGAGGATGTCGTCGATATATACGACCACGTAGATATCCAACTCCTCTCTGAATACCTCATTCAAAAAGTACTGAAAGGCTGCCGGGGCGTTGCACAGACCGAACGGCATGACGAGGTACTCAAAAAGGCCGAACCTGGTCTTAAAGGCGGTCTTCCACTCGTCTCCGTCCCTCATGCGCGCCAGATGGTATGCCCCTTTCAAATCCAACTTGGTGTAGATACGAGCTTTCTTGACCTGTTCCAGAAGTACACTGATGAGAGGCAAGGGGTACCGATTTTTTATGGTTATCGCATTCAATGCCCTAAAGTCCACACAGGCTCTCAGCTCCCCATTAGCCTTCGGGATGAAGAAGAGTGGCGAGGCGGCCGGAGACTTGGACGGGCGGATGAATCCTAGCTTGAGGAGTTTATCCAGGTACCCCCGGAGATGCACGTTTTCAGGCTCCGTCAGGGCATACAGCCTGCCGCTGGGAACGCTGGCCCCTGGCACCAAGTCGATCTGGCAGTCAAACTGTCTATGTGGTGGTAGCACTTCCGCCTTCACCTCATCAAATACATCCTCAAAACTGTGATAAGCCTGGGGGAGAGCCACATCTTTTTCTGCCGCTGTAGCCACCGTCTGACTCCCGCTCTCATCTGCGTCAAGGGATTCCGTTCTTATTCCACAATGCAGGATGCAATACGGTGACGTCATTTCGATGCGATGTGTTGGCCAATCCACAAAGGGGTTGTGTTTCTGTAGCCACGGCAATCCCAATATGACGCCATATTGGGGCGCTCGGATGATGTTAAAATCGATTTGTTCCAAATGGTTCCTCCCATATCTCATCGGAAGGACCCCCGTGTGCTGTCCGATGGGCCCCGTCACCAATCGCCTTCCGTCTACCGCATAGACGTCTTCGGGTACTGCTTTGGGAAGAAGCACTAGCCCTAGCCTGCATGCCTCGTTGTGGTCCATAAACATGCCAGTGGCCCCTGAATCCACCATGGCCACAACGGGTATCCACTGGTCATGCACTCCCACGTGCACCGTGAGAAACAGGTGTCGTTGTCCCTTAGTGACCGAGTTGGAAAGTGAAGGGATGGATGAGTGACTCCGAGATGCCCCTTCTCTGGTCTTGGAGTCCTCTAGTTTTCCGCCGGTATGTCCACCACGGCTGTTACCGACCGGTTGGCCCGATAACGTGACGTCTTCGGTTTGGCAGGGCATTCACGTACGTAGTGGCCTTTTTTGCCACAATATAGGCACAATCCTTGTTTACGGCGTGACTCTTTCTCCGTGGCTGTGAGGCTCGCTCGTATTGCGCTGATGTCCATGGGTTCTCCCTTGGATGCGGTGGAAGTTTCAGGACTTCCCACCGTCACATAGGATGGAAGGGATTTTCCTTTTCTCCCATGATCCCCCTTTCTTTCACTTAGCCTATGTTCCAGCCGTAATACCAGGTTGATAAGGCCCTCACATGTCTTGGGTTGAGGGTCAATATGAGCCACGGCGTCCTTGAGCTCATCGCACAGCCCTTGATAGAAGAGCGCCGTCTGTTTAGCAACAGGCCACTTGGTTTCCGCAACCAGCCTTCGGAACGCGTTGAGATACTGCACCAGGTCGTTGGATCCCTGTCTCAACTCAAGCATTTCACGGTCCGCCGTGTACGAGTCAGCCCTTCTGTCGAAGACCTTCAGGAATTCCTCGCGAAAAGCACCCCAATCACATAAGAGGGAGTCGTCCCTGCTCACCAGAGGTACGGCCCATTGTGCCGCGTTTCCAGCCAAATAGGATATAAGGAAAGCCACACGAGCCTGACTCGTGGGGAACGCCTTTGGTTTGCACGATAAATGTAGCGCCACTTGTGTGAGGAATACCTGCACTGTGTTAGGATCCCCACTGTACCTCTCTGGTGTTGCCAAGGGGATGGATACCGGCATTTCCACTACTACCGCAGGGGTCTGGTTCGTGAGGGAGGTGCTGGGCGTGAGCGGGTCCAATTGGATAGCATCCAGTCTGGCTTTTACATCGGCTGTTTCTTGCCTAGAGGCAGCCACTTCAACTTGCATGGCCGCTAAAGCAGCCAGCACATCATCAAGTGTTGCCATGTCTGTTATCGACCGGGAGACAGTTAGTGTTATTAAGGTCGGATATTTTGTAACGCCCTGAACGTCTCAGGATCGTTCAACAGACACGACAATGAGGACGCAACCACTTGTGAAGGGTTAGTTCTTTTAATGAAGGCAAATAAAATACAAAGAACAAACAAAAGTTATAGTCACTGGAATCCTCCAGGCTAAGTACGTTACCAGCCCACAGCACGGATGGTCCTAACCGTCCTCTGCATATACGCCGATCCCGGCGTATGCCAACAGAGGGCAGAAATGAAATGGCCGACAATGCCAATCGGTAGGCTGTGAGGGGCACGAAGAGTGTTGGGGAGAATCGAGGAGTCAGGGAAACACCCAGCCGGGGTCTCTACCTGAAGGGAGCAGCCGCTCAACCTCTTCCTCAGACTGCACCGGGACGCGGAGTCACCTCCTGGTGATGCGTCACCGATACCCCAATCACAAGCAAGAATACTGAACCGAGAGCAGCCGCTCGATCGATCCTGTGGACTTCCGAGTCTGTAACGCGGCAAACACCTCCTGGTGTGCGTTACAGCTGGCAGTCCCTGTGTCTCTGGTCGGGCTGGGAGTTACGACTCCAACCAGCAAAAGCGCCACTGCGCTTGGACTCAGCCGAGTCAAAAAGCGAAGCTCAATGGTTGACCGGTAGAGCTTCCGGGTCCTTCACAGGTGACGATGGGGCAAGACACGGCCCAGGGAGTAACGACTCGACCTACCTCCGTTCTTGCCTTACTGGAGCACCACTCCGGAACACTGCTCTTCACGAAGCAGGTACGTCGGTGTAAACACAATATCCGACAGCCTTGTACCTCCCGGTTCCTCCCTTTATAGGGCGTGTTTTCCTTGAGTTATGTAACAGCTCTCCTGTTTACATAAGGGCGTGTTTCCCTTGAGTTATGTAACAGCTCTCCTGTTTACATAAGGGCGTGTTTCCCTTGAGTTATGTAACAGCTCTCCTGTTTACATAACCTCTCAACCGCTAAGCATCCTGGGAGATGTAGTCCGTTTTCGCTGGTTACCGTTTTCCTCCCCTCGTATGACAGGAATTCTTGACACCGTCCAACGGGGCTGATCGTTATTAGTCCTCTGAAAATTCTTTACCAGGATCCAATCACCAGGATTGATAGTATGACCTGGGTCCACGGATGCTGGTGGCAAGCTATCATGAACCTGTTGATGCAAGACAAGCAATTTAGCCGTCAGGTCATACAAATAGTCCACCAATACAGGATAATCGATGTCACTAAATTTAGTTGGTCTCGGCACTCCCCACACATTTGCCGGTCGACCAAAAACAATTTCATACGGACTAAGTCCAATTCGGGAATGCACTGTAGTTCTAGTTGACAAAAGTGCCAATGGCAAGGCATCGGGCCATTGGAGACCAGAACTCGCCTGAATCTTGGCTAACTTCAGCTTCAGAGTGCCATTATAGCACTCCACTAAACCAGCTGATTGGGGATGATTCGCAGCGTGGAATTTCTGCTTTATGCCCAAACCCTCACATACTCTCTTCATGATCCTGCCCACAAACTCACTTCCATTATCACTCCACATCATCCTTGGCAACCCGAACCTAGGGAAATATTCTTTGAGCAAGACTTTAGCTGTGGAGAAGGCAGTGTTATCTTTTAGGGGGTATGCCTCTACCCATCTAGAAAAGGCACAAACAACTACAAGGACGTATTTCAAATTGTTGCATCTTTCCATGTGGATAAAATCCAATTGCAAAACCTCGAACGGATACGTCGGAGGCGCGAAGTGACCAGCTGGAGTTGGAATTCCCTTACCAGGATTATACATCAGACACATCATACAATTCTTGACCACATTCTCCGCACACTTGGGAATTCCTCCATTCTACCACACTGGAGCCAACAGCTTACAAATCCCTTTCGCACTGATGTGAGACATTCCATGTGCCATCGTAACCACCGCAAGCACATACGCATCCGGTAACATCCATCTTTGGTGTTCCGACAACTCAACCCAACAACCAGTCGAATCCAATCTACCCGTAGTTTCTCTCCACACGTTTTTCTCACTCTCCGTAGCTTCGGCCTGAATCGATTTTACACTCTCAATCGTATCCTCAGTTCCTCACACATTCCAGCCGCACCAGCCCATCTCGCAGGGCCTACAACATACATTCGACCCATCACATTTTTCGCTGTTTCTTTCGCAACTTCGTCTGCAAATGCGCTACCATGGCCAACATCATCCATAACCTTTCGGTGAGCGTTACACTTCACAATCGCAACTTGCTTCAGCAGAGTAAGTGACTCAAGAAGCTCGTTCACCAACTGTCCATGTTGGATTTTAGTCCCATGCGACGTAAGGAATCCTCTCTCTCGCCACAAGCGTCCAAAACTGTGTGTTACACCAAACGCATACTGACTATCGATATATACATTCACTCTCTTTTCTTCAGACAAGACACACGCTCTTGTTAATGTGATCAATTCCGCTGCTTGTGCTGAATTCTAGCTCACTCGTGCAGTTTCAACAATCGTACACAATGTCGTCATGGCATATGCCGCAGTCGTATCACCATTCGGGAGCTTGTAGCATGACCCATCAACCCATAGCGTACCATCTGGATTTGAAAGAGGAGTATCTTTTAGATCAACTCTACCCTTCGTTTCCTCTTCTGTCCTAAGAAAGCAATCATGCTGTTCTTGACCATTCTTATCCACAGAAATCGGCAACAATGTCGCTGGATTTAATATGTTACACCGTTTAATGTGCACGTGACTGGCCAAAAGCGTCAACTCATAACCCGACAACCTTGCACTAGTAAGATGCTGAGTCTTTGTTCTGTTCAATAAAGTATCCACTGCATGTGGAACCATCACCACCAACGTATTATCCATCACCAACCCAGCAGACTGTCGGATGGAAACAGCCGCTGCTGCTGTAGCTTTCAAGCAACTCAGCAACGCTCTAGCTACCGGATCCAGAGTCGACGAGAAATACGCACATGGACGCTGCTTCTCAACAAACTGCTGCGTCAAAACTGACAATGCACAACCCTCTCTCTCATGAACATAGAGTGTAAAAGGCTTACTGTAGTCAGGAGTACCCAACACCGGAGCAGAACACAACGCGTCACGCAATTCAGAAAAACTTTTATGACAATCGTCAGACCAGGGAAGAGGACTCGGTGTATCCTTACAAGTCAAAGCCAAAGGTTTTGCCAACAAGGAAAAATTCGGAATCCACTGTCTACAGTACGACGTGATACCCAAGAAAGCGCGTACCTCTCTCTGCGTACTAGGCACAGTCATTTGAGCAATCGCTTGGATTCGTTCTGGGGTCAACCTTCTTCCCTCCTTCGACAAGAGGTGACCTAAGTAGGTCACCTCTTGGCGACAGAACGTAACTTTGAAGGTGACACTTTATGATGCAAATCAGACAAATGTTGTAACAACTAAAGAGTAGTTTCTTTACAAGTTTCCTTATCATCAGCAGCCACTAACAGATCGTCAACATACTGAATAAGAGCAGCACCCGCAGGCAACACAAAAGTATCAAGCTGACTTTTCAAAGCCTGACTATAGATGGACGGACTTTCGCAATAGCCTTGAGGAGCGCGCTTAAACCGGAAGCTTCGTCCTCCCAAAGAGAAGCCAAAAATATCTCTACTTTCTTCGGCGATTGGAATACTAAAGAAAGCGTTCTTCAAGTCTATGATGGAGAACCAGGCAGCTGAAGCGGGAATCAAAGTCAACAAAGCAGTAATGTCCGGAACAACAGGAAACTGGGGCACAACAATCTTATTAACCTCTCGAAGGTCAATCACAAACCGATACTCAGGCTGCTGAGAAGAATCAGTACGCTTCAAGACAGGCAGAACAGGACTGTTACACACATTACCTCTCGTCTCTTCGATCACACCTTTCTCAATTAAATCATAGATGATCGCTAAAAGCGCTCTTTCACCATCACTCGAAATCCGATATTGGGGAATACGTGGCAATCTAACATTCGATTTGAGCGTCACAACATATGGTGGAATCTCCAAAAGACCCACATCATTAGGACCAGTAGCCCAGAGAGTATCAGGGAGACAACGCAATTCCAGTGGAAGCTGATCTCTAGACAGATACATCGGAGAGGTCACTCTCTTACCCAATGTGAGGTGTACTCCCGAAGGAGAACAATACAATGTCGCGTGCAGTCTCTTTAACAAATCCAGACCCAACAAATTCTCACCACAACCTGTCGTTAGAATAAGGAGTGCTTCCAATTCACAAGGCCCAATAGAAAGAGACAAGGGACTAGAAACTGGATTACGAACCGGGGCGCCAGAAAATCCCACTGAAATATTCGTTAAGCCAGACAAAGGTGCGCCAGGGAGTTTAGAGTGCATGATAGAACTCTTCGCTGCACCAGTATCCAAAAGAAAAGGCTCTACCACACCCGATGTAACCACTGCAACATAAGGTCCATCCTGGTCTACTGGAACTGACACTACTCCCTCTTTTTGTCCTTGGCTGTCCTAGCAATCATTATAGCCAGTACTCTCACTCTCAACATAGCGATCGTCAACATAATATTGCGGAGATCTGCCAGTCTGTACGTTCTGCTGATCAAAATAATTCATAGACGTCTGTGGGGGAAAAGAACATTTGTTCTGGGGGAACGCGCCACGTCCTCTACCCCTAGACACCTGCTGGAAACTACCACGACCTCTTGGAGCCAACATACCGCTCGCACGTTGTCGTAAAACAGGGCACTCATTATTATAATGACCTTCCTCTCTACAATACGCGCACTGATTCATACCCAAAGGTGGTCTTGGAGGAAAATACTCAGGTTTCTGTGACAGTCTCTGAAACGATGGAGGTTGCTGAAACTGTAGACGTTGCTGTGATTCTTGCTGATTCGAGCGAGGCGGATACGCCTTCTGCAGAAGAACCTTCGTTTTTAAGTCTTTTGTCTTTTTCTCTAATCTATCTTTCTCATCCTTATCCCTATTCTCGTAGTACTGTGCAGTCGCCAATATCTGGGCCGACGAAGAGACAGCCCAAGAACTCACGGAATCTTTCAACTTATTACACAGTTCGGGAAGTAAATTAAAGACAAACTTATCTCCGAACAATCTCTGGCCACCTTCCGTACTCATATCTTGACCGCTATGATCTATAAAAGTCTCTTCAAACCTGGTGAAGAAATCAGACACACTTTCGTCCTTCTTCTGCTTACATGCTGTCAACTTGTCCCAATTCACTCTTAACGCTGGCATCATCGTTTTCATCATATTAATAATTCTACTGGGTAAATCCGCAATTAGAGGCTCAGGTTTAGCTCCTCCTACCTGTCTAGCATCTGCAGCCGCAATATTCACCCATGTATCACCTAATTCTACCGTATGATCCTCGTGGCGAATCTTCGCCCACAACGGTTGAGGGACTACATTACCCAATAACATATCCACATCAGCTAGATTCATAATGCATGCGTCGACTGTCTGGGAAAACTCCTTATAATACCCCGCGGGATTTTTACGGGGGTCGGGTAAGGTTTGCTTAAGAGCCAAAACCTCAGCTCTCTTCCAAGGGACATGTATCCAAACTCTTTGGAAATGAGCCAAAATAGGTGGATTAGCGTTTGCGTCTCCCTCTCTCCAAACTGGAGGAACCTCTCTCATTGGATATTGTCGTACCTTCTTTCTAACTGAGGCATCAGGCTCAAACAATGGCTGGGGAGGAAGTGCAGATCTATATGTAAGAAGTGTCACTACCGCATCCTCAAAACCAGCTCCCACTATTGTCCCTTTGGCGAACTCACTCTGAATATCAAGCAGTCCAACAGGAGCCAACTCCAATTCATCATCTTCCCACTGTTCCCGAAGCAAAGTACACATCCTATCAAAAACATACCGCTGCGTCGGCTCTTTCCACTGTAGGAACGTATTCAGCACCGCTCCCGGATCATACCTAGAAACATTCGTAACCCACCTACGAGCCAACGAATCCAACACTCCACGCTCCACAGAACCAGGGAGCTGACTACGTCTCTGTCTGTCATCAGAAACGGGGGTCGTGACTAGCGACCCAAATAGAGGAGTTAGGAAATTAGTAACAGTGTCAGCTATTCGCCGACGAACAGAAGGGGAAGCAGTCATAAGAACAGGAGAAAAGGTACCTTGCGATGGCAAAGAAAAAGACGCAGAAGTGGAGGAAGTCGAAGGGAAAGGAGCAGGAGGCAAAGCAGTCTGAGTCAAGGCAGGCAACGGTAAAGTAGGCAACCCATGAAGAGGGGGTGCCGGAGGAACCTGAACCAACTGTGAAACAGGAAAAGGGGGTTGCGGAGGGACTAAAGGCTGACCAGCAACCTGTTGTATAACAAGCGGTAATATCGGTGCAGTAGCACCTTGCACATAAGGGGGAGGTGACTTTAACAAGTAAGACATTAATGGATCCTTTTCGGCATCCTTAACAGGATTCCCAGGAGGGGGTGACAAAACTGGATAACATTTGTCAATAGCCATATGATGTTGCCTATTTGACACCTCAATCGCTTTACCTTCTTCATCTTCTTTAAACTGCCTAGCAGCTTGCATTATCGATACACCCTTTTCTCTCTTATCTCTTTTAGCTTGTTTTATCTCTCGTTGTCTGGCTTCTTTGCACCAAAGGCGGAAGGAGTCGAACATTGCCGGCCGGGCTTTCTTCCTAAATAATTTCGCTTCCAAATTGTCTAAAATCTCTGTTTCAAAACTACCATGTTGGGGCCATCGTAAGACACCATCTTTCCTAGTGTAGCGGACCCATACTTCATTGAACGTAATGGGGCCCATGCCGTGTTTAGAGTAGAGCTCATAAGTCGGAGTTCCAACTGGAGGTATCGGACACGAATCCTCCAATCGGAACTTCCTGTTATAACCACAACAAAACCAAGTACCAAATTTGCTACGATTATGCATCTTCGCTCACTAATCGAGCTTCAAACTTCAAGGGGCTATCTCTACCGATACACTCGTAAATATACGAGACCCTCTGCTTTGGAAATTGCAATTTTCAAATCAAAACTAAGGACCAAACAAACTAAGACCCAAACTAAGACCAAGCAAAACCAAGAACCGATCAAACTAAGGACCAAGTAAAACTAAGAACCAAACAAATTAGTGGGAGCGACCCACTTATACTTAACCAAGTTGTCTGCTACGCCACCCAGAAGATCCGTCGGTCGTCTCGCCTTACGAAGTTTCACAAAAAGGGGGGGTGTCCAAGACAGGGCGACAGTCAGGGCAGCGGTCCTTACGTAGCCGTCAGAAGGGAGAAACCTCGTGGAAAAGACCTTCGGTCCACGTTTTCGACATGCAGGGGTCGCTGAAGTGGGGGCCCTCCTCCAGAGTTTCCTCACGAAGTTCCTCTCGATCCTCGGGCTTGGACCGGTACCTCTTGATGTCCGCCCGGCGGGGGCCAACTGAAGAACCGGGTATTTAGAACTCAGCGGCGTCAGGGGCACGTCCAAGGTCTTCGGGTTCACCTGTCTTAGAATACAGAGACACAGGATACTTCTTGGTGGCGTCAGAGATCGAATTTATTGGCTGCAGCCAGTAACAGAAGTCCTAGAAGTCATCACGGTATGAGTTCTCAGGAGACTGTTCAAATTTACAAAGCAAGTCATCCCTTTTTATGCCAAAAACATCACATTCCAGACAGACACCCATTATTTTACAAATTGTCCAATCGCATGTAACCACACCAATAGTATCGCATGACGGTAAAACCCACTTTTCAGGTGTCCGGCCCATGATCAATCATCGAACAATCCCAACATTCTTCTTTAGACAAGCCGGACCGACCCATGATAAAGAGACCACAACCCATATCGTAAATGGACCATAAAAGAAGAAACAGAAACAGATAGAAGTAGGATGGGGCATGTTTGTGTGCAATAAAACTTTACGAGATCCCGTGCTCTGACCCTTAATCAAGATCAGCTAGCGGGCGGGAACGGGTTTGGCAGGGTCGGCCTCAGGCAACGAGGTCAGTTCACTCAAGTCATGTAGGAGTCAGCACAAACTCGAGCTAAGGTGCGCCTGACTAAAAAGCTCGTTTAACCACAGTCATCGGCCTATGTGAGGGCAACCACAAAATGGCTACCATGGGCAAAATGGAACCCAGGGGTTGGAACGAAAACCCTAAATACGGCTTACGCAGTGAATCCATTGGTGTAATGTGACGAAAACACACGTACTATCCGAACTCACTAGTTACGGTTCGCTGTTACCAAAATCGTAACGGAACCATGATATTTATAGCGCAGATTCAGATTTCACGTAACCTCATTTTCCCACCACTGGTGTGAGGTTTAGGTACCAGGACTACTGGAGTAGCCCAAGGGTTAACTGAGGATTAAACCACACCCAGATCCAACATCTTTTGGACTTCTGTCCTTATACAGTCCCTGACATGGTCAGGTTGCCTGTAGATCTTATTCTTCACAGGTAGACTGTCCCCAGTAACCACTTCATGAGTGCACCAGGTGGTCTGACTTGGAGTCAGAGAAAACATATGTCTAAACTGGCTGAGAAGGTTTCTGCAGTCAGTTTGCTGCTGGGCAGTGAGTCTGCCTGCCAAGGCTACACCATCAACTGACCCATCATCAGGGTTCTGAGAAAGCAGGTCAGGGAGTGGGTCACTCTCTTCCTCCTGTCCTTCATCAGTAGCCATGAGCAAGCCCATGTCTGCCCTGTCAACATTTGGTTTTAGTCTGGTGACATGAAGTACCCTATGGGGACTCCGAGGGGTTCCAAGGTCTACCAAGTAGGTAACCTCCCCTTTCCGTTCAACAATTGTATGGGGGCCACTACATTTGTCCTGGAGGGCTGCTGGGGCCACAAGCTCCAACACCGACACTTTCTGTCCTGGCTGGTAAACACTCAGTACAGCCTTTTGGTCATGCCAGGCTTTTTCAGTTCCTGGCTAGCCTCAACGTTTTTATTTGCCTTTTTCATGTACTCAGCCATCCTGGAGCGGAGACTGAGTACATAGTCCACAATGTCTTGCTTTGGGGGCTTGAGAGGTAACTCTCATCCTTCCTTCACCAAACACAATGGACCCCTGACAGGGTGACCAAACAAAAGTTCAAAGGGGCAGTAACCTACCCCCTGTTGAGGCACCTCCCTGTATGCAAATAAAAGGCAGGGCAGGAGGCAGGGCAGGAGTAGGTCCCATTTTCGCCTAAGCTTCTCTGGGAGTCCTTTAATCATGCCCTTTAAGGTTTTGTTGAATCGCTAAACTAAACCAATGCATTGTGGGTGATAGGTAGTGGTGAAATTGTAGTTCACTCCACTCTCCTTCCACATAGCAGTCAAGTAACTAGATATGAAGTTTGTACTCCTGTCAGATACTACCGCCTTAGGAAAGCCTACTCTTGAGAACACACTCAAGAGAGCTCTTGCCACCACAGGTGCTGTAGTATAAGTATAAGTATAAAGAAGCTTAATAAGCGCTCGAATGCCATGAGGCGTCTTGGCGCTGGGGTGTGTGAAGTCAACGGAAGAGGGAGCTAGTAGCTAGTGAATATTGAACAACTGGTACTTCAGGGCCTTCCTGAAAGAGGGGAGATTCTGTTGAAGTCGCATAGCCACAGGTAACTTGTTCCATAATTGGATAGCACAGCTGGCAAATGAGCGCCTGCCCCATCTTGCCAGTCTGTATCTAGGGGTGCATATAAGGCCAAGGTTGGCCGAACGTAGGTCCCGGGAGGGGGTGTAAGGCTTAAACCTATCCCGACACTCCACCGAGCCACCTCGAAACCGTGCCTTGTGCACCAAACAGAGCGCCTTAAACTCAATTCTCTGCTGAACCGGAAGCCAGTGTAATGACCTTCTTCCGTTGGACGTTGGGTGACCCCTAGGTAGCTTTAAAATTACACGGACAGCAGCAGCAGCATTTTGCAGTGACTGGATCTTGCTGACCTGGTGCTTATCAATGCCCAGGAACATAGCATTACAATAGCCCAATCTGGACATAAAAAGAGCAGCCATTGGTAGTGTAGTGGTCCTTAGGGGAACTGCCTCTGGGTACCTGGTAGCATGATCCACCACCACCAGCATAAATCTGTGCCCAGATGCTGTTTGGGGATCCATGGGACAAACAATGTCAATCCCTACCCTTTCCAAAGGACACCCTCACCACAGGTAGTGGTATCAGGGGGGCCTTTGTAGTGCCACCTGCTTTGTCACTGGCTTGGCAGGTTACACAGGAGCGACAAAACTCCTTTGTGTCTTCAGACATGTGGGGCCAGTGAAAGTGAGGGACAATTCTGTCTCAAGTCTTGTTCTGGCCTATGTGTCCTGCTAGGGGAATATCATGGGCTAGTGTCAATAGGAAGCCCCTAAACTTCAGAGGTATAACCAACCTCCTGGATCCACCAGGCTTGGGGTCTCTACTCTCTGAGTAGAGGAGTCCATCATCCCAATAAACTTTATGGGTGCAACTAGCATTCCCAGCAGCCTCATCAGCAGCTTGCTTTCTGAGGGGTTCAAGAGAGGGGCAGGTTTTCTGCTCCTGGCTCAGATCAGACCTGGAAGGGCCTCCTGTCCCCAAGAACTCAACCTGGTCAGGTTCAAGCTCTTCTGGAACAGTTCCTTCTTCAGGCTCAAGATCATCTTCCTGAGGAGACTGATCAGCATTCTGAGTCAGGGGAGAAGGCTCTGCCTTAACCCTACTGCTCCTCCTCTTGTGAGGCACCTGGTCCATGATTCCAGAATCCAGCTGTCCAGCTTTAGACATTTTGGCCTGTGACCTAGTCACAGCAAAGACATGAGCATGGATCCCTAAAATTTCTGCATGTGTAAGGGGCTCCACTTCAGCCCAAGCTGAAGTCTCTAGATCATTGCCAAGCAAGCACTGTACCGGTAGGTCTACACTTACCACAACCTTCTTAAGGCCAGTTACCCCTCCCCAGGAGAAGTTAACAACTGCCAGAGAATGGTCTGTTCTGACATTGCTAGCATTGGTCACTTGGTACATTTCACCAAGTATAACCTGCCCAGGATCCACAAGATCTTTTGTCACCATTGTGACACTTGCTCCTGTGTCCCTGAATGCCCAAGTTGCTACTCCATTTATCAAAGGCTGTTGTCTGTATTTTCCCAGATTACTGGGACTCACACAGGGGGACATATCCATGCCCCCATCACAGACAAGCACAGCCTGAGTTGGAACTCTGACTAGGCCAGAGTCCATCTCAGAACCCAGGGTCAACACTACTACACCCTTATTCTGAACATTGCCACCACCTATGGTAGCTGTACTAGGGGGAACAATTGCCTTAGGGGCAATGGTGGCTGGAGTATTTTCTTTGGCCTTGCACCAAGGTTTCTTTTGGCCTTTACTCTTACTTGACTGTGACTGTTAGAAATGAGGGGACTCTGGTTGGCGCAGGCAAGGACCAGCGATAAGCAGGGACCCTTTACTTCTAGTCAGGGCAAAGGATGACTCCTTAGACTAACCCCTGCTCACCCTCTAGGTGCGTGTCGCGAGCAGTCAAGGCTAAACTTCAGGGCGTACACGGTTAAGCACTTACAATTATACACACAGTAAATCCCTTGCATGCACCACAAATGGACACCAATCAGGTTGTATACAAAAATAAGGCTTTTATATAGTTTCGGCAGTTTTAGTACAAGGCCCAGTAACGGTGAAAACGGTGGGGCCACAATCTCTGTGCATACGGAAAGTTCTCTTTATACGGAAAGTTCTTAGGCGGGCAACAAGGTGACTGCGGGCCTCCGCGCACTTCGCGCTGAAGCGGCAACCGGGAGGCATGCGTCAGATGACAGGGAAAACAGAACGTTGCGGACCCTGGATCTGATGCGAGCTCGCGGTCGAGTTCGTATGTACAGTACCTTGTCTCTTTTCGTGAAGGCGGGTGCGGGATTTCAGCGGCTCTTTGTTAGAAGGGCGAGGCGGCGTCCGGGGCTTCCACACTTCACGAGGGGGGTCTGGTCCTTCAGGCTCACGGCAAGAGCGGGGTGTTACAGGTGGCAAGTGAACAAAGCAGGGCAGCCGGGCACGCAGTATACGTCCGGGCCGTCCGAGGCTTGAAGATGCTCACAATGCCGATTCCAGCGGGAGGGGTGAAGGTGCGCAGCAAGCCTCCGGCGAGCGAGGTGACGGGGGCAGCCCAGCACGGCGTCGGGGGAGCGGCTCAGATCGAGCGAGGCTCTCCCAAAGGCAGGGGCGGCTAAGCAGTCAGGTCACGGCTCAAGTAGGGGCTGGGGGGCACGAGAGTCACGGCTTCGGCGAGGAAAGGAACACCACAGTCCAGCGGTGGGCGAGTGAAGGTCAGGTTGAGCCCAATGGTCCTGGGGCTCAGTTCAGCGGGCAAGCTCGCTTCCAAGCCCTTGGAGATCGTTTTGAAAAGCACAAGTTTCTTGAAAGTAAAAATAAAGCAAAGTCTTTAGCAAAAGATTCCTCTTCTCTCCTTTGGCAGCAAGGTCACCACTGCAGGCCAGTCCCCCAGGATAGGGACAGTCTTCCTCCTTGCAGCTTTCCCGGTGCCTCCTCCTCAGGCAGAGATTCTTCTTGGGTCAAAAGCGGATCTGATTTCTTAGGAGCAGGGCTCCTACATTTATACTGCATTTCTTTTGTTCTCCCAGTCCAGGGGGGCCCTGGCCTAGTTCAGTCCAGTTCTGGAGCACTTTGTTGATGGGATGCAGGCTTCTTCTTTCAGAGTACAGGGCAGAGTAATCAGACGCTCCACAGGGGGCCGAACCGGCATTGTGGTGGCAGAGCACAGCCCTATTCAGAGTCCAGGTGTACTCCTCCCACCCATCTACCTGTCAATCTTTCTATTCACCACCAGGCTACCTAGCCCTGCCCATCTGGGTTTCCCCAGCCCTGTCACTCACACAAGCCAGACAGCAGATACACATCACGCAGAGGCAGGCTGAAATGGTTAGGCAAGCAAAGGCCAACTTTCTAAAAGTAGCATTTACAAACGCAGGATATTAAAATAAACTTTACTGAAAGAAGTTCTTTGTTATTCTGAGTTCAGGCATACTAAACTTGACTTTCTACCATGCTCACTGAGTCTGTTGGGATTATAGTGTAATAATTCCAGCAGCCCATTCTGGCCTATGAGAGCAGGTAGCCTTACAATAGTGAAAAACGAAAATGAGTGTAATTCACTATTAGAACATGCCACACACATCAGGGCTTGTCCTACCTTATGCTTACAATGCACCCTGCCTTTGGGCCTACCATAGGGGTGACTCATATGAAGTAAAGGGAAGGTTTAGGGACTGGCAAGTGGGTGCACTTGCCCAGTCAGCATGACAGTACCAGACTGCACGCAGGTTCTGCGATGGCAGACCCTAGACACATTTTCCAGGCCGCTTCTGTGGGTGGCACAACCAGTGCTGCGAGCCCACCAGCGGCATTTGTATTTACACGCCCTGGCACTCCTGGTGCACTTTACTGGGGTCTGACAGTAAACCAAATAAGCCAATCATGGAATCCAACCAAGATATCAATTTACAATGGGGAGAGCATGCGCACTTTAGCACTAAACAGCAGTGGTAAAGTGCCCAGAGTCATAAAAAAGCCAACAACAGGTCAGAAAAAATGCAGGAGGAAGGCAAAAAGTTTAGGGATGACCCTGCAAAAAGGGCCAAGTCCAACAGTGACTCCCCATTAGAAGAAGATTTTTGGGGCCCTTGAGAAGACTTCTGGTCTTTACCCTTGTCTGCACCCTTGTCAGAGTTCTTAGAATCCTGCTTCTTTGGGTCACCACCTTGGTTCTGTACCTTCTGCCTCCCCCTGGTTCTGACCCATTTGTCTGCCTTCTTTCCCAATTATTGGGGAGAGGTCAGATCAGAGTCTACCAGGTACTGGTGCAACAGCTGATTTTGACAATTATTAAGAATCTGCTCCCTCATTATCAGATTGTACAATCCTATGAAGTCACATACTTTACTGTCCAATAACCAACCTTCCAGAGCCTTAGCAGCAAAGTCAACCCAGTCTTGATTTTGTGTTTCTTTGGGTGTCTCTGAAACTTTAACCTGTATTGTTCAGTGGTTAGGCCAAACCCATCTATTAGTGCACTTTTCAAGACCTGGTAATCATCAGCATCATCTTCTCTTTCAGTGAGGAGCTTGTCTGCAAAGGAGAGCCATAAGATTGCTGCCCACTGACCTTGAGGGACCTTCTGTACTTTACAGGCCATCTCCAAGGCAGTTATCCATTTGTGGATGTCCTCCCCACTCTGGTAGGGAGGGACAATCTTACTTAGGTTTCTATGGTCATAAGACCTCTCCCTATCTCTAGGGAAATTGCTGCCACCAAGGGACTCTAGTCCCTCCTTCTTACTAGCTCTGTAGTGCTCTAGGGCTTCCCTATCTAAGGCCATCTGCTGTTTTCTGAGGTTGGACTTGTCTTGCTCATACTTCAGCAGTCTCTCTCTCTTTTCCTGGGAGGTTTCCCTTTCTCTGTGAGAAGAGACAGAGGTCCCTATAGAGGAGGTAGACTGGTCAGATGCCCTTGACAGAGATCTGTCCCTTCTAGCCCTACTTTCAACTCTTCCTGGAGGAATAATGGAAGGAGCATTGTTGTCATCCTCCTCATCCTCATCCAGGAGAGCTGGGTTCACCAGATTCTGGTCACTGTCACCAGTCTGGTTAGCATTAGAGGTAGGGTCAGGGGAGTTTCCACCCCTCGGCCCACCCTCACCTGCTGCCCCACCCACACTGCCTACCCCATCAGACCCACTAGGCCCTGAGATATTATCCAGCTTAAGTATCTTTATGAGATGCTGGGTGGTTGGGTTTTTACCTGTCTTCAGCTTCCTAATGGAACAAGAGGTCCTAAGCTGAGCAAAGGAGAGATCCTCATATCTATAGGGAAGGAGCTCACTGGTTCCTGATAGAGACCCACTGGTTCCTGGCTGGTTAGACATTACTAATGTGGTGTGGTGTATTGCACTACCTACACTAGTGTGCCCTACTAAACTCTCTTGAGTTGTAAAAAGGGTGTGCTATCCCATAACACACAACTTTAAGTTCAGAAGAACTTACTGTATACTAAACTTGATATTATATGTACCTAAGGTACCTTCAGTGGTTTTCAGTTGATCAATTCAATTGAGATTATCTGGTAAAACAATGGCAAGCTGGAATCCCACACGCTGCACACCAATGTGAGAAGTTGGCCTGATATATGCTGTCCACTAGTTCTAGTGGGCACCTTGTATCAGTCCAAACAACCCCTTATGGTGAATAGGTTAAAGACAACCTTTATTGAAAGCTATCCTAGTGTTAGCTATGGAGAGCAGCCTTCAGGCTAAGTCTTGAAGAAATGTAAAGCAGCTTGTTTTACCAGTCTATAATCTCTTGAATGATCACATGAAAGGACAACCACACCAGGTATATATTTAAAATATATGTATTTAGGATAAAACACACCCCTCCAGTCTCTTTATGAGACTGGAGTTCGAAGTACTTAATTTACAAGTTAGCAATCAACAGTAATAGCACAAATACACGTTTGGGCCCTAGGGGCGTACCAAACCATATACCAATAAAGTGGTATAAGAACCACGACTGAACTAGACACAAGGCCTAGAGCCTGTAGAATCGCTGGGACCCCAAGGAACCACCCAAGGTAGTGAAACAGGGGACCCACGGGCCGTGTGCAGTGTGTAAACACAACCGCGGGTTCCTGTTAGCTTCTACGGGCAATGTCGCGGTTGGAAATGTAAAGATTAGGGACACATAGAATCGAGTTAGGACCAAACCCTTTTGGACTTAAGCAGTTCTAGGGCTAGCACCCATGGGAGCACCGGAGTACTCGTGTTACCTCACCCAGGGAAGCGGGGTGCATAGGTGTCTTTTGGTGTCGGGTCTCGTCGTCGATTTCAATGGAAGCTGGCGAAGAAGTGCTGCTGCCGTGAAGAGGAGAAGTGTCCGAAGAGATCCAAGCCGGGATCTAGGATGGAAGGAAACTGAAAGCAGAGAGGACAGAGTCAGGGTCACTTGCCAGTGACCGAGGGCAGGATGGACCAATGCCCACAGATGCCGGGTGCTTCAGGTGAGTTGACGGATGTCTTGACTCTTCAGCCACAAGGTCCAGGAGGCATCGACGAAGTCCATGAGCTGGATTCGTGCTGTCCCATGAAGACTGTCGAGTGCTGCGGTGTCGGCGACCAGATTGGACCCAACAAGCCTTGGCAACGGCAAGTCTTGTGCAAAGAGAAGAAGGACGTCGGTGCAGACCAGCAATGTCTAAGGGACTCACCCAGCAAGGGTAAGTCAGGGCACATCTGGAGCAACCATAGAAACCCAAGCAGAAGAGGAGTTGCCTTCGTGGGGACCCACTAGCCAACAGGCTAGCGATCGCAAAGGAGCCTCGAGCGGTCACACTGATACCTGGCCCACGGGTCACTCGTGGCGTGGAGGCCAGAGATCTTCAGTGCAGTCAGTGCTCAAGGCTGGGGCTACTCGAAGCCCAAAGCAGAACTTCAGGAATACACAAGAAGTTGATGTATCAGTAATAGTACGCGGTGTCCAGGGGTCACGGTTCCTCGTCACCCACGATAGCCACGGGCCTCGACTTTGCTGTGGACTCAGGGTAGCCTCTCAGAAGTCAGGAAATCTACCTCTGGTGATGCAGAGACTTCGGCGTCCAACGGGAGCTTCGGAATTGCAGACCGGACAGTTGCTTCTTTGGTGCCTGCCAAGCAGGGGAGTCACTCCTTGACTGCAAGGGAGATTTCTTCTAGTCGAGATAGAAAGTCGAAGGTCCAGGATATATATTGCAGAGTTTCGTCCAGGGTAATCCAAAGTCGCAAGGACTGGGTTCCTATACTTATACTAAGTTTGGGGGTTGGACATACTCTAGGGACCCACCTATGGGAGGGTCTGGAAAGAGGGGTGGTTAAACCTATTTCCTTTGTCCAGTTTTGCACCAGAGCAGGGGGCAGGTAGCCCCTGCAACCGGTTTGAACTGGACTATGCACAGGGACACCAAGTTCAGTCTAAGACTTCAAAGCACCTGAGAGTGCTCTCGCCCAACCCCAATACACTTCTGCCTATCTGGAGAGGTGGTTACACCTCCCTTCGACAGGAAACCTATTGTCGAGGCCTTCCCTGCTGGAGTTTCGGTCCGCAGCAGGAGGCCAGACCCGTGTCTGTGGCAGAGGCATCCATTTTGTGATGCCCGGGCTGTAGAAAGTCCTAGCGAGTTAGACCAGTGTGAACATGTCTCTCCCTCTAGAAGGGTGGAATGCTACCCCCGCCGCCAGAACTGGCAGGGGGTAGTATTCCAAAGCGTTTGACATCAAACACGACATGTTTCTGTGCAGCCATCCCAAAGTTAGCATTTACCGCGAGGTTATAATGCACTGAAGAGTATATGGTCAGGCTGCACCACAAACAGCATCAGAGGAGGTGCTCCGAACGCTGCAGAGGGGCTCTGCTCATGCAGGGGCACCCTCTCACATAAAAACCAAGCACTCTGCCTTCAGGATTGTTAAGGCCTGCCATAGGAGTGACTTATAGGTTTTATATGTGTGTGCAATGGTAGTGAGATAGGTAGCCTACACCACTGTAAGGGGTAAAAGCACACCCTTACCCAGGCTGCAGTAGCAGACCTGTGGTGCCGTTTTGGAGTGCTTCCCAGGGGTGGCATAATACATGCTTCAGCCCCTGGTAGGCCTCTGAGGCACCTATGCCCTAGGTACATAGTATACCATATACTAGGGGCTTATAAGGCACTCCAGAATCTAATTAGAAATGTACCTAATATACATGGAAACCATTTTAGAGAGGAAGCAGCTAGGCTGGGGTCCTGATTAGCAGGACCACAACCAGACTAAGGTCGAAAAACAGTGAAACACCAGCAAAAAGTGGGGGTACCCATGTGAAGCAGATCCTACTCTCCTACAGCTGCTTTAGCAGCAGTTTTCTGCCGCTAAAGCGGCGATAATTTTAACGCCGTTTTTTATAATATGCCCCCTCAAGATGGTGTGACACAGAAAAACACACTGAAAACGGGGGCCATCTTAGAATGTGTCAGTATAAATACATACATTAAGACTAGGGCTCCCGGTTTTCCATTTTTACGGATTTTTACATATAAATACAGACGGAAATCGATATTTCCTTTGTCTGTATTTATATGTAGAAATGGCAAAACACTGGCAAATGTTACCGCGCTGCCGCTGCATCAGTGTCCTTTCCACGCCCCTGAAAATTCATTGGAATCCCTTCCAATCAGGTTCTTTTAGCACCCTCAAGTGGACTTATTGGCTCAGGGTCTTTCAGTGACGCCCGTTCCCCTGAGCCAATCATCGTCGGATCGAAGCGTCAGTGTCTGGGCGTGCCAACACCTCCAGCCTCGCCCTCATAACTTTTGCCCTTTATTTTGGGGACTCACCTGATTGTATTTCTTCTTTCCTTGCACTACGGACCACCAGGCTTGAAGACGCCTTCCTGTTGCCACCATCAGCTTTTGTTCCTGCATCGGCCCTTCTCTTGAGTTCGGCATCTCCAGGGCTCCGCCGCTCGTGATCTCCAGGGCTCCGCCGCTCGTGATCTCCAGGGCTCCGCCGCTCGTGATCTCCAGGGCTCCGCTGCTCGTGATCTCCAGGGCTCTGCCGCTTGTGATCACCAGGGCTCCGCCGCTCGAGCTTGCTCTGTGCCCGCCGTTGTTTCTACTGGCAAGCTAAGTGAATTTCCCCCGCCCCCCCCGTATGCCCCGGCAGCACCAGGGGATCAGAAAGGTCTTCAACCAGTTTGTTTTTAGTGAGAGTTCTCAGAGCCCTGTCTTTATCTCCTGCCAGATCCTATATGCGGTGAAAGTTGCGCCCACGAAGTATGAAAATGCCCCCTGCAGTCCCAGCCGCCATGGGCCGCTCCCCCCCGTACTGCCCCCACTGCCAGGAGGCAATGTTAGTACACAGGCTTGTGTCCCCAGAGGAGGGAGAGTCGTCGGCACGAGCACAGGAGATGCATTCACGTGTATGTAGTGCTGGCGGGTTGCGAGACCGTGTCTAGGTGCTTTATATGATCTCGATATGTCCACAGGCTTGGACTGGGCCAGAACAAGTCAAACGTCGCATTTATTGGAAACTTAGAACCAGCTAAAGGGAGGGGAGAGGGTGAGAAAAGGGCCGTTCAGTGACGGCGCTCTGAGGCCACGTGTGTTTATTAAGAAGAGGCGTCCGCGCCCCTGGGGGCCGAAGCTGATGTGTGGGTGCTGCGGAGGGCTCGGGGCTGCCGAGTCCCATGGTAGCCCGTGCAAGGGTTTGGGCATAGATGAGGCTATGAAATTGGGTGCAGATGCCCAAGGTGAGGCCTGGGGAGATGGGTTACTGAGTGCACAGGAGGGAAGGGGGGGCACCTGTTGGGATCAGGCGGAGCAGGGTTTGGGGGAGGTTATGAAGAACCCAAAGGGTAGACCAGCTGATGAGTAGGCTGCTAGGACCTAGAATGGTGGCTACTGAGGCCAAGAGAGGGAATGTGTTTTGCGGCTCTCACCACGGAGCGGGGAGTTTCAAAGCACTGGCTGGCCCTGTCGCCTCCAGACAGCCTTGCTTTGCCTACGTGTCCGCCCTCCCATGTACAGCCTGGGAAGTTCGTATAAAATATTGGTGTGGCCTGCATCGACAGGTTATTTGTGTTGAAAAGAGATGTTGTTTTTATTAGAGGGCTCATATAATTAAAGCAAGGCCAGGGTATTGTTTAAAGCTGATGACTATTTTAAAAAGAGGTGGGGGATCACTTTATGGAGCTGTATTGTTACAGTAATGAGCCCAGCTTTATAGTCACAGAGCTTGTTTTGTTTGATCTTCCTCTGAAGGTTATTCCCCATTATCCTGTTGTTTAGAGTGAGGCACTTTGCTGAGGTCCAAGGTCTGAGGGCCTACATTAGGGTCTACGGACTGAAGGTTTGGGACTTCTGCGCTAAGGTTGCGATGCTCCTGAGTGGTGGGCCAATACTTGGCGGTTTTGGACTCTGTGCTACGGCTGGGCTGTAGGAATTTGTGGCCTAGAACTGCCGGGGCTGTTGTGGACAAGGATGGGCAAACTGCGGGTCTAAGGCAGTGGACTATGTGTTTAGGGCTAGGCTTTCGAGGGCTGTGGCGTAAGGGGATGGGTACAAAGGTGGTTCTGGGTTTGATGGAGTAAGGGCTAACCCACTGGGAATGTGGGCTAGGGATACTGCCTGTTTTGCTGAGGCTAAGACTTGGCAGCTGGTATTATGGACCTATGCTTTGGTTCTGGACCACCAGAGTATGGGATTGTGGAACCAGCTCTAGGGTGCTGGAATGTGGGGACACAGCAGGGAAATGCATGACGGTACCATATTTCTATCTATCAATTCCTATATGAGACATTCTCAGTCTCACTGCAGAAGTGATTTCCTTAGTGCAACACCACAAAATTCAATAACTGTTCCCCCATCCTCCACAGAACCTTTAATTTTTAGACAAAGCCACTATTGGTGACCAATAGAGTAATATGCCATGTTCCATCCAGTCAATCTTAGTAGTAAAACCATATATTCAACTATTACAAAAAAAGATGTTTTATCAGTGAGATTTTCAGTAAAAGGGTTGGGGAGTGATGACAATGCCTGCAAGAAATTTTTGGAAGTCACATCTTTTTCATGGATACAGATTCAGGAACGCTAGACGCCTAGACACACTACCTGTCTGATGGAGGTAAAACCCCCTCGGTGTATGTTTCATGGCGTGTAGCAGCGTGCGCTGTCACTGTCCAAAAACAGGAAGCATGGGACCACGGGCACTCTGTCTGATGTTCCAGCAGACGGGCACCGCATTTCTGACGGCAATTCCTAAAGCAGGCCTCTCGCTGCATTTAAAAGGACCCACCATCCATTTAAATAAAAAGAGAGAGTTCCTGGAGCAGTGAACTGAGAGCTCAAGAATAATATTATATGTATCAATAGTTATAAGGGTTCGTCAGAATAATTGTTCATTTTCCGGTTTGCTTTGTCCATTATTCAACAAAATTAATTAAAAATTGAATCTTTGGGAGGAGCCTAGCGCGCAACCAAGATGGCCGCGTAGGTGCGAGGCTCCCGAGGACCTCCGCGACCTCCTACGTCTATCCTGTCTTCATCCTGATTCGGTTGAGGGGACTGTGTCGGTGAACCTGAGCCGAGGTGGTGCCCGTTTTCCGTTTTTGAATCGGACCCCGTGTGCCGTGATGGGCATCGATTGAAGTTTGCGGCCTGCTCCTCTCCTGACCCCGGACTTGAGTTGGGGGGTGATCCAGTGGAGAAGTGAATAACAACGGCGGGACGGGCCTGGCGAGCCGCGTACCCCACACTTTCACTTTCGCTTTTGAATCCCCTTGCCATCATCGCGAGTGGGATCACGGCATTTCTTTGTGTGGTGGTTGCCTCGCTGGGGGACCCTGCCTGCCTGCGGGGATCTGCTCCGCCTTCCTGAGGTGACCTCTGGGGTCCTTGGCCTCGATTGTTCGTTCTCCGCTGCATGACTCGTGGGTGTACGGGATACAGGACGATGGCCACGAAGCAGGATGTAGAGCGGCTGAAGGCCAAATCGACCCGGCGTGGCGCCGCACTTCAAGTCAACATTATGGATCGCTACACCCTACCGAAAGGTTCTCCCGGCGTTCTCCTGAGTGCCCCGCGGATGCCCCGGATTCGCCGACGGATCTGACTTTGCAGGACGTCATGGGCGCCATAGCGGAGATGAAGACCTCGGTGGGTCAACAATTTGACACCCTGGCGCACAAACTCGACGCGGTTCTCATCGATGTCAACCTTGTTAGAGCAGATCTCTCCAAGACAAAAGATAGGGTTGACTCTTTGGCCCACACCGCGTCGGGCCTCACGACTGAGGTGGCGGCCCTCCAGACGGAGGTACGTCGGCTCCGGCAGGCCAGTGCGCTCACGGATCGGCGACTGGAGGATTCCGAGAGTAGGGCCCGGAGGAACAACGTTCGCATTATCGGGGTGCCTGAGGGACTGGAGGATTCGGCAGCGGATCTCTTTGTGGAGGATCTGATCTCTAATCGTCTGCAGCCTCGAGGATTGAGTAAATTCTTTGCGGTGGAGAGGGCCCATAGAGTTCCTGGTGGCAAGCCGAAGGTCGGAGCTCCCCCGCGGCCTCTTCTTGCCCGTATCTTCAACTTTCGGAACAGGGATGCGATTTTACAAGCTTCTAGACTGCAGGGGCCGCTTAAGCTGGAGAACGTGGAGGTGAACTTCTATCCTGACTTCACGCAGGCGGTCCAGAAGCAGAGACTGGGTTTCATGGGCGTCAAGCGGCGGCGCCGAGATATGAACTTGAAATACGCCATGCCTTTCCCGGCCAGGCTGCGTGTGGAGTCCGAGGGTCGCTCTCATTTCTTTGACCGTCCGGAGACGGCCGGGGACTAGCTGGACACTTTGCCTAGGGGACATGATCGAGAGGGGATGGGGACTGCGGGAGGAGAGTGCCCACTGGACCGGGCCTGAGGTATTGACACTGGGGCTAATTCCTGATGATGCCACTTTTCGGCTGTGCTCAAGGTTTCTTGACTGTCGTGTGCCTTGCTCCCCCTCCATTGGAGGTTGTGGTGTGTCTCGAGGGGGTTCTCTTCCCTCCTCTAGGGGGTCTTTGTAGTTTAGTTCATGCAGGGGCGACAGGCACACTGCAAGTTGGGGGGGCTGTTTGGGCTCATGCAGGGGTGCAGGGAGGGGGGAGTTTTGTTTGGAATGTTGGGTTGGGGTTGGGTATTGTTTGTTTTTACCACAAGGCAGAAGTATTGTTGTGTTCTATCCAAAGTGCTCTCTGGGAGGAGACAGATTGGTTTTGGCTGTGATGGGGGGTAGGGGACTGAGACTTCTTTCCTGGAATGTTAACGGACTGGGGGACAGGATAAAACGGGGGGTGGTCCTGAAGTTTTTAAAACGGATTTCACCTGATATTGTATTCTTGCAGGAAACACACCTTATTGGTAATTCCTTCTGTGCTATGAATAGGCGGGGCTATCCCCTTGTGGCCCATTCGGGCTTCACCTCTGGTTCGAGGGGTGTGGGCATTATGGTTAAAACCTCGCTCCCGTTGGAGGTTGATGAGGTGTTCCATGATGACAGGGGGCGATATACGGCTCTGGTGGGTAGATGGGAGGGTAAAGTGGTTGTTTTGGTTTCTGTTTATGTCCCGCCGGGGTTGCAGACGACTACTTTTGCTGATTTAGGGCGCCTTCTTCTTGGGCTGCCGGAGGGGATCCTAGTGGTTGGGGGGATTTTAACGCTGTAGTCTCCGGAACTGAGGATCGTCACCCGCCCAGGGATCTCCCCCGAGCTCAAACTTGGTTGTCTGGCCTCTTGGATACCCTGGGACTGGTGGATTGTTGGCGGCTAAAACACCCTACGCAGATACAATACACCTTTCATTCCGGGGCTCATGGTAGTCTTTCGAGACTTGATTATGTTCTGATGCCAGCGGCACAGGCGGGGAGGGTCGGGGAGGTGCGACATCTTGCTCGGGGTATTTCAGACCACTCCCCGCTCTTGTTACACTTCGATATTGTCCTGGGGGCGGAGGGGAGGGTGGTCCCGATCAACCCCTGGTACCTGCGTAATCCCGCAATTCGCGCAGATTTGATTAGATCCCTTGAGCAATATTTTGGAGATAATGTGGGATCGGTGTCGTCTGCTGTTTCTCTGTGGGAGGCGTTCAAGACGGTAATCCGGGGGGAGGCCCTGTCCCTCATTTCCCATTCCAGGAGGTGCGAGCGGGAGGAGGTGACCCGTATCGAGTCTGAGATAACTGAGTTGGAGGGTGACCTGGATTGTGGTGTCAGGGACGACAAACTGCATGCTCTCAGACTCAAACAAGCGGACTACAAGGCCCTCGTCACCGAGGCGGCCAGGGGCCTGAGTAGGGAGCAACAGGGGCGACTGTATGATATGGGTGATAAGGCTGGAAAATTGATTGCGTGGCTGGATAAAAAGGAGAGAGCGAGTCGAGTTGTCCCGTTGGTTGAGAGAGTGGATGGTGTGTGTGTTACTGATCCGGAGGAAATTGTTGATTGCTTCGCAGAGTATTTCCGCGGGGTGTATTCCCCGGTATCTTCTCGCTCGGAAGAGGATTCCCGCGACCTGCTTAAAGATATTGCATTGCCTTCCCTTTCGGAGGAGGATAAATCGTTGATGGACGCGGCTCCGACATCTGAGGAGATTGCCCTTGCCATACGTTCAGTTGCCTCTGGCAAGGCCATGGGTCCTAATGGCCTTCCCATCGAATTGTACAAATTGCGGCCGGATACATTGGCGCCGCATCTTCGTGATATGTTCCTCGCGGCCCGTTCGGCGGGTTCCCTCCCGCTGGACCAGCGTCTCGCCACTATTGTGGTTATTCACAAGGAGGGGAGGCCGCGTGATCGGGTCACGTCTTACAGGCCCATTTCGCTGTTGAATGCGGAACCGAAAATTCTGGCCAAGGTGCTGGCTAATCGGCTGGTCAGCGTGGTGTGCGATCTGATCCATCAGGACCAATCCGGTTTTATCCCTCATCGCAACACCGCGCTTAACCTGCGGCGTCTGCATGGAGTGCTCTCGAGGGTTCCGTTCATACGTGAGCCAGCCATTTTGGCGTCCTTGGACGCCACTATGGCGTTCGACACGCTCGAGTGGCCATATATCTGGGCGGCGCTGGAGAAGTTTGGGTTTGGCCCGGGATTCATTGGCTGGGTGAAATTGTTGTATTCTGGACCGCTGGCGCAGGTGGTGGTGAATGGTAGAGTATCGGCTCCTTTTGAATTGGGCAGGGGCACGCGGCAGGGTTGCCCGCTGTCGCCTCTCCTCTTTGCGCTCGCGTTGGAGCCCCTGGCAGAGTGGCTGCGGTGGCACCCTTCGATTCGTGGTCTCCGATGGACTCCTGAGTATGAGGATCGAGTCTCTCTCTACGCGGACGATATTCTTTTGTATCTTGCTTCCCCGCGTGAATCGTTGATTGTGTTAGTGGATGTGCTGTGTTCCTTTGGCCGTAACTCCGGCCTAGTCATCAACTGGGCTAAATCCTGTGTATATGTCCTCTCAGGGGAGGGTCCTATCCTCCCGCGGGGTTGTCCTATCCAGGTTGCTCAACAGGGATTTAAGTATTTGGGTATCTTTATTACCCTGGACTCTGCGGCCCGATACACACGGAACCTACTCCCCCCCTCCAGCGTTTGAAGGCGGATGTGGCGCGTTGGAGGCGCTTGCCGCTCTCGCCGCTCGGCCCGGTGGCGCTGTTTAAGATGATGTCGTTGCCACGGTTTTTATATGCTTTACAAAACACGATGGACGTCGTTCCCGCTTGTTACTTTCGGGAGGTGGAGGGTCTCCAACGCCAACTGTTCTGGGATGGGAGGCCGCGGATCGCCCTCGCGAAGCTGACGCTCCCGTGGTACGATGGGGGGGGTCGCCCTCCCCGACATCAAACGTTATTACTGGGCCTCCCAGCTGGCTGCGATAAACCACGGGCTTTATGGGCCCGCCCTTAATCCAGCTTTTGAAATGGACAAATTGTTGTTGCCGGGTGGAGACTACAATCGTGCGCTCTACTCTAGATCGCTCGACGCACGTTTGACGGGTCCGACACGGGTCGCGGTACGGGTGTGGCATGCGGCAAACTCGGCGATGGGGTGGAAGGATCGGTTGACCCGGGCGACGCCATTGTATGCATCTGAGCGACTGGGTTGTTTGTGGACTACGAAAGGCTTCGAGAAGTGGGACACGATTGGCATCAGCAGGGTGGGCGATCTTTGGACGAAGGGGGGATTTAAAATGTTTGATGTGCTGCAAACGGAATACCAGTTACAGGACAGGGAGTACTTCCGGTATGTACAGGTTCGTCACGCGTTGTGTTCCGTGTTTCCGGAGGTCGCGTCCATCCCGGAGTGCTCCCCTTTGGAAGATAGAGTGCTAGACGGGCATGTACCGGATGGCACTATCTCGTTGATCTATAAAAAGCTCATCAATGATCGATCGGGACTGCTGGCCGGCCTTCGTGAGGCATGGGTTGCTGATGGATTGGAGCTGGATGACGAGGATTGGGTGTCTGCGGTGGCCTCCCCGAAAGAGGTGGCCATACCGGCCCGCCTTCGTTTCGTCCAGCTCAAAATACTCCACAGGGTCTACGTTACGGGACCGGGTCTGATGCGTATGGGATATGCGGTGGATGGGATGTGTAAGCGTGGGTGTGGCTTGTTGGGGACCTTCTTCCACATTTTGTGGGAATGTCCGGAGGTGGCTCGATTCTGGCGTGGTGTCCATGCGGTGTTGCAAGCGGTCACGCATGTTGCGCTATTCCCCGAGGCTAGGAGATGTTTGTTGAATGTGTGGGAGCCGACTGATTACACGGTGATGCAAACGTGGTGGGTGACACTGGGATATGTGGTGGCCAAGCGTGATATAGCTCAATTGTGGGGCTCCCAGAGGTCACTAACGATTTCGGTATGGAAGGAAAATATGGATTGGTGTATGTTCCGAGAAAAGGTAGTGTATGTGGCAAGAGGTAAGCCTGGGAAATGGGTAAAGGTGTGGGGCCCCTGGAACTCCGATCGCGGCGGGATCTGTACCCCGCCACTGACGCCTGACTTGGCGGCGGCCCAGTCTCCCTAGTCTGCGCATTCCCTTGATTCTGTGTTATCGTGACCACTTTGTCTCTGCCCCTGCCCTTCCCCTCTCCTATTCTTGTAGGTTGGTAGGGTCCTCCCGAGGGGAGCACATAATGTTGCCTAGACTCTTGCTGCCTTGTGGGTTTGGTTTTTCGTTTTTCATTTAAAATGAAACCGCCATTTGGGATGTTTGGGCAATGTAGTCGCAAATGATACTTTTGATTTGTGGGACTTTTACCGCTTGCCGCTTGTGTTTTATGAATGTGTTTTATGGTCTCACTGTCTACTAGCGGCCGGCCTGAAGGTTGTAAGCCCATACTTGTATATCTCTTGAATTTTGTAATAAAGGTTTAAAAAAAAAAAAAATAAATAAATAAATTGAATCTTTAATGCAAACAGCAGACACAAGGGAATGTTCAAGTAAGAAGCCATTAGGACATGTTAGCGAACGTGATGCATATTTGGGGGACAATTTATGTATTTTATGTTCCCTCACATTAAAGTTGAAACAAAATGAGAGCAATAATTCTATTCTAGTGCCTTTAGGGTTATTATAGATTTTTTCATGAACAAAATGTATGTTCCTGAATTTTCAATGAAGCATTTTTTACTTACTATTGTGATGGGGTACTGATGCAAATTAGTGTGAACGAATAGCTGGTGTTTCCGGACTATATAACCATAGGCTATATTTTTTACACAAAAAAAACCCAAGCAGAAGCTGCCAGATTTAACATGCACATCCACTGTTTTGTATGTTCGAAACAATAATTCACAGTCACTCAATGTGTTTAGGTGCTCTTCAGGCAAAATATCCTCCTCTGCCTTTGGAAGACAAGACAAACACCAACGAGACAGAGTCCCCCTTGGAGTCCACAAATATATCACACACTTGCCGAGGCACACTTAGTAATATTCCAAGCCAATAAGACTGGCTTTCACCGTTTGTTCACGTAAAGCAATCGAAGTTCACAAGTTGTTTCCAAATTTTCTTTTTATGGTTCTTTATTTTTCTCTTAGAAACAGAAGGCAGCCTTGAGAAAGTCCATGGGACGAAACACGTGTCGGCAGCCTGTACATATATTTTGTTTCTAAGAGAAAAATAAAGAACCATAAAAGAAAATTTTGAAACAACTTGTGAACTTCGATTGCTTTACGTGAACAAACGGTGGAAGCCAACCATAGGCTATATGTTGGTTTACATATGAATGCCTCATTCTCGAAGCCATGCGCACAGCTTTAACACAGTCTAGTGAGCCCTGGCTAGTGGGAAGCTCTGATGGTGAGTGTTGGTGTTAATCTCTGGTGATAAACTCGAGGGGTGAGTTCTTGTGGTAATATCAGTTGATGAGCTCTGGTGATAGCCTCTACTTCTACTTAGTAACTGCAAGTAACAAAAGGGTCTCTCTGACAAAAGCAGTAACCCACTGACCTATTTACATTATGTGTACCTCTAGAGAACTACTATGGAGTTATTAGAAAGTAACTTTACTTGCCTTGAAAAACACAGAAAGAGTAAGAAACACTTTCTGTTCTTGGTAGTAAATGTAAGCGCAAATTTTCAATGCCTGCTTGTAGCCCAAGGTTTAAACTTTCACTGAACTCAGAATGCAGGCGAACAACAATAGCTAATGCCGCCATTTAAAGCCTTTGTGTGTCTTGCTTTCAGTGTGTTGCACTCTCCTTACTCGCCTGCTGCTGCAAGGTCCTCACGTCACTTCCTGTTTACCACTTATTAAGGTAAGCCTGTTAAGTTTAGGGTTCAAAACTTCCCTGAGGTGCCCCGTTTACCTTTGCACTTCCATGTAATTATTAGCACATTGTTTAAAAAAGAGGTTGTCAGTTTTGAATCCGGTGGGCCCACTCGGCCTTCCATCCTTATCAGGTCGATAAAACGCCTAGTTTTAAGTCAGTATGGTGTACACCTACGGTGAGGGTAACTCTTCAGAGCAAAAGCACTTCATAAAACAAGTTAAAAAAACACCATTTGTCCAACTCTGTCTCCCCACTGGAAAAACTAGAATTTGAAACCTTAAATAAAGATTTTTTAACTCAGAGGAAATCCGGAACAATAAGGCAACCACTACTGTGAGTATTTCTGCCCTAAGGGGCCAATTTCAAAAGTTATTCTTTTTCATAGTTTGGCCATGATGTCCTTTTGCATCATTTATTTTTGTGATATGACAGATAGATTACCAATATTTAAAAAGATTGCAGAGGGCAGATTACGCAGCACGTCACCATCGCCTCCATCTCGCTCACCCACACTCCCCGCATCAGCAGAAGCACGAGTGGAGGATACTCCTACTCCTATCTCACAGCGAAGACGCGGAACAACCGCCCCCTCCAGCTCCAGACCGCCCCATCTATTCTGGAATTTCAAAATGTTCTTAAGACATGGCTATTTACATGAGTCTCTCGGACTCTGCAAGTGCGTAGGCACCATCTCGGGTGATTAGCTGAGCTCTATAAAGCAACTTATTGAGTGAGTGTGTGAATATATCAACAAAGAAACCATTGGTATATGTGAACATATTATTGGCATCTGCAATTGTATTGAGCTGGCTTCTCTCTGCTCCTCAAAAACCTGAAAACGGATTGGTTATCTTGAAAGGCGTGGACATATTTTGATAAAGAAGAAATTATTTGCAACTAAAAATGTACAAGCTAAGATCAACGTTTCGGGTAAAATTCCTACATACCCAATTCCGCAGTGCAGATAATGGCTGAGTGTTTTGTCATGGTCACATACAGTATTTTAAACATCAAACCAATGGCTGCTTGATTGTTGAATCCTTACATTTATAGAGATGGGCCACAAACGCAAGGACATTGATGATTACGTACAGGAGTATGCAGAATCTGAAGCTGTATCCCTTAAAGGGATGAAAATGTTCACCTGCAAGTCATGTCGAACAACTGTGGACATTGAAAACAGGGCAGCGGATAATATCAAAGCCCATCTGAGCAGCCAAACCCACGAGAGACTTTCTTCTCCGGTCGTAAAGAAGGCCCGCATGGAGCAAATGACCATGGAGCAATGCACAACTCGTGCACCCCAAAATATGGAAGAGGCTGCGGATATCCCGCACACGTTTGTGAAAGCGCTGTGTGAAGGTGGTGTTCCACTTCACCAGGCTGATGGTCCAATTGGAGAGCTGATTAGGCAGCTGTGCCCTGCAGCAAGGACAATATGCAAATCCAGCCAAATGTACGAAAAATATCTCCCCGCAGTGTTTGAAGCACAGCTCGGAAACATACGTCAAGCTGTAGCAAATGTCCCTATCTCTTTAACAATTGATGAAACCACAGAGGTGCATGGTGTCCCAGCTATTGGAACATTGGTCACATATTACTGTGATGATGAAGAAAAGGGTCGCCGCTCAGCCTTAGTTGACATCACTGTATCTGATGAGTGTAATTCTGCTAAAATTGCCTTAATTGTATGCAGTGTGCTTCACAAGTTGGGTAAATCATGGCATGATCTTGTTGCAATATGTTCTGATTCTGCATCCTATATGACAAAGGCAGTAACTGATTTGCGCGCTGCTCAGAGGATTAATTCCATCCATATGAAAGATCCATGTCACCTTATACATGCTGCTGTTTCCTATGCTCTGTCTCAGCCTGAGAACCGGGACATGTATGATTTTGTTATAAAGGCTGGAGCAGCATTTAAATATGCGCGAAACTAAAAAACGCATTTATTCACAGGGAAAAGTAGACGGGAGAATGAGATATCAAGGGCGGTTGTTGTGATCCGATGGTTCAGCTGGTATGAGGGAGCAGTAAGACTTTTGGAAATATGGCACTGCTTCCTAGCTTTTGTAAACAATGAAGAAGCCACTGGATCCAAAATCGATCACCTACGGAAACCACTCGGCCCCAACGGTGCAAACCACCAATCTTTCTATGTGAAGATGCATTTCATTGTTAAAACTCTCACTGGTATCATCAACATTCAGAAGAAGCTCGAGTCAGAAGAAACACATGCCCACCAAATATATTCAGCCACAGATATTGACATGGCTGTGGCATTGGAGCAAGACTATACGCAAGACCCTATGATCGCCAGTCTATTGCAAATGTTACCACCCATAAAAGCAAATGCCCTAACAAAAGAGATGATTACTTTTAAAGATGCACTGAAAAACAAGTGGGATGCTGTACTAGCTCGTAACATAACTGGGCAAAAGAGTTACAGTTCTTTTTGGAAACGGGTTACAATCCTGGACCCATTCAAGAAAGTTCAGTTTATCAGGATTTCTAGGATTACAAAGATTTATTCATGTTGGTTGGAGCTTCTGATGATGTAATGAATGTTGTAGAAGAAGAATTCAAGAAATATGTAATGCACGCTATCCCACAGAAAGACATCAGTGCAACGACATACTGGCGTTCTCAGAAGCAAGAATGGCCAACACTGTGTAATCTTTCTTTGAATCTCTTGGCCATTCCGGTATCATCAGCAAATATTGAACGGGTTTTCAGTGGTCTTCACTTCATTAACAAACCAGAAAGAGCCTCAATGCCCTCAAAGTATCTTGAAATGCACATGTGCTTGTACTACAATGGCAAAGATTTCAGATGAATGTATTGTGTTGACCAATAACAACCGGGCGCAGGTGTGCATTATCAATTTAAATAAATGCAGAAAAATACTAGCTGTAGCGTCGTCTTTTGCTTGTGGCAAAAATAAATGTGGATAAATACAGAAAAACTGCCCAAAAAATAAATATGGATAAATACAGACGGAAATGGCAAAAAATAAATTCCATAAAACTGGGAGCCCTAATTAAGACCCACTGCAAAATGAACTGAATGATACCCCGAAGGTCCCCCAAATATGCATAATAACATACTCGACCATTGTAATCGGTGAGAAATTCAAAATTACACTGAGCAAAGTTAGAAAAGTCCTGAAAACAAATGGTAGAGGTAGGAATGCATGAAGAAAGAAACATGCAGGCACTATAACCCAAGGGAATGTTTAGCATTAGCCAGTTAAAAAGAAAAAACGTCCGAATGTATACAATGATGAACAGAGGTCGATTAACGTTAATAGACAGCTGTATTAAAGACAGCACAAAAGCTCCATCCTGTCATTGAGCCAATAGGGTTTCAAGGCATCCAGGCGCTTAGTTATTGTTATACTTGCCTTCTCTTTTCTCGATGATTTCCAAAACCAAAAATTTGAGTTGGCTAATGTTATGACCATTAGGCTGGCAACCACAGACTTCATGTTTCTGGTTAGAATGTTACTTTTGTGCTCGGCACATCCTGGGCACAGCTGTCATGCCTCCTACCCCAGGAGAGGACAGCACTCAAAGAGGAGAGCTTCAAAGGCCTACGGCCTTTATAATGGAACCCCAGCCGCTGGAAGCCCCTGGTTTACACCCCCACTTTGGGCAGGAAAAGCGGCAGGAAAATTAAAAAAGATAGGAGGTGTGCCCACCTCTGCCAACTCCGCCCCTAAGGTGGGGGAAGCGAGGTGAAACACAATTTTTAGTCCCCGCTGTGAGAAGGTGGCCTGGCATATGCTGTTCACTAGTTCTAGTTGGCACCTTGTATCAGTCCAAACAACCCCATATGGTGAATGGTTAAAGACAACCTTTATTGAAAGCTATCCTAGTGGTAGCTATGGAGAGCAGCCTTCAGGCTAAGTCTCGAAGGAGTGTAAAGCAGCTTGTTTTACCTTATAATCTCTTGAATTACCAAATGAAAGGACAACCACACTAGGTATATATTTAAAATATATGTATTTAAAATAAAACACACCCCTCTAGTCTCTTTACGAGTCTGGAGTTCGAAGTACTAATGTTACAAGTGAGCAAGCATCAGTAAAAGCACAAATACACGTTTGAGCCCTAGGGGTGTGCCAAACCATATACTAAAAAAGTGGAATAAGAACCACGACTGTAATAGGCAGTGGGCGTATTGCCTCTAGAATCACTGGGACCCCAAGGAACCACCCACGGTAGTGACACAGGGGACCCACGGGAACTGTATGCAGTGTGGAAACACAACCGCGGGTTCCTATTATCTTCAATGGGGAATGTCGCGGTTGGAATTTTAAAGATTAGGGACACTTCTAATCGAGTCAGGACCAAACCCTCTTGGATTTAGGAAGTTCTAGGGCTAGCACCCACGAGAGTACCGGAGTACTCGAGTTACCTCACCCAGGGAAGCCGGGTGCATGGGTGTCTTTTGGTGTCGGGTCGCGTCATCGATTCCAATGGAAGCCTGCAAAGAACTGCTGCTGCCGTGAAGAGGAGAAGTGTCCGAAGAGATCCAAGCCTGGATCTAGGATGTAAGGAACCTGAAAGCAGAGGGGACAGAGTCTGGGTCACTAGCACCCTCTCACATAAAACCAAGCACTCTGCCTTCACGATTGTCAAGGCCTGCCATAGGAGTGGCTAATAGGTTTATATGTGTCTGTATATATATGTGGATATAGGTAGCCTATACCACTGTAAGGGGTGCAAGCACCACCCTTACCCAGGCTGCAGTAGCAGGCCTGTGGTGTCATTTTGGAGTGCTTCCCAGGGATGGCACAATACATGCTGCAGCCCCTGGTAGGCCTCTGAGGTACCTATGCCCTAGGTACATAGTATACCATATACTAGGGGATTATAAGGCACTCGAGAATCCAATAAAATATGTACCTAATGTACATGGAAACCATTTTAGAGAGGAAGCAGCTAGGCTGGGGTCCTGATTAGCAGGGCCACAGCCAGACTAAGGTCGAAAATCAGTGAAACACCAGCAAAAAGTAGGGGTACCCAAGTGAAGCAGATCCTACTCTCCTACACACAACCCCCCCTCAAAACGCAGGGACATTAAACTAGCCTTGACCAGTTGAGTCGTCATGTTCTAAGTGGAAATACTTAGAGAGTCCATCTGCATTGGCATGGTTACTCCCAGGTCTGTGTTCCACTGTAAAGTCCATCCCCTGTAGGGAAATGGACCACCTAAGCAGTTTGGGGGTTTCACCCTTCATTTGTTTTAGCCATAAGAGGGGCTTATGGTCTGTCTGAACAAGGAAATGAATACCAAACAAGTATGACCTCAACTTCTTCAGAGCCCAAACCACAGCAAAGGCCTCCCTGAAAATTATTATCTCCTACAATATAAGAGATCTACAGGAAAAAAGGGGGGCGGGGTGGCAGTTACCATCAACTAAGGGCCGTCTTTCACCGCCATTTCCCCACGAGAGACAACACCAGCCTAATAGTCAAACCCGACTCCTCCAATAGCACAATGGCGTGTGTACTCTTGTATAGACCTTCCACAGCGATGCCGGAATTTCCCAAAGCATTTGCAACTGGTATCGCGTCCCTGGCCGTGGACTGTGCTAAAGTCCTGGTCATAGGAGACATGAACTATTGGGCTAATGAGGTGGAAGGGGGAAAGGGCGCCAAGGAACTGACTGAGTCCTTACTAAGTCCAAATCTCACGCAACACATCCAAGCGCCCATGCACTTTAAAGGCCATACACTCGACCAAGTCTGGTTAATTAACCTCACCCTTCAGAATTTAGCAATTCACCCTTGTTTATGGTCAGATCATTATACAATTAGCTTCACGTTGAGTGATATTACTCTGCCCAAAGCTTTGCCCCACCAAAAAGGCTCATCCAGAAACTGGAATCACATAAACATGGAGTCCTTTTGTGAT